>NW_023596136.1:18077384-18327789 GCF_011947565.3 Pollicipes pollicipes | reverse complement strand
ACTGGCGGGCGGTCTGAACTGAAGACGGGGCTGGTCCGAGCGGAGGACACTCGCGCTGACGCCGGCACCGACAGCTGACCAGCAGCTCGCCGCCTGGCCGGAGCAGTCGGCCCATCTAGAGCCCTCTTCTCGTTACACTCGCGGCGGCCGAGGCCTGGCGACTGTCCCGAGGTCGTCCGATGCCTGGCGACTGTCCCGAGGTCGCCCGAGGTCTGGCGACTGAACCGAGGTCGTCCGATGCGGTACCTCTAAATCACGGCTATGTTGACTTAGTAGACAGCTTGAGGTCGGCGCGGAACAGCGCCCAACAGGCTCCCTCCGCTGTCCCCGCAGCTGCGTCTGGTGACAGCACCCAACAGGCTCCCTCGGCTGCTCCCGCAGCTGCGCCTAGTGCAGCTGACGGAGCGTGGGCCCAGCAGCGACCTCATAACATCCGTCCGGCTCCGCCTGGGCTCCGCTTTCGTCCTCACTTTGCTGGTCAATTCGTATATCTATGTAACTGTGCATACGTACGCCCTGTGCATGGAAGTGCATGCAAGCGAGGGGGGCCAGGGGGCGGCCTCCCGCAGTGAGCCGGCGTGCTGGTGGAGTGCGCGCTGCGAACGGGTCGCCGCTCGTGTGATCCGGGCCGGGCGCGGCTCCCAGGAGACGTGAACGTCGAGCCGGCTCCGCGTGGCCGCCCGCCGTTGCTGCACACTGTGTGTAGTGTAGGGACGTCCGCGGCCTGCAGAGCCAAGCCCGGTCCGGATCGGGCGCATAATCGGCGTGAGAAACGCACGCCTCCCGCTGCCGGCGCGCTGAAAGTCCGTCCCGGAATCGCCCTCGGTACGCCTGGTTTTGGAGCACAGCTCACGCAGCGTCGGGCAGCCACAGGTGGTGTCCTGGGCACGGGCCATTTCATTGGGCATCTTTTGTAAGAGGTCATCCGTAGGGCTGTCAGGCTGCCAGGTGGCGCCCTCGTCGCCGCATTGATCCCCATCGCTGTCGTCATCAGTTCGGGCCAATGTGGACCGTCGTCGTCTTGTCAGCCAGCCCGAAGTGGAAAGAGTCCGATCTCATCCCGCTGAAGTCCAGGTCCGGATGGCTGCAGACGTGCAGCCAGGCTGCGGTCTTTGGACGCTCGAGCAGAACATGAGACACCTGCCGCCCCAAGGCCGCTGCCTGATGCCACTGAGCGTAATCTCTGCTGGTCTGTGACTGCGTCGCCCCGTGTCGCTCAGTCGACGCCAGGCTGCCGGTGGCTCTGAGGGCTGACGGCCGCGGGCTGCCGATGACTCTGAGGGCTGACGGCCGCGGGCTGCCGATGACTCTGAGGGCTGACGGCCGCGGGCTGCCGATGACTCTGAGGGCTGACGACCGCGGGCTGCCGATGACTCTGAGGGCTGACGGCCGCGGGCTGCCGATGACTCTGAGGGCTGACGGCCGCGGGCTGCCGATGACTCTGAGGGCTGACGACCGCGGGCTGCCGATGACTCCGAGGACTGACGGCCGCGGGCTACTGATGATTCTGAGGACTGACGGCCGCAGGCTTCCGGTGGCAGGACTGACGGCCGCGCAGTGATGACGTGGGATCGGTCGGTTGACTTCTCATCGGCGCCTCAGTGCGTCATCCTCAGCCCGGATTTTTCGGCGGCATTGTGCAGAATTCTGGACTGCACATTACATTGTTCCGTCATATTTTGCTGCTGGCTGGCAGTGATTCAGACGGTGTGGTTTTCGTTGTCACGGTGAGACTTACCGACAGCTTGTTATACCGGATCTGGACGGTCAGGCTCATTGTCTTCACCTGCAGCTGTTAAGAGTGAGAGGCGTGAAATGTGAAAAATGAAAAGGACCGGCCTGTGTGCATCTTGCATTTGTGGTCTACCCGTGCCGGAAGTTTTTCGGGCTCCGACTGCTGATTCCACCTTCTCGCAATGATTTGCCATCATGCGTTGCTATAGCGTTGCTGATACTGCCTCGCTGTAGACTACCATTAGCTCGGACGAGCTGTGGACATTTTATCCCAATGGCGGCCTTACATGGAAAAAATGGAAAAATGGAAACATGCTTATTCGAGATACATCGGTGCCAACAGTGTGAGATGTATATTTTTCCGCGACATTTCGCCTTTAGATTTGGTTTGGCGAGAACTGCCGTCAGGTGTTTTGGCTGGAAACATGTGAGGGATCCGGCCCTGGCCATTCAGTCATCTCAATCTCCAAGCATTAGGTTTGAATACAAAGGAAGGAACATCATTCTCAAATGTTTGATTTGCCATACCTAATAACGAGTTGATGCATGCACTTATTGGGCACCAAGTATACATCGTACGTGGACATATCGACACATTGCATCCCAGTTGTGTCTGTCTTGCAGCTCGGCATTTCGACACAGTCTGATCGCGTCATTGCATTTATTCGCGTTTTTGCCATTCGCCTTAGCAGGCGGTGAAAAACACCGGGCGGCCTTTCGCGTTTGTCATTTGTCTCTCTGGGATCGTCTGCCATTTCGTCTGCCTTCGTCCTTATCACGCACCGTGTCTGGTCGCCATATATATATATATATTATATATATAATATATATATATATATATATATATATATATATATATATGTATGTGTGTGTGTGTATGTGTGTGTATGTTGTGTATGTGTGTGTATGTGTGTGTGTGTGGTGTGTGTGTGTGTGGTGTGTGTGTGTGTGTGTGTGCGTGTGTGTGCGTGTGTGTGTGTGTGGTGTGTGTGTGTGTGTGTGTGTGTGTGTGTGTGTGTGTGTGTGTGTGTGTGTGTGTGTGTGTGTGTGTGTGTGTGTGTGTGTGTGTGTGTGTGTGTGTGTGTGTGTGTGTGTGTGTGTGGTGTGTGTGTGTGTGTGTGTGTGTGTGTGTGTGTGTGTGTGTGTGTGTGTGTGGTGTGTGTGTGTGTGGCTGGACGGCGACGTGATACAAACGTCGAGGGCACGCCTGTGGACGCGCCGCCCAAATGCGTCGCGCTTACCGGTGCCACAGACTGCAGGCTGCATCTCCCGCTGTTGAAAAACCTACCTACCATGGTCGCACATTCCAGCGCTTGCAGGTGGACAGAAAGCCAATAGCTTGTCGACGGAAGAGTGTGAACGCCTGGAAAGCAGTCAGACTGGAGCGATGTGGCCGGATCTCCACCGCACTCCGCCTCGCTTCAGCCAGCAGCAGTCAGACTGGAGCGATGTGGCCGGATCTCCACCGCACTCCGCCCGCCTTCAGCCAGCAGGTCAGACTGGAGCGATTGTGGCCGATCTCCACCGCACTCCGGCCTCGCTTCAGCCAAAGTTCGACAGGGCCGCGCCGCTGACGGCAAAGCAATGAGCGAATACTGTGGGGATGAAGATCGGTCAGGTCCGAAGCGTGTTAGCGTTGAGATCATGGTGTTACGGGTCTTCCGCGGGCCTGCCTGCCCAACGGAGAGAGCAATGAGCTGCATTGGGCGGATGCAAGAAGAATTATTTAAAACTGATGAGTTTCAGAAACGATGGGCCATTTTATTATTAATAATTTTAAGCTATACAAACATCTACCCCACATGGTTCTAATACTGTCCAATGCACGGAGAGTGTGAATACGACAAGAAAGCTGATTTTGGGGCACAAGGGTAGATGTCAAGAAGAATGTCGTTTGTCCTTTGCTTGAACAAGCCTAGCAGCGGTTACGAACCTTTTCGTCAGGCGAAGCCAATTATCCACAAAGAAAGGAGGGTATGCAGACTTTTTGCTTTTTCAGCTTTTTGGCCCATGTTGTTTAGTCGCGTGGCTCATTTACAATTGAGATTTCGCATCATTAGGGGAACCTGCCATGAGCTCGCTGTCATTACCCTGCGTAGAGGCTTAAACAATAAGATGAAGTGAGCATGAACTGTCACAGCGAACTACCCGAAGAGCCTCCCAAAGTGTTTCATGGCCGCTGAAAAAACGCAACGTCGACAGAGCAATGCCGAACATTTGGTCCGGGAATATGTTCACGAGACTGAGGGTCTGTTTTACTGTAATGTTCTGGCGACATCTCTGGATACTGCTGATGTTTCTGGCGACTTCTCTTGAGTGGAGAATAAACGCAGATTCCATGGTCCTGGGGTATGTTCACGATGACTGAAGGGTCTGTTTGCTGCTGATGTTCTGGCGACTTCTCTGGAACGAGAATAACGCAGATTCTATGGTCTGGATCCAAGCACGCGTAAGTCCGGTGACACGCAAGCTTACGTGGGACTCAAATCTGGCTCTCGTATCGTGAGAGATGTCGCATGTCGTGCGGCTGGCCTACGCCCATCTCTGGCAATTTGGAAACCGCTGATGACTTATGCGTTAGCTTCCGAAGTACACAAACCATGCGTATCCTGATTCATGCGGTCTTGAGGTAACTCAGTTTTTTCCGTAGAAAAACGTAATATGTCGTTCCCAGCCGTTTTATGTGCATGGATTGATGATTTATTTTGTTCTGTTCAATGACAAGAGTTCGAGAGTGCGCCTTATTGATGAACTTTATTTTTCACAAGTGTATTAACTTTTCTGGTGTATCTGTGGTAGATAATTGCTGCATATTGATAACCGCATGTCGCTACAGAGCAGTACTTCCTCGATTCGGTCTGAGAAACCCATGGCAGACTAACGATTCACCACGGTACATAGCGCAAGAACGCCGGAAGGTAGCTTGAACCATGCTCCCAGTCCGTCTTTGAACATTGCACGACAACATTCTTTTGAAGCAAATCTAGGAACCGAGCAACTTTCCAGCCCGTGAATAAACAGTACTTTTTGAATGCTTCACATAATCGATTATCACGTTGCATCAGTGAGCGACTTCTTCATCGCGACGGCTGCATAGAACATTAACACGGTGAAGCACATTCGGCAACTGAGCATCAAAGGGAGTTGTGTGAGTTCCGTT
This sequence comes from Pollicipes pollicipes, assembly GCF_011947565.3. Taxonomy (NCBI): domain Eukaryota; kingdom Metazoa; phylum Arthropoda; class Thecostraca; order Pollicipedomorpha; family Pollicipedidae; genus Pollicipes; species Pollicipes pollicipes. The sequence continues at coordinate 18,322,895 of NW_023596136.1, read as the reverse complement.
GGCTCGATTTCAGTTTTCCTGTGCAATACGCCGGCGTAGACGAAGCACGTAACATTTTCCTGCCGGTTAAACTTGATCCAATCGGCACCTAAGCTTGCCATCTACTATCAGCAGGAGCACAGCGCCGCCTGGCTGAGCGGTGGAGCATATTATTTACGCCGATCATCCGCACGCCGTTCCGCATGCTGCAACATTTTAATTCGCTTGAGTGCAATAGCTTGCTGTTGTGGATAAAATCGTAGAATATCCGTTATACATCTCTGATGCATGTTGGTGATGTCTGCTAGCTTGCTATGAATAGGTGTACCGGTTTTGGGCGCCAATCTGAATGTGACAACTAAGGTGAATGTCCACAAGCTTTTTTCACAGATGGATAACGTGGCAGCTGGCAAGGCGGTGGCCACATCAAACTTTCGCCGAAATAGCATGATTTTATTTGTTCCCGGTTGTAAGATTGCCCGTGTCAGCATCTTTGAACCTAAATATTGGCCAGCTGCCTACATCCAGGCCTTCGAGTTTAAGCTCTTCAGTGTACACGTGGCACTGTAAAAAAAGCGTTTCTTGATGATAATAATCCATTTGGTAGGCAAAGCGTTATCTAGCGAATGATCTAATGCACAGATACTGCTGCAAACTCTAAAAATTGCTTGCACGTGCAGCACAATTTTCATCATCTAATGACCAGCTAGACAACCGCATGTTGACGCTCACATATCTGCCCATCTTCCCATCGGAGGGTAAAATGCTCCTCGCTAGCTATTCATGACATTTGGTGACTGACTCATGCTGGACAAAGTTCAATGTCTGAACACCTGCGTCCCACGGTGGCAGGAGTGTAAAACTGAACTTGCCCTTGGCAATCCTTGAAACTCGTCTGGATGTTGAAGCTGTGCAGCCAGCCTCGAGCCACATTCCTCCGAGACATGGCCGCGGTAAACAGACCATGAGTGCCACGAGCGCGTGCTTTCTACACTAGTCGGCACGAGTAGCACTGGCAAACAGCTCGCTGCCCCGTTGTCTGCTTCTTGTCCGGAGGCGCGCCCTCTGGCTGTCTCAGAGGAAACCAGTGCAAGGTGTTTCACATTCATTGGACGTCATGCATCCTCTGCATGGTGTGGACAGGAGTACCCATGTAGACCGCACCTGCCGTGCCCGAGTTGCCGCGGCTGACCTGAGACACCCGACCCGCCCGGTGGCGCCGGCCAGCTGGGGTACCCGAGTTGCCGCGGCTGACCTGAGACACCCGACCCGCCCGGTGGGGCCGGCCAGCTGGGGTACCCGAGTTGCCGCGGCTGACCTGAGACACCCGACCCGCCCGGTGGCGCCGGCCAGCTGGGCGTCCGGCTGCCCTCAGCGGCGCGGCTGGCTGCCCCGCACCGGGCATGCCAGGGCGGCCGGTCGGCCGGCTGCTGGCCGAGACAATGTCCAGATTCCGGGCGGCCCCCAATCACTGCTCAGAAGCAAACAAGAGATAACGGCGGGAGCTATTTGTTTGTTTGACATTGTTTCTCACGGTGGCCGAGCCAGCACGGACAGCTGAGTACGTCACTTCTGCACCGTTGGATCAATTAAGGCGGCCATTAAGCCAGGTGACGCCCGCTTCGGACCACGTGACCGACGGATGCCCGCTCCGGACCACGTGACCGACCGAAGCCCGCTCCGGCTCTGCTTTGTGCTGCAATCACGTAGCTATGGCCTGCTGTGGCGCTTGGGTGCCAACCAAAGTTTATTTTCTTCTGAATTTTGAAGACCTGCTCGTTCCAGGGAGCGATGTCCTAACAAAAAAGTAGGTAGGGTCACGGGTGTGCTTGTCGATTCTATCCGCGGGTTAGTACTGATGTCCGGGGGGCGCAGCCGGAGTGTCTTGGTAAGGACGGGGTGGGGGGGGGGGGGCGGGGGGGGCGGGGGGGGGACACAGGGCTAACAAAAGACCCGTGATTATACAACTCACCCTGACAAAATCGCCGAAAATTTCTCACTTCAATTCGAGGGCACGATTGCCTCCACCATATTTTGTTTTAACCTGCTTTAACTGAAACAAAAGCCAAAACCATCGGAAAGTGCAATTCTGATCGTACTTTGAAGTCAACAACTCAAGGAGCCCGGCACGAAATGAGTGCTTGACATAAACTACCGGCGCTGCTGATTTTTAGTAGTTCAGTGAACCCTTTAAAAACCGATGCCATTCAGGGAATTTTGCGTTTTTTTTCTGGGCTCTACAGGAATGTTGAGGACCCCGCGAGTGCACATTTTACCTAGATCGAAATGGGGCTAAAATGTGGGATTGAAAACGCCAACTCATGTTCGCTAAAGGATGTTCAGCCTGCATTCAGAATTGAGTAGAGAAAAACAAATGATACAAAATTGTCAGGAACATGTCCGTTCGCAAGTCTTAGATGCAGACCCGACACCCGGCACTGCAGCCGCCGTAGGCTGCGTAGGCCGTGTGTTGTTCGTCCCCCGGGTAACACTAAGCGGGGGCCAACGGGCGAATGAAAACGATGGCGTATTTAAGAAATACGTCAAACGCTTCGGGACATAGATTTAAGTGTTGAGAAGGTGGTGCCGTCGCACATTTCGCCTGTGCGATTTGTGTATAGGTAATACGAAAGGATTGGCATTTACAAAACCGCCAGGTGGTGTTTGAAGTTGGTAGTGGAGCTGGAAAAGTGAAGGTAAGACCTTGATTTTCCATGTTTCCGTAAATGTTTATCTTTTGAGATGATTTCCTCAAAATTACACAAGTGAGATATTTGCCCCGGTCTTATTTCTGAGCGATATTAATTAATTTTGAACGGAGGATTATTTTACGCTGTTCGTTCCCGCGTGCCAAGCGCACACCGCCTGTTGTTAGCGCCAGGCGCACACCGCCTGTTGTTAGCGCCAGGCGCACACCGCCTATTGTTAGCGGCAGGCGCACACCGCCTGTTGTTAGCGCCAGGCGCACACCGCCTGTTGTTAGCGGCAGGCGCACACCGCCTGTTGTTAGCGGCAGCGGCAAACGCCGCTCGGGTTCGACAGGAACCGTATCCCCGCCCATTAGTATTCTTAGGGTTGTGTCCCGGTGCTGATCAGTGTTCGTAAGATTGCGAGCGCGCGTGCTTTAGGTAATTTGTTTTGCTAGTCGATTCTGCAACAGGACGATGTCCGCAGACCAATGCGTGTTGGCCTCTTTCATTTTCTGCTTCATTTTGATTCACTCTGAGTGAATGGTGAACACTCTTGGACACTAAGAAAACCCCTGGCCTTTTCCGAGGAAGGGGCCCTGTGGGTAGACGATTAAGGGCACACTGTCTCCCCCGACCAGGATCTGAAGGGGCATTCCATCCCAGCGTTATCCGCCGAGTCCAGTTACCATCCTGTTGACGCGGACCGAGGTCCTGGTCGATCCGGAAACCCTTAGAGGGGTACGTCATACACTGGCCCCTTCCTTGATGCGGAAGGCCCTCCGACTCGGTAAGAAGGCCCCGGATCGACGCGGGAGCCTTTATTGACGCAAAAAGATCCCTTATTTGCACAGGGGTCCAATAATTGACAAAGAGACCTCAGTTCAGTTTATTGGATCCCCGGTCAAACTGGGGTGCCTTCCCTTGGATACTTGCCCCTGACTGGCACAGAGCCCTCCATTGTCCCACTGACTGGCACAGAGCTCTCCATTGTCCCACTGACTGGCACAGAGCCCTCCATTGTCCCACTGACTGGCACAGAGTCCTCCATTGTCCCACTGACTGGCACAGAGCCCTCCATTGTCCCACTGACTGGCACAGAGCCCTCCATTGTCCCACTGACTGGCACAGAGCCCTCCATTGTCCCACTGACTGGCACAGAGCCCTCCATTGTCCCATTGTGGACTCTCGTCGTAAGTTCTCGTATCTCCTTTCATTGTTGGAGGACCCAACCAGCGCGAGAGGCTCTCTGGCATTCGAGGTCATGTCTATGTCCCTGTTCAGCAAAAGATCCACCAGCCGAATCGAGGCCCCCTGCAACAAAAAAGACCCCGTAAGGGGTGTTTGTGCCTTAAGCCCCGTAAGCCCTGATGGACAGAGGTGCCACTCATTATTTTACAGGCCTCGGCCAACGCAAATGTCGGGTACCGACCTTGTTTCCGCTAGGGAATGGGCTCCGTAGGCTCAACCCGACACGGAGCCGACTGTTCAGTACTGGTGATACCTAGCCGACGTAATTGCGCTCATCGAATCGAGGCTCCCGATCGGCACAAAGGCCTCTCTGGTATTTCAGAGCCCAGCCCTGCGGACCAGGGCCCTTAATACAACATCCGGTCAGCCATTGGCGCCCTCAAATCGGGACCCTAATCGTCAGTCCCGAGAGGCCCTTCGGAACTCTCTTCCGCCCACTGAAAACAGCCCTTGGCTGACTCGGGGCACCTTCTCAACTCGGGACCTCTGCTAGGTCATCTGCGCACCTTACCAACACGGGATCTCTGCTGGGCCATCTGGGCACCTTACCAACAGGGGATGTCTGGCTTGGCCACCTATTATATATATATATATATATATATATATATATATATATATATATATATATATATATATAAGCCAAGCAATGTTGACTTGGGCACAAGCCAGCGTCAAAGAAGTCGGTGTCCAGTTCGCCGCATGAACACGCCTATGTAACAGTACCTTTCTATCGAGACCGTGGGAGCGAATAACTTCTCTTAGATGCATGACGTGCCACAGACAACCTACCGTGGCAGACATTAAACTCTGTAAAAGGCATGCGGCATAGCGCACCTCGACCCTTTCGGTCCATGAAGACATTCAGCGCCCATCCAGCGCACTCTCTCTCCCACCGGGTGATGACAATAACGCGGGTGACGCTGAATCATGAAGTCTTCCGTCACGACTGTCAGCACCCCGTCTCGACACGGCCGCCAATGTCGTGCCGAACACGCGGTCGGTCACCGCCGAGCGGCCAGTGGCATGCGCTTGTTCGCCGCGCCGCCTTTGGACCGGAACGTCAGCTGTCTGCGGCTGGGGACGGGGGAAGGGGGGGGGGTCGCCTGGGGACGGGGGAAGGGGGGGGGGGGGTCGCCTGGGGACGGGGGGAAGGGGGGGGGGGTCGCCTGGGGACGGGGGAAGGGGGGGTGGTCGCTGGGGACTGGGGAAGGGGGGGGGGGTCGCCTGGGGACGGGGGAAGGGGGGGGGGTCGCCTGGGGACGGGCACAGGAGCGCCGGGAACGCCACCAGTTCGGGCCGCTCCGCGCCCTCTCCGTGTCGACGGCAGTGGCCGTGACCACGCGACACGTTTCTGGATGTGTGGGAGGCGCTGGCCTGCGAAATGGCCATTTGCACCGCGTATCGACGGGGTTTGACGGTGGTCGCAGTCGACGGCAGCTGTGCTTCATGTCGTGTGAAGCTGGGGGCTGAACGAGGTGCTTTTTACAGCTTAAAAGCCAGTCCTCGGCTTTCGTGTTGTCGCTGATCAGTGGGAGCATGGTCTTCACGGTTTCCGCGTCGTGCTAGAAGCCTCCACCAGAGCGGGATTCACTCACGGTTATCACCTGGTCTGCGTCAAGAGTACGCGATAGAGATCTTCACGCCAGTCTCTGCCGTGTCGCGTGTGACCGTGTGCAGCGTAGTCCTCGCACCCAGCAGCCCTCGCCATATCGTTTGTCACCAGTGTAGAAGGCCTGTCCCCACAAATGAGTCACAACCCTCGCACTCCGCGGCTCATCGTTCGATGTGGGCCCGCGGTTCGCCGCAGACGTGCAATCTCCAAAGAGCGCGCGTCGAGAGTCGGCTGAATCGGGCCGATCCCGCGCGCCTGTGCAATAGCATGCTCAGCAGCGTCGAATGACGGGCTGGCTGGCCTCCCGCTCCGCAGATACACCGGAGACGGCACCACCGGAGCGCGTCTGGGTCAGATCCGAACTTCACAAGCCAGAGGCTGCGGCGGCGCGCTCCGTCTCACTTGAGCGCGATTGGATTTAGAAATCAGACGTGTCGAAGTATCTCAATCTACCGGCCTCGTTCAAAAGTTAATGGCATACCAAGTCCAAATGCTTCAAGTTATTTGAACTCTAGATTGCCCATCATCTAGTCAGCCCTGCAGCGTAGCAAAGTACGCTGTTCATTGTGATATTATGTAGGTATACACACACACACACACACACACACACACACACACACACACACACACACACACACATATATATATATATATATATATATATATATATATATATATGTGTGTGTGTGTATATATATATATATATATATATATATATATATATATATATATATATATATGTGTGTGTGTGTGTGTGTGTGTGTGTGTGTGTGTGTGTGTGTGTGTGTGTGTGTGTGTGTGTGTGTGCGGTACACCTTTAGCTGCCGCCATGATGACCAAATCGTTGTGAGGTTATTGCGGGAGATTTTTGGATTTTTAAGCCTTTAATACGCTCCTTTATCGCGATATTACCGGTCATTCCCATAAACAGTACGATATCTAAAAAGTCCCTCTTCTGGTGACGCCTAATTCTCTTCACCGGTGCTTCTCCACGTGGGAGAAATATGTCTTCAGCGAATGTGTTTGACGGAGAATGGCCTACATACATGCTGTAAGTACGACCACACTCTGCATAGAACGCCTTTGTCGCAAATGGACGGACTTCACCCTCGGACTTAACGAAATGCGATTTTGATTCGTGGTCATGCGAGACATGCAGTCATGCAATATATTCCTACCTTAGTCTCTTATAGCGTCTAACAATGGAATCTCATAAACCAACCCAATGTCTGTCGTATTTTGTTCATGTTGCACCGGAGCAATGTCACGGTGTTTGCTCCCTGATTCTGAGAGATTGTGGTTCTCGCCAGTCCAGATTATGCAAGCCCTGCGTTACTGTCAGGACGCCCAACTGAAAGACGTAAGCTGCGCGGTAGCTGATAACCAAAACTGCCAGGAATTATTCTCCCCAGCGCCGCTATGTTTAGGTTGGCGGCGCTCAAGTTTATACGGCATAAATTCATCACCACCACGCGCCTCATTGATTAGTCTCGTTAGCATTATAATGGGTTCTGACTTGGTAATCGCAGACGGTTGGCAGGCTTGTGGCGATAAGATCGCGGCGGTACCGGTCAAAACGACGCTCAAATCACCGGCACCGCGGCAGGTCCGTGATAGTGCTGGCTGGAACAGCCCCCGGGCTAATGATAGCTAGATCAAGATCCAGTGGTAGTGACAGTCAAAGAAGCATCGAGATGGTGACGCTGAGCGCGGAGCTTGGGACAGAAATGGTCAGAGGCAAACCTGTGAGAGTCAGGGTCAAAGAAAGGTACTGTGAAAGTGACAGTCGGGCGTGAGGGGGGCGGCGCAAATTTTAATCCGGAGTGGGACCCCCATGGTAATGGTGGTCTTATAAAGGTCCATGATATTGTTGGCCGCGGCTGAATCGACGCTAGTGATAGACAAGGACAGGTCGCCATAGACTGCGGGACTGGTTCGGTTTCCAGGCTTGCTACAGAGCTCAGGCCTTGTGGCCTGTTCAGCGGCTGAAACCGTAGCATCCAGCAAATCCCTGCCCCGCCGCGCGCAACGCTGAATCGTGACAATCATGCCACGTCACCCGTCGTGAACCTCACAGGACGTGCCAACGGCATACGCGGACGAGGCTCTGGTACACAAGGCCGGTGTGCCTGACCTGACCCCCGCCTGCGGCGGCCACGACGCATCGGAGCTGTGCTCGCGCCGATTCGTCGCGGCTCTCCTTTGCGACTTGGGTTCTTTTGGTGCTCGGACTCTTGACACAGTTGGCCGTGACTTGTGAGTCCCTCTGCGTCAGATGCAGGGCACTCCTGACACTCGAGGTTGCCGAGAGCAGAGCTACCGTAGATCTGGAAAGTGGCTGGAGTTGACCGTTTGCTCTCCATCGGTCCGTGCCTCAGGCAGCTACTGTTTGTTTTATTGCATTCCACGGGGTTCTATCAAGGGTTGTTCCTCGAACAGCAGACACTGCGCCCCAGCGGAGGGCTGGGGAGGTGGTCTGCGGTCAGCACGGACGATCCGACAGAGTGGTCCGTAACCGGTCTGGACGATCCAACGGGATGGTCCGTGACCGGTCCGGACGATCCAACGGAGAGGTCCGTGACCGGCGCGGACGATCCGACAGAGTGGTCCGTAACCGGTCTGGACGATCCAACGGGATGGTCCGTGACCGGTCCGGACGATCCAACGGAGTGGTCCGTAACCGGTCCGGACGATCCAACGGAGTGGTCAGTAACCGGTCCGGACGATCCAACGGGGTGGTTCGTGACCGGTCCGGACGTTCCAACGGAGTGGTCCGTAACCGGTCCGGACGATCCAACGGGGTGGTCCGTGACCGGTCCGGACGATCCAACGGAGTGGTCCGCGACCCGTCCGGACGATCCAACGGAGTGGTCCGCGACCCGTCCGGACGATCCAACGGAGTGGTCCGTGACCGGTCCGGACGACCCAACGGGGGGGTCCGTGGCCGGCGCGGACGCTCCACACCACAGATCGACGCCGCTCGATAATCCATTACCGCGCCGCTGCCGCACCGACCCACCGGCTCGGCGGCCGCTGGTCCGGCCGAATCAAATGCGGTGGACACATCACGCGTGATGGATTCCGGCAATTATTTTGACCTAAACCTGGCCGAATTAGTTCCCGGAAATATGCAGGTGGCGAGTGTCCCCCACCGCCCACTGAGTAATGCACCGACCGGAAGCACTATCTGGCCGGGCGGCACCGTCCTCCAGGGAACGGTTCCAGTGCAGCCAATTTCACAGAGAAAAGTCCGATTTACGGGCTGCCTTAAAACGTTTTCATGCTTCAACTCTTTTCCAACAGTTGTCGTGCAAGCAGAAGTGTTATGCTCAACAAAATTATAATGCGACTATCGTATGCTAAAAGTTGTGTGCAAACAACCTGCACAAAAGTTGTACGCCTTTCATCCTTGAGCCACGTCTAGCATTCTTTAATTCTCGGAGCTGACTGGGAGGGACGAAGGATTTTACCACCGAGGTCTGGTCTGGGGCTCGTCTGGGGTCAGTTCGGATGCCACTGTCGCCTGCTCAGGACGAACCCTGGAAATGTTCCGGCTTCACATCTAGTGCACAGTTTTTGACGAGAGGTGCAACTGACACCGCTGAGGAGAACTTCAGGCGTGTCTTTTGATGCTTTATCACTCGAGATGCGTGACGAGCAGTGGTGGAACATTCGGTTTCACTAGAACTAGGTCCCACAAGCTGCAACTCAGAGATCCCCTTCAAATAATGATTTGTTTTATACATGCTGCAAATAAGAAAATGTATTGAGGTCCAGAATTTTAGACAGTGAGCTGTGAGTTGTGGGGTTAAAAATGGTCGACTTTCAACAAACCAGCAGGTACTGAACATCCGGCACGATCAAGCATATATGGGTTATGTTGGGCAAGCATCATATATCAAACCTTAGGTCTAAATGAATTATTCATTTTCGGATACACCAATGATTTGTGAAGATATATATAATGGACGTAATACGCGAGCTCGCATGGTCTAATGGCACGATATTCCAGAGCTCTGGTTCCCGGGTCACGGTCTTGCTTTCGGTCATGGTTTTCTGAAAAAGGACCTGAAGCATTTGTCTTGTTTAAGCTGAATGTACTCAACATAGGCACTTTTGATGCATTTTCTCGATCTGTTAAGGGTAACAACGTTGGCCTCGATACTGTAGATGAGATTGTATATACTGTTCGGATGGTTCCGCATTGGTGAGGACTTTTAGACATTAAATCGGCAAATGGATGGATCGACCTAAAAATCGGTCTCATTTCGTGCCCAAGAAAACGCTAGGTAGACAGAATAAATAAAATCCGACTCATTACCCCCATCTGGTGTGCAATTTGTAATCATTGTTCGTCATGCTTCCGCTCTCTCCCGTGGGACGTGTAACTGCGGCGGCGCAGAGCCGCTTAGCATCCTCTTTGCTTCGACAGCGAAACCTTTGACTTCCCCAACCCATTTTCACAGTGTACGTGTTCTGTTTTCAGCAAGCATTTGCTTTGCACTGAGAGCCGTTTTAATTCAGTTGAGTTTTAAACTTGCGCTAGCTGCGCTGGGCTTGGATACCTGTCACCAGTGGTTTTGTTTCCCCACTGTCACCTTCGCTGTGTTTTCTCCGCGGCGTTGGATGGTTGTTTTTCAAGCAATTGGAAATGATGACAGGGTGGACTGTGCAAGCTTGTATGGCAGTGGAGGCCCAGAATTGCAGTTGGGTGGCATTTTATGGATAGTATTGAAATGCGTAGGCATTGCGATTCGAGTCCGTATATTGGCTGTGGAGGGAGGTTGAGGCAACTCATGAAAACTAGAATGATTGTTTTGTTTCAAACTAAATACAGGTAGCAAATCAAAGTTAGCGACTGTCAACGTTATTTCCCAGTAACTTCCCGAAATGATGACTCGAAAAGTATGGTTAAAGTAAGTCACGCACCTCAATAAGAAAACCGATGGATAAAAACTCTATTGGAAACATAAGAAACAGGTTGTTTAAAGATGTCTTGGATATAACTTCATCGTTTTGCTAACTTTTGCCCACAGGGATGTCACAAGTTTTTGTTATGCAATGCAACAAATTGAATTTCCACTTGTCTGAAGCTCACAACATATGAGGAAGGGTCATTCAGGCACTGCCTTTGTGGTCATCGCTGCATGCTACAAAATATAAACGTGCTTCAGGCGCGTGCTGGTGTCCACTGCCAGGCTCTGCTGCGCCCCGCTGCTGCTGCGACACCTCAGTACAACAGCAGGTGTTACCACCATTCTGGTGACCACACAATCCATATCTGGACGCTATAGAGCAGTGCTCATTGAAGAGCTCGAAAGGCTCGCTTTGCCATGCCGAGTATGACCAATCAGATCACGAGCATTTGTAGTTGCGTTCAGTTAACGTGCTGTCTGGTGAGGAGCCGAGATGGCATGACCGTTTGGTCAATACGTCCACCTTCGATTTGCACAGGTCCACTCAATGAAACGTATAAGGGCAACGACAGGGGGGAACTTTGAGTTTTTCGTTGGGGGGGGAGGGGGCAAACTAACAAACGTTGCCCATCCATTTCCGAGACGCATTTCCTCTCGAATTTTGTGCACTTTATACCCTGCGTTTATAATTTGGCCTCAATACAAAAAATAAAATCCTCCAGTTCCTGGTTTTTGAAGTTTTGAACTCAAAGTTTCTATGCAGAGTGAACGAGCTGCGAGATATCAGGGGTTTCTGGTTAAACGGCATTGCAGTGCTTAACAACGAGTATGTTGACGGTGCTCGATATTATGAGCTGCGCTCATCCTCAAGAGCTCATCTGTTGAGGATGAGCACGGGACAGAAGATGGACGTTTGTATTTTGGTCGTGTTTCTTCATAGGCGTCTCAAAGCCTCTGAAAATTTATGGTATCAATTTTGCATCCAGCTTTGTTCAGAAATGAATCATTTGCTGGAGAAGGACCAGCCACTACTTGCCTATAGCACATGCTTGTCAAAGTGCACACCGCACATGTTAACAAATGGTGCCGCTTCGATGCCGCTCCAGGAGGCTGCGGGAAGAGCAGTGATCTTAGGTAGCTGTGGGCTCCTCCAGGAAATACCAGCCACTGGGGCTAAAGAAGACGCTTTATTGAATGACACGGTGGCAATGCTCCAAAACAGTCAAAATTTGATGATCTCAGTTTGCTTGTAACCAAACAATCCAGACAGAGATGTGTTCTGAGGGTGAGTGGGAGAAGGCATAGAGCCATCCCAATCACCCCTCTGGTCACTCATGAGCCACCCACTTCGGCCACACCAAAACTTCATTGCAAAAACATATAGCTTGTATTTCCAAGATGCACCAAGTTCCAAGGACGCCACAAGGGGTCCCAAATTTATCATTTTCGTAAGACATTAAATTTCAGGGACACATTGTGCCTTGTCCGTTTGAAAAATTCCCGGATGGGGCCCACTCGGTAAAGGAGCACTACAATCATTATTTCCGACACCATAACCTTTATATTCAAGAGGTACGCAATTCCAGAGGGCACCACGAATTGCCACACACCTCCATGCTCAAGAGGTGCTGCAATGTTGTGCTTTTTACCTGGAACGAAATCCTTAAACAATTTCTGAGGTAAGGTGCACCAAAATCTTTATTCCGAAGCACCATGACCTTTACTTTCAAGAGGTGTTTCTGTGCGTTTCACGGTGGCGAAATTCCTGATCTGTCCATTCTTCGACGGTCGTCAAAGTGGCAACAGCTCTCTTGGCGGGGTCATAACCTTTATTTTCCAGTGACACCCAATTCTAGGGTGCATCCAAAGGGTTCCAAAGCATTTTATATTAAAAATATAGCAAACTGCAGGAGGAGGTACAATATGTGGCTTTCCTTCGACGAACTGAGGGATCGGCTTATTTGGCGAGGGGACACCGAACCCTGATTTCGCAGCATAAAAACATTTAACCAACATTTGTTTCGCGCCTCACATATTGTCACAAAACATATGCTAACACTGATTATTATATTGTAACTATAACAAAACAAATCAAACAAGTTAGGCAGCCAGTCAAAGCGGGCCATGAAAGGGTCCCGAAATCCTTACTTTAACGGACACCGCTATTTCTCTGCTTTCCATCATGGCCAAATTTTGGATCGCCAGCTCACGCAAAAAGACACCACAAAAATCTTAATTTTGGAGTGCCAGTTAGTATTTAAGCCGTCACCCAATTCCAGGGGGCACCGCAATGGGTCCCAAAACGTTCATTTTCACGTGACAACAAAGTTCAGGGACACCGCAATGTTCGCACCTCCCATGGAGAAAATCCGGAATCGGCCCATTCGGCGATTGCTCGGCAAAACTTTTACTTCGGGACACCATAACCTTTATTTCTAGCAGGCACCAAATCCAAACGGGTTATTTCAAGGACCCAACGTCTTAATTTTCAAAGAGCACCAAAATCAGGGGCTACACAATTTCCGTGTCTTCCACCTTAGCGAAATCCTAAGTCGGACCTCTCGTCGAAGAGATACCCAGTGCCTTCATTTCGGGCATCACGACCTGTATCTTGAAGTGGCACCCACTGCAAGGGGGCACCACGAAGACCTCCAAGCCTTTCAACTTGAAGCGGAGTTAACTTCAGAGAGCACAACAATTTTCCATTTTTGTTCTTATTTTCAAGAGGAGCCAAAGGCACAACTATCAATGGGACAGGGATTCGTGACCTACCTTAGGTCTTTAGGTTGCGGGGTCCCATGGAGCCCTTTGAGCACCGAGGGAACGACGATCAAGGGTCCGATCGGAGGTTCGAAGGGCAGGTCGACGGATGAAGGGACCTCAGCCGGCAAGCAATACCGAACACTCCGTCCCGCGCCGGCCCCGGCCCTGGGCTCTCGTTCCCAACTTGGGGCAGGAACGGGCCTATACATGTTAACCCTGAAGAGCATGCATTCGTCTGGCCTCTGTGCTGATCATACGCTCACGGTGCCCAACAAATGTCCCGTGTCGTCCGTAAGCCAAAATCGGTCAAGGGTTCATTCGCTGCATAGGGAGAGGAGCGGGACCCCGAATGCCAAAAGGCCTCTTGGGTTGGTTAGGATCCTCATGCCATTGACAGGAGAAATGATGGTGCAACAGTTTGCACTCACAATGAGACAGTGGCCTTTGCCAGTCAGAGGTCGCAGGGCCGAAGGAGGGGGCTCTCCGAACAGCCCCAGCTAAGAGCCAGAAGTCGAAATGCCGAGTTGGTGTCTTGGCGCTAGTTCGGCACTGCACTCCCTGTGCCGGTAAGGAATCCTTTCGCGTCAGTGACGTGTCCCTGGGTCAATCCGACGTCATGTACCCAGGTCAGAGGGCTTGCCACATCAGGGGTGGCGTCCGTGGATGATGTACCCTCTGAGGGCCTCCGCATCGACTAGGGTACCCCGGTCCCCGTTTCGCCAGACTAGCGATTACCAGTTACCCCGGGCTGGGGAGAGAGGTCCCCTTCAGCTCTTGACCAGGACGATTCATCTATGCGATTTCTAGGTGGATTCTCAGAACGGAACAATCACTTGCAACATCACGAGCAGCCGAGATAACGCCAATGCGTCATGACTCCATGGTGCTGTACATGCAAAAATAATGTGAAAATGTGTCGGCAATTGCATACAAAACACATACGCGTTACATCTTGTGCATTTTGTTTGCAACGTAATGCAATATATGCTTTTTTTGCAAACTACTACCATGTTGTGTTTAAATAATCACATATTTTGAACCAAGACAACTTTCTGTGCTAGGGCGCAGTATATCTAATATATCTGCTTTTAATATCTAGATCTCATATTGCTTATCCATTGCTCCTGTCACATTCACCAATTAGAATGTACGTAGTTGTCGTACGTCTTCAAGACACTCAAAACATGCAGCACCAGATTTGAATATTTTTATGTTAACGACGCAAAGCATGCTACTCATATTCCAGAGAGCTGGTCGTGTGTTTTCTTTAAGAAAGAATATCGCGTCAAAAGCCTACGAATTTTAATAATCTGCTCCACCACCAACATTTCAATATTCGCTCCAGACATTCACGACATTCACTCCAGTGGTATTACGAGTCAGGCACAATGTGTACAAGTTTTTTTGCGTTGAACCATTCACTGTTGGTTTAATTCATCGCGTTGCCCGCACTTTCTGCCAGGCTGAGAGGCAGACGTCGCCATATTGTCTCAGAAGCGTCGTAAAGCCCCAATGACGCACGCACATTCACTGTGAGACCAGCGACTTACAGAATGCCATTTTTTGCGGATTTTGTTTTACGTAAGATACTTAGTTTTGTGTTAAAAGTGATTTTGCATACCAGATTGTGAGTCCCTAGATAATCTCAAATTATATTTACTTCAAAAAACTGATAGGGTAGCGGGAGTCAGGCTCCACAGCCAAATATTGGTGGCCCAGCCCAACACTGGGAGAGAACCAGCCCAACATTTGAGTGGCCCAGCTCAATATTGGGGGGGGGGGGGGCATGCCCCCCAAAGAGATACAAAATTCCACCACTGGGCAACGAAATGTGTGAGTGGCCGTTGACCCTCTGGACACAGCGCGGCGGCACGTCGTGCGAAACAGCCTCGAATCAATCCGACCACGACCAGTCCGACACTGAGACGATCGTGCAGCGACCAGTTCTTATCGATTTTTAAAGTTTTTTTTTTGTTCGGCGACGTGACATGTTCATGATCGATCCACCGCAACACAGCATCATGATTAATCCACCGTCAATCAGGGCAAGACTGGGAGGGCTCTCGCAGCTATCACGGGATGCCAACTCCGAAGAGCTCACCAAGTAATGTGATTGCGAATCATGGGAATGCTAGCGTTTCCATATGCAATGTACCTCACAGCCGTGTGGTAGGAGATTTGAGTAACGACCTCCGCCTGCCCGACGTTGTACCCGAAAGGTGGTGCGCTCAGAAAGAAAGAACGGTGCGCTCAGATGCTGACGATGCCCGGTCGACTCTCCTCGGTGTCAGCTCTACATCTGTGCCTTTTTATACGACCTTGGATTCCCTTTACATGAGACACTTTGAACCAACTGAGGGCCGAGAGGGAACAAGATGCGATGCAGTAGCACCCAAAATTTCACTGACAACATCCTGCACGCCGGCGCCATGCCACGGTGGCTTCTCCGGCGGGGGATCGCTGGCTGGCCTGACCGCACGCCGGCGCCATGTCACGGTGGCTTCTCCGGCGGGGGATCGCTGGCTGGCCTGACCGCACGCCGGTGCCATGCCACGGTGGCTTCTCCGGCGGGGATCGCTGGCTGGCCTGACCGGCCTTCTGCTGTTCCTATCTCTCTGGTCGGAGCGCAAACTTTTTTTGTCTCGGGGACCGGTAGGGTTCTGCATAGTAGAGCACTGTTGCCAAAAAGCAGCTCCGTTATTCCTTACTACGTTGCCCTACACAAGATGTAGCGGAATTTGTTGTAGTCAGCCACTCTGCTCTGTAAAAATAATAGTTGCAAAGCAGTAAAAAAATCATGTTTACACATTTCCTGAGTCAGACGTATTTATTATCTATGGCGTTAGTACCAACGAAGCTGTGGTGGAACCACAAACTGTTAACATACATGCCAAAGGCATGATTGAGCTTTCTGCTCTCCCCCCCCCTCTCTCTATCTCTCTCTCTCTCTCTCTCTCTCTCTCTCTCTCTCTCTCTCTCTCTCTCCTCTCTCTCTCGCTCTCTCTCTCTCTCTCTCTCTCTCTCTTCTCTCTCTCTCTCTCTCTCTCTCTCTCTCTCTCTCTCTCTCTCTCTCTCTCTCTCCTCTCTCTCTCTCTCTCCTCCTCTCTCTCTCTCTCTCTCCTCTCTCTCTTCTCTCTCTCTCTCTCTCTCTCTCCTCTATCTCTCCCTCCTCTCTCTCTCCTCTCTCTCTCTCTCTCTCTCTCTCTCTCTCTCTCTCTGCCCTCCCCTCTCGTCGCTTTAAACCGTTTTCAAGTAGCATATTACATGGTCACGATGCAGCGAAAGGAGACTGTAACGATACCACTTAGTGTTCACCGTGCTTACTGTTCACCATAAATGCGCTGCTTACTGGTCGCTTGGTATTTCATATATGGCTACCAACCCGCGAAAGGAGAAGATGAACGAACACGTAAAAGAAGCGAAATTGCCAGGCGTTTCCAAAAACCTTACACGTTGATGGGATTGAAGACGATTTGCATGCATTCGAAGTGTACAGCTCTTGTTCAGTATAATCCCCTTGTCCCTCCGAAAATAGCCTGTTTTATCTTCGTCATCGTTCATATTTCTTTAAAACAAAAACAAAAACGGAGGTCAGCGATCTGGCTAACAGCTATCTGGTTAACGAACCGGGCTTTCAAAACGTCGAGATGGGCCTTTCATGTCCTCAAAAGGACTCAAATGTCAAAATGGTATATTTAGAAGAAAACAGACGCAGATGCAGGTTTTTGGCAGCCAGGGCCTGTTGGACTTGTTGGTGGAACCCCGGGAACTCTGCCGGGTACCGTGTGGCTTTCTAGCTCCGCCAATAAGAGATCGGCCTGAAACCGCCCCCCCCCCCCCCCCCTCCCTCCTTGGGGCAGTGGGGAGTATGGGACTGAGGCACCCTTGAATACGCTACATACTGCCCATTATCTTCCTCGCCAACACGCTGCTTGTGTAGATGCCACGGAGGGTGTGAAAGACACCGTTGCACGCTGATAGGCAGGAGGCAGCCGGTGGCTTTTCGTCACTGGTAGTTACGCTGACATTAGAACTGACAACGTTGAAAAAACAGTATGCCCGCAGGTGAGGACATTGTTTTCTCTCTTCCAAGGGCGCACTTGTTGGGGGGCGTCAGTGTCTAAGGCTCTCTTCACGAAGTTATTAGAATGTCACGCAGCCGGACAAGCGCATGTCATAGTCATGGACTGATACCTGTGACTGTATTGTACCATCAGGTGACCACCGACCACTTGGATGCGTTGAGTGCAAGTTCCGAATACAAGTCACGTTTTGTGCTATATAATACAGGCTTCGTGCAGTGGTACGAGTTATGACAGAAGTGGGACACGTAATGACATGAGAAAAGTGCCATGATCAAGCGTATTAATGTGAGTAAAGTATATCAGATCATGGACAACCACGCAAGAATACTTCGAAAAAGAGCCAAAACGTGCACAAACCAATGACATGGTTTGGCAAACACGCGCCAACGCGCACGTCAGCACTCGGCAGATTGAACCACTACATTTGAGTCAGTCCGTCTGCTACAGTGGTAATTCTGACACGGTCATCTGGCAGCGACTCTGACGTCATGCAAACGTTCCATGACGTAATCAAACGATGACATTGGGAGCTTATAAACTTAATAGGGAGATCGTGTTATCTTGCGCCGTCTCTTGCACTTGAAAGCATACCAATAACTACAAGTAAGTTTGTTTCATCATATTCATGCTTGCTTCAAAATCTTCAAGTATGAAACATTTCCTTTATACCCTTAGAAAGTTTCCAACTCAAGCGGTTCGATTCGACTGCTCACCCTTTCGAAGGTCAGTGTCTTTGGAATAACTGATCTCGGATTCGTTCCTTTTCCAGCTGCATGAAACGTGATTGCTTGAACGTTACGCTGTACACATATACGGGCATTTGTTCTGATTACAACCGTTCCATTCGGGCGTCATTTCCTGCAGCATTGCAATTCGAACAAGGTGTGGCCTTTCCCTATCGATTTGCATAGGAAGACGCGAAATTTCCACACAAAAAAAACTGAATAAAATGGCGGGAAGTGGTCCGAGCTGTTGACAATCTGGTGCCATAGCTGAAAGAGACCAGTTCGTACCGAGACAAGCATGGTTGAGGTGAATGAGAGTCCGTCCATCTCTGTTGCCTAGTTGGTTAGAGCGTCCTGAGTTGTGTCACGATTGTCCCTCCCGTAGCGGGTTAGACCCGGGTCGCTGTGGAAGCTCAGCCCATGCCCTTGATTGAGAAGACACGCGGCCGGTGGCAGCGGCCTCGCTAAGGTCAGATGACGTCAGGGGCAGGAGGGATCATACCGAGCGGTGCGGCACACTAAGCTTCCCGGAATTTCATGATTGGATGAGGGGCAGGGTTCACGCAATCAACACCTTTCGCGCGGGTGCTGATCGCAAACATCCATTCAGTCAAAAGTTTGGGCCAAATCTTGAGCAATGTGCGCAGCCGATCACGCACTTTCGAGCGCAAAGCACGGATCTCCCCCTTCTGAGGCGTTTCTAGGACTGCTGTTGGTTCGGCAACCAGAGCGCATGGAAGCATGGAACGAGTCGTACCACGCAGGCGAATGCACTGTCGACAGCGGTAGCATCGCCCAGCGTATACAGGCGCCCCAGTGCTCAACCGCTCCATCTATCTCGACCGCACGTTTTCCGAAGCCAGTCTCGTTCCTTGTGATCAACATCCAGTCAAAATGTTTCGGTTTTTGCAATACACTGGTTGGGTGCACCGAATCACAAAGCACATCCAAAGAGATCAAGCTTCTTATATTCAAATCTCCGGGTTTTGCCACGCCCAAAGCCAGGTTTTGCAGGGACTGCATAGTTAGTGTCAATCGACACCTCGAATTGGTCAAGCAGTGCAACCAATTGCAAAGTTTGATTAATGCTATTTATGAATTTGTATGCGCATATCTACCGGCACCGCAACCCTGCCTGCCAATCCCAAGAACAAGGATATTCCAGAAAACCAGAAAAACCTTATGCTCCTGATAGAATAAGCTACTTCAGTAAAACGTATATATATACTGTAATGCCTTTTTAAATGTTCTTCTGCACGACATTTGTGATTTGAATCGAATGTTTGCCTTACGTACTGGGGAAAACCCACGGCTGATATATATATATATATATATATATATATATATATATATATATATATATATATGTGTGTGTATATATAGCTTTTCTGGGCTTTTTTGTAATATTATGGGCATAGGTTTATCATTACTTTCCTCTAAACGGATTTATATTTGTTTTCTTGAAGTCCATCCATGAGGTGACTTTTCACGTCACCGGCTCGTTACAACACTCGCTAAGTTCGATGTGTTACAACACCCACTCATGTGGTATTGAGTGAGCGAGTGAGTGATAACGCTCAGGCCCTGTCGCTTGCTCATCCAATAGGCGCTATTTAATATTCATATCCAAGAACATTATATGACAAGTTAGCATAGAGTCCTTAAGATGACGGGCTCTATTCGCCGTTGTCTTGGGATCATTCACGTTTTGATACTGAAGCCTGTTATGACTTCACTCGAGCCACCCCGCAAAAGCCGTGTTACTGGTCATGTGTATGCATATGAACTTGGCCGGAAGTGCCATTCTGTGGAAGTCGCATGCAATAGGTTTAACATTGAGCAGAGATAAGGCCTTAGAACAGTGGAAAGCATAACTGACATGCGCTGGATATCTATAGGATATGTATAGGGTGGTATAGGTATACCACGAAGCGCCCAGCGCCTTCTTATTCGGGCAGGGATGGCCCACTGTGTGTACATTGCTGGTTGGTAATTGCTTCCGCAAATAAAGATAAAACGGAGCTGCAAGCGCGCCCCGATCACACCCAATGACGATGTTGAGTACATGTCTTCGAGCGGGCACGCCAGACACAACGGGCCGACTTTTGTGAGCTGTAGAGGTTCGTAATCCAAAGGTGGCCGATGCTGAGCATTTGGAGGACCGATACGGACCGGACTGGTATGCGCTGCGGACCGGACTGGTATGCACTACGGACCGGATTAGTATGCGCTACGGACCGGACTGGTATGCGCTGCGGACCGGACTGGTATGCGCTACGGACCGGACTGGTATGCGCTACGGACCGGACTGGTATGCGCTATGGACCGGACTGGTATGCGCTACGGACCGGACTCGTATGCGATACGGACCGGACTGGTATGCACTACGGACCGGATTGGTATGCGCTACGGACCGGACTGGTATGCCCTACGGACCGGACTGGCGCGACGGACCGGACTGGTATGCGATACGGACCGGACTGGTATGCGCTACGGACCGGACTGGTGTGCGCTACGGACCGGACTGGTATGCGCTACGGATCGGACTGGTATGCACTACGGACCGGACTGGTATGCGCCACGGACCGGATTGGTATGCGCTTCGGGCCGGACTGGTATGCCCTACGGACCGGACTGGTATGCCCTACGGACCAGACTGGTATGCGCCACGGGACGGATTGGTATGCACTTCGGACCGGATTGGTATGCACTACGGAACGGATTGGTATGCGCTACGGACCTGACTGGTATGCGCCACGGGACGGATTGGTATGCACTTCGGGCCGGATTGGTATGCGCTTCGGACCGAATTGGTATGCACTACGCAACGGATTGGTATGCGCTACGGACCGCGGTTCAGCCCTGTCCGCGTCCATTCATGACAACATATGGAATGTTTCCTATTTCCGTTGATTATGCTGTAATATCTATCTACCTACAAGCAATAAATCTGGTACTGCAGCGAGCAATGTCACACACGGATGATGCACTGTACACGGCCCGTTTATTGGGTTGCCTTTGGTTTCCAACTCAGGCTGCGCGGCGATTATTTCAGCCGGCGTCGGCGAGCCAGCGCCACGTACTCACTGATCAATGCCCCTCGTGATTCATGGCGGTGGCGATATCAACCGTTGCGGGCCCAAGGTCCGGTTGTCTCCATATCCGCGACAGCTACATAAATACATATTCTGCACGGCACGTGTCCAAGGCCCTGACACTCAAGGGGTCGCCGCTGCGCCACCAGGTGAAATCACGTCCCGAGAACCAGGTGCGGGCCGTCGGTCAACACGTGCTCGTGTTTCGTATCGAACAACTCAGTAAGTGGTAGCCGAGCCGAACCCCATTCCCGTTTCCGTCCCAGGGTTGTTGTGGCTCTGTGACATGAAGGTCATAGGCGCCAATAACCTTCCATTATGAACCATCGTGATTACCCCTTGAATGTCGGCAAGATGGCACAGGAACTTATGTTTAATGTGATGAATGGTACCAAATTACCTCGCAGTGAAGCTAATTTCCATTCCTACCCACCAGGTGTTCCCCGACTTGCAACAGTTCTAAAACTCTTAAGTCAGGTTGGATTAAATTTACGAGTCACAGCCTGTTGTGATTTTTGCGCTCAACGATCTCTGTCCCTGACAGTCCGGTATCGACTAATCTTTATCGCAAACGATTTTTTTTTTAAAGCTGACGAACTCGGACCCAAAGCCCTAGAGCCCCTACTTCAAATTGGACGCAATCTCCTATCAGCTTGTCCTGAACTCGGACTCGTACTCGGACTCGGAGCTGGACGGGTGGCTTCTTTACCATGCGTAAGGAATCATCTGACAAATGCGGCTGACTACAGGCGCGGCAGTTTGTAGCACTCCCAGTAGCCTACGTTCCTGGTCACGTGACCCTTGCCTCATGCGACACTCTAGGCGACTGGTCGTATGATCGCTGCTCCGATATGACCGGTCGTGTGACGGCCCCGGTCATGTGTGACAGGTCGTGACGTGTCTGCTCCTGTGTGACGGCTGTGGTGACCGTGCCCGTGTGCGTGCGTGACAGGTCGGGTGTGCAGCAGGTGGCCGTGACGGGTCTGGTGGGGGCGGTCCGTCCTGCTGCCCTGCCAGGTGGACGAGACGCTCTGCGGGCCCATCCACAACATCCAGTGGTACCGGGGTGACGGCGACACGCGCGTCTTCATCTTCTCAGAGCTGGCCGCCGTCGAGTCGGGCGAGAACATGCTGCAGGGCAGGTCAGTCGGTGCGCCACCAGGCCCGGTGACGACTGTTGAGCGTGCCGCGTTCCAGGTCGTTCAGTACGCCACCAGGTCATTCAATGCGCCGCCAGATCATTCGGTGCACCGCCAGGTCATTCAGCGTTCCACCAGGTCACTCAGTGCGCCCGTCAGGTCATTCAGTGCGCCGCCGGGTCGTTAAGTGCGCCCCCGGGACGTTCAGTGCACCGCCAGGTCGTTCAGTGCGCCGGCAGGTCATTCAGTGCGCCGCTAGGTCATTCAGTGAGCCGCCAGGTCATTCAGTGAGCCGCCAGGTCATTGAGTGGGCCGCCAGGTTATTCAGTGGGCCGCCAGGGCAGATGACAGCTTTGTCGCGTCGGAGCCGCCCCGCGGACGGCGTGAGTTCTTGCGGCCTGCCTTTGTGTCGGAAAAGGCCCGGACTTTTACATATACGCACCTGTATCACTTCGATTGCGATGCACCGCGTTTGATCAAGAATAAAATGCCCTGGAAAGATCTCCGGGGGAATAGGTTGACCAGATGTCTTGAACGATCCGCTGTCGTATGCGTATGACATCGGTCTTGGGTGTTCTCTTTCCCGTGGACCTATATGGGAGAACACGTTCCGTTACAACTGGGCTTTTTACACTTCCAGAGGTTTTTTCCATTACACGAAGGGCTCGGTGACGACTCAGCTGGAGATCCGTCCGCTGAGGGCGGACGATGAGAGCCTCTACAAGTGTGAGCTGACATACCTGGAGGTCAGGGAGTCATGCGCCGTCATTCAGTTTGTCAACCTCACCACAACGGGTAAGCTGCCAAGTCGTCCCTCAATTTTTCTTTGTCTTTCTTTGTCTTTTTTGTCTTTTTTCTTGGCCTCTCTTTGTCTTTCCACGGTTAATTGTATGTTGGGAACATAAGAATGATGTCATTCAGCTGAAATGCGGTGTTAAGAGCATCCGACGTTTTGACGACAACGAGACGTGGCCAAATGCTGCAAAATTTAGTGGTTCAGCTTATCACACTAGAATGCTCCTCATCGTTTCATATACATTTAGGTTTTCGTGTCATTGACATTCCATTTCCTGCACGCTGTATGGTTAATACATGTGTGCTCATTGTTGGCACGGTGTGTAACAAACATTGCTTGCGGCTAGCATGTCTGATAATCGTGTCGCCATTGTCAGACACGCACCGTCGCGCCGAAGGACGCTGTCCGTTCATTGTCAGGTGCGCTCACGCCCTGCGAGTATTGTAGAATAAGCTAACAAAGTTAGCGAGCTTCGCCTTTCAGCACAGGTATGCATTGGACGTCCGTTTGAACATGCGACTTGTTCCTGTGACACAGCCGAGCCGGGCGCACTGAGGATACTATTGAAGGACGGCGCGGAGGTGACGGACGGCTCGCTGATTGGTCCGTACGCCGAGGGCACGAACCTGACCCTGACCTGCGAGGCGCCCGGCGGGAAGCCTCCGGCCACCGTCACGTGGTGGAACAACACGGTCGACATGGGCGGTGAGCACATCCGGTGGCCATCCGCCCGCCTCCAATCAGCTGCTGCGACTCTTGCCGGCGACCATAAACTGCACGATAAATGGTGCCCGGCAATCTCGTGAACCTGTGGCTGTTCCAGTTCTCTCCCCCTCCTTCCCTCTCTCTCCCTCCCTCCCAGTTTCCAATCCAGTTGAGACCACCCGTAGACATAGCGGGCCGCCGCGGCGCGTACAGTGTGATGTATGCACAGCTATTTTTCTCGGCATCAGTGCGGCATAGCAAGCAGCCTTCAGGAAATGAGCCCTGAATATAAAGGAGACAAAATTGCCGCTGTCGGCAGTTGACGCGGCACTTGTGACATTAGAACGCCGGCCGAGCTCGACTCGAGGGCGAGACTTGCCGAGCGCTGGATCATCCCCGGATCTAACTCCAAACCCACCGCGAGTTTGTCGCTCGCTTCATGTGATACAGCAGTTTTACTGATGTCCCCTGTGCAATGTAAACGTAATTTTATAGTCACTTTTCTTTATCCATGTCAAGAAAAATGCTTAGAACTTTTTACGCGTGTAAGTAATGGCGTTTTGATCTCAGCGCTCTCATTTTGCGTCGTCCTTCAATTCAATTTTTATTTTACTTCCCTCGTGCTCATATTCGATGATTACCAAACGTGTTCTCCTCGTTTAGAAGCGAGTTTTTATTGCGTTCCAGTCGACCCAGCCCCGGTCTTCGAGGTTTAAATAGTTGACTGCACTTCGATTTGGAAGGTGTCTTTTATCAGGAGACAAGCAGAACATCCATGGCGAATCATGCTCTTCATGAAGTGTAATGCACAGTATACTGACCGTCTGAATCCTAACCCACGGAAGCACGATCAATGCAGGTGTTTGATAGTTTTGTGGCGATACCCAGCCCGGCCCTTGCCCCTAGAAGACGAGTGTGCCGCTGACAGCATCGTCCGTTGTTCGCCAGGCGTCGCTAGTCAAGTGACGTCGCGAGCCGGCACGGGAGTGGGGAAGAACGTGCTCCGTCTTCGGCTGGGTCGGCACGATCTGGGCGCCCGGTTTGAGTGTCAAGCGACCAACGCGGCCGTCCGTACGCCGCTGCGGTCAACCGTCCACCTGGACATGCACGGTAAACATTGGTGTCCACCTGGACATGCACAATAAACACTGATGTCCACCTGGACATACACGATGATCATTGATGTCCACCTGTACGTGCACGGCATACCCCAATGTCCATCTGGACATAAACGGTAAGCACTGATGTCCACCTGGACATGCACGGTATGCACTGTTGTCCACCTGGACACGCACGGTAAACACTGGTGCCCATCTGGGCATGGACAGTAAACAGTGATGTCCACCTAAACACGCCCGGTAAACGCTGATGTCCACCCAGACATGCACGGTAAACACTGATGTGTACCTGGGTATGAACTGTAAACATTGATGTCGTCCTGGGACATCTACAGTAAACAATGATGTCGACATAGGTGTGTATTGTAAATACTGACGTCTATCTGGACACGTGCCGCAAACACTGATGTCAACCTGAAACATGAACAGTAAACGCTGATGTTGACCTGGACCGGGACTGTTAACACTGTCGCCCACACGGACATTCATAGGGAGTACTGATGTCCACATGGACATGCACAATGAGCACTGTCGCCGTCCGTTCACGTGCGGTACAGCTCGCATACCGTAATTTGCACGTGCGCTGTAAGCACTGACGTCCACGTGGGCTACACCGCAATGGCTGATGTCCTGCTGTACGTGCACGATAAACACCAGCGTTTGTGTTAACACCACCATGGGCGTGCACGGCAAACACTTACTGACACGAACTCGTTCGAAATACTTGCACGCACCTGGACCTGCACGGTGACCTGTGACGGTTACGCCTAACTCCACTGGACCTAACTGAAGTCCAACTATGGCGGCACGTGAGGCGCATTTGAGTTACCACTGGTATTATTATCTCGAAGAGTGTGCCTTTGTTTACAACACAGTGTACCAATGGCCGATGCTAAGCCTTACGCGGACTTCTATCCCGCGTAGAATCCAAATAAATTAAACTAAATGAAACCAAATCGGAATCTGTAGGAACGAACCGACCCGCAAATCGAACATACCGGCCAGGTACGCGAACGCCTGATGGAATGTCCCTGTAGCCAACTATCCCCTTCCAAACATGTGCTTTGCTGTGAACATATCCCGTTCAAACGTGGGTGGCCATTGAATGTGAGGCAAAGCTGGCTTTGAGTCCCAAGTGTATAGAACCTTTGAGCTGGAGTCCGCGTTCTTTTGGCTCAGGCCTGAGTCTGAGTCTCAGTTTACGGCTTTCTCAAATTTGTATCTGAGTCCGTGCCTCATTCATGTGTAAGATGGATGGAATCTTCGAAGTCCGTGTCCCAATTAGGCCATGAGCCCGGACACGAGTCCGCCCACGCCCAAACCCACGCCTGCCTGACATGGGCGGTAATCACTGACGACTGTCAAACGTAACTGCACGTGCCGCTAGAACCGTGATCCGTGCGTTGATCATCCCCTGCGCACTGCCAGTCTCGTGACAGAGACAGGACCTGACGATGACGGCTGCATACGCGGTGCCGACAGTGCCGCCGGCGCTGGTGACGCTCACCACCCAGCACCAGCCGGTGGTGGCGGGCACCAGGCTGGTGCTCACGTGCACCGTACGCGGCGCCCGGCCTGCTGCTGACGTCACGTGGCAGGTGGACGGCAGAAGGCTGGCCCAACAGTTCGTTACCACGCGCCACCACAGCCAGGTGAGGAGGCTGCGCTCCAACTGGAATCGGCTCAACTGGGGCTATATGCTGGGGCAACGGAACCGTCTCGGCAGCTCAAGCAAATCGGTTTGGAATATAATTATCCGCATTTCATACGTGACTGTTGAATATAAGCGCTGGTGCTGAAGGTATTGTAATTTTCGATTTCAACATGGATCCGTATGCCGGCAAATTTCTTTCGTGTGGTGGTTGCTGACATTGACGGGATAGCAGAGAAGCAGCTGGGTGCACCTCACGGAATGCCAGACAGATATGAACATTTGCATTCTACATCAAACTTAAGTTGATAAATGAACCAATTGAACGAAATTTATTATAGCGTACACACTGAATAAGAATGTTCTTCTTTTATTTCGCTGACTTACAGTTGTATATGATAGCTGTCAAAAAGATATGTGAATGGAACGAATGCGATTTGTTGGAGTTGAAGATAGATGTCCTTGCATCTCCGTGAAAAATAACGAAAATAATTCCATGATAAGGCGAACGCTTCAGCTCCTCCGCCCACTCCTGAAGGAAGTGGGCCGCCATTTTATATCTCGACATTAATCCGCCGCAGCGACGGTGATTTCTCGGACCCAGGAGATTCGATTACATTTGGACGGAATGTCCAAGCCACCAGTGATTTCGCACGCCCGCGAGATTTAGCGGTATTTCAGCAGTGCTCGTGGAGCGAGATTAGGACGTCGGCGGTCGGCGCGCGGCGATCCAGGAGCGGCAGCGGCCTATTTGTACCACATGGGACAGTTCGGCGGCGAGGAGCTCGGACAGCCTCAAAGAGATTGATTTCATGAGAAAGCGGACCTTTAGGGCACGGGACGTCTTTCATCAGCAGTGAAAGGGTTTAAGTCGTTACAAATGTGGTCTTCGCCAGCAATGTTTATGATGAAGCTGATGTCCGTGCCGCCATATCTTTTGGTCATTGGTGCAACGGTTGATGAAAGAAATTAGAGCCGTCAAAGTTATGACCTCGGACCAGCCGCGCTGGTCAGTCTGCTATGTCTGAAATGGCCTTACCGCGCCCGGATTGAATGATCAAGGAGTAGCTTGGGCCTGACCAGTTGTGATATGCGGGCTTGCTAGAAAGTGTGGCGGGCTCTGCTGATTTGTACAAGATCAATTGTACTGACGCATGGGCTTGCTCGTGAATCATGATTGACACCAAAATGTTTTTAATGCTACATCATATGCAGATTCCCGTACCCAACCCATCCGTATAAAGCCACCACTTGTTCCCTTAAAATGGCGAGCTGTGCGACCGCTTGGAGCAGTTTCCCACCAGCGCCTCGTGACGACCCTGCGCGAGCGTCCACAGCCCCCGCCAGCGGTCACCAGTGCCGACATCTCCGCAGTCGGACGGCACGACCCTGTCGGTGAGCCGGCACGCGCTGGTGGCCGAGCGGGGCGCCGACGGCAGGAGCTTCTCATGCCGGGCCGACAACGGCGCCGCTGGCGCTGCAGCCGGCGCCGCGCCGTCCGCCGCCGACCTCCGTCTCCGTGTCATCTGTGAGTCGGCGGCCCGGCCCGCGGTGATGGTCGGCAGGCAGGTCACGGCCGGGGGTACCGCTGATCATGGCGCGGTCGTAGACTGTGGCCCTGATCAGTCGGTATCCACGATTACAACTAGCAGCTGTGATTCAAATCAACTGCCGCGATTTCTGGTTAGCCCGTCTACATCGAACAATATTATCGCTGTCTTCCCGCATCTAGAGTTGGTGCTGGATTGACTACAATTCATCAGCACTGTAGCCATGTGATGCTGCTCAAAAGTGTGCAGGGTATCTTGGAACGGTTATTGGGATGTATCATTCGGCTTGTAATGGCTCGCGTTCTCATCATAGAATTATTGAAAGACCAAAGGATATAATTACTGCTCATTATATCTTTGTAACCTGATGTGGCTATAAATTAGTCACCTATAGGGCCCTTCTGGTACAAGCACGTATAAAAACTCGCCCTCGGAGACAGCCAAAATATCAACTTCTGCCATATGCGAATCGCTTTACTACGAAAACGCACGATTACTGGTGAAGAGCACTTGTCCTAGGTAAGGGCGGTAGCCCCCGTAGGGTCACCTGTGACTACGTCTGTGGTCTGGTGTGACT
Source organism: Pollicipes pollicipes (assembly GCF_011947565.3). Classification (NCBI taxonomy): domain Eukaryota; kingdom Metazoa; phylum Arthropoda; class Thecostraca; order Pollicipedomorpha; family Pollicipedidae; genus Pollicipes; species Pollicipes pollicipes. The sequence goes on along the minus strand of NW_023596136.1, from coordinate 18,294,246 downwards.
TTATGAACTGCTTTCTTCAGACGCGCCGGTCGTAACCGTGACACCGAACACCGTTATCATCAACGAGTCCATGGACATGGTGCTGTTCTGCTCCTTCGACGCCAACCCCTTCAACATCAGCTCCGTAACGTGGTGAGTCTTTCCGGGCGACTCCAGCTCCGGCGCAGCTCATGTGAGCCCGTGCAATGCGTTCGCGTCAGCCAGCTGAGTCACGCGCGGCGCGCCGTAGCACCCGGGGCACTCCTGCTCGGCAGATTGGCTCTGAACGCTTTGCAAGGGTCTGTTGGCCGCTGAGGTCCCCGCGGAGCCACCAGGGTCTGTTGGCCCCTGAAGTCGCCGCGGGACCACAAGGGTCTGTTGGCCGCTGAAGTTGCCGCGAAGCCACGAGGGTCTGTTGACCGCTGAGATCCCCGCGGAGCCACCAGCGAACAGCTCCGCTGAGTAAGGTCCATCCCACCGAATAAACCGCCCTCGGCGGAGAAGCTAAGCGGCTCTTCTGTAAGCCCCCCCCCCCCCCCCCCACACACACCCTCTCTTTTTCTGTTGTTACAACGGTACTTCCGTCTTGTGAAAACTTACACAAATCGGGTACAAACTCGAAACACGATGCAGCAGTGTGTCATGACCACTCGCAATCTATTGAGGGCAGAGCAGCAGTCGGTGGGCCTACTTACCCGGGGCGCCTTAGGCGTGCTCTGGGGCTGTTAGCCAACACCAGTGACCAAAAAACCCTGGTGAAGTTCACACCCCCGCCGGCTCGGACCAGGCAGGCATTCTGAACAGCGGACGAGCGGCCCGCCGCGAACCAGCACCAGCTCTCTGTTTCACCGCGACCGGGTGCCGAGTGCCGGACGAGGCTGGGTGCCAGGTGCCGGACGGGCGCCGGACGCGGCTGGATGCTGGATGCCGGACGAGGCTGGGTACCGGGTGCCAGATGGGCAGCCTGCCGCGGACCAGCACCAGTTCTCTGTTTCACCGCGACTGGGTCAGACGGCCGCAGGGGGCGTCTGACAGGCTGTCGCACCGTGCGTCGACCGCGCGTCTGAGGGCGACCGGCGGTGCCGCAGGTACCGGGACGGCCGGCGGCTGGACCTGCTGCACGCGCGGTACTCGGGCGGTACTCCGGACCAGCCGGCACTGGTCGTCAGGAACGCTTCCAGGCGAGACTCGGGCCTGTACCGGTGCGAGGTGACCAACACCGTCGGAAAGGGACTGTCCAAGAGCCAGGCAGCCGTCACCGTCGTCTGTAAGTGTTGAAGCTGTGGAGGTCCCTTAGGCTCATCAGACTCTTCTCCCAGGACCCGGACAGTATGTATTCTTGTGTGGCCTTGGATTGATTACTACCAAGTCAATAGTTGAATCGCGTAAACAAGTGAATTCTTGGAGGACGACTCGGCTACATTTCAATCGGTGTGCAAATTGATCCTGACAGCAACAGCAAAGGATGTGTCATCACCATCCGTGCTGAGCAGAGGTGTAGCGGACCCCAGCGGCACACCTACACGTTGTGCAGGCTGCATTCAAATTTAGGTGAATCAAGAGTCTAGTATGCTGAGCTCCAGTGGACCTATCAGGGCCAACACTAGCCGCGCTCTTGCCTCGGTAGACCGTACACAGACTCTGACAGACTATACAGCCGCGGCCGCAGTCCAGGCCCTCTTCTGCCTTCCAGTTCGTCCGCAGTCGCTACCATGTTCATCTCGCCCCTCCGGCCCGCCCGGCGTGCCTGCACCGATGACACCGTGCCTTGGCTCCACAGTTCGTCCGCAGCCGCAACCATGTTCATCTCGGCCCTCCGGCCCGCCCGGCGTGCCTGCACCGATGACACCGTGCCTTGGCTCCACAGTTCGTCCGCAGTCGCTACCATGTTCATCTCGCCCCCCCCCCCCGCCCGGCCCGCCCAGCGTGCCTGCGCCGATGACACCGTGCCTTGGCTCCACAGTCCGTCCAGCAGTGTTGCTGACCATCAGCCCGAGCCTCGTGCTGGAGGCGGAGCGGCAGGACGTGACGCTTCGCTGTCTGGTGGCCGACGGCGCCGAGGTACGACTGGACCGCGTGGCCTGGTACCGAGACGACCACCTGCTACGCAAACAGCCTGCCGACAACTGCACGCTCAACGGTGTCGACGGTGAGCGCTCCACGCCGCTGGGTCATCGCAGCGTGCTGTCAGCACCAGCCGACGCTGAGTCATCGCAGCGTGCTGTCAGCACCAGCCGATGCTGAGTCATCGCAGCGAGCTGCTGACCGTCATCTGCCGTTTTGGCGCGTCATGAAATATGTTGGTGAATTTACTTGGCAAGTGCCAATAGCAAACTTGCAGACACAGGACTTGGAAACTTTGCGGAAGCGGGAAGGCCGGAGTTTATTTACCTTATATGCAGTAAAAAATTGCACGGGGCTGCTCCGTCTTTTGACGCATCTTTCGGAGTCTTGAGAAAGCTGGACGCAAACGAAGTAGGCAAAAACAGAGATTTGACACTCAAGTATTGGCTTGAAAAGTGAGATGAAGTTCATGGTTATGAAGCTATACAACATTAAGTTGTATAGCTTCATGGCTTTATGTCAAAAATTTTGAGCTCCGTCCTTCACAATGATCTATTTCGTTTTCTTCCTGATTTCCCAAGACGCCGAAAGGCATGTACACAAAGCTACTACACTTGCATTACTAAGGCTTGGTGATCACATGCAAACAACACGTGGCATTTCCAACGGTCTTCCGCGAAATTATTCATGTGGTTAAGCATTATCTTTCGGGAAACCTTTGATCAGATAAGGCCGTCGAGTTCTAGGATTGCTTTGAAATCATGTCGTGATACGCCTTCAATGGCTCCTTTGAAGGAAGACCTCGAGCCAATGATGACGTGTTCCTCGTTTGTAGGGAGCTTTCCGTGGTCGGTAAACTGTCCTCCGAAGCAAAATCCAGCGGACAGTTCACCAACTTTGCATGGAATGCTAAAAAAACTCAAGATTAGCCTTAGCACCACATTTCGACAGAAAGCTGCGGCTTGTAACGGTTTAAAGTTCCCGGGCCATTTTTTCTCGGACTTAGTTTAAATAGCTGTTAGGTTCTGTCTCTGACTGAGCTTTCCGAAATGTGGCTCAGGTTTGACAAAATGTTAAGGCGATACCAGGACAGTAAATCTGTTGATAAATGTGTACCTCACCCAGTTGGAAAATAACATAGAAGACATCTCCAATAAAATACGGGTACACAAGTACCATGAATGGAAATCATCAATGCAATAGCATGCACAGCTGGCAGTTAAATACTAGTGGAAGTATCAGATCGCAAGGATTTCGCCCATCGTGTTATCCACATTCGTTGAACGGATTAACTGAAAATAGTCATCGTTTCTTGCTTCAAGGGCCTCAGAAAAATGTATAGAAAGTTGATGTTCAGACGCCTTTTGAGAAAACTTTTCGGAAATCCCCACGGGAAAGTTCCTGGGAAGTTGACTGTCGGAACCTTCTATCTGAAACTTTAAAAATCGATGGGGACTTCCTTTTGAATAAAGCTTTCCGACCAATCCTTATCTTCTGGGAAATTTACCACGCCCACGTGGAATCGGCTGAAGGAGAGTGTGGTCGCCGTCACCGGTTCTATGTCTGTGGTGTCGGTACAGCGGCTGGTGTCTGTAGTGTCGGTACAGCGCTGGTGTCTGTAGTGTCGGTACAGCGGCTGGTGTCTGTAGTGTCGGTACAGCGCTGGTGTATGTAGTGTCGGTACAGCGCTGGTGTCTGTAGTGTCGGTACAGCGCTGGTGTCTGTAGTGTCGGTACAGCGGCTGGTGTCTGTAGTGTCGGTACAGCGGCTGGTGTCTGTAGTGTCGGTACAGCGGCTGGTGTCTGTAGTGTCGGTACAGCGGCTGGTGTCTGTAGTGTCGGTACAGCGCTGGTGTCTGTAGTGTCGGTACAGCGGCTGGTGTCTGTAGTGTCGGTACAGCGCTGGTGTCTGTAGTGTCGGTACAGCGGCTGGTGTCTGTAGTGTCGGTACAGCGCTGGTGTATGTAGTGTCGGTACAGCGCTGGTGTCTGTAGTGTCGGTACAGCGCTGGTGTCTGTAGTGTCGGTACAGCGGCTGGTGTCTGTAGTGTCGGTACAGCGGCTGGTGTCTGTAGTGTCGGTACAGCGGCTGGTGTCTGTAGTGTCGGTACAGCGGCTGGTGTCTGTAGTGTCGGTACAGCGGCTGGTGTCTGTAGTGTCGGTACAGCGGCTGGTGTCTGTAGTGTCGGTACAGCGGCTGGTGTCTGTAGTGTCGGTACAGCGGCTGGTGTCTGTAGTGTCGGTACAGCGCTGGTGTCTGTAGTGTCGGTACAGCGCTGGTGTCTGTAGTGTCGGTACAGCGCTGGTGTCTGTAGTGTCGGTACAGCGGCTGGTGTCTGTAGTGTCGGTACAGCGCTGGTGTATGTAGTGTCGGTACAGCGGCTGGTGTCTGTAGTGTCGGTACAGCGCTGGTGTATGTAGTGTCGGTACAGCGGCTGGTGTCTGTAGTGTCGGTACAGCGGCTGGTGTCTGTGGTGTCGGTACAGCAGCTGGTGTCTGTGGTGTCGGTACAGCGACTGATGTCTGTGGTGTCGGTACAGCAGCTAATGTCTGTGGTGTCGGTGCAGCGACTGGTGTCTGTGGTGTCGGTACAGCGGCTGGTGTCTGTGGTGTCGGTGCGGCGGCTGGTGTCTGTGGTGTCGGTACAGCGGCTGGTGTCTGTGGTGTCGTTACAGCGGCTGGTGTCTGTGGTGTCGAGACAGCGGCTGGTGTTGCCGTGCAGGTGGACCGGCCGGCGCCCGGGGCTCGATAGCTGACTTCTGCGGCCGGGACCCAGCCCAGCTGCGTCTGCTGCGGGTGGACCGGGCCCAGCTGGGCTCGTACCGCTGCGCCGGTCAGACGGCGGCCGGCTGGGGCCCCATCTCGCCGGCGCGCCAGCTCAGCGTCCACTGTAAGCTCAGCTCACAGCAGTTCAGCGGCGCCAGATGTCTGCGCCAGAATGGGCTCACAGCGCAGGCCATAGCACCCGTGCAGGCCAAAGCACTGCACGAACAGTTCCATAGCCCATAATGTCCATGATTCACAATGCCCATAATGCTAGCGGTGTCCACTGCGCGAACATAGCTTCGGTGCTATGGATAACTTGTAACTTCAGTTGACCATTGCATGAACAGGCTTTCAACACAGCCTATAGCACACCGCGTCCGCTGCAGGGTCAGGCCATAACACAAACAGACTCATAGGCCCATAACAGCCGGTGAACTTTACCTCAGCATGTTCATAGCGCAACTCGTAATGTCTCTGTTCACCACACAAACTGATCCATAGCACAGTTTATAGCACCCGGCATTCATGTTACGGACAGACCCGTAGCGTAGCCCATAACACGCTCATATAACATGTTCACATAACATAGCAGCCCGTGGTATGCTCTTGTTAGCGACATTGGATGCGTCATTGACATGAACATGCCCCATGACACCGCCCAAACAAACGGCGTCCATCACACAAACGGCGTAGCAAAGACGCATGGCCCCCTTCTGTTGCGATCGAATCATTGTGATATCTACGTTGAACTATTTCAAAGAGGCCTATGGTTATGATTCCTTGTCATATTATCTCGCTTTCCAACAATTCCTGCACCGGCAACTGCACACAGACGCTGCAGTCATTGACATGCCTTAGTTATGATATCAGGCGGGCGAAAGACATGCTTACATGCGTTTCAGATCCGCCCAAGAACTCGGCTCTGGTGTACCGGCCAGCTGTCGTCCTCAAGGGCTCCCCTCTGACGCTGACCTGCGACCTGGATGACCCCGGATACCCCCAGGCTACCAGAGTACGTTCGTTTTGCATGTTAGTGTTGGGGAAAGCGTCGATATCGGAACCCTAGCTGAACTCATTGCAGGTCAGACTTGAAAGTACCGTGGCTTACACCGTGGTTTCGCGCTCTGCACGCCTCAGCTCTGTGGCCTCCGAGCCCTGTCTTCAGTACAGCCCACAGTCTACAGTGGGACGCTCGCCCTCAGCTCTGTGGTCTCCGAGCCCTGCCTTCAGTACAGCTCACAGTCTACAGTGGGACGCTCGCTCCCTTCGAAAGCTCACTGACACTGACATGTTGCCCTCCACCCGCCACCACGCTCACGCTGTCGCGATGTGTCGGCAGTACATCTGGATGCGCGGCCAGCACGTGTTTACCGACATGACGGAGAGGACGTGGAACATCTCGTCGGTCTCCCTGCAGGACAGCACCAACTTCAGCTGCGTGGCCACCAACAGCGCCGGCAGGAGTGGTGTGAGCCGAGCTGCCATCACCGTGATGGGTTAGTGAAGGGCACGACCGTCACATTGGCATGCTGTACACTTACCTTAGGAAGATCAAATAAAATAGGGCATTTGTCCGTCCCGGTGGCTCAGTTGGTTAGAGCGCCTGCCTTCCGATGCACCCACCCGTGGCGAGGTGGGTTCGAGTCGCTTTAGGGCGCTCGCTATATGCCCTTGACAGGTATGGCCTGCGGCCGGTGGCAGCGGTCGCGCTAAAGGTCAGTTGACGTCAGAGGGCAGGACGGACCGTGCCGAGCATTGCGGCACGTTAAGCTTTCGCCACCAAATTCTGCCGTTGCCTGGAATTGCGCGATCGGATGGTGGGGTCAGGGCTCACACAACAAGCACTGCTTAGCGTGAGCTCTGATTCCGGAAATCCATCCATTCAAAGGGTTCGGATCAAATCTTTAAAAAAAAATATGTCGGAAATAAGAGGATCGGTTAGAAAGAGCGTAGAAAGTAGTAGTAAGAAGCAACAATTGCCAGAAGTGACAACTGTGGTGCCCTCAGCAAGCTTGGATGCGAGCTGGGGGTTCGTTTTGCTTTTTGTGCATTCTGGTGATATCTTTCACGCATTCCATTACGACATGATAGTTGTATCATGGCAATCACCGTTTTCGTTGGTCTGAATCATGCGATCATTGTTCACCAGGTAAGCCGCGGTTTATCCAGGAGCTGCCGCCCCACGTGGGTACTCAGCTGAACTCGTCTGTGGTCTCCCTGACATGTCGAGTGGAGTGTTTTCCTCTTTGCGAGCTCCGCTGGTTCAAGGACGGCCAGGTGAGCGGCTGTTATATTTTCTCTGATGGTGTTTTGTTGTTCTTGTTGTTCTACAGCATCGTGTATCGCGAAATCCCAATGGCGCGACCACTTTCATATGTGGGCTTACATGATCACCCCCCCCCCCCCCGAAATTATGGCTTCGCCTAGACTTCAGTTCAATTTGTATTGCATTCAGACCGAGGGAAACACAGAAAGATACGGCGAAATGGCTGAGATGTATGGTAGGTTATAAGGGGTCGCAACGGGGGTCACAAACAAAACGCGAGTTAGGGGGAGATACCTGATCAGCGGGATGCCAGGTGTTTGTCGTTTGTGACTTTCCTGCATTCAACATGTTAAGCATGCATTAAAGGGCATAATTACAGCAGTGACAGCGCGGAATGACGTCACTTGCGCGCTAAGGTTGGACCGCGCTACACATCACCAACTGTCCGCCCGCACCAGCCGCACACTCTTCCTCCAGCGTATCGAGAACGGCGCTGTGTACAGCATCAACAGCGACCACCGAGCTCCGGACCTTCGGACCAACACTCTGCAGACGGTCACGTCCACCGTCGCCTGGAACACGACGTCCTGGCCAGAGCAGGCGTCGCAGGGAGCGGCCAACACGTCCCGCTTCAGCTGCCGCAGCACGTCCAACGGGCTGGGGCCGGCGGTCGTCAGCACGGCGCTCTTCCACCTCGAGTGTGAGCGGCGGGAGGGTGGTGCGCGGGTCTGTCCAGGCTCACCTCGAGTGTGAGTGGCGGGAGGGCGGTCCGCGGGTCTCTCCCCGTTGGGCTGACTGATGGCCGGCAGCGGCCGTCTGAACGCTGTGCACAGTCTCGTCATCCCGTGGACGTGGACTGGCAATGGACGTGGACTGGTAATGGACGTGGACATGGAGCGGTAATCCCGTGGACGTGGGCTGTTAATCCCACGGACGTGGACTGGTAATCCCACGGACGTGGACTGGTAATCCCACGGACATGGACTGGTAATGCCACGGACATGGACTGGTAATGCCACGGACATGGACTGGCAATCCCACGGACATGGACTGGTAATCCCATGGACATGGACTGGTAATCCCATGGACGTGGACTGGTAATCCCACGGACATGGACTGGTAATCCCACGGACGTGGACTGGTAATCCCACGGACATGGACTGGCAATCCCACGGACATGGACTGGTAATCCCACGGACGTGGGCTGTTAATCCCACGGACGTGGACTGGTAATGGACGTGGACATGGAGTGGTAATCCCGTGGACGTGGACTGGTAATCTCACGGACATGGACTGGTAATCCCACGGACGTGGACTGGTAATCCCACGGACATGGACTGGTAATCCCACGGACATGGACTGGTAATCCCACGGACGTGGGCTGTTAATCCCACGGACGTGGACTGGTAATGGACGTGGACATGGAGTGGTAATCCCGTGGACGTGGACTGGTAATCTCACGGACATGGACTGGTAATCCCACGGACGTGGACTGGTAATCCCACGGACGTGGACTGGTAATTCCACGGACGTGGACTGGTAATCCCACGGACATGGACTGGTAATCCCACGGACGTGGACTGGTAATCGGTTGTCGCTGAACCTGATCGCCAGGAGGGGCAGCTGACGCCGATGCTGCAACGCTAACGATCGCGTGGCCCTGGTTTGATCAGAGAGCGTGACGACTGCCGCCGTATTGCGTTGGCCGCCTGTGACTGGTGACCCGGTGCAGTGATGCTGGCTCAGGGCGGTGTGTGATGACCTCGGCCCGATCCTCAGCCCCGCCGCACAACGTCAGCGTAACTTCTCCTGTTGTGGAGGTTGTGGAAGGCGAGGCGGCCGCCGTCGTGTCCTGCTCGTCAGACGCCTTCCCGGAGGCTGCCTACACCTGGAGTCGGGGTGAGCGCACCAGTCTCGGCGCATCAGTGAAGTGAAGTGAGAAAGACACGGTTGAAGCCGCATGCGGATCTTACCCGGGATTGACAAAATCCAGCCGGTTCCCTGACATCGTGACCATTTCCACGGACTTTCCAGCTCTGTTTGGTCTACATCGCCCGGAGTTGAATTTGCCATTTTCACACTATCACTATCTTTAGCGATCTACTAACCTTTAGATAAAAGGACCCGAGTCATTTGCATTGACTATGCGAACACAACCACAGCGAACTATGACAGAGAAGAATAATCCTATTAAACGACAACTACGGCGAACTATGACAGAGAAGAATAACCCTTTCAAACGATAAGCTGATTGCGTTAATCGGGTTTTGCCTCCGTCTGTTGATATGTGCCGGTTAATGGTGTGCAATTAATTCTGGGCCAGTCGTTCGTGACCTGGCAGTTTATTTCCGGAAAAGCGCAGCAGCTACACGGCAGGGCACTGGCTTATTAGCCGTTCGATGCTGTCCTAGCACCACCTATTCCCTTGTTTTGATCGACGATCCCAGCCATCCACAGTGCGCTGGCTCCGGAAGCCGGCTGCGTTGTGATCTGATTTTTTTTTTCTACGCCATTACCCAAGAACAGATAACCAGGAGTGCCCCTCCCTCAATCCCAGCGACGCAGTAAACCGTGCGTTAACACCAGAAAACATAAAATCAAGTCGCGGCACTCCCAGCTAGGAAGATGAGACAAACTTAAAAAAAACAGGCGAGGAGATGGAGCAGACCCGAGGGAATTGTGTTATGTGAGAGGTAGGGAAAAATCATAGATGAAAAGGCTTAAAGTAGTCATTAGCCAAAATCAGCTAATGACAGCCCGCTACAACCGCCCAATAATCTACAACCACTCAATTCCCCGTGTTAGTAAGGGTTATAGTCACAAGTCGGAGGGGGCAATTACCTGGTCATTTTTGTGCTGGGTTTTGGGCTGGATTTCCAGGGAGTCCACCCAGCTAAGCAGAGCTTGTTGCTGGGAGAAATTGCTGGGAAAAATTGGGAGTTGCTGATTGACGCAACCCTGTTCATAATATAAAGCCGGGAGTCAATGCGAGTGAACTGATCAAAATTGTCTCATGGCGCGTTTAGTATGACCGAAGTGGTTTCATGAAAATCATGACCGGGACATTCCGCTTTACGGTTATTACTTGGCCGAAACTATGCTTCCAGTGACCCAACCGAGGCAGTCTCGTGCATTTCCTGGTGGCGGTGGTAGTCCGCTTTTGTATGATAACGTCACATGAGCGGCGCCCTTCACTGATACAAGGGGTGCTCGCCTGGAGCCGGGTTACGCTACATGATTTGCACCATTGCAGACGGCGAGACGGTGCAGGCGGGCAGCGAGCTTCGCCTCGGTGACGGAGGAGGGGTGCGGCGCTCGCAGGCCGGCCACTACGTCTGCCACGCCCACAACCGGCACGGCCACGCCTCCGCCGATCTCGACGTCCGCGTGCTCTGTAAGGGCAGCGGGAGACGGGATTATGGCCGCCTTGCAAACGTAGAAACGATAGACAAAAAAACACAGATATGTATGTCGCAACTTGGTCGGAACGCTGGCGAGACAAGCCGAAAGCAATTGTCAGTGTCGACAACAGGTCATTTGGGGAACCAGTTCGTATTAACCGCGAATAACCCGCGCGGCGGTCCACATGACAGTTCGTATTAACCGCGAACAACCCGCGCAGTGGTCCACATGACAGTTCGTATTAACCGCGAACAAACCGCGCGGCGGTCCACATGACAGTTCGTATTAACCGCGAATAACCCGCGCGGCGGTCCACATGACAGTTCGTATTAACCGTGACTAACCCGCGCGGCGGTCCACATGACAGTTCGTATTAACCGCGAACAACCCGCGCGGCGGTCCACATGACAGTTCGTATTAACCGCGAACAACCCGCGCGGCGGTCCACATGACAGTTCGTATTAACCGTGACTAACCCGCGCGGCGGTCCACATGACAGTTCGTATTAACCGCGAACAACCCGCGTGGCGGTCCACATGACAGTCTGTTTTGCGAGGCCAGGTGTGATGCTTGAGAACAGTGCTGAGCCGGCGGTCTCGCCGCCACGCGCCTCTGTCTCACCAGACGCTCCAGTCTGGCCGGCGTGCTCCAGGCGCGGTGTTCACCAGCTGGCGTTCTCCAGGCGCGGTGTTCACCAGCTGATCTGTGGGTGTGAGCAGCGACTGGCCGTGTCCCCAGACGCTCCGGAGTGCCGGCTGCGGCAGCGGCGCACCGAGGCCGGTTCGCTGCTGGTCTGCCAGGTGGACAGCGCGCCTGCCCAGCTGACCTTCGTCTGGGCCAGGGACAACCAGACGGTGGTGGACGGCGTGGCGACGGTCGGCGCCGTCAGCACACTGACCGCGCCGCCGCACGGCGACGGCTCCCTCGTCTCCTGCCGGGCCAGCAGCTCACTCGGGGTCGGCCCGCCATGCACCCTGCTCGTCGCAGGTGCGGCTCGTCACGTCTGGTGCACTCCGCCCTGTGCTCGGTGAACTTTGGCAGTTTGGCGCTTCCTCCAATTCGTTGATTTTTTTTCCTTAGTTCGACCCAATTCTCGGTAAGGGTAACATCTTGGCTCAAACTTTAAACAGCTCCGGTCGGGTTAACTTTTAAATGCAACCTGCAAGTTGGCTTTAACTTCTACGCGCAGTTTCGCCTGTGGAGCAAGACGTGGGCGGGCTGCCAGCGCGCTCCGCACACGGCCTTCGCAACTTTCGGCACGTTCGGCAAGGCGTCAGGGGTCCCACGCGGTCCGGACCCGCCGCAGTCTGGCGGCAGCCGGCTGCTGCCTGAATTCACTGCAGCAGTAGACCTCAGCTCAATGCATGGGGCTGATTCGAACTCTGGCTACTCGGCACAGCTTTGGGTCAGCTCCTGCTGACTCGAGGTGTGGCCGGGCTCCAGAACAGAGTCCTACCGGGTCAGTTCTGGGGACGGGGGCTTTGGAAACATTCCGTGGCATGGGCTGCGTGAAAGCCTACATGGAGCATAGGGAGACATGCAAGGAAATGGCTTTTATTCCGCGCACATGCGAACTGCCCTACAACCGGTGTATGATGCTACTGTCATGTCTGTTCACGCGCCTCACCGAAGACTCGGCTGGCCTGGCTCCGACCCGGACCCATAGCAAAAATTCAAAGGAGTCTCTTCCACCCGGACTTAACGGGACCCGCGTCGACTCCGGAATCGACCCCGACATCGGTCGGAATCCAACACCAGCCTGGTTGGCAGGCGGCGGCGACAGCTGGGCGGAGCGGATGAGCACCGACACTCTGACACTGGCGATCGCTGCCACCGGCTCCCTGCTCCTGCTCCTGCTCCTGATCGGCGGTGGACTCCTGCTCCTGCGCCGCAGACGCGCCGACAAACGTAAGTCGGCCGCGCCGGGCGCAGCTGGGCTGTTGGTCGAACTGGCCTTGCTTGAATGATAATCGCATGACTGAACACACGATGGACGTGTTATTTGTGGCATGTTCTCTGACGACCCGACCATGTGGGGTTTGATTGGTAATGTCAGGCAAACATTTACGCCCTGAAATGATGGCTGCCGTCATGACCGCGCCAGAAACGGTGTACTGTTGAGAAACGAAGGGAATGCGGTGGCACATTGTCCTTTCGCCGAGCTTCTGTGCCCATTTGGAGACTGAAACGCAACTGCAATAGTTTTGGACAGTGTCATGTAGCCATAGTACTAACGTACCACACAGCGAGACACATACCACACCTGTCACGACCAGACTATTGTTTGCAGCACTCTTGCGGCATGGCTTAGGTGGACATTTCAAACGATTTAACATCACCATGCTCCTTTTCTCCAACAGATGGTGTCTCCAGTCATCCCAAGGAAAGAGAGGCGTGAGTATCTTTTCAGATCGGATGCCTCTTGTCGCCTAAAACCAATTGAAAACATTTTTTCACGTCAACAGGATTTAGAAAAAGCGTTGCCAGTGACATGCTCCAGATCCTGAAAAAGCGCGGCGCTGAGCACTGGGGCGTGCCGGCTCCCCCCCCCCCCCCCCCTGCGATGGCTGACACCTTTGCCTCTGACTCCGACCGGGATAGCCTGTGCCGGTACGGAGGGCCGACGCTGGTGCGCTCGGTGCTCCTCCCGAGGTCTGCGGGCGCATCCTCCGGCCGGAGGGCAGGTAACGCGGGCGTGCGCCGCTCTCAGTGGCCGCCGCTCCACCCACAGCTCCTGTAGCACGCTGCTGCTGCACGCTTCGTGTGAGCCGAAATCCCGCTGGCATGAGAGACCTATCATCCCAATCGCAGCCACGAGTACCACAGATGGAACATTAGTGTGGGCTGTCCCCTCGAGTGGTGTGTTAGTACTGACACACCAGACGAGGATGGTAGTCCGGACAGCTTTTCCATCCGGGATACTGACACCTTGTCTCATTCTTGCAGTGTAAAGCCCCACCCGTGAATATTTCTAACGGTGCGCAAGACAGAGCAGTATGCGCTTTTTGAGTTTTTTTTTCGAGGAAAGTGCAGCCTAACACGGACGAGTAGAAAACAACCTGAAGAAGACAAGGTCGGCTGCGTATGTGGCGTAGAAAGGTGTCCGTGTCGTCGATTTCTTGCGACTTTCGGTATCGCTATTTATTGCAGAATGTACCCATTTTGAACTCAGTCCTCAGTTCAGAGAGCTTAACTGTTCATAAACAACACATCAGTTCAATGCACAACCTGTTAATTCAATACACACCCTCTTTATTCAATGCATAACCGGTTTATTCAATACACAACTTGTCAACTCAATAAACAACCTATCAACTCATAACACAGCCTATCAACTCAATACATGACCAATCAACTCAATACATAACCTATCAATTCAACACATAACCTTTAAACACAATACACAACCTATCAACTCAATACGCAAACGATCTACACATCTCCGACGCGCAGTTCTAAATGGCGGACGCAATGTTGAGTCTAAGGTCAGTCTTTGACCATTGGACCGAAACGAATCTGGGTCACGGGTGCCCGCTCAGACCGCTCGGCGGGGGCGCCCGCTCATACCTCCCCAGCTGTCGGCGGGGCGCCCGCTCAGACCTCAGTTGTCAGCGGGGCGCCCGCCCACGCCTCGGCCGTCGGCGGGGCGCCCGCTCATACCTCCCCAGCTGTCGGCGGGGCGCCCGCTCAGACCTCAGTTGTCAGCGGGGCGCCCGCTCAGACCTCAGTTGTCAGCGGGGCGCCCGCCCACACCTCGGCCGTCGGCGGGGGCACCCGCTCAGGCCTCAGCTGTCGGCGGGGCGCCCGCCCACACCTCGGCCGTCGGCGGGGGCACCCGCTCAGGCCTCGGCCGTCGGCAGAAAGCCCGGCCGTCGGCGGGGGCACCCGCTCAGGCCTCTCCAGGCGTCGACCCGGCGTCTCACCCGCATTTGCGACGGATCGTTCATCCAGCCCTGCCGGCCTTATCTGTGGCGAGCGGCCCTCCGTTTGACGAGCCGTCACCCGTTTGAGAGTGGTAGATCACTTTCAGTTCGTGACCACTCAACATCGGTACCCGGACTGGGCTCCCCAGCTCGAGATCAGTGGAGCCGCTCATCTGACATGCTCGCTCAGATCCGCCCGGAAGAGCGATGAGATCGAACCCGCCAGTTTGAGCACCGCCGCGTCTCCGATGTAACGGCTCCATCGCGGGCGGCCCGCTGCTGCATTTGTGCTGACAGCGCTCTAATAGTCCCTCCATACCACCTCAAGTCAAGGTCCATCAGCGTGGTTTGACGTCATTACTTGACTGGCGCCTTGTGTACTTGTTGACGCGTGCCGTGGCATGCCGCTCTCTTTGTGTGTGTATGACGCTGGCAGCATTAGATGCTTACGTCCACGCTCGGTCTATCAATGGGGCTTGGGCGGTCTGACGACTCTGCTATGGCGCCGGCTTGTCGGCCTGCCTTACAGGGGCTTCCAGGCGGCTTTGTATGCTGACCGGACCTTCCGTCCGGCGTCCCGTCGCCTTGAGTCGGCCGAATGCGGTCGCCTGCATGGTCCAGCCATCATCAGGCTGGCTCTGCTGCCTGTTTCTGTATGCTGTGTGTGTCACGTGTGCCTGCACGGCCTGGTCAGATGGCGCCGTTGTTTATCCCTCTGCGCTGTCTGTCACGTGTGCATGCACGGCCTGGTCAGATGGCTTCGCTGTCTATCCCTCTGGGCTGTCTTTCACGTCTGCCTGCACAGCCCGGTTAGACGGCGCCGCTGTCTATCCCTCTGGGCTGTCTTTCACGTCTGCCTGCACAGCCCGGTTAGACGGCGCCGCTGTCTACCCCGCTGTGCTGTGTGTCACGTCTGCCTGTACAGCCCGGTCAGATGGCCCCGCCGCAGCTAGCTGTCACGCTTGGTCGCCTTCTGTGTGCTGACTGTCACGTGTCCACCCGCACAGCCCGGCTGGCAGCGGCGACGGCCGGGATGGCCCGGTCGCCCGGCCCGTGCATAAGTGGCCCGTCAGGCCGGGCGTTCAGGTGCATGTGAGCAGCGTCCAATCGCTGAGCAAGCTCGGAGACCTCGCAGCCAATCACATCGCAGCACTGGGTTCACCCGACAAAGGTGTCGTATCTTTTTTGTTTCTCTCCAAGTGAGCGTTTACCCGTCAGGTAAACGCTCATTTGTTTGCTAAAGAGCTGTTGGTTATAAGTGCTCTTTTACGACTCAAGTTTGCTGTTTCGGATTGATGTCGAGTGGCTGATCTATTTAGCTTCAGTTGCAGTTTTTAGTTGCAAACTGTTGTTTGGTCAGCCGCCTTCGAAGCCTTTTGTCTGATAATGTAACTGTTTTCTATCTTAGCGGTTTGCTGGTGGGCTATGATTAATCCCATTTTATTAGGGGTTTTGACCACACATAGCCATACGCTGTTGTTGCGCGCTCAGTGCCGTTTTATTAATATATGCTCTTCCGTTCTAGTCTTAACTCTGAGAAGATTTGAGATCGAATCTGACTGGAAGGAGGACAAAGCTGATGGAGGTACGACATATTCCTATTCTTGTACTGGTGTAGGGTTTAATGTGTGTTTCCCGTTTACATTTGCACAACGTCTGTGTAGCCGTTGTTTTGTTATTCCATGTTTGCTGCGGTGTATCATATTCCAACCGTGCTGCCTCAGACAATCTTGAACCAGGTAGGAATCATCACGTCGCCACGCAGTACGAAAAGTTACCTGTGTTGCCCATTGAAAGCTTTGCGCAATTTACTAAGACGAAGATGAGTTGAGGTGAAGCCGACCCAAGTAAGAAACATGACAAAATATGATCCAACGGACCGCATTTGATAGAATAGTTTATGGATGAGTGGTGAATAGTTGACCTACCTGTGTTGGTATGCACGTCGCCGTCTCGCACGTGCGGGCACCGCTCAGCTCGGCTGTGGCCGACTCTGTGCGGCAGGAGCGGGTTCGCTGGCCGTGACGCCCCCGCCAGAAGACCGGGTCGTGTCGGAGCCGGGGCTGGGGCCGACCGGCGAGGGGGCCACCCACCGCAGCAGTCCTCCGTCGCTGGTGCAGGTACTGCGACGACACGCAGCGGCGTCACGCGCAGGCGTGAGATCGCCCCCCCCCCCCCCCCCCCCCCAGAGGCGCGCCCCCGCCGCCGCCGCCGCCGCCGCCAGACGCAGACAGACTGACAGACAGACAGACAGACGGCAGACGCAGACAGCTTGGGAGACTCTGTCTCCGCCGGCTCGGTGCCGAGACGGTACCTTCTGAAGCGTTTGTGGCCTTGCTACGGAAAGGAAACCGCCACATTTGTTCTGTGGATCGTTGCTTAATGGTATTTCGAGGGCGATGTACGGCAATGCGCTGGGCGGGGTCAGATCCTTTTCCCCATAATATATCGAGAACCACTGGCCGGTTCTCCGCTCAGAAAACGTCGATCGATTCGAAGAAATGCAGGCGATTTTCAAAACAAACAAACAAACAAAAAACCGCCTGTCCAGGAATTACGACACATGTTATGCCATACCCCATTTGGCACACAATGCAAAACGCTCTGTTTTTCCTGCAAGGGCTTGCCATGGCCTCTTACCTTTTGACATCTAGTGCAATATGATTGGAAATGCACATAATATAACCAGCATAAGTTTACACTTCAAACAATCGCTACCTATTCTAATTTTGCCCACAGTGTCTTCAGCGCACTTTCATAACGTTTTCCTTTTACCTCCCCGGCTCTGAGCCATCCTTGCACAACATATGAAATCTTGTTTTTATATATTGCATTTACATACTTGCTTTTCCCGAAATACCAATAAATCTATAATGTGTGAATAAATGACCAGATCTTTGGTCAATCGTCTGCCACCCGATCATTCGTACGCGGGCTAAGCTCTGGCAAGCATTATGTGGCCACTTTATAGATAAACACACAGAAGAGACAACTTGCGTAAAAAGGGAAAAGATAAAAGCAGGATACGACTGCATATGCCTGCATTGCGCATTTTTTTACGTCCTTAATAATTCACATGACGTGGACACGTACGAGGGTAAAAAGGCGACTGCTTTCAACATAGTTCCTTCGAAAAAGGGCCCTAGATCCGCTCGTAACATTACCTTTTCGCAATTTGGGCGTGGCAGGGATAAACAATATGTGAAAAGGCTCGAGGCTCCGAAAACCTGTGGTAAATCGTTTGGAAATGACACGCGCTAAAACTTGATGGAGGAATATATCCATCCCTGCACAAAATATTCCAACTAGAACACATTATACGATTAGCTATGCCAGGACAATCCCAGTGATTTGTTGAGCTGCTGTTGTCAGCGACCATCAAAATCGACATGGATGCGTGCGATACGAATGCAATATTTGCAATGGTGGGCGTCAAACCAGGATGGAAATAGTTTGTCTTTACTAGATATTAGCCAGCCGGCACGCTTATGAACGGACGTTCTGTTTGACTTCTGTCGCCCTTTCTGTTCTCACTGCCAGCCGTCGTGTAATTAAAGTGCCGCTCGAGATCGCTCGTTCGCCAATCGAACGCCGTTCTGTTTGACTTCGGCCAGCCTCGCTGGCGTGTGACGCGGAGCTGCGAGCCGGGCGGGTACTGCAGCCGGCGCCGCTGACGCCGCCGCCCTCCTCCAGCTCTGCGACGGCGGCACCAGTAGGCCGTCCAGCGGGCTCAGCCTGAACGACTCGTCTGGCTACGGGAGCTCGTTCTCGCGCGCTCCGCCGCTGTACGGCTCGACGCGCTCGACCAGCAGCCTGCAGCCGGCCTGGTGGCGCCCCCTGCGGCAGATGGATGCCGAGCCGAGCGGTGCCGGCCACTGGTCTGACTCGGAGTCGGCTCGGCCGGAATTGGGCGCCGCGCCCGACGGGGCGCCACCCGAGACGCAGGTGGGTCAGCGGAGGAGGAGGCGGTGGCCGGCCCACTCACCCAAGCTGGTGTAGCTTCGCCTTGTGGATGTCGTCGGCTCGGGATTACGTAGTTGCGCCGCTGTTGGAGCAGTGGCTGTAATGAAACTGGAGCTCGTCGTGTCAGTGATGATTTGGTCCGGTCGCGAGCCAGGGCAGAATAGCCGCTGGCCGACAGCCCCGCCGTTCTCTGCAGTAACCCGCTGTCTCCCACTGCGGCAGGCACCACGCAGCTGCGAGGCCGTCGTGGCCGCGGAGGGGCGTGCCCTGCCCAGCCGCCCGCGACCGGCACCGGTCGGCTGCCCCGGCCGCGCGCGCCTGGCCCGGGCCGACTCGCTGCAGCTGGAGGGCAGCGTTCAGCGCCAGCCGCCGCTTTGCCGGCCGGTCGGGGAGCCGCTGCGGCCGTCCCCGCTAGTCGCCAGTCCCGGCGGGCCCGTCTCCTACCACGTGAAGAGCGGCACGGTGCGCGGCGGCAGCGCCCACCGCGCCGCCTACCGCGCCGACCGGCACGTGCTGCGGGACGGCGAGGCCGGCCCACCCACCAGGTGGCACTGCGACGCCGGCGCCGCGCCGCGCGAGATGAACGTGTGACGGTGACGTCACCTGGCGCCAGGCGGGAGCTCGGCGTCGGAGGGCCATGCACTGCCTAGTACGGCCGGCGGTTGGGTGTGAATGGTCCGCTCGTGGTAACAGAGCATATCGAGCGGTAGCGTCAATGTCCTTCAGCCATTCGCTTTGTCTATGGGACTGGAGGCTCAGAGGGTGGCGATCTCTTCACATATCCGGCGTCGCTAATCCCTCACCCGTGGACGGGCGCTTCACCACCCACCACTATGGGGTGCAGCAAGACGAGCTTGGAAAGCCGCGGCCCGTTGTGGCCACAGTTAACCACAGGCGCAATGGACACGGCATGTGGCCCAGGCCGGACTCCAACGTAACGCGATGATCGATGTGCCACTTTTGTTTTGTGTTCTCAGTGAGTTTCGAGCGAACTTGGAGACATCGCAGTCGCGATGCTGGGCTTTTGTTCGCTCCAGACCGTTGCTGGTTTTGCAGTGTGGCGGGTTTCAGATTGTCGATGCCTAGTCTAAGCCGAACTGTGCTAAGGAGCTCATAACTGTTGTCATACAGGTAATCAGCCCTTGATTCGTGTGGCTTAACGTATCTGCGTTAATTGTGTTCCCCTGCCGGAACATGGTGCAACGTTGCTATGATGTGAAATCGTTCGAGGAAACGCCTTCTAGCTAAGGCCATAACCACAACGAAGCAGGAAGATGTCATTCTTAGTCAACACTGAGAGTTCAGCGATGTGGTTTGTGTGCAGCTTATACGTGTATTCATCATTGTGAATGCCCGAAGCCAGACATAAATGTGATACAAATATTAAACACAAAGCGAACTTGGGATTTTCGCCGCGTGCAGCGCCAGCGAGGCCGGACTACCGCAACATGCCTCAGTAATCCGCCGTTTGGCGCCGGAAGAATTATCGCTTAATGCATTCACCAGCCGCATTCCGGCGTAAGACCGGCATACTCTCATATTCATACTGGATGCCGTGGCACTCGCCAAACGACCGTCCGGAAGCAAATCAGCGAGTGCCGTGTTTTCCAGGGGGGGGGGGGAGGGGAGGGGGATACCGGATACCTTGAGTCATGTGTCGGCCGACCGGCCGACTGAATGCGCCGGTATTGACCCGGCCGTCCTGGCTGGGCACCCCCGTGGTGGTCCGTGGTAGCTTTGGGCTGTCGCAGCGACCAGCTGACACACTGACGTGTGCCGGCCAGCCGGCCGCGGTTACGACTTAATGTAACGCTGGCTGCCCAGAGATGGTCTCGATCGGGTGACGAGTCAGTCACCGCGTGCTGACAATGTCGTGAGATTCACCGCGTGCTGACAATATCGTGAGATTCAAAAGACGATTGTGTTTTGAGACCACCAGGCGGTGCCGCTCGATCGTGACTGATACAGCGGCGGTTACACCTTGCCGTCTATGCGAGGTATGTCTGCATAGACGGCACGGTAGTGTGTCTGCATAACGTCTAGGTATGTCTGCGAGTAAAATCCGTTCAAATTGAAACATGCTAAGCATTATTCCGAGGCGCAACTCGAATGATGTCAGGCAAGTTTCGTGTGCGTTTTACACTTTTATATCAGACCAACAAGATATCTCGTTTTGAAAAGTTTGCATTTGCAGTGAAAATGAGGATAACACCTGTGACGGCGGGTCCTCGCCTTGCATCATCTCGTATATTGCCACGATGACTTGACTTTGATCTTATGGTCGGCCTTGACTCCCCCCCCCCCCTCTTTCCTACTTCTTTGCATTCCCCGCGTTTGAAATCCCCAATGTGTGAATTGGTCACATGACGAACCTCGTCAATACTCGTGACTGCACTCATCAGTACTCGTGACTGCACTCATCAGTACTCGTGACTGGAAAGAAGTGACCTGGGAGTGGCCTTTGGCCTTCACTGCATCTTACTTCCCTACGCCTTTGCATTCCCTGCGTGTTAGATCCCGAACGTGTGGAGTGGTCCCGCGATCGACCTCATCAGCGCCCGTGACGGCTCCAAAGGTCATTCGAGGCTGGAGTTCAGTAAGTCGGCAGTGAAGCGGAAACATCATAAACCAAATAACTAGTAGGTGTCGTTGGTAATGTGAGGGATCTTTAACGTGCATGTCTTCCAGGTCAAATCTTGAAATCGCCCGAAGTTATGTTCACGGAACGCAAAGCACTGCGCACGCATGCACCGGACGAACATGGTCATGCGTGGAAATTTACGCCCCAAATCATCAAAAGAGGGCAATGCTGATTTTAGATCACGGATGGACTTTATATTGTCAGCTGTTCATCGGAAATACGTTTACAATGATTCGAGTTTAATCAAAGGCTTTGCACAGGCGGCAAAAAATTAATACCACATTATTCAGACGAGGTCATGTGGCGA
This sequence comes from Pollicipes pollicipes, assembly GCF_011947565.3. Classification (NCBI taxonomy): domain Eukaryota; kingdom Metazoa; phylum Arthropoda; class Thecostraca; order Pollicipedomorpha; family Pollicipedidae; genus Pollicipes; species Pollicipes pollicipes. The sequence goes on along the minus strand of NW_023596136.1, from coordinate 18,272,937 downwards.
ATAGGAATGCATTCTGATTCAGCAGCGAATAACGGCTATACTTTCTAACATTGCATCCCGTCACCGCGCCAGTCAGACGACCGCGGCCTGGCAGTGACCGCTGCGACATTAGACTGTGACCCCCTCCTCGTTGCATGCCACGGTATTGCATCCTGTCACCGCGCCGTTAATGCCCCGCCAGTCAGTCGACGCAGCCTAGGAGTGGTGCAAGTCAGGGGCACAGGCAAAGCATTGGCAAGGTAAGGGGCACAGGGTTGACAGAGAGCCCCCTGATAGTAAAAGAACCACCCCAGAAATCGCCGGTTTTGGCCCATTTGATATTGAGGACATGTTTATCTCCGATGTTATATATATATATATATATATATATATATATATATATATATATTACAAATGCTTACCTTCTGTAACTGGAATATAGGCCAGACACTACCACGAGATCAATTTTGCCTTGAGTTGACAGTAAAAAAACTGACCTTAAGACACATTATTTTGTGATGGTCATTGTTGCGCTCGGCGCCCGCCCCCTGGCGTTGCTTACAGCGGACAACGCCGTTCGATTTTACGAAAACTGCTACCGAAACCATCGCTGTCCTTGCTCGCCGATGCTACATGCGTATCACGGGGGCTTTATGGCGCACTCAGCTGTTCGGGCCATATGGCGCCGCCGGCCTCTCACCTGGTGAGAAGGGCGGGCACCGCGGGCATTCGAACCCCGTACCTCTGGTTTCCCGGACGAGCAGTAGTTTACGCAAGCGCATGAACCACTACACTATCGGCATCCGGCGTGCATGCCTAATTCTTCTGACGTCATTTGTTTCATTAGTCGATTCTGCAAAATAATGGATGTTCTCGGGGAAACATGGGATGGCCTTGTGCGTTCCTCATTTCGACCCAATTCATTCAACACTAGTGAGACATCTTATTTCTTTCCGGTAAATGGGCCCCCATTCATTACAACACTACAGGGCACATTTTTGTTCCCGGTCAAGGTCTGAAGGGTCATTCTATCCCACGCGATGTATTTTCCGGCCGTCATTCTGGCGACACGGGGCGGCATCCCCTGGCTGATCCAAAGGCCGTTAGAGGGATGCATAATATCACATTGGTCCGCTCCCTGACGGGGGAGACCTTCTGACCCGCACAGTTGATACCGGGTCGACACGTGAACTGTCATTAACACAATAGCATCCCTGCTCTTCACAGGTGGTCAGATTGGCACAAATTCTCGAGTTGGGCTTAATACGCCCTCGGGGGGGGGGGGTCAAATTGACCCCCCGAAGGTTTTCCCGGAATGATTTCCAAGCTTTCCGGTAAAGAAACGCTTGGCGTGGCGTGGCCACGCCCAATTTTGCATAGCTGTAGACGACTGAATAGTTGATGGTCTGGCATAAACAATTTAGATGTACCTTTTACGGTCACTGAGCTAGGCAGGTCAAATTCAGGCCATAGTTTCAGCGAAGGCAATTTCTATGGAGTCGCTCAATCTGATCCAACAACGGAGTGTTAGGCGAAGCCATATATTTCTGAGACTTTATTAGGCAACACAACAATTGAATGAACAAATTGAACTGACCTAAAGTCAGGTATGAAGGTCAGACCAGGGTCAAAATCAACCTGCATTATTACTGTAGGGCTTGCTGTATGGGGTAGTTTCTGGTGTTCATTCCAAAGTTATTATATATTCAAATAATTCATTATATTTTGATTCATATAATCAGATTCAATATCAAATTTATGTACCAAATTTATTGTACAACAATAGGAACCGCATTGTACGCCTCCCATAGACTTCTTCAAGGTCAGAATAGGTAACTGACCTGGAACGACTCAGGTCAACATTTTGTTTTTAAGAATGTGCCCCCTAGCGTAATATATGTCGCATATCCAAATGCAAAATTAAAAGCAGTCTTGTATGATTTTGGTCACCATGACCCCCAAAAGGTGAAACGATGTCACTGACCTTAGATGAGCATGTGAACTTTTCGTAGAACAGTGATCTAGGTTCCAAGGGCCCTTTGGAGACCAACTTGGAATTTGACCTTATTTGACCTTATTTGACCCAAAGGTCATGGCCTAGGAACCTCAAACTATACCTAAGTGAGTTCACGTACATGTTCACATAATTCACACATCCTGTGAATTTGGTGTCTCTAGCTCTCTTAGGTCCTGAGATATCAACGGGGTCAAATTGACCCCCACCGCCACCCGAGCGTAGGGTATCCAACTGACCACCCGGGCGTGTGTTAACGGGCCCATGCTGGAATATGGGTGGAGGACCCACCGTTCGGTACTTGGGGCCTTGACTGACGCAGGACTCTTCTGTTACCTCAATGTGAGCGCTCATCATAAGCTTTAATGTTTCCTACAATTTTCAGAGGTCCCTGACCAATATGTCATGAACTTGTGCCATTCGGGCTCCCATCCCTGTCCCTGTTGAGCAAATCTTCCCCTGACCGATTCGAGGCCCCCTTGGAACAGAATGTCCTGTTAGACACTGTGGGTCCCTGAACGATACAAGAACCCGATTACTGTAAATCACAGGCCCGGCCTCGTCCCTGTTTGGGAGATGACTCTCAGAGCTCAGACCAACACGGGGCCGACTGTTCGCTTTTCGTGATCTCTGCCCGAAATAGAGAAGCACTCTGCCTCAGGCGTACCTATCGGTACAATAGATCATCCTACTGACATTTGAGACCACGGCCCTTTGGGTGGGGCCCTTAATGTGGCCTACAGCCAGCCATTCGGTCCCTCCAGCCATCCCATTGGGCCCTTGATCTTTGGTCTCGGGAGACTCTTCGGCCCCTCTTCCGGCCACTGTAAACTCCGCGCCGACTCCGGGCCACTTGCCGCCACGGGACCCCTGTTTGGCACTGTGGCCCCTAACCGATACAGGAGCCCCTCGTTGTGCCAGGGACTCCGAACATTGCAAATCGCGGACCCCGGCCTCGTCATTACTTGCGAAATGGGTCTCACGCGCTCGGACGGACCTGGGGCCGACTGTTCGGTGTTCGTGGTCTCTGACCGATTTAGACAGCCGCATTGTTACAGGGGTTCCTCAAACGGTGCAAGAGGACCTCTGATTGATATTTCAGGTCACGACCCTAACGGGCCACGATTCTTTATGTGCTTACAGACAGTCCTTTGCACCCTTGTGCCCTACAGCCGGGCCTTTGATAGTCGGTTCCGGTGGCTCCCGGGCCCCTCTTCGGGCTTCATCGAGCACTTCCCTTGGTCGGTTCGGGCCTTTGCGAGCACAGGCCCCTCCATGCTCCCCCGTTGGGCGCTGTGAGCCCCTGTCAGGTATAAGGCCCCCGGTTAGAGTAAATCACTGGTCCCGGCTTTATAGCTGATTGAGAAGTGGGTCCTAAGGCCTATACCGACACGGAGCCGACTATGTAGTACGGTGGTACCGCACCGACATATAGGATCATATCGACTCAGGGGGTCCCCGATCGACGCAAATGGCTCTTTGGCCGTTATTTGAGGGTCCATCTTCACAGTTCGGGGTCCCTGAATAAGACGTCGACCAGCATTTAATGCCCCTAGACCTTCCAGTCGGGCAGGTGATCGTCAGACCCGTTGGACACTCAGGCTCTTCTGGCCTCCTCGAACGTCGCCTGTGGCCGACTCGGGGTACGTTGACAACACAGGCTCGGAGGCTTCTGTTAGGCGCTGTGAGGCCCGGATAAATGTAGCAGTGCTGGTTCCGGCTTTGTCCCTGCTTGAGAATGGACCCTTAGGCTGATGCCGTCACAGGGCCGACTGTTTGTTAGTTGTGGTGTCTGACCGACATGTGGGCCCTTATGGACTCAGTGGGCCCTTATTAGCGCAAAGGGCCCTCTGGCTGGCACTGAAGTGCCTGGCCCTTTGGGACGGAGCCTCTGAATGAGACCTCCGGCAGGCCTTTCGGGCCCATCGGGCCCTCAAATCAGCGGGCCCTTAATCGTAGGGAGAGGGGGGGGCACGTGGCCCTGTGTCCCCCCGCCTGCACTACTGGTGCAAGTTCAATGCAACACAACAAAGCGAATAAAACAAACATCTTCTGAAAAACGTCAGTAGTGTACCACACTTGAACCGTTACCAAATCCTCCCAGTGATATCACCTGTTTTAATATTTTCACAAAACTAATAAAAAAGCTCTTGAGTGTAGAGCAAAGTAAAAGACTTTAACCGCACCCGGGGATGTTCAAGGCCGGTGACTCGATAGCCTTGGCCGGTATGTGACGAAACCCGAACAGGCTCGCAGCGGGCCGTCCTGGGATCATCTGTACTTTCACCGAGGAGTGCTCCCTGGTGGTACGTATTGATTGGCATGTGGAGCTGATCCCTGCCATTCATCACGTCATGTATAGCATGTGTTGATGTGCAAAGGCAGAAGGATGAGTTTTGATATGCGGGGCATCACCGGGGTGCCGTGGATCTAGTGTCGTAACATCGCGCATTTTTTAGAAATGGGGTCTGGGCTGTTGCGAATCGTGAGTTTTTGTTCCTGGTCATTGACCGTCAATATACTGATAAGCACTGATGAAACGACGATGTAGAGGAAACATCGAGTACATACCATCAATATAGCCAATGTTTTCTCTTTAATGCTGTCTAACAGGCACATCCTTCCTGGCTGCTGATATATTTATGCATTTGAGTCTTCAGGTAATCATTTCCTACATGATGTGCATCATCAAAATGAGTAATTTAGAATGAGAATTCTGAACTTATAATGCAAACAATGAAGCAATAGGAGTTGGAGACATTTCTTGCTGATATGAAGGGACTGGAGTGCCCTGGTTTGTGGATGGGGTTTATCACTTGCTTGAAAGCTCCTCCGCTTTAAATACGCTAGGCTGGAGGTGCTGATAAATATTTGCTTGTTGTGAGGTTACCCCATCATTGTATTTTTCTCATCTCCCTGCATTTTATGATTTTATTTTCAGTCTTCCATTTGTGTTGTCAAAGCTAATTACTCGGAGACTATGGTGTTATCTTCTCTAGTTGTGTTGTTTTGTTCACTAAATTATGCTGCTCTTCCACAAAATTGCATTGGCAATTTAACAAGAGAACAAGATATGTATAGAATGTTGACTATTGTTTTACCTAGCTGCCCCAGGCTGCATCATAATGCTGCAAATGTTTCACTGGACTTTTATTAAATTTAACTCATAGTCACAGCCATAGCATCTGCAGGAAACAGCAAGCAAAAAATGCTCTGCTGATGAGACATATTTGGAGGGCTTACCTGCTGTCAAGGATAGACTTTCACCCCATGCAGTCACAGTGACACAGAATTCTACATGAAACCCCCCTGGCACTAGGGGGTTAAGGGTTATAATGATTTGTTATCTTATGTTTTGTGCATGGAACATCATAGGGTCATCCTTAAATTTTGCTACAGATTAGGTTCTGCTGCCACTGGCTCCTCTCTCCTCACCTGCTGCTCTGGTATCAGGAGCCCTGCTTCCTCCAGCTCCTCTCTCCTCACTTGCCACTCTGGTATCAGTAGTCTTGCTGCCTCTGGCTCCTCTCTCCTCACCTGCTGCTCTGGTATCAGGAGCCCTGCTGCCTCCAGCTCCTTTCCCCTCACCTGCTGCTCTGGTATCAGTAGTCCTGCTGCTTCTGGCTCCTCTCTCCTCACTTGCTACTCTGGTATCAGGAGCCCTGCTTCCTCTGGCTCCTCTCTCCTCACCTGCTGCTCTGGTATCAGGAGCCCTGCTTCCTCCAGCTCCTCTCTCCTCACCTGCTACTCAGGTATTAGCGGTTCTGCTGCCTCTGGCTTCTCTCTCCTCTTCTGCTACCTTGGTACCAGTAGTTGTGCTGCCTCGGGCTCCTCTCACCTCTCCTGCTCCTCTGGTATCAGTGGCCAATTTGGCCACCACCCAGTTAAAACAGTTTGCCTGGAGCCTGTGCCTGGTTGTCATAAATATGATAATTCATTGAGACACTATTAGTTGTGTGACTGGAATGGGATGCATCAAAGATGCAGCCTTGCAGGTGTTGATTAGCTACCTTGTTTATAATGATAACCTGTGACACCTGGGTGGATAGTTTTACAAACAATAGCCACAAATGCATGCAGAGATTAATGCATTGGATGATGGTGGTAGGCAGCATAGCCCAGCTGTATGGTTGACTCTACCTGTCTGATGTTACTGAGAGACCATGCAGCCACAGTTGGAGATGATGGTGGCTGCCAGAGCCAGCTCATAATGTAAGCTCCATGCATGTGTAAAGCTGAAGGGACTGACCAATGGTCCCCTCAACAGCCAGCTTGTAACATCTGCCCTGAATGCTCATAGGACAGAAGAGATCAGACAATGTCAGCAGCCAGTCGGCTGAGCTGGGCGGCCGTGTCGCTGCTGGTGGTGCTGCTGGCCATCTGGTACCGGCAGCCAGCGGACCAGCTGGACGCCGTGCTGGACAGCCTGCTTCGCGCCGAGCAGCTGACGCTGACGCCGCCGGCCGCCCGGCCGCGGCCGCGCGTCGCTGTTGGCTACGGCGGCTGCATGGACCTGTTCGCACGCGCGCTGCACGTGCTGGACGGCGGCAAGTGCGCCGTGCGCGCCAGCCACCACGGCTTCCTGCACGATCGCGTCCAGCTGCATCAGACGTTCCTCTACTTCTTCCAGCACGGCGCCGCCGCCGAGTGAGTACCCGCGGACCAGACGCGGCGATGAATTCACGGATTATGTCATGGCGTTTTGCTGCTGTGATTGCGAGCGTCGCAGCCACTCCAACGCGGCCGGGGAATATGAAGACACAGCTGGAACCACGGCCATGTTGTAGCTGTGTGGGTAATTGTTGGCTGAAAGTAACGCCCAGGACTTTACATGAAACATTTTGTATCATTCTTGGATCCACTGCACTTCTCTGAGCCACCTTTTGACCAGTCATGCTTATTAAATCTGCCAGAACTGTGTCATACATAACCCGGGCCGCCAGGTCATGCCATCATGTATTTTAAAAAAACCCATACCAACAAGGAGTATATGTGTGGATTGTGTATGTCCCATAATAACATCTTATTTGTAATACGGATGAACGCATAGTTGGTTCCACTAGTAGGACAATTTGTCCCATCATTGTCAATGATGATGCTGATAAAACGCTGGGTATTCAGGAGCACAGTTTGTTGCTCTTTTCTCCATCTCTTCGATGCCTTCCAGTGGGGCCGTTTTGTTCGCGCCGGTGTGCCGCTGTCTCCCCTAGTGTTCCATGGCACCTCCCTGCGCCGGACGGCCTCCCGACGCCGCCCTCCGTGCCTCAGACGGTACGTCTCGGACGCGGACCTGTTTCGCCGAGCTGGTGGCGGCGGCTCGCAGTGCGCCCGATGCCCGCTACGTGGTGGGCGGCAACGCGCCCGTGATGGCGGCCCGGTTCGCGCGCGAGGGGCTGCTCGGTGCTGCTGGGCAGCGGCCGCTACCCGGGCCAGCAGGTGCCCGAGGACGTGCGCGTGGTGGGGCCGGAGGCGGCGCGACCCGACGTCCACCTGATCCTCGAGTACGGCGCCGACGCCAGCTGGTGCGGCCACCACCACCACCCGCGCCAACAGGTGAGCCCGCCCCTCCGCACCGACCAATGCCGGCGGCAGGGTGGTGCAGCTCGGCACCGCTCCTTTTCGTGGGGCAATAGAAGTCGAGTGGTTATTATCGAGGCGTCAGATGATAGGTGGCTGGGGCAATGGCGAATGAGCGGAAGGTCTGCACTGTCCCAGATGTTGACTGCGAAATTAAAGACGGGAATTATGTGTATAGCTTTGCGTATATGTTTCAGGTTTATTATTCACAGCGACGTGGCCAATCCCACGATCTCTGCTCTGGAGGATTTCGGCGAGGCCTTGAAGAAGTTTGACCCGGACCTGCTCGTGGTCTCGGGACTCCAGATGATGGATAACTTCCCATTCGAGAAGGGTGAGAACCCGACGTTTGGCTACCGCCACCGGCTACATCGCGCCATATGATTTTCTGGCGGACTCGGGTGTAGGTCCAACAGGGCCAATGAGGCCATGCATGGACCAACATGAGTTTCTGCCATGGCCGGCTGTATCAGTCTATTCTGCCCTCCCCAGTGGCTGGCTGCTCTGCCTTTCCGTCTCCACTGGCTGGCTGTTTTTGCCTCCCCCCTCCCCACTGGCTGGCCGTTCTGCCTCTCCCCTCCCCCCACTGGCTGGCTGTTCTGCCCCCCCCCCCCCCTCACCGGGACCCCACGGAGCGGCTGCTGCCGACAGGCGCGCGGCCCGAGCGCCTGCGCCTGCTGCGGGACCAGATGCGCTCGCAGCCGGCCCGCACCAAGATCCACTTCGAGATGGCCAGCTTCGCTGACACCGGCTTGCTGCGCGAGATGATGCAGATGGTCACGCCTTACGTCGACTCCATGGGCATGAACGAACAGGTGAAGTGACGCAGCAGCCGGCGCCCCGCGCGAGCCGGCCGGGTGCCGGTGCGCCGCCCGTGTACGATGTTGGCGAGTGATTTGAACGCGTTTAGGTACGCAGCAGCCGTATCCAGTCGTCAACTAGTTGAGAAATGCAATGGGTGATAGCTGCTTGATAGAAAAACTGGTGAGCAGCGAGGGAAGAAGTACACCAGCCGTGGTGAAATCGCCGGAGCCCTAGCGTCTGACTGTACATTGTTGCTTGAAGTCTTGTAGGTTCAAAGGCGAGTCGAAGCAAACATTTTTCGACATGCTCCGTCATTGCGTTGGATAGAGGCGGGGGTAAAGTCTAAAAAGTGGGAAAGCGGGTGAGTAACGCACAACTGTGTGATCGCAACCGCAGGTGGTGCAGGCCTGATGGTCTGAAATTTTGCCCCTTCTCGCCGCCGGCGTCAATTGGTAACAGCAGTTACTTAGGCCCCGAGTCGCGTGCAAAAAGAGATGGGCCAGGTGGCGGTGCCAGTTGCGGTATTGATCTTTGGGTGTTTTCGTGTTATCGGTAGATCCGTGCGATTATGTTGTTAGCTCTCCTTCTTTGAACGGAGGATGGTTATGCGTGTGCGGTGATGCCCTGGTGGTACTGATGTGTGCGCACCGGGTGAAAAATCATCGAACATCGTGCCGGTGGCGCTGGGGAGTCTTCTTTCGACATCGGTGCGGCCCTATAGTGCGCCCGTTGACCGCCGGCCACCCCGCTGCCGCAGGAGCTGCCGAACCTGCACAGCATGGTGCTGTACGGCAACGTGAGCCTGGTGTCAGACGCCAACCCGCGCGTCGCCACCGTGCTGGACCAGATGCGCACCGTCATGAGGTACGGGCCGTTCTCAGGTCGCCCTGCGGACGGGGGGGGGGGGGGAAGCGCACCCCCCACCGGGGCAGATAACTCGCTACTACAGCACTGCTGCGGCCAGGCATGCAGCCACTATGGCGACTTCTGGAATGGCAAGAGTTAAAAAGCGGCGCAGAATTGTAATGGCGGCCTTTCATTTCGAGGTTGGTTCTTTTTTTGTAATTTGCGTGCAGACACCGAGTACATCCGTCCGCCATGGGATAGACGATAAACCGGTCTGGCTTAACGGGTCTGGATGAATCTGACGATGAACCGGTCAGCTAAGTTCTGGGTTTATCACTGCACTTACAAATGGGTTCTCTGTGAAGATTCCGTGCCGTCCATCTGGTGCGGCGCCTACCGTCCCGTCTGCGCCGGGCCACCGCGGAGCGCGGTGCCGGCCCGATGAGTCGGCCAGCGCAGCCGGATCGATCGCTGCTCATGCGTGGCAGGTGTGGCCCTGGGCTACACCTGTTCAAGGCCGCACAGTCCATCTGCGAGGTGTGCGCCGTAATGAGCCCGCCGAAAACGCCACTAATGGAAGCAGACGGCCACGCCAATAAAACCACCTTTCCGTCGTCCAAGGGTTCTGTCTCCCCCCGCTATTTTAAATCCAAGGCTTTCGGCTTTACAGTTATTATTAATGACATTATCGTTCCCACATTCAGCAGTGAACAAAACTGCCTGCGCTGAATCTGTCCGGGTGTGGCCATTTTGCAGTGGCCGTGGCCTCAGTGCGTCAGCCAGTCGAGGCGGCTTAAGGAGACTTAAGTCGTCCATTCCATGCTCAGACCTACGACGAATGTAGCGCTCCTAGACGGGCGAGTGGCCCAGAAAAAATCATTCGAATAAGGATACACGCGGTGTGCGTTCAAGTGCAAGTTATGTGTTTGTTCAGTTGTCGTAATCCACATGTGGCTGCAGTCTGGCTGTGGTGTCGAATGCCGCCGTACATTGGAGTGACTGGCCACAGGCGCAGCCGTCCCCGCAGCTCGGCCGCCGGCAGCCCCGGCTGACTGCGGCGCTGCGTGCGCTGCCGACAGGGTGCTGGGTGAGGAGGCGCCGGCCGAGCCCGGCCGCCGGCCGCTCTCTCGCCTGCACGTGCACACGCTGGCCTTCCAGGCCATCATGACGCGCCGCGACGGCATCTGGAGCAACTCGATGTCGGCGGCGGCGCGCGCCTCACTCACCGCCCACCGCCACATCTGCGGCACGAAACAGGTACGCCGCCGGCCCGGGCCGGGACGGAACGCGGGTCTGGTGCTGTTGGGCCGGTCAGCTGGAACGCAGTGAGGGTGCATCAGAGGACTCAGCCAAACGTCACCGCAGCCGCGCTAGCTGTATATTTTAACCGTGCGCGAGAGGAGATCAGATGACACTCGGTGTCGCCGCCCCCCCCCCCCCCCCCCCCATCCTATAAGGAGGCGGTTCGCCGTAGGGAGGCTGTTGGGTTTGACTGCTCGGCCGTGCCGCGAGCCGGCTGCCGCCCGACGTTGGCCGTGGTCCGGCGGCTGATCGGCCTCCCGCTGCGCCGCCAGGTGGACACAAGAAAGGCGCGCCTCATCATGGACGAGAGCTTCTCAGTGTCTGGCGAGCCGGGCAGCCGACGGGTGCCGTTCGACCCGGCCCGGCCTGTCAGCTGCTGGAACGAGGGACTCTACGAGGTGCATAGCGAGCGACAGGGACTTTTGCCCGGCGCTGCTCAGCTTATGGGACGTGCGCCGTAACTGATGGGTCCTGTATATCTTATTCGTGTGGAAGTTATTTTTGCCATGCGGCGGAGACACACCCGAGTTCTTGGGCAAAGGTGTGCTGTGACGAGCTGAGGTTTGCCTCATCGCCCTGCACGCGACTGGCGCCATCTTTCGGATGAGGGTGGCCCCAGTGACGGCCGTCTGTTGTGCGGTGGTGCTGCGCGTCTGCGTGACCGCTGCCTCGTTTCGCGCTCCGCCCGTGCCACTCCCGACGCGCACCCCGGTGGATCGTCCCCACGCTCAGTATACGCCCTGTTCCAGATGTGCGTGGCGCCTGTGCTGGTCTGCACGGAGGTGTACCAGACGGCGGGCGGCGGCGACAACATCTCGTCGGCCGGCCTGGTGCCGCAGATCCTCTGACGGGCGGCTGAGGAACATGCCGGCCCGCTGTTGGCTGACGCGGCCTGGCGGCGGGGGCCGCGCCGGCTCGCAGCCGGCCGGGAACGGCCGGGACGGTTGGCTTTGTCCCGTCCGGACAAGCGTTGCACGAGGAGATTGTGCGAAGATGCCAGTTGGGACCAACAGGTCGGTGGTTTCCAAGCAGATTAGGTGGCCTTTTTTCGAGTTGTTTGGAATGGGCACCGAAATTAACGTCTCGGGGTGAAGCGTACCGTGATATGGGGCGAATACTGAGCTCAGCACCAGACGCGGCGTGCCAGTCGCCTCGTCGCCGAATGTGGTCAAAGTTCAGGTAAGATCGCCAGCTCGTTAAACTAGTCTTGACTATCAAAATGCTGTGGCTTTTGCCAAGTGATCAGGGCTGTTGTTCGGTTGGGAGGGGTGCGGCTCGCCACGTGACCGGACCATCCCGCTCGCTGCGCCTGTCGGAGGTGGCAGCGCGCTGAAACGAAGCGTCACGACATGGTCATCTCCCGGTGATATGTTCAATGGACGGTGCCGTCCGTGATACGTTGTCTTCGCTCGTATGTGCACGTGTCCACCCATTTGTGACCCCTGGGGTCATCCAACGCGATGAAATCGGGCAGCAAGCGGGCGATCAGGGTACTTACTTTAAGCAAAATGCGGGGCGGACCCGGATTGAGTGCCATCATTCCAAACGCTGCGCAGTCTGCCACGCCGGGACGCATCGTTTATTTGACCAGCCAGTCATCCATTCCGCTACGGCCGGGGGTTGGATTCCCATTTCAGCACGGTGTGCATTATTTTCTGTATCCGTTTGTGTTCGGCGCGCCCGCGCAATAGAAGTGACGAAATACTGTTGTGTCTACCAGCCCTATGCCCACGTGCGCGATGCGGTAATAGACAAACGCAACCACGCCGAATTCTCGCACAACGACCCTCCAAAGACACCCGCTCTGACGTCTTTATATTCGTGTCACCAACTCTCATAGATAAAGATATCAAACAATTTGCAAAACTACATGATAATATAACGTGCGGCGGCGCGCCATTGGGGCGAGCCGCCGGTAAGCCGCCGCGCGCCGCCCCCACGGGCAGCGCGCGTGGCGTCATCAGCTAAAACGGGGCTCGGCCAGCGGAGCCCCACCGCGCGCCGGGGGAATGGGAGGGCGAGGTAGTGGGCGCCACCGGCGGCGCTCAGCCGAGGCCCGCCACCTCTGAAGACTCGGGGACGCTGCGGGGGTCCGCGCACGGCGGCAGACGGCCCGCTCGGGCCAGTTGTCGGCGGCGTCGGCTAAGGACGTGAACTGAGAACCGGGGCTGTGTCGGGTCGGGCGGTGCGGGGCCGCGGGCTGACCGGCAGCCCGGCCGCTCGTAGACAGGTCAGCAGGAACTCTCGGTGCAGACAGGCGTGGGTGTTGTGACGGGCAGCGGACAGCTGACAAACGCTGTCCGCCGTCCGCTGAGGGTTAGAGGGCCGGGCCGCCGTGCCACGGCCGGGCAGTGTCAGATGCTCGGCTAGCTGGCAGCCGCGCGTGGCAGGCTGCCGCCTCACGCGTAGTAGGATGGTGACACCAGCAGGTCGGTGAGCACCGTCAGCTGATCATCGGTGAACTTCTGCCGGTGCTGGCGCCAGTTCTCGTGGTGCGTCCGCTTGAAGTTCATCATGGTCTTGCGGATCGTGGTCTGAAACGGAACACAGTGAAATGGAAGACAAGACGACACTATTGCCACGTCACGGATCAGTTGCGCCTCTGATCAGTCCTCTTCGCCTCTGAATGACCAGGAACCAGGGCAAAGCGATCATCCCTTCAGAGCACTACGGTAAAAGCCGGCGCGTCGCTCCACGGAAATGCACCCAACTTTTACATCATACGCGCAACGCACATGGCGCGTATGCTAACACAAATGCTTGTTGAGAGGCGGCTCCCGAGACAGCCAGACAGCCATAAACAGCACCGAACAGTGGACACATCGCGTAACTCTCTCAGACGAGATGATAACGATGGCCGCCTACGCGACGTCAGCTCACTGTAGCCACACACGCGCCAAAGGCAGTGCAAGGTGTTGACCCGCAATACGAGCGCCATTCCTCTGTCGTGCCCCAGCTATGCGGGCTGCACGGACGTTGGTTGTGTAACGACCCAGCTGTCGGTATGGCGACTCACCTGTATGGGAGGTGGCTCGGTATGGCGACTCACCTGTGTGAGAGGTGGCTCGGTATGACGACTCACCTGTATGGGAGGCGGCTCGGTATGGCCGCTCGCCTGTATGGGAGCTGGCTCGGTGTGACGACTAGGCTGTATGGGAGGCGGCTCGGTATGGCGGCTCACCTGTATGGGAGGTGGCTCGGTATGACGACTAGGCTGTATGGGAGGCGGCTCGGTATGGCCGCTCGCCTGTATGGGAGCTGGCTCGGTGTGACGACTAGGCTGTATGGGAGGCGGCTCGGTATGGCGGCTCACCTGTATGGGAGGTGGCTCGGTATGACGACTAGGCTGTATGGGAGGCGGCCCGGTATGACGACTCACCAGTATGGGAGGCGGCTCGGTGTGGCGGCTTACCTGTATGGGGGGCGGGTCGTTGACGTGGTCGCCGAGGATCATCAGCGTCTGCGGCAGGTGCTCTGGCACGTCGTACGGCGCCGCGTTGACGAAGGCGCACAGGCCGAGCACGCCGGTGTGCCGCTGCCGCAGCTGGGCCACGTGGTCGGCAGGGGTGGCACCGCGCTGGCGCAGTCTCGTGCCCGACATCTGCTCAAAGTCGGCCTGCCCAATGCACACACGAGATACAGGTCAGGTCAGGTCTCCACGGCAATAATACGCCGACCAGACTTGACCGACACCATATGTCGGTTGGAGGGTGACCAGGCACATACAAAGAAATCCGAATTTGGCTGAGTATGTGCCACAGATGATAAGAGCGGAGCAGAGCACATGTGCGTGGCAAGGGACATCAACTGAACTAAAAGAAAAAGAAACTGGATGAAGTGAATATAAATCGTCTAGACCTCCCTAAAGCCCGACTCTGGCGATCCACAAAGTTTCGTCCAATTGTTTCATGTACAACACTCCCCATTACGACCATATTCTGGTGAAGGGGTTCATGATTCCATGATGTCCAACATACTATTGAATTTCACATCAAGACCACTACCACGCGCCACGCTTCACAGTCAGCCCCAATTGGAGTTAGTATGCCGTCATCCTGCAAACCCCACGACGGGCGATACCGGACGCCGCTGTCTGCCGGCGGCCCGTCAGCTCAGGCGCCGGGAGGCGGGGCAGGGAGGGGCGGGGCGGGGCGTGCGGGCAGCCGGGGAGCGGTCACGGGTCGGCCGGCGGCTCGTCAGCCCAGGCGCCGGGAGGCGGGGCAGGGCGGAGCGTGCGGGCAGCCGGGGAGTGGTCACGGGTCGGCCGGCGGCCCGTCAGCTCAGGCGCCGGGAGGCGGGGCAGGGCGGGGCGTGCGGGCAGCCGGGGAGTGATCACGGGTCGGCCGGCGGCCCGTCAGCCAAGGCGCCGGGAGGTGGGGCAGGGCGGGGCGGGGCGTGCGGGCGGCCGGGGAGCGGTCACGGGTCGGCCGGTGGCCCGTCAGCCCAGGCGCCGGGAGGCGGGGCAGGGCGGGGCGTGCGGGCAGCCGGGGAGCGGTCACGGGTCGGCCGGCGGCCCGTCAGCCCAGGCGCCGGGAGGCGGGGCAGGGCGGGGCGGGGCGTGCGGGCAGCCGGGGAGCGGTCACGGGTCGGCCGGCGGCTCGTCAGCCCAGGCGCCGGGAGGCGGGGCAGGGCGGAGCGTGCGGGCAGCCGGGGAGTGGTCACGGGTCGGCCGGCGGCCCGTCAGCTCAGGCGCCGGGAGGCGGGGCAGGGCGGGGCGTGCGGGCAGCCGGGGAGTGATCACGGGTCGGCCGGCGGCCCGTCAGCCAAGGCGCCGGGAGGTGGGGCAGGGCGGGGCGGGGCGTGCGGGCGGCCGGGGAGCGGTCACGGGTCGGCCGGTGGCCCGTCAGCCCAGGCGCCGGGAGGCGGGGCAGGGCGGGGCGTGCGGGCAGCCGGGGAGCGGTCACGGGTCGGCCGGCGGCCCGTCAGCCCAGGCGCCGGGAGGCGGGGCAGGGCGGGGCGGGGCGTGCGGGCAGCCGGGGAGCGGCCACGGGTCGGTCGGCGGCCTGTGTGCGGCGCTCCTGCTCACCCGCAGCTGCTGCTGGCGGGCCTTGTCGATGAAGCCGCAGTGCAGCAGGCCCGAGAACACCTGGACAGCCATCTCGCGCACCTCCACGCGCTGGTCGTGGAGACCGCGTACCACCAGCTCCGTCACCTGGCGAGAGCACGCGTCAAGTCACGCTCGGCACAGACAGCCGCTACACGGGGCACACAGGCAGCCACCAACACCGCACGGTGCCGAGCCGCGGCAAGGCACAGAGTCACTGTGCGTGGCGTGATGCAGCACGACGCGCGGCTGCGCCTCGGGGCGCAGCCGCACCGCGATCACGACTGTACAGCGACGACACGCCGGCCGCAACGCCGCGTCCGCCGCGCGCGGCCCAGCCCGGCGACGCTGCACCACCACCACGCCGACCGGCTCTCACCGTGAGCGCCGCCGGCCCGTTGCGGAGCAGCAGGAACATGTTGTGGAAGGCGGCCGCCTGCAGGAACGCCAGGCCGGCCACGCGCACGCGCCAGTAGGCATGGCCCATGACGCGACCGACGGCCGCCAGCAGCGCCGCCATGGCCGCGCCGTCGTGCCGCAGCACTGCCAGCGCGTGCAGTGTCTGGCGGCGCACGAGGGCGTCAGCACGGAGACCAGGTTAGAGCGGGAGGGAAGGAACCGGAAAGACCCGAACGAACGATGCGCTCCAACGTCAGACATATAGCACCTTGTCGCTGCTGAGGTAATTTCTGATGATTGCAGCACTCTAAGTCCCGAAAAACACAGTGAGCCTCCGAAATGGCCCAGCATCGCTCCGCGGCCACGTCTGCACTGGCGCGCAGCTCTGACCGCGCAGCACGGGGCCCAGGCGCGGGGCGCCGGCGACACCGGCAGCCCGGCCCTGAGGGCCGGGAGCCGGGAGCCGGGCCGGCTCCGGCCGCTCCCCTCACCCGGACGCAGTCGGCCTGCAGGTCGCGGTCGATGTCGTACGACTCCATGGCGCACAGGTAGGGCAGCAGCTGCAGGTGCTTCGGACTGACGAAGCGCAGCAGGCGCGTGCTCGCGCCGCACAGCATGTACTGACACACTGCCGAGCACACACGCTCGTCAGCCGGCCGCAGTCGGCCGGCCGGAGCCGGGCGGCCGTCGACACCACACCAAGTCACGCACGTGGTCCGATCCAGCTGGTGTATGAGCGGGTCGACACGCCGACAAGCTTACTCTGGTGCACGTGGGCAGCAATCAGTCAGGAAGGAGCGCCACATCTCTATGGTCCCCGATCTGACAGTTTGGCAGGCAATATCTTACTTGACTTCCTCATTTCGAGGCAGAGACAAGACTTATGAATTAATCGAAATAAATACGCTCTGGTTTACGTGTACACCGTTAATGGTCCAGCATACCCAAAATAACCAGTGCCCGTGGTCGCTACCGTGTTAAAGTGAAAACATTTGTATCTCTGCCACCCATCATCATCATCATCATCATCATCATCATCATCATCATCATCATCATCATCATCATCACCATCATCATCGCCCCAACCACCACGCCTGCACCTCCCACGGGAGCGGTTTTGGAGCGCCATCAGACAGTAAGTGTGTGCCGGATGAGCGTGCGTGGTAACGGGAAGGGCCGGGACCCGCCGGCGCCCGGCGGCCACCCACCGGTCTGGAGGAGCCGGTGCGCCGTCTGGCGCTCGCTGCTCAGCGGCGCCGCTCCCGTCTCCGCCGCGCCGCCGTTGGCTGCAACAGAGCGGGTAGACCCGGCGTCACTGGCGCGGCCCCGGCCGTCGCAAGGGCCAAAGGTCGGCCCGGCCCGGCCCGGCCCGAGCCAGACCGAAAACATCACAGCCACGCGACGCCGAGGGCGGCTGACGCGCCGGTAAAACCGTGGAACGTCTGTGCAAGCTATCATCCGGCGCGCAGCACTGTATCACATTGCAATAATGGCTGTGTAACACGTATTGCACAACGTGGAGGAGGGGAGTATTGCGAACAGAGATCAAACGTAGGGATGAAAAAACAGCCCGAACCCGCGGATAAAAAGGAAAGGAAAGAAAGTCCAAAAATCTGCAGCTTGACTTTACAATGCTCCAGTAATTGCCAGCAATAGACACAGGCACGCAAGCCAGCGTACAAACCCACGGGCCCGGGGGCCAAGCAGACTGGGCGGTGGCAGCTCCTCCCGGCGAGTCGCGGCCAACACGACGGTCTGCCCAGTGTGATCGGTCTGCTCACCGCGTCCACCGCCGAGCGGTGGGGCCACTCGCCGCGTTCCCCTCCGGGCAGTAGGCCCACTCACCACGTTCGCCGCCGAGCGGTGGGGCCACTCGCCGCATCCACCGCCGGGCAGTGGGGCCACTCACCGCGTTCCCCAAGGGCCACTCACCGCGTCCACCGCCGGGCAGTGGGGCCACTCACCCGTCGGGCAGCGGGGCCACTCACCGCGTCCGTCGGCGGCCAGCAGAAGGTCGAGCTGGGGCAGCGCCGCCTCGATCAGCGCGTCGGAGTGCGGGCTGAGCGAGGCCGGCCCGCCGTACACGTCCAGCTGGAACACCTTGCTCAGCACGCCTCCGAGCCGGTGTCGGATGTTCTGGTACGGGTGGTCCAGGTGCGGCATCACCATGTCGCGCACCCGGTGCAGCAGCTCGGCGCCGCGCCACTCCACCTCGCCGATCACGCTCTGCACACCGACAGACAGAGGCTCGCCGTCACGCTCCCGCCCCGCACGTGCGGCCAGAGGGCGCAGAGGGAGCAGTCACACGACTCACAGGGCCAACAGATGTGAGCCTTGCGGGGAAAACAAAAAAAAAATGTTTGAATTACACACAGAAGCAATCTGCATTCTAAAACATCGGAATGGTGCAGAGCCTGGCGTCACGTCGTTTGTTACCCTACAGTAAGCATGCTACCATGATGCAGCCGTCAGCAGCGGCAGCTCGTACCCACCGTCAGCAGGAAGAGCCTACAGTAAGCATGCTGCCATGATGCAGCCGTCAGCAGCGGCAGCTCGTACCCACCGTCAGCAGGAAGAGCCTACAGTAAGCATGCTGCCATGATGCAGCCGTCAGCAGCGGCAGCTCGTACCCACCGTCAGCAGGAAGAGCCTACAGTAAGCATGCTGCCATGATGCAGCCGTCAGCAGCGGCAGCTCGTACCCACCGTCAGCAGGAAGAGCCGGATGCCGAGCAGGAAGAGCGACTCGTCACGTCCGAACACGGGCTGCATCATCTCCTCGATGAGCCAGTGGTGCCGGTTGGGGTCCCGGTCGGCCTGGGGCGGCGACACGGCGCGTCACGGTCCGCCCCCACCAGACGGTCTCGCTTCGCGCTACACTCGGCGGCCCGGCCTCTACAGGCCGCGGCTCAGCACCATGGGCAGGGCGTCCACCGCTCGCCGGGAGACACCACTGACGCTCTTAGCTGTACTCTGGTGGCAGCTACTTACGCGACCCGCGGTTGACTCAACAGGGAATAAATGTACCGCATGCTCTGGGCTGGCGCGGCCCTCACGGAGCTCAGACACTGAAGGCGATGACGATGTAGACGACGGAGAGGAAACGATAGGAACACCGGAGTTCGGTGGCGCAGGGCAGGTCACGTGACATGATCATTGGCATGCTGCATGCCACAGGCGTTCCAACTTTGACAGGCAGAGCATCAGCAGGCATCCGGACCACAGGTTCAGGCCCAAAGCTACTGACAACATCCCCAGATCGTGCTGTGTAAGATAGCCACAGGGCGGGTATCTTGATACACCCTAAAGGTACACCCGTCCCACAATCGGAGCACTTCAGTGAGCCACCTCCGCCGGCGCGGAGAACCGGCACACGCCGGTCCCGATCGACAGACAGCCGTACCACGCTGTGGTTGATGCAGGCCGCCCAGTTCTCGGCCGTCTCCTGGTTGATCTTAGCGATGCAGGACCGCAGCAGCGGCAGCAGGTACTGCCACATACGCTGCACGGACTCGAAGGACCAGTGCTTGCTGCCGCGGATCACGCCTGCGGGCCGGGGCGCCGCGTCAGCCGCCGCCGGCGGACGGCAGGGCGCGCTCAGCACCGCGCCGGAGCACGGCACGGGATACATGGAGCACGGTATGGGACAAAGCACGGATCACAGCACGGCACAGAGCACGACGCGGGACATGGTTCGGGGCACGACACTGAGCACGGCACGGAGTGGTCAAGGAACACATCATCCGCTGGTGCGACACGGGTTGGGCACAGACGGCCCGACCTGTGGTGCTACAGCAAGACATCCCCTCTGGCCGATAAGCGTGCTTTAGTCTGCGGCGGACGGGATGACCTGCGCTGCGGAGCGTGTTCCGGAGGGTGCTGCGAGAAGCGCGAGTGTGACGGGCGACCCACGGCGGTGAAGGCTGGAGCTGCGGCCTGCGCGCCGAGGCCTTGAGCTGCTCCATAATGGCGCAAGGGAGCAGCGATGGCACGCGTCGAGGCCGATCCCCCGCATTGCTAGACTGCTTCGCTGGACATGTGGCATCAGCCAACGAGAGACTGCCATGCAGTGGCACGACCCGATAAACGACCGACCAGCCGCCGGGCCGCCGGCCGCTGCTGTCCCCGCTCAGCCCGGTCTGGACAGGTCGGGCCCGCTGCTCCGGAGGCGCGCCTCCTCACCGGCGGACAGGCCGGCGGCGGCGGCGGCGGCGGCGGCCTCACCTGCCACAATCTCGCAGAGACACTTCTGTGAGCTCTCGGTCACCTCCTTGCTCAGCCGGTCCAGGTGTGGCTTGAACACCTCCAGCAGCTCCTCGCCGTGGTTACGGAACAGACCCTGCGCCAGACACGTGCATTCATAGCACACAAACCACGTGACAAGCTCTGTGAGGTGTTCAACTAAGCATATCGATACTACAGGTTTTGAGCTCTACGCGCCGTCCCGTTCATTTCTTCATCCTATAAGCATTAAGGTTTCCATGACCATAAGTTGCTGTTATGCACAAATGTTAGCTGAAAACGAAAGAGGCCAATGCATGGCACATACATGTTTGCACAAAACGGCATTTAATGTATTAATAGGGAACGTGGGCGAGTCGTGTAAAATAAGCAACGCGACACACAAAGCAATGCTGCGCTACACCTGGTGTCACTGTACATTCACCCGCAGCCTCAGCGGTAACCGAGCAGCAGCCGCGTCCACGGCCCATGGCCGAGCGCGCGCGCATACCTTAAATACGATGAAGGTAGTCTCGGCGAACACGTCCCTGCCTTTGTGCTCCTCCAGGCTGAGGAAGCCCACCAGCTTGGCTACCGACTCGGCGTTACTGAAGAACTCCCGAACGGCGCGCACCGCCTCGCCCTCGTCGGCCGGCTTCTCCTGCAGCTGCGGTTGCTGCCGGTACAGGCGCAGCTCGCGCGGCCACCACGAGTAGCCCCACTTCATCTTGTGCACATAGCGGGCCACGGCCCACTGCTTGGCGTCGCGCGGCACCGTGGCGCTGTCGTATTGCATCCAGAGGTTGTCGGTGCGCTCGCCGAACTGGCGCCAGCCGCGCCAGGCGGCGTCGCCGGCCGGCAGCGGCGGCCAGGGCCGCGCCGGCCGCTGCGCCACGGTGCTCGGCGTCACCGGTACCGTCTCGTGCCGCCGCTTCTGCTGCTTCAGGATGGCAGCCAGGCCCAGCATCGAGCTCTGCCGGACAGCGGCGGCCGAGGCGCCGGTCAGCCGGCGCTCGCGCCACACGCCAGCCGGCGACGCAAGCCGGCCGCGTCTCAGTGTACCCGCTACAGGCGACGTGAGAAGTCATGCTGATGACCCGGGCTGCAATAACAGCCGTGTTCTTAACGTCGCGGGGCGGCCGGCAACAGCACAGGGCACACGCTCATCCGGCGAGCACGCCAGCATGTCCGGCTCGCCGCCGCAGACGCCCACCTTTCTGACGAAGATGGAAGTGTGCAGGAGGTTCTGCAGGCAGAAGCGGACCACACGGGCCGGCACAGGCACGTCGGGCCGCACCAGAAGGCTGACAAACTCCAGACAAAGCTCGTTCCGTCGCCAGTGTCTGCAAACGAACACATCTAAAAGACAAGCCTCCAGCACGTCACATTTACGATCGGTGCTTCCCAGCTATTTTGAATTTTAAAGGCAGAATGCTCTATCGACGGATGCCGACTGTAGCGGAGGGCGACTGTGTCAGCAATGCAATCGCCAGATTTCACGATGTAGTCTGCCAATAAGGCAACACGACAATGAATACTCAATTTTCATTTATCGAGAAAAACAGTCATTAAAAACGGCCGACGTACCAAGCGTCCTAGTGATGACCATACAGTGGCTCGACGTCACCCTCCCAGGACCCCCGCAAACACAGTCCGCCGGGGGGAGAGCGGCGCGGCCGGCCTTCCGGGCGCCGCAGCCTCGCCGTGCCAGCGGTGAGCAGCGGGCCGGAGCGGCGGCCCGGCCGGCGCGCGGCGTCACTCACAGCGTGCCGGACTCCATCAGCGAGAGCAGTCGGTCCAGCAGTGCGTCGTAGCAGCGCCGGTTCAGCGCGCTCTCCTCGCGCAGCCGGTCGGCGGCGGCCGGGCTGACGGCCGGCGGCGGCGGCCGGGAGCCGGGCGCCACCGGCGCGCTGGACCAGAGCCGCGGCACCAGCGGCAGACACTCGGCAGACATCTGCCGACCAGTCACACAGACACGGGATCAGGGACATGGGGACATCGGCACAGAGTAAGACGGCACCAGCGGCAGACACTCGGCAAACATCTGGTGACCAGCGTCACACAGGTACGGGGTTAGGGACACGGGGACACCGGCATAGGGCAGAGACACGGAGACAACCGGGACAGGGCAGTAATACGGAGACACCAGCATAGGGTCAGACGGCACCAGCGGCAGACACTTGGGAGACATCCGCCGATCAGGGTCATACACACACGGGGCCAGGGACACGGTGAGACAACACTAGTGACGTCTGTACACGCAGCGTTACGACACACGCGACGCATGTGACGCCTCCAACTGGTCGGCCTGTACGCTGTACCGCATGCAGACGGGCCGCCGGTCGCGGCCCAGTCGCCAGCGCTCGCCTCCTACCGTCAGCTGGAGCGGCACCGCCTCGTACAGGTCAGTATCCTTGCGCAGCCGCTCCATCAGCACGACGATCGAGTCCTTCTCGGAGCCGACGCACGTCAGCAGCGCCGGCCACAGCTGCGCCGCCATCGGCCAGTTGTGCACGCGCAGCAGTGAGTGGCTGCCCGGCCCCAGCACCACGTGCAGCAGGCCCTGCCGGCCGGACGGGGCGGAGCGTCAGACAGCGCCGCGGCCGCGACGGGCGCCCACTCTGGGGGAACACTGTCAGGACAGGGCTCGCCGACTGGGATCGGTGGCTGCTCCAAGAGCTGGTGGCACATGTCGTGTACTAGCGCGAAGCCAGCACTTAACAAAGATAAACAGAGCTTCATCGACAAGGTAACTGAATCCAGCAAGACGCTGTGGGCTATATCATACGATCTGTTCGGGGTGCCACCCATGCCCCGTCTAGCATGACGGTGCACAAACCAAGCCTGGGCCGCGGCGCATGCCCCAGCTGGATCCTCTCCAGTGAGCGTGCGGACGCGCCATGGTGCGACGCAGCGCACTCTGTGCCCGCCTGCCCGTCCGTCTGTCTGTCTGACTGACCGCGTCAGGCGAACAGGCAGGCACGCGGACGGTGCGGCGCGCCACAGCGACCGTGTCACTGAACAACAGAAGTCAACGGAGACGACCGACGCCAGTCAGAGTCCAGCCCGCTGGGGGACGGACGGAGAGGGCGTACCTTGAGCTGCTCGTGCGACAGGTCGGGCGTCTGCAGCATCTCCACCAGGCGCGGCCACAGGGCCATGTAGGCCTGACTCGAGTTCTGCATGCACATGACGAGCACGCTCTGCGCCAGCTGCCGCACCTGCGCCACACACGCCCCGCGTCGTCAGCGGCGCCCAATGAGTGGCTAGGTACGATGCCGCACTGTCATCACTGACACAAACGGCCTGGCTCGCAGACCGAGGGTAGCAACACTGGTCCGGCTCGAGGTTCACTGGACGGTCACTGATCCCAGCAAATGTATGCAACAGGTCCATTGTTGCTGGCGGCTTGTGAATGCAAAAGCTGCTCACGCATCGATGCTTTAGCACACGTTGGCAATACAATTAGCGTCATGTGTATGAAATCAAACAGGGGCGACACGACGGTGGAGAGGCACTTACATGATTATAGAAACGCGTGGAAAGCCAAAAGAACGCATAGGACGTTCAGTAAGACAGGTGCTGACCATGAATTCACCGCACGACTGGCCCACACATATCTAGGCGTCATCGTAAAGGCACGTGCCGGGCGAGTGGGGAGGACTCACGTAGCTGTATCGGTTGGTGGAGAGCTTCAGCACGTCCTCCATCACCACCTTCAACGTGTCCGTCAGCGGCGTGACGTGACTGAAGATGACACGCTGGTTGTGCTGAAGCTGTACCCTGAACAGCGACAACAGGGAGCGTGTCTTAGTGAGACCATGTAGGTAAGCTTAGTGTGTCTTGCCAGTGCTGGCTGCACCAGCATCCGCAGAAATACAGCTTCAGGTTCACATGCGGACACATGCGCGGTGCGACAAAAGCTAGGCTGATTTAGGCTGGGCCGGCCAAGCACGAATCTCACGTGGGCGCGCAACCCGTCAATAGAAGTGCGAGGGTTTACCGTAGCATTTTAAAAGGATCCACTCCTGCTTTACGTCTTCACGTCTCCAGTGAGCAAACACAAGTTCGTTCTGTTCCCCAAGTTGTCTCGGCTCGAGGCCAAATATCTAAATTATTTCCAATTGGAAAAGGTTAGCATAGAGGCAACGGCGTGTAATGTTGTGAAATGGCACAACACAAAATGACACAATGCAAGAACACTGATGGTGATTGGACCAAACAGGAAGTATCAGTTTGAAGGCCAAGACGAAGAACAAAACAAAAGACATGACAACATGACCGTTTTTTTACGAACCGACTGAGCAACTAACACCTTGTGTTCGATCACAGATTTAGAATAGACCGTTTTTGGCGGTTCGGTCACACGTTCACCATAGGAGCATGGCAGTTTAACAGAGCACGATGACCGCCAACGAACTCCAACGGAGCTGCGTCCAACTCTGACCGGCGTTCCCGTACCCCGCCGTCTGCCACCACTCCCGACTGCGGAAGTCGCTTCACGCCTGCCTCGGGCCGCGCGCCTCCGGCGGCCCCTGGCCCAGTATCGCCGGACGACGGTCCCTGGGCACTCACCAGGCGGCCAGCATGCGACTCGAGTACTTCTTGGGGCCGAAGTCCTTGCCCTGCGAGGCGCGGCTCTTGAACATCATCTTCATCTCGGCGTCATTCTCGTCCCGCCTCACACCGAAGTGGAACATGGCCGTTGCCAGAATCTGGCGCACGCGGTACTTGGTCAAACAAACCAGTCATGCTCACCTGCATACAGCGGCATCAACGCTTGGTTTGCAGTGGTCAGCTGATGCAAAACCGGGGGTGCAGATGTCCGTCACAAGCACAAGTTTGCAGCACAGAATCAGCAAAAACAATGTGACCACGCCATAAAAGTAACTCCGCATAGACAACGACAGTTGACGCAAAGAGACCACTCTTCACGACGGGCGCCACGCCCATCTTCATTACAATGATGCCCCCCCCCCCCCCCCGCCCGTCGGCGGTCACCATAGAGCTCGTGAACGTTCGCAAAAAGAGTTCAGCCGAGAACACGGCGCGAACCGTCAGGTGGCACCGACAGCCGGCTGACCCCGGCCCCACCTGGCAGACTTTGCCCAGCGACTTGGTGTCGTCGGGCCGGTCGTCGGTGAGCCGCGCCACCAGCCGGTGCATGACGTCCAGGGCGCGCGCGCGCAGCCGCTCGGCGCGCGGCAGCACCACGGCGCCCGTCTCGATCGACAGCGGGCTCAGGTCGACGGCGCAGTTCCAGCTGCGGGGCACCGGACGCGGTCAGCTCGTCCGTGCGCAGGCAGTCTCTCGGAAGGGGTGCGTGAAAAGCCCGCGCCAGCGCGCGAGCTGTTGCCAGACGCGCGGTGCGCGGCGGCTGGAGCGGGCACCCATCTGGTGTTCACAAAAGCCCAGACATTGGATAACAGAGGCGCTGAGCCTCCCGGCGGCGCCTCCCAACAGGCCAGGGAACCATGACGGTGGGCCATGGCATCACGCCTGGGCTCCTCGCAGCGCAGCGGGCGGCAGCGGCAGTCGCCGTGGCACGGCCAGCCAGGGTGACGTGTGCAGGGGGCGGGGCCGCACCGACTCACAGGTTGATGGTAGCGTCGTCGATGGGCGGCAGGCCGTAGCAGGCACCCTTGAGGCCGAGGTGCAGCAGGCTGAGGCGGCACAGCAGCTGCTCACTGCGGCGGACAGACGACAGAGCGTCACCACCGAGGCCGTCAGCCAACGCGGTAACACGTCAGCTGCCGGCCCGACCGACGACTGGCATCACTCCAGTCACCAGGACCGGGCGGGCTCGCAACCGGGGCTTACATGGCGCCGCGCCACTCAGGCACTGTCCTTCCACGTCCCTCCACATCCGGGTCCCTGAATGACAGCTGGATTGCAGCACGATGCCCACTTCAACAGTGATAACGCGGTGTAACTTCCAGGACAATGCAATCTGGGAATGGGCACTCCTGGTTACCCGCTCCCAGAGAATGCTAGACAAATGTCGATGTAACCTAGTCATGAATACCACTGCGCGTCAGTGCCGACCCCGTATCCCGTGAGCCTACAGACGAGGGCCGCTCATGTCACGCCGTTCCTCAAATACTGCGGTATGGATCGCCTCACTTGTTTAGCCGACTCGTGTCCTCCATGAAACGGTCCATCTCGTCCAGCTCGGGCACGACGAACTTCTGCACGAGCGCGGCGGCCCACCCCACCTCCTCCTCGGACGGCACGTGCCAGCGCAGCTCCAGCGACTTCATGTCCGTGCACTTGCCCCACTCCTGCGCGGCGAGAGCGTGCGGTCAGCGGGCGGACTGGCCGATCGGCAGACAACGCCCTCTGAACGTGGCACAGCATCAGCACACCACACTCTCTTGGTGAAAGGCCCGCAAAAACGACATTGGCCCTGTGACTGGGTGTGGCCGTGCACGGCTAGCGGTAGGTAGGGTGTGGGATATTGATACTAATCGGTGGAGCCGGATAGCCCACAATGGGACGATGAGTTGTCAGTTATCAAAGTCGGTCCGCGCTGGTCCGCCCCGGGATAACCACCGTACCCGGCTGTCGGTCTGTACCGGTTGGTGGTGTCGCTGGATGCCGTACCCGGACGATGAGGTGCCGGTTGTGAGCGTCGGCCAGCCGGCGGCGCCAGTCGCCGTGGTCGGTGATGTAGGTGCCCAGCAGGCCGGTCAGCAGGCTGTGCAGCAGGTCGGCCGTCAGCTCGGCGCCCTCCGGGCAGGCCAGGTGGCGGCCCCGCTCCAGCACCTGCTCCAGCCGCTCCCGGTACGGCAGCAGCCACTGGCCGCACGAGCACACCATCTGCCGCAGGCGAGACGGTCTGAGAACAGGCCCCGCTGCGGCAGCAGCCACCAGTCGCACGAGCACACCATCTGTCGCAGGCGAGACGGTCTGAGAACAGGCCCCGGTGTGGCAGCAGCCACTGGCCGCACGAGCACACCATCTGCCGCAGGCGAGACGGTCTGAGAACAGGCCCCGCAACAGACGCATTGGCTGAAGGTCCCGGAACGTTCGGAGTGAAAGTCACATGTCAGATCATAGGCAAGCCCATCAGCATTGACAGGTCACGGGCAGGGTGGGACCAACCAGAGCCAACCCAGCCGCGCAGGCCACAGCCGACTTTCTCGGCCAGCTAACGCCAGCTGGCTGTGTCTGAAAGCTCCACCCGGACGTGTGCTCGGCGACGTACCAGGCCAGCGGGACAGACCTCTTTCAGCAGGAGCATGTTGAAGAGCAGCTCCTGATCCAGCTTCTCCTCGGTCTGCACGTCCTCCGATAGCTCCAGGATGGTCTCCACCACCGGCGGGATCAGCGTGCGCAGGCCCATCTCCGGGTTCGCCTGCGGCAGGCGACGGCGCGTCAGACACCGGCCGCCGGCAGCGGACAGCTGGGCACGGCGCGCTACTGAGGTGGCCAAGTACTCGACTCGGACTCGCTGTGCAGCGCGGCGACGGGGCGAGTCACCAGTACAACATCCTGACGTCAGCACATGACAATCCAAAACGTGTCGGAGAAATGACCCAGGCCACCAGTCAAGCAAAGCACTCTAGCACCATCCACGTCAATCAGCGTCCGCCGTCGCATTGACGCTCATACCACCACCCCAGCGACAACCTCCCATTGCCGCGCCGTGCCGCCTCTCTCTCACTCGTCCCCTCCCCATCCCCTGCCCACACTGGCCAGACGGCGTCCGCCGCTCGTTCGCACCCCCGGCCACTGACCATGATGGCGCCGCACAGGAGCACAGCGGCCAGCTTGCCGGAGACGCGCGTCTCCAAAATGCGGCCCACAATGACGTCGCGCAGCTTGAGCACGGCGCAGCGCTGGATCTCCGGCGACGCCTTGTTGAGGATGCTGAAGCAGGAGGTGCGCAGCACGGTGAGCAGCACGCCCTCCTCCTGGCTGACGCGCTGGCGCTGCTGGTCGGGCCGCGAGTTGCCCTCCTGGCTGTTGGGCTCGAGCAGTGCCAAGAAGCGCGATAGCAGCTGCAGTACCACGTCCTCCATGCCGGCTGTCTGCAGGCACACCTGCTGCTCCATCTGGCGGCAGAGGCGGGGCGTCACGGAGGCGGACAGCTGACGCCGCTCTGCCAGCGCGCGCGACGGGGTGCTTGGGCGGCGGGTCAGGACGGGCAAGAAAGGTGTTTCCTGACTGACAGCAAAGCAGCTCTCTTTAGGTCAACAGCAATTCGGAAGGTCGACGTCGCCACTTGAGTTGCTCGTAAAAACTGACCTGGGCGATCAATGCACAGTACACAGGTGTAGAGCAATGGCAAGCCACAACCTAGTGGAGTAATCTTGAAAGACGATGAGGGCCACTGTGCTGTGCGCGGCAGCGAGTCAGCACCTGCGGTGAGTCTCGGCCGGACGCCTCCGCGGCGCAGCGTCCGGCGCCCACTGACCTCGGTCAGCTCGGGGTTATCGGCCGCGCTGGAGCAGTCGACGAACGTGATCATGTCGGCCAGCCGGTCGATCAGCACGAACGTGCACATGGTTTTGAGCTTGTCGTTGGGGTCGATGCCAGGCAGCACCATCTGCAGCAGGGGCACCACCTCTGGCCGCGGCCCCGTCTCGGTCATGGTGCGCAGCACCGCGCTCACAGCGTTCATGGTCGACGTCAGTCGGTGCGGCTCCGTGATCGACTCCAGCGATTGGTGGAAACTGGGACAGAGTGTGACGTCACAGCGGCGGCCCAGCGTGCGGCAACGCCACAGGGGTCAAAGGCCACAAGAGGTCCGAGAAAGTCCGAACACTGCAGGTGACGGTACATAAACTCTTAGCTGCACACGACAAAGTACGCACACACGCACGAAGAGAATAAGAGCATTCGGAGAGTGACTGAAGAGACGAGCTGTGCAATTGAAGGAAACAGGTAGTGTCGGCCCGCAGCTTTGAATGGCTCGGGTGATAACGGTAACGAACGTAACTGTCGGCCGAGTCCGCCGTAACATTAAAGAGAGTGTTCCACATCTCTATGGGGTTTTGAACTGAAATAGCCATCTTGGAAGACCTTTCGGGGCAGTTCACAGCCCTGCCCCTCTTAAGACCTATATCCCCCAAGTGGCTGAACTACACGCCCGCGAAAATGAGGAAAGGAATATGGGGGAAGAGTATTTCAAAGATAACCTCGACATTCATGGCGCCATCATAACGCCATTCAAATACTAGCATTCCACAAGCCATGCGGCGATCAAGGTGGATACAAATATACTGGTCGAGTCGTTCATATCTGGCGTTCGTGGGTACGATTTCCAGATAAACCGGCCGCTAATTGGCTCTCAATCAGTGTTGTTCGGGTGCGATGACATAACCAAGTAGTGACGTATCGAGGAACATTTTATTAAATAGAGAAATCGTGTTGTCTAAACCAGTCTTTTCTACTTCAAAGCATACCATTGGTTACAAGTGAGCTTGCTTTATATCTGATGTTCGCCTCAATATTTGCAAGTGTGAAACCTTCCCTATAAGCAACCGGAAACTTTCCAGCCTCGGCGGCCCGGCCCGATCCGGCCAGTCACGTACTAGACCACCCTATATCCTTGCAACCAACGGTTGCAGCTTCATGGAACTTCAAACAAAAAGCGGCGCCATTTTTCAGACATTGCACAGTGTCTGCAAGGTGCTCACACGCCAGCTTTTCGGCAACGCTCGGTTTTCCTGCAGAATCGCGCTGTGTTAAGTCTGCCAGTCGCAAGCGAATTGGCACAGGAACAATCGAGATCTGACCCGAGACGCCGGCAGCCCGGAGCACGCTCACTTCCAGATCGAGATCTGACCCGAGACGCCGGCAGCCCGGAGCACGCTCACTTCCAGATCGAGATCTGACCCGAGACGCCGGCAGCCCGGAGCACGCTCACTTCCAGTGATAGAGAATGGGACGTCGCGTGGGTACAACTGCATCGAATGAACCGAACGCGTTTATAATCTGAACACATTACACCATAACTGCTACAGAGAACTGCACTGCTGGCTGCAAAAGCTTCGCGTTGGTTCAGGTTCGAGATCAGTGCTTGCAGCGATATAAGAACGTCGAAAGCAGGGCAAGCCAAGACAGGCCGCTGGAGCCACAGATATTCATGGTTACTGTTAAGACAAACTGGAAATATGATCTCGCTGGTAATCAAAGCCAGTGTCAAGTTACGAAGAACGGAACAAAAGGAATACAAAATGAGCTGCCATAAGTTTCATACCATACCATTACTACGAAGCGTTTGTTGTCCCTACATTGATATCTGAACCTTCCCGTAAGCACAGATCGATCTGGCCACCGCATAGCGCGTCTAGCAAACACCAGATGCCGCCTGCTGGGATCATGCCTGTCTGATTCATGTGAAGAGAAGAAGTCACGTCTAAAGAAGAACGAGCACATTTACACGACATTCAATGATCGGTGTTACCCCAAACAGCTGCCGCACCGGCCAACTAAACACAGCTGTGCTACGTGCCGCAGCCCGGGTGAGTCACATCCGTACACCGCACTGCACGAGACAGAGTGCGGCGCGCCGCCACCGCCGCCGCCCGCCCGCACGCCCGCAGCGGGCCGGCTGGTGCCGCCGGCAGCCCGTGCGTACCTGTCGATGACGGGCGGGATGACCAGGTCGGGCCGCAGCTGCGCCAGCGCCCGCAGGCACTTGTTGGCGTGGTGGCTGTGCGTCCTGCGGGCGGCATACAGCGGCGCTCAGCGCGGCGGAGCACGGAGCGTGACGGGGCGCTCGCCCCCACCGGCGGCCAGCTGTGCGCTCCACAGACCACGCGGTCACGGGCGCCGGTCATCTCCGACCGTACGGCGGCGCTCAGCGCGGCGGAGCACGGAGCGTGATGGGGCGCTCGCCCCCCATCGGGGCCAGCTGTGCGCTCCACAGACCACGCGGTCACGGGCGCCGGTCACCTCCGACCGTACGGCGGCGCTCAGCGCGGCGGAGCACGGAGCGTGATGGGGCGCTCGCCCCCCATCGGGGCCAGCCGCGCGATCCATAGACCGCGGATCACGTGCGCCCGTCATCTCCGACCGTAGATCGCCAGTCACGAGCGCCAGGTCACACGTCCACGGGGCGTTGGCTGACACCAGATGTCTCCCGCGCTATACATCGACACAACTACAGGGAAGCCTGAGGAGGGCCACTCCCGACGGGCCGACGGATCTCCAACAGTCGAAGTATACACCCGCAGCGTGACACTCGGCGGTCCGGTCAGCCGCCCGACACGAGTTCAGGATCAAGCGTTCACAACACACACAAAGCTGAGGCAGCGTGCGTGGCAACAGAGCTGACGCTGAGCTGCGAGGAGCAGCCTACCCACCAGGAGTAGATACCGAGCAGCGCGCACGGCAGCACGCCTTGCACGAAGCGTGTGACGTCATCGTCGGTCAGCTCATGGCCCTCGGCCGTGTAGTGGCTCCAGGAGGCCTTCTTGAAGCGTTCCCTGAAGCGGAACCGAGTCATGATGACTTCCATGCATGATGACTCGTGAACCGTCATGACTCAAAGACCATGCCCCCACAACCAGCACAGTCACGTGAAAGCACAGCAACAGCGTGTCTGCGCACTGTACAGAAGGTGACCTGAATGGTCATCCCCGACGCAAAGCACGGTAATGTTCCTCAATGTTGACGTCACACATTAAAGGCCTTCAGCTATTGGTTTTTTTGGCATTACGGCTTCAAAGTTATTATGCTGAGTTAGCATGCAATGAGCCACTGGTACTAGTCAAACGGCGCAGTAACGCTAAATGACTTTCATATCGATGTTACTCATTATTTCTAGCTGTGCTCATCCTTAAGACTTTTGAGAATGTGGCTCACTTTTGAGCATGAGCACACCTCGAAATACTGAGCGCCGTCAATACAGTCGTTACATAAGCACTGCGTCATTTGACCCGCACCTCCCAGTCTATTGAAGGTCGTTGATTCAACATTAACTTCTGGTCCCTGTCATCCCTGTGCTTACCAGAGATAGAACTTTGAACGCTTAATGTTGACCCGGTTTTCAGTTCACCGTACAAGTCGCCAAGCGGCGACCGACACCGCGGACGCACCTGTTGTAGCGACGGACGAAGACGGCGCAGACATTGTTCAAGAAGTGGCTCAGTGGCTCCTGCCAGGTTCCGGCGTTGGACGCGTAGAAGTACGACTCGAGCGCCTCCAGCAGGCGGTCCAGGTAGGCCTGTGCTTCACCGCCGCCGCCCTGGCCGCCCGGACACGGCGTTAGGCGCGGCTGACGGCTCACCTCAGGCGCTCTGCTAGCGGACCAACACGACACGACACGGGGCGGCGACCGCCCAGCCGTGGCGGCGCGGGACGGCGCCGCTCCGCTCCCGGTCAGAGCCGCCGGCGTCCCAGCCGCCGGCCGCGGGCTGCGACGAGCCCTCACCTGCCGTGGCGGCGCGGGACGGCGCCGCTCCGCTCCCGGTCAGAGCGCGCCGGCGTCCCAGCCGCCGGCCGCGGGCTGCGACGAGCCCTCACCTGCCGTGGCGGCGCGGGACGGCGCCGCTCCGCTCCCGGTCAGAGCCGCCGGCGTCCCAGCCGCCGGCCGCGGGCTGCGACGAGCCCTCACCTGCCGTGGCGGCGCGGGACGGCGCCGCTCCGCCCCCGATCAGAGCCGCCGGCGTCCCAGCCGCCGGCCCGCGGGCTGCGACGAGCCCTCACCTGCCGTGGCGGCGCGGGACGGCGCCGCTCCGCTCCCGGTCAGAGCGCGCCGGCGTCCCAGCCGCCGGCTGCGGGCTGCGACGAGCCCTCACCTGCCGTGGCGGCGCGGGACGGCGCCGCTCCGCTCCCGGTCAGAGC
Source organism: Pollicipes pollicipes (assembly GCF_011947565.3). Taxonomy (NCBI): domain Eukaryota; kingdom Metazoa; phylum Arthropoda; class Thecostraca; order Pollicipedomorpha; family Pollicipedidae; genus Pollicipes; species Pollicipes pollicipes. Next base: position 18,239,954 of record NW_023596136.1, on the reverse strand, counting down.
CGCCGGCGTCCCAGCCGCCGGCCGCGGGCTGCGACGAGCCCTCACCTGCCGTGGCGGCGCGGGACGGCGCCGCTCCGCTCCCGGTCAGAGCGCGCCGGCGTCCCAGCCGCCGGCCGCGGGCTGCGACGAGCCCTCACCTGCCGTGGCGGCGCGGGACGGCGCCGCTCCGCTCCCGGTCAGAGCGCGCCGGCGTCCCAGCCGCCGGCCGCGGGCTGCGACGAGCCCTCACCTGCCGTGGCGGCGCGGGACGGCGCCGCTCCGCTCCCGATCAGAGCCGCCGGCGTCCCAGCCGCCGGCCGCGGGCTGCGACGAGCCCTCACCAGCATGCCGATGATCCAGGAGGTGAGCGCCGGTATGACGTGAACGTTGGCGCGGTGCGAGCCGACGCCCTTGTAGGAGATGGGCAGCCCGAAGGCGCGCAGCAGCCGGGAGAACACCTCGGGCAGCAGGTCCGACCAGTCCACCTGGCCGGGGTTCTCGAACGCCAGACGCGCCATCAGCAGGCAGAGAGACTGTGTCGGCGACACACAGGACAATCAGCATACAGATGGTGACTTCCTGCACAGACAAGGCAACATACACCAGCAGCTCAACACGGCCCGTCAAAGCAACCAAGATGATACTCGTTTGTTTCAGCTTACCAGACTGTTTTGCTTCATGGCTTGACAAATAGTTTGAATTGTTCCACACGGTTTTTGCACATGACCGATTGGGACAAATTAAGAGTGAAGTGCTGGAGAAACTCATTTTGAGGCAAACAAACATACTAGTAACATGCCGCTATATCCCATCACATCCCAGCAGTGTCGTGCCTTTGCCCAAGTAAGCCCAGTTGGTTCATACAAGCCCTCGGCTGCTAAGCCTCCACCTGGCCGGGCCCTCTCATTCGGTCCCAGCCATCAGCAGCGCCCTTGCCCTCTCGCCCCGTCCTAGCCGTCCCCACCTGGTCCCAGGCGCCGCCGTTCTCCAACAGCGAGAGCATGCCGGAGAGCTGCGGCAGCCACAGCCGCCAGCCGCGGTCGTAGAGCGCCGGCGGCAGGTCAGTCGGCAGAAACACCTCCAGACACTCGAGCACCCAGGTGGCGGCGCTGTCGAACGGGCACAGCTCGGGCAGCAGCTCCGCCAGGATCTCGGCCGTCGCCTCCGTCGGGAAGAAGCTGCCGGGCCGACACACAGGTCAGGTCAGGTCAGGTCAGGTCAGGTCAGGCCAGCCAAGCGGCAGTGCAGGGTGCAAGAGTTAAAGCTGCATTTCATACGAATTAAGTGGGTCTATGCTCACTGACGCATCTTACTTTCTTGCGCACTTGCCCATCGCGAACTGCACTTCCCCCACCTCATACAAACTGCTCGCACATAGTACAACACTTAAAACTAGCATGATGTGAACATAAGAGATCACACTGACCTCCGGCAAAGGCGCGCCATGTTCTTAACATAGCGAGGCGTCGTGCTGAAACGAAAGACCGCCGTCAGTGGTGAGCGCATCAACAGAGTGCACGCCGACTCCGACGTGGCGCCGATCCCTTGACAGCGGTGACGATCACTTCAGCACACGGTCCTGTCACTGACGAGCGGCACCCCCACGGCCAAAGAGTCAGAGACAGCGGTGACAATCACTTCAGCACACGGTCCTGTCACTGACGCCCGGCACTCCCACGGCCAGAGAGTCAGGGACAGCGGTGACAATCACTTCAGCACACGGTCCTGCCACTGACGAGCGGTACTCCCACGGCCAGAGAGTCAGGGACAGCGGTGACAATCACTTCAGCACACGGTCCTGCCACTGACGAGCGGCACTCCCACGGCCGGAGAGTCAGGGACAGCGGTGACGATCACTTCAGCACACGGTCCTGCCACCGACGAGCGGTACTCCCACGGCCAGAGAGTCAGAGACAGCGGTGATAATCACTTCAGCACACGGTCCTGCCACTAACGAGCGGTACTCCCACGGCCGGAGAGTCGGGGACAACGGTGACAATCACTTCAGCACACGGTCCTGCCACTAACGCGCGGCACTCCCACGGCCGGAGAGTCAGAGACAGCGGTGGTGGTCACTTCAGCACACGGTCCTGCCACTGACGAGCGGTACTCCCACGGCCGGAGAGTCAGGGACAGCGGTGATGATCACTTCAGCACACGGTCCTGCCACTGACGAGCGGTACCCCCACGGCCGGAGAGTTGGGGACAGCGGTGGCAATCACTTCAGCACACGGTCCTGCCACTGACGAGCGGTACTCCCACGGCCAGAGAGTCAGGGACAGCGGTGGTGGTCACTTCAGCACACGGTCCTGCCACTGACGCGCGGTACTCCCACGGCCAGAGAGTCAGGGACAGCGGTGGTGGTCACTTCAGCACACGGTCCTGCCACTGACGCGCGGTACTCCCACGGCCGGAGAGTCAGGCAGCCCGAGCCAGCCCGTGCACCAGCCTCAAAGCATGCTTACGCCATAGTACGTCCGCCAACAACGACCACGCAAATACACGGGCCATATGTCAGGAAAACTGGGGAATAATGCACAAAACGCCTTCTGATCCCCATCTGTCATCCCTGCACTTACTCGAGATAGAAGTTGAGCCTCATAGTGCGGAAGGGGTGCCTGGTGAAGCTCTTGTACAGGTCGTAGATGGGACGCCATTGGATCTCCAGGTCGTCCCGGCTCAGGTTCCGCTTCCTGGCGAGTCACGGCACGCGCGGACGGTCAGACCGAGCCCGGCCACCGGCCACCGGCGTCAGAGGTGAGCAGATGTCGCACACTTCGGACCACAGTCACTTGCGTATGACAGCAAGCAGTAGCACCCCTAACCACGGCACGCGCGGACGGTCAGACCGAGCCCGGCCACCGCCACCGGCGTCAGAGGTGAGCAGATGTCGCACACTTCGGACGACAGTCACTTGCGAATGACAGCAAGCAGTAGCACCCCTAACCACGGCACGTCTTGCGATCGGATGGATTAACACATGACCCAAACCCTAGTAAACATATTTGTAGACATTATTTTGCGTATATTTTGTATGGGTCGCAGCAACACAAAATGTACTCCAAAGCATTCATAACTGTAAATAATTTGTTAAACCCCTTTTGACTGGATGGATTTCTGGAATCAGAGATCATGCTAAGCAGTACTTGTTGTGTAAACCCTGACTCCATCATTTAATCGCGAAACTCCGCTTCAGTGGTAAAATTTATGGGCAACGCACTGCTCGTCCAGCCCTTAGACCTCTTCTGACCTAGAGCGGCCACTGCCGCCAACCGTACGCCATCCCAACCAGGGGAAAAAGCAAGCGCTTGTAGTAGCTCGAAGGCGCTCGGGCCAATGCGCCTCGGGAAAGGCGCAAGGCGAAGGCGCGGGCAGGCGCTCAACCAATCGAGATATGGGGTTGGTTTTCGAACACACAATTGCTTCAAATATATGCGAATTAACGTAGGAAAAAAACGGCGTAGGAAAAAAAAGAAAAAAAAGAATTCAACCATCAGCACAATGTTCCTAATGCTTCGATATGTCAAATGCACCGGACATTTTTGTGAAAGCAGCTTCCTTCTTCCTATCTCACAGATCTCGTATCAGTCCACTATTTACGAAAGATAGCATGCGTGCTCAGGCGCTCCATAGTACACCGGATGGTGCGGCTCGCACAATGCTTACACTTTCTTGAGCAGTCGAATCACCATCTTGCTGCAGGCGTCCACATTTCTATAGTCGGTCGGCGACCGCTGGATCATCTTCAGGTACATCTGGATGAACAGGATGTGGTCCTCCTTGGACATGAAGAGGTGGTAAACTTGCAGGTACCTGACCAAGCATTGCCCCATGAGTGGACGGAGCAACCATGGGGACAAATAGACGAATGCAAAAAAGTGCGATTGGCAAACTGCAACAACACATTGCAGTTGCACTTAATCCAATGCTGCACCAGGTCCAAAAAATAAAACCCAGGGATGAGCTTCGAGTGGCCGCGACATTGGCTGTACGTTCTCGTGACTCAGGAATAAAAGCAAGTAACTATCGAAACCAGTTACTCCGCATCGACTACCACGCAATGGCCACTCCCGCGGCCCACCACTGGCCCAGCCGGCACACGCGTCTGCCAGTGTCCCAGTCACTGACGCGGCAGGAGAGCCTCACGACCCACTCACACGCCCAGTCGGCTGGTGTAGATCTGGAAGCCGTGCGTGTCGTCGCCGGTGAGCGCCACCGCCATGTTCAGCTTAATCTTGGCCAGGTTGTCGGCCGCCTCGCGCTCCAGGGCGGTGCTGTACGGCAGGTGGCGCAGCGAGGGCATACGCTTCTGCGGCCGGAAGCCGAGCCGGGACTCGCCCTCCGACACCTCATCCTGGCTGTCGGCGTCCTTCTCCCAGTCGAACTCCTCCTGGTCGCTGTCGTCCATGTCCATGGCGAGGGCGGACGCGGCGGCCACCGACGGGTCCCCGAGCTCTGGCGGGAGGCGAGCACCGGTGTCCAAGCCGAGAGCGTCAGGACTGCCCCGGGCGGACGGGCGAGTCTAGGGCGCAGCAGAGGTAAATAGAACAGCGCCTGGCCGAGATAACTAGCGCGGAGACAGCTACTAAGCAGCGGGTGGTCGCTCGGAGCACATTGGTACTTGAAGAACCAGCAAAGGCCGTGCAAGAAAAATGTAACAATAGGTGCTATTGCGAAGAGTACAGCTTAGCCATGTGTGAAGCAAACCATGTAGATCAGCCAAGCAAAATCCTCAGTACTTCCATTCTAGCTCCACAGGCCATTATGTCTGCAGCCTCTAAACTGCATTGGAACATTTCAAGCCACAATATGTAACACTACCAGTTCACAAGTTGTGCCAATTCGGTCTGCAAATGGTTGATGGCCATACCATGACCAGTCATGTAGTTTGCTTCCTCTCTGGGACAAAAACCCAGAACCACAAGATCAAAGCATTTTATCTTATTATCATGAGCATGTGGAACACATGTCTCTAGTAGGATGTCCCAAACAAGTTTCCGGTGTTCCTGGTGTGTGCGGCCACACAGTGAAGTTTGGCTTTGGCAGCCTTGCAGTGCTCCCACTCTGAGGTAAACCTGGCCATATGCCTGCCAGGCTGTCATGGCAGGCATCCTCTGATATGGACGCACATGCACACACAAAAGAGGAACCTGTCTTTCAGGTGCTGCATGCACAGCTGTGCTCAGACGCACACAAAAATGGTGTAGCATGTGACCACATGCGCATAGTAGGTGGTGTGTTGGGTGGCAAGTTATCAGCCAGCATAGTGACCAAGCACCTGGGCATGAAACCAGTGTTCCATAAGCATTGCTCTGAGTCTGTGTGATGTGGAGGCAGCATCTGTGAAGGAGCTCCCTGCAGGGATGTATGATAAATATTGGTAACAGTACTATATCCTAGCTGCTACTTAAACAAATAACTGGGCTGATCATCACTTAAAGTCAGGTATAGAGTAAGCTGGGAATTTGAGTGCTATATAGACAGATGGGAGAGACATCAGGTCAGCCAAAAGCTTCTATCCAGCTGTAAGGAATCACTTCAGGTTTCAGAAAAAAACTCACATCGCATTGCTTTGTGATCAGCTGGCAATTGACCACTGTCATGCAATCACATGTCTTGTGGCACTGCATACTGATACAGAATGCCTAAGTCTTTGCAAACAAAAAAAGATTAATGCATAACAGGTTATAAGCAGGTTGTCATGTTTAATCAACCATAAACTTAAGTTAGCAAAAGGATCAGCAATGGGTCAGCAATGGGCAAAAAATTGAGGACATTTGCAATAAGCTTTTCTGAATGATCATACCATCTACAGAAAGCTTTCCTTGATGGTTATCATGCCAATATTGTGTTTTTAATGTAGAATGAACTGAACATGCTACCTCCAAAGGATCACCAAGGAGGAAAAGACCATAGGATCAGCTGTGAATTGAGCCTGGACATCCCACATGGAGGTTGAGCACCAAAGTCCTGACTGAGCTACTTTTGCCCATCATTTTGCAACAGATGGTATAACTGTGCCACAGTGTGCAACCTTATTTCACAAAATATGCAGCCACTTTATTTATATTGTGTTTCTAGAAAGAAAATGATTTTATCTCTGTGCATTCAAAGATAAGAAGAGTAAGGATGTATAGTTAATAAAGAGTATAGTGTGTACAAAGTAAAAACACAGATAAGAAATACTTTACCATCAACTTAAAACTTTGATAACATGGTTATAAATATGAGGGAGCTAATCCTTCTATATAGAAGCCTTACCTTACAGTAAACTAAGCTCTCAGGGAAATGTCTTATATGTTCATTAAAACCAGTATGGTGATATGGTAAAAAAGGTGAGGGGTGAAACCGGGGCATCACCAGCACTTGATGTCGGGAAAGATAACAAACAACCCATATTCAGGAATGTAGCACCCTAGTACTCACAGGGCAATGGCCATAATTTTGGGAGATCCTCCTATTTCAGCAATGACTAATAGGATTGAAACTGGTATATAAGTAGGGTCATGCATGACTAGAACAATACCACTGCTCTTCTCTACCTCAATAACAACATTCCCTGATAAAGCGAGTGGGGATTGGAATGGCATACTAATGATCCATGGTTTTGTTAGATAAAATGATTGTTCAATTTTCATAATTTTCATCTTCCAATACTTATCATTTAGTTTTGAAATGTTCTGCACCCAGACTATTCCAATGTTAAGTGGTTTCACATTCCAGCTTCTTGTGGCATTGTTGCTATTCAATTCAGAATGAAAAGGCCGATAAGCCATCATTAAGCCATGAAAAAAGGCCTTCAAAAACCTTTGGTAACCACACAGATAACAGTCCAATGGTGAAACAACCACAGAGTGGTAATGAAATACGAATGTAGATAGCTGGGATTTGTTGGCAGGACTATACATAAGCAAATATATATATATATATATATATATATATATATATATATATATATATATATATTTATATTTATATTTATATATATATACATATATATATATGTATATATATATATATATATATATATATTCACCTCAAAATCATATTGTTGACCAGGAATTTTACCACCAGATGGTCTGGTCTGGCCCTGTACTGCTTAGCATGGGCAGTAAGCCCACACCTTCACCCAATTAATAGACTGACCAAGTGGTCAAAAAGCAGGAACACAAAGTCATAAATCTGTAAATAATCTATGAATCTCAAGAACCACTATAACCAAACACTTACTGAAGTACAGGCCAGCATCACAAAGTCTGACTGTACAATACATGGAAGACATACTGCCCCACCTTCCCTACCTTGAAGAGGTGCAACAGTACACTCCATCTTAGTGGTTCCACCAGCTTCAGTAGTTACCGCGGCACCATCCACTACAAGCGACTTTTCTGCCTACTACATAGGCATCTGCTTATGTACCTACCTAGTTAACGGGTCTACTGTTGGTTGAACGAGGAGCTTGTACAAACATACGGGACCCTAAAAGCAGGGGCGATGACGACACGTAACCACGGAATACGTCTAGAACATCACCGCACGAATGCACGAATGAGTATCGACTCGACAACATGCACAGTCATTGCCTGTGGACGTAGAGAAACAGCTGTACGAGCTATGGGCAACGCACTGGGAAGTTGATGCGTTCGGAAGCCAAAAATGCTGCAAGTTATCTACAAAATTAACATTACACCACAATTTGTTAATCCTTTTTTCTGAAAAGTTGTCACAACTAACGTTAGGCACCCGATCAAGACACTCTTCAATTTTGCATCTGCACCCCCCAAAATACCGTAGTTTTCCGCGTCAATATTAATCAAGTTTTTCAAGGTCATTTCAGGTGCTTCTCATGCATGTCCCTAAAGTGCTGCTATGCAGATTTTAATCAAAGTTGCAGCCTGTTTCTGGCATTGGTGATTGTGAAAATGGTATTGTGGCTGCCCCTGTGCTTTAAAAAAACAAGGCTGCCTTAATGACTTTTCAATATGAACGCGTAGCAAAAAGAAGCTCACTCCACTACGCAATTTCGCAAGCACAAGGCTCTGCAGTGCCGCGGCTCGATGCCGCGCCCACAACGCATGGCCGGCGCTGTTGCTTCGAACCGGACTGTGTGCAGTTCTTAGCGTGTAAACTTGACCCTTGGGTGCCACGTTTGTTTGCTTGTTATATATAGATCAAAAACCAAATATCGTGTCTGGGTACCGGAGAAATTGCTGTTCAATTCATTGAAATGACCCTGATACAGCGCAAGGTATTGAACGGTGGATGGCCGCTCTGCTGTTGGAGAAATAACTGTGACGTTCACATATAAGATATTCGCTGATCGCCAAAAGTAGAAATGCCAAAAGTGGGTTTGCTGTGCCAATCACCAATGCCAAAAGTGGGTTTGTGTGCTGCGGTTTGACAACACTTAAAGACCATTAAACAACTCATCAAACAACACTCAAATATCAGACTCGGCCGACGGTGTCATTTTGTTCAAAAGATAATAAAATCTTCGCACCTAGTATATGACTGAAAGTTTCCAAGAACAAATTGTTCAGTGACGTATTTTTACCGGACGCTAACGCACTGAACGTAAAAAGCTGAATGTCTTTCCCCTCCACCCTTTCGTCGACCGTGTCAAAAGAGGGCTTGCTAAAAGGCGACATCACATCCACATGACTTTTTGACGACTAATAGCAGCTTATTGGAATGAAAATAAATCGTAATTGACCGAAATACTGAAAAGGCGAATGTCATGCTTAAAAAGGATTGAGAAAATTTAAGTTTAACGAATGGAAAATCTCCGAATGGTGAAGTACCCAAATAACTTTTATAGAAAGTGAATTCATGGACGTGAATGTGACGAATGGAGACCCCCGAATGGCCGAATGTCTTTTTGGCGAAATTTCAGTTTGATGCACGACAACTAGACGAACACAAATTCGTCAAATGGTAAGTTAGCTAAAATAATGTTCGAGATGTGAATTGAAGGACTGAAAATTAGCTTGAAGCGATGAAGCCAGGAAACCTTGGGGATGGTGCTTGGCTTGTAATTCGCGTGAAAGGGGTTGGTGGGTTGAAACCAATGTTGATACGGGCAAAGAGCAACTCGGATTGGTTTGTATTGTACAGTTTTTCATGTAATTGGACGGAGCAATGGGATAATAACTCTCACCGCTTAGACCTGGCATGACATTTTGGAAGGCGCGTCTGCCGATTTTTACAAGAATCAACCGCTGGAGGTTTATAGGAGCTTCAGCTCCGTTTCCGTGTCGTCGTGGCATATTTCACTTATGCTCGTATAATGGGGGTCAGTTTGACCCCGAAATACTTCCCAAAAATAATTTTCGAACGGCGCGGTGAAACCACGCGAAACTTGCCGTAGGTGTAGGCAATTGAAAACAGATCTTTTGGAATACAAATTAAATGTACTGCAAACATAAAATGTACTTGCATTGAATTTAAATTTAGGTCACTAACCTGAAATAAACATCAGTGACCTCTTGCCCAGAACAGGTATCTGTAGGTCCAGGGCAGTTGTATGAGGTGGTCTGGGGGGGCGGTGAACACCATTCTATAGTTTGACCTTGTTTGACCTTATTTAAACCAAACGTCACGACCCACGAACTTCTCATGCACAAATGAGATCACATACAGGCCAACCCACCCTGTACAATTGATGCACCTAGCTTTCTTAGTTTTTGAGATCTCGAGGGTTTAAATTGACCCCTCCCACCCGAGCGGAGGATGCTCAACCGGCCACCCAGGTGAATGTTTAGAGGGGTATCCCAGTTTTACGGTACATTACATTTACATTGCATTTTATTATATTTTTGTACTTTTCACTTGTTACACCTTAAATATCATTTGCGTACTTAACATTATATTTCAATTCATATTCATTTTCATATATCACCAATGATATATTTGATCCGTGCTACCAGTTTTTAGAAATCCTGCTGAATACCTCATTAAGTCAATTTGAAGAAGCTAGACTTGCGGGAGAAATCTCATCCGGCTCCCTGTTCACCGTTATGAATGAAATACATTTAATTTGCCTTGCTTTTCCAACTTGTGTATTCTGTCATGTTTGCGACACACTTGAGTGCAAATGTTTATGTAACAAATGCTACGAAAGCTTGATACAGTCTGTGCAGGCAAATGCATATGCGATCATGAAGCTACTATCCCGCAAATTCAAAGAAACGTTATACTACGACTTTGGTTTCTCTTCTATGGTGTTTACCACAAGGGCCCTTTGCGAAGAGCACGTTGGCTTCGGGATGGGTGCATCACATGATCCATGTGAGGCAATGGTTCAAACTTAAGGTAACAGGCCCTTGCCTGCTGGGCCAATTACAAACGTTCTTCTATTCATGCTAGTAGAGATGCGCACGGTGGTTGTCATGACAACGGCGGTCGCGACTGTAAGAAAGAAGGCGGATCTAAAAAAACCGGCATATTAAGCAGATGCGCTCTCTCTCCCGATGAGGGGGGGGGGGGTATATATGGGGCATGTATGTCACTTGCCTCTGTGAATGATGAGTCATAAACGTATGAGGCAATATCGAGACCTAAACTGGGGTCAAACGCCTCAGAAACGCGAAGGGAAAATTTTACATGCAGATGCGGACAACCAATATCTCAGAGCTTACTGCACCCATCGCTGTAAAATCTCCACCGTTCGTCATACCTGACTCCTGCTGTCGGTTGAAAGTTCGGTGACCTTAGGGCAGGTAAAAAGAAGTCAAAATTTGTAAGTTCAAGAATTCTTCCTCCCAGAAAACTCGTGCAGAATTTATTGCTCCCATCGTTTCCAAACCTTTCCATTCAGTACGTCACTCACCCTGATTCCCTGTTGAAGCTACATGTATCGTGTCATTTGCCATTATGCCTTTTCCCTTTACGTTTAATGCCAAAAAAACGTGTAGCTTGTGCGGGCTGGCCGTATGAGGCTAGTGACATCATTTGTCAGTTGAATTTCTCCTTAGCAGATGTGTTGTACTGAAAATCACGCGCTGAATTGTGCGTAGTGTCGTCAGGGTTAGCAGAACCGTGGCCATGGTCGACGTGGTGGTGGCTGGTCGATGTATGTGACGTGCGAATCCCGTTATATCATGATTATGTACCGGCCTCCTCAGCACCCTTTGGTTGGCTGCTGGCTCAAAGTCATTCAGAAGTCATAGATAAGACAGTAGTAAAAGGCTTATTCCTCTGAGAAAAACCAGGACAATAGAGATATGGATGGGGTTTCTTGGTTTTTCTCCGAGGAAAAGGGCTATTAGTACTCTCTTATTTATGTGAATAATGTTCCTCGCTAATGCACTGAACAACGCACGTGATTTCATTCAGTGCGCTGAATCGAACTGAGAATAGGCCACCATTGTGACGGCTGCTGTAGATTTGATGTGCTCGCCTGTGAGAGCAAACTGGATGGGTCAGACCGAAACGGACCGGTTTGGTCAATGCCCTGCTGCGACAGATCCATGACCTCAGAATCTTTCTTGGGGACATGTTTTTTGCACTCTGTGTATAGTTTGTCACCGAGCTTACAAGTACCAAAAGAAACAGGGCGAAATGACCAGAAAGGCACCACTGCTTTGGTTAATGGGAACTTTGAATTTCACCGCACGTGTTGTGCACAGCCGCGTCAATGCATGATTCGACGATTACGACTGTCCCAAATATCTCCAATTGGGTATATCTATATTGAGTATATCTATATAGAGTGTATTGAGTATATCCTTGTACAGTATATCTCTTGTGTAGCGTACTTTGTATGCCTGCTCACCAAAAAAGAAGACGACACACTTCCATTTGCGCGCAAAATGTGGAGAAATGTTATTGCTGTAGTGTGCAGGACCGTAAAAATAGAAATAAATGCCGTGCGCCTGTGCACCACAAGAAAAAACAGCAGCGTGTGACTTCGTGGCATCCATTGCAACTGCTAGAAATGTCCCATCCAATGGTGAAGGTTTGAAGACGATCGGCACAATAAATTATGAACAAGTCATCTACAGCTAAACATTTTGAAATTTGTAAACTTTGACGACTTTTGACCCGGCCCAGGGTCACCGAATTTTTAACTATATGAGGAATCAGGCTGGTGCATCCAATGGTAAACGTTTCGCAGCGACCGTTTGGGCAGGTTCTGGGATCCGAATTGTCTGCAAGCAGCAGTTTTGGAATTTGTGAAATTTCATGAATTTTGACCCAAACTAGGCCACCGAATTTTCTACTGCAAGCGGGTATCAGGTACGGCACATCCAATGGTGAAGGTGTTACAGCGATGGGTGCACAGCAGGCACTGAGATCTGAGTCGTCTGCATTTGCATGTAAAATTTTCCCTTCACGTTTTCCAGGTGTTCGACCTCAGGTCAGGTCTCAATATTGCCTCCCCATGAATCACCTATTGCACGAAGTTGATTGGTGAAGCTTTCAAGGCGATCAGACCAGCCGTTTCGAAGAAAGAGCGTGTCTGCTTCATATGCAGGCATTTTTCGACTTTGCCAGGAAAGAAGGGTAATGCTGTTACAAATCGTCGACAGCGTACTTGGGCTCGGATATTATTAAAAGGGATACCCTTTTTGTGTCTTGACGGTGCTGCAGTAACACTGTTTAGGGATATCATAATGCTATTTAGTCCTGAGGTTTTACTAGCGTACACTTTTGAAATATGCACTAAAGATGGGACATTCTCTTTAAGAGAACATGAGAGTGTAGCACTCTCCTGTCGAATTGTGCTAGCATCCATTTTCGCAAACTTACCGCATGTTTCTGACGTTCCTATTCGGAAACCGAGTTATCGTCGGCAGATTGATCCTTTCCTGATACCAGCACGGGAAGAATGTAATTTTACCGCTCTCTCAGATATTTTACCCCTAGCACTTTGTGGTGCTTTAAAATTTATCACATGATCGATATCCTAAACGTACTTTTTCAAAACAGACACGAATGTTTGTCATATTCTCGTGGAATCTTCTTCCCAAACATATCAAATGTCTGGCTGACTCCGCGCTGCAGTGTACGAGAAGCAAAATTTGAATTGTACCTGTGCCGTAAATGCCATGCCATGCCTATGCCGTAAATGCCGAGGGTAGACATAATTACCCAGAGGACACGGCTGAATGTGGAAAATACAGTGCGACTTGTACTGTATACAAGTGTGGAGACAATGTAGGCTTTCCCCAATGGCTTCTCCTTCAGCATCGGCTTTGTGCCAAGCTCCACAGCTGGCTTTAGCTCCAGCTTCAAGCCCCTTTAAACGGTTGGCTACGGCTTTGGTTGCATATTTGTACCATCTCTCACTGCAGGCTTCGGCTTTGGCTTCGGCTTCAGACAGCTAATTTTTTAACTGAGGCTTCGGTTTCGGCGACACGGATCTTAAACTGGTGTCCTCAGCTTTGTCGCCGCGTTTCTTTTGCCTCGGTGTGGATTTTATCAAAAATCGTTTCGCCCATTCTGTCATCCTAATTTGTTTCAACACAACTTTTCGAGGCTACCGCGCGTACATAGCTGAATGTCACAAACCAGCCGGTCATTCTCTGGACCAACTAACACCTGACGACTGAGCTCCATGAAGTCATGTACAGAAATTTATTGATGTCCTTGTGGCGCAGTTATTCGATATGAGCTTGAAAAACTCCGGAACGTTCCAAGTTTCCCAGTAAAAAACTATTTAGTTTTGACCTTATTTGATCTTTATACCCGACCTTAGGTGAATTAAATAATTCGTGATCTTAAGTTGAAATATCTTATTGTCTAAGAAACTCTCTCAAAGTTGTAGGATCAATGGTCGCATCATATTGAACCATTCCCCAGGAATTACATTGGCTAACAGACATAGCCTGTTTTAACGTACCGTAGTTCAACAACTTTACGACGCGCATCTAATTGTCTCCACCGAAAGATCGACTATTGAAATGCCTCTAGCAAGTCAACGTTTGGCTTTGCTTCGCCGCGCCGTTCAGCAATTATTCTGGAGAATTACCTGGTCAGAGGTCAAATTGAACCCCGCCTGAGCGCGTGTTAAGGTCTGCCCCGCTCATATGTGTATCAAATTTAAGTCACTGCATGACAAGACATATGTACTCAATTGCATTGGTGGGTTATGGGTGCCAGAAAGGTGCCTTTCATTTTTTGCCCCTTCGTCTTCAGGAGTGCATACGAATACGGCCAATCAATGCATCAGAAAATTCCTCTCTCACGAGTTGATGAGTAGAACATGGCGATGCTCCTTCGCACGACCTATCTGAGTTAAATAAAGTGCACACGTTAGCCTTATTCAAGGTGTTGTATGATTATTCAGCGTTGGAGAAAGCCTGCGCAAAAGCCAATTCCGCAGCAATTCTAAGGTGCCAGACTCCTCGGGCTGTTCCACGTCGTTCCTTGACGGCTTTTGCAACCCAGTCATTCATGCATCCGGAAAAAACTAATCTTAACGGTAATTTAATCAGTGAACCTTGTATCTTTTTCAAACCATGCACATTTCATGTACGAATTTTGTCCGTCTCGAACCGTTTCAATTGCGAACTTTATGCTTCACAAATTACCCCCACTAAATCTTGCCTGTCCTGATCGTTTCCTTACACAAATGCTGCTTGCGGACATTTTCCATTGCAAGTTTTTACCAAAACGAACGTTATACGCTGCAAGCATTCTCCATCACGAACACTGTTGTATTTCTACCATTCCATTTCCCATTACGAACATGGACCTTCGCGCAAGTAGTCCTCACGAAGCCCGCCAGATATAAACCTTTTATCTAGAGGATTCTGCGTGTGAGGCTTTCACACACACAAGCACCTTTCGCTTCGAACGTTATCCGTTAAACACCTCGCCTGTTACGACCAGGAAAGCAACGGATTCACTTCCCGGTTTGGCGATGTCTGCCCGGATGGTGGTTTGCCGCAGCATCCGCATAGGATCGGCTTATGGACGCCATCTGGCCGGCTTCGTTGGAAAGTGCAGAGTATCACTCGTGTTCTGCGCGATGCAAGATACACAGAAGCATGGTGGCTGCACACCAAAAGCTGCATTGACACTAGCATAACGAGCATATTGCGCACGTCACACGCAACTCGGTGATTCATCTGTTTTAGGTGAGCATCGCGCGCTTAAAAAACAATGCCAGATCGCTGGAAGGTGTAAAATACTCTGGGCGACTGCAATAATTTAGTCGATACACGTTTGATACACTTCAACGCCCACACAGTGAGAAAGCCATGGGATCGGGGTGACAAATCGTCCAAATGCAACCTGCAAGATGCCTCCCATACAACATTAAATATGCCACGGAACGTCTTACAGTTCCAAAAATACACAAAAAGCTTCGCATCATAATGCGTGCAAATAAGTGCGTAAGTACAAAAATACTTAGCGAAAGCAATACAACAAATCCCTGTTCCAATATCAATGCACGCAGGGTTACCTTGGCACCTTTCATATTGTTTGCACTTATATGTGTTCCAAGTGTACACGCTTATGAATAAGTCCTTATGCCCACGATGACTGTATCCCTGATGAACAGAATTTATGTCCCACATTTGCGAGATGCCGGACATTACGGACGGCGGCATTTATCTCCTCTCTCGCTCAATTAGGGTCGAATGGACATCACCTTTTTTACTACACCACGGTTAGCACAAAGTAGCCAGGGAGAGAGAAAGTTCGCCCAGCGTACCCAGTTCATAACCAGGGGTAAGGAGGAATGGAAGGCAGCCAACAATGCGCAAAGTAATGTATTGATGGCCCTTTTTATGCTAAAAATGCCGTTTCATTCGACCCACGCCCGGGTGGCCGGCTAAACACTTTTCGCTTGGGTGGAGGTCAATTTGACCCCCTTGAGATCTCAGCAACTAAGAGAGCCAAAAACACGAACGTTACGGTGTGTTAGCCAGTATGTTAACTCCCTTGTGTCAAAACTTGGGGTTATTCGGTCATGACCTTCGGGTCAAATAAGGTCAAACAAGGTCGAACTCAAGATTGGTGTCCAATGCGCCCCCAGGACAAATATACCTGTTCTGAGCAAAGGGTCACTGCTGCTCATTCAAGGTCAGTGACTTTGTTTGATCTCTCGCAGGTCATAGTGACCAACTCATACAAGACTGCTTTGAATTTCGCATTTGAATAAACGTCAAAAATTACGCTAGGCAGTATGTTCCTAACGACAAAATGTCATTTTAGGTCAGGGACCTACCCTGGTCTTTAAGAAGCCCATGAAAGATGTAAAATGCAGTCCCTGTTATCAATATATTCTAAATGAGTACCGGAAACGACCCCATTTACTGCTCTAGAGTAGTAAAACAGGTTGGTTTTTACCTTGGCCTGACTTCCACATCCGACCCTAGGTCAATGCAAGTTTTTCATTCAATTGTTGTGCTGCTTAAGAAACTATGTTACAGCTGTATAGCTTCGTCTGACACCCTGTTGTTGCATCAGATTAAACGATTCTCTAGAAATGTCTTAGCTGAATCCATGACCTGACTTTGACCTGCCGTATGTCAGTGACCATGCATGGTACATCTAAATTTCTGATGCCACACAATCTGCCATTAAATTTTCTACAACTTTGCAAAATTTTACGCAGCTACTTTGCGTCCGCATTCTGGAAAACCTTGGGGGAGGGTCAAATCGACCACCTCCCTAACACGTGTTAGAGGCCAAACATTTCTAGACCCCTAGGATTCGGTTTTGTTTCAAAACGCAAAACGAACAGCTCGTGTATTCAGCTTCCGCATCTGTGTGCTACTCGCCGGGCGGCCATTACCGCCCAAACGCGGCTGCGCCGGCGGCACGCGGGTTCGCAGAGGCCCGGGTGCATTTCCAGTTCTCGGCATCCATCCCGCCCACATGCGGTTTCGGGTCGTCTGTACTGAATCCGAGCCTCCCGTCGCTGCCGGCCGGCCGGCCAAGCATGGTGACGTCATCTCTTGGTGCGACGCGCACGCCAACTGGCGGCAAGTGCCGCAAACTCGGCATTGGTCGTCCTAAAGTGAATTGAATATATGCTACCCCTTACTCTGAGCGCCACCAGCTTTAAGTCTTCTTTATACATTTTTAGGCAGCTAAATTGACGTTACTTGCAGATCATGACACGGAAAAAGCTGGATAGCCTGGCTCTGGGGCATCGATGCAGGGGCGGTTCGTGGAACGATTCCGCCCGCGCATGGGCGGCTGGGCGGCCTCGGCGCAGTCGGTGGCACCGCTCCGTAGGGTGAGAACGCGCGAGACCGTCCTCCTGGCGCGACTGTGCGAGCAGCGCCCACGAGAACCGTCCCCCGCGACCTTGCGGCGCCTGGGCAAGAGCGGATAACTTCGGTTTTGCAGTTCAGGTACGGCAGACGGGTGGGTGCGGAAGCCACATCGTGGCACACCGTGGTGACGGAGAATGTGGGAGGGGCCCCAGTCTCTGGCAAAACTATTTCAGCAGGCCTGTGATGGGCGCGGTTAGGCGCATTAATGGCGGTGCACGGGACGGACCCTCCCGCTATGCGCCCTGATGCGCGCCCTGCCGTGCTCTGCGGCGTCCCCCCGGCCCAGCCCCAGACGCCATCCTGTGGGGCTCGCTCACGTACGGGTCCTCGCAGCCGGTGCAGCAGGTGGCCGGGTGTACTTTGAGACGAAGCCCGTGCTTAGGTGTGGCTCTAGGTGGAGGTAGGTATTATCCCGGTGCACGGTGATAGTAAATGTCAATATTTTGCAACCCGGCTCTCCCGAACGATAGATCAGGTTGTTTTCGCTTCCTGGCGTGTGGGTATTCAGTGCATCATCGCGCCGGCTCTCATTGCATAATATTACATTGCAGTGACAGCAATGAAACACAGTGGACGTACGTATTCGGTGAAGTGCCTTCATTAGGGACATTGGTCTATTACAGCTTTGTGGGCGCCCAGCAGAAGTCCTAGACAGCTTGAAAAAATGTTCTACATTGTTATCCCAGAATCGGGCAGAACTACGCCACCAACACAGCGGGTGTCACTCAATGACCAAACGTATCAAATAGTACTTGTGTCACTCAATGACCAAATGTATCATATAGTGCTTGTGGAATTTCATGACGGGAATCCCTGAACGGTTACCCAGTACGTGCCACAAGCTTACATCTGCCTTCATTCGCCGTCAACGATCAGCGCCTGCTGTGATACGGTAGCGCTTTCTCGCGGACATCTTTGCCCTACACAAATTTGTGAGCGTTGTACATCATTGCAGCCACATGCCTTCTCAGAACACGTAAACTGTCATTCACGCTAGTCTGTTTATTGAATGCACTGGGCGTTGTATGGTAAGGGATGCCTACCCTGATCAAAGCGGTCAACAATAATTATTACATGGACGTACTGCCGCCCCGCGAAAGTTTGAGGGCCCTGTAACTTAAGCGTTCATTTGTTCCCTTGTTGGCTTTCGAATGATCGAGGGTTTTCACATCTTGGATATTCCCAAGAGATCGCCTAAACCTGAATGCTAATCTGTTATGTCTGACTGAGGGATGCGTTCACACGGACCACGCTCATTACCCACATTTTGTGTTTAGATCCTGCTACTGCACGCTGCTCGTGATATGTTGTTCTTTTGAATAAAACGTGATTATTCTTAACCATACATACAAAACATGCGTGGAAATTTTTATTTGAAGTGATTGGGTATGTCCAGGTCAGGGGTCGTTTTTTGTGTTTAAACGTGTATTTATTTGTTGGCAAAACTCCCGACGCATTTGCTATTTTTCATTTGCTAGGTTTTCTTTTTACGTGATGCGTAATTTATATAATAGTTCCGCCGAGGCTTGGCTTAACACAGGCCCAATGGGGGGTACGTTTTTGACAGACACAATCCCTTCAACTTGACCGTGCCATAATGACCTGCTGCTGCCGCTGGCTGCCGAGAGTAGGCGAGCAAGCCACCGACTCCGGCGCCGACCTTGCGGAGCCGGTGATTAGGCAACGCGGCCACGTGTGACCTCAAGCTCGTGCCGTGAGTCATGCCGGCTGTCTCTGGACGGGCTGAATCCCCGCCCCCGCCGCCGCGCACCGGGCCGCGCCGCCCCCGCGCACTGGACCTGGCGCCCCCGCCGCCGGCCGGTGACCGCGTCAGAGGTGCCGACAGGCGCCCCCGGCCCGGCGGCGGTGCCTGCCGTCTGCACCGCGCGCGGGCGGGCGGCGGCGGCGCCAGCGGCTAGCGGCCGACGGCTGGCTGGACGGCGGACGCAGGCCAGCGGCCGACCGCTGGTCAGCTCTGTACGCAGCAAACGCATTCAATGGGCGGGTGCCGGAGGCACATGTCTCTCTTTTATCAATGTTGTATGCACGTTAGCGTGCAATAACTGTCAACAACTCCGAAATCGCAGTAGCCGCGCAAATAAAGTAGCTTAAAAACATGCACTGGTGTTACGTGGCATGCAAGAAACTCCGTGCGCCTGCAACGCTCTCAAATGGTCTGAGCATCTTGAGTTGCTACCCCCCCCCCCCCCCCACACACACACCATCGTAGAATTTTACATACGCCCCCGTGTGAAAGCAACGGAGCGGGGCACGCTCATTGCAGGCAGCTACCGGATTCCTGCCTCCGGAAGAATCGGCAGTGAGCCGATGGCAGTTAAAAGATAAGGTTAACGGGTGACAGCGGATTGTCCTGGAGGCTCAGTTCGGCTGTTGTCACAGGACATTCATCTGATCAGGGACAAACCTTCCAACTGGAACAGAGTGCAGAGCACGTTTTTTACCATCTGGATGTCTGCCACCGGCGCTTCGTTGCTCAGGAAGATTTGTTAACCACGTATGTGAAGAGAAGAGCCTGTGTATAGGTAACTCTAGTAGCTTTCACTTTGCTCCCGATTTGGGAAGGCCACGCCGTGGATTTGATAAGTTTCCGTCGTACCTACCTCCTTATCATGCGTATCAAGTGCGCTGTCTAGCCGTCAACATTTCGGCGCATGATCAGGTCTTCCGCGAATGTAAGTTTGAGGTGTTCTCCGTATAAGCTGCAAGCCTTGCTCTAGCATGAACGAAGTCCAATGTCCCTCATCTGCCACGCCAGTCAGCTGGTAATCGCCAAGGCCATCCATGCCAGGGACCGCTCGTGCGTGTGGTGGGCGGGCAGGATCGATGCCTCTCTCCCACGTCCAGCCACGCCGGGATTGGGATCTCGGGAGTCAGGGGCGCCCCCAGGGGGCGGGGCAGACCCACGTGCTTCCCTGCTGAGCGACTGGCTTATCCGTTGTTTCACAACTCCTTCGGGCCACCCACGGGATGTCATGTGCATTCCGCCTAGTCTGAGTCCTGCCGCGGAGCCAAGACACGGTGTGATCCTGCCTTCGGTGACGTCAGTTTGATGAGCCCTCGACCTAGAGTCGCCCCTGGCTGTCAGTGCTGCTCTGGGTGGAGTCGGAACAGTCGGTCGCACAGTGGCGACGTGGTCTTCCTGCAGCGATTACTTGCCACAGTGGGTGAAGTCGAACGAGTCCATGTCGGACCAGCGCTCGACCTGGACTCGGCCGTGAGCTCCGCGTGGCCACGTGGTCGCCCGTCCATTGCGGTCCCCACACTTACTCCTCCCAGATATGGCTGCCCTCGGCGACCCTCTGTCCCTCCCCACCGCTGTGCCTGGACGCGCCCATGCGCGTCGCCCCCTCGCCCGTCGACCTGCCGTCACGCCTATGGTATTCGTGCGCCGCTGGCGGCGGCGGCGGCGGCGGCGGACAGCGCCGTGTGAGGTGCCGCGGTGCGCCAGCTGGCCGCAGTGGCAGCTCGCGTGGGCGTGGCAGCGGGTGACGCTCCGTCCGTGCGTTACAGGAGTGCGGCAGACGGTGGACCGGCCGGCGGCGCCAGCACACGCCCACCATGTCGTTCCTGTTCGGAGGCGGGTGAGTGGAACTGGACGTGCCAGGGTAGGGTGGCGTGGGTCGATGCGTGATGACTCGGTGGCCGGCTCCCGACACGGGCAGCCGGCACGCGATATTGAGCTGGCTCCTGCGCGGGGTCTGTAGGTCACCCGCGCTGTAGTTCACCTCACTGTAATGTAGTCTCACTGGAGGGAGCCCACGCTGTAGTTCGCCTCACTGTAACGTAGTCTCACTGGAGGGAGCCCGCGCTGTAGTTCGCCTGACTGTAACGTAGTCGCACCGGAGGGAGCCGCCGGAAACATGCCTCCTAAATACTCTGATACCCATTGCAGAATGGGCTACCTACTCAGCATAGCTATATTCAAATGTAAACAGGGATTTTGATCGTGCCTGTAGTCTCCTTAAGCGACCAGCGGCGTGTTTTCGTTTGGGGCACACCATCGTATATCCACCGCTCGACGTGCTGTAATCAGACGTCTGGGCGTGCCGCGTAATCCTCCGCTGCCAACCTGCTGCGCTGAGGCGAGGAAACACTGACGAGTTGAGGCTTTGTCACGCTTTTCCCGCCAGCCAAGGCCAGGGAGCTGGAGAGCGAACGCATGCTAAGCTGACGTGTGAGTCAGAACAATGCACGGTATTGATGATGTTTTGTAACTTTCAACACCACATTTACGGTTTGCTTTAAAGTCAGGTGCGTGTTATGCCCGCTCCATACGTGCATGCAGAACTGGCGTAACTGCAGCGTGAAGTTGTCCATTCACTGGTGTTGACATGCTCATGTTCTAAACACGCGAGACAATTGTCGAATGCAACACCCACACGGGGAGCTCGGTTTGTGTGTTGAAGGGCGATATGGAGCGCCGAGTATCACAGTACGCGGCTGACACATGACGGAAGGCTTTCACTGCGGACAGCGGGCGATCAGCAGGTGACTTGACGATCGATGGCGAACGCGTCGGCTTGACGCTTGACGTCGGCACGTGTCGTGCAGCGGCGTTTCGCGGTCGATGACAATCAGTGGGAAGTAGTGCCTGGGCGCGGGGCGGTGGGTCGATGTCGGTGTTGTGCCGGGGGCCCGGTTGCAGCCTGTTTGGTCCGTCGGTGGGTCGGACCCGACCTCCATCCGACCTCGACTCAGCCTCGGGCCATATCGATCGGCGGCGGCGGCGGCGGCGGCGCTCTTCCGCCGCGCGGCCGACTCCGGCGGCGTCGGTCTTCGCTGTGCGCCGACGGCCAGGCCCGTCCCAGCTCCCGCTGCTCTGGCCCGGGCCGGAGGCCAGTCCCAGCTCCCGCTGCTCTGGCCCGGGCCGGAGGCCAGTCCCAGCTCCCGCTGCTCCGGCCCGGGCCGGAGGCCGCTCGGGCCGGAGGCCAGTCCCAGCTCCCGCTGCTCTGGCCCGGGCCGGAGGCCAGTCCCAGCTCCCGCTGCTCCGGCCCGGGCCGGAGGCCGCTCGGGCCAGAGGCCAGTCCCAGCTCCCGCTGCTCCGGCCCAGGCCGGAGGCCGCTCGGGCCGGAGGCCAGTCCCAGCTCCCGCTGCTCCGGCCCGGGCCGGAGGCCAGTCCCAGCTCCCGCTGCTCTGGCCCGGGCCGGAGGCCAGTCCCAGCTCCCGCTGCTCTGGCCCGGGCCGGAGGCCAGTCCCAGCTCCCGCTGCTCTGGCCCGGGCCGGAGGCCAGTCCCAGCTCCCGCTGCTCTGGCCCGGGCCGGAGGCCAGTCCCAGCTCCCGCTGCTCTGGCCCGGGCCGGAGACCAGTCCCAGCTCCCGCTGCCCCGGCCCGGGCCGGAGGCCGCTCGGGCCGGAGGCCAGTCTCAGCTCCCGCTGCTCCGGCGGCCAGACTCACGCCCTGTTGTTATTGGCACACGCGGCAGCAGCACAGCCCCGCGCGGCGGCCCAAGACGGAATACGTAAAAGATGGACTGTGTTTTTATGTTTGCGCGATGGACAACATCGATGCGATTTCGTTTGGTGGTTTGGTCGACGCAGGACACGCCCCAGATGCTCACGTAAAGATAAGTCAGTCGTTACGAAAGTCATTACCGTCGGCGGAGTTACCAAGCAGTTAATATCGTCGCAGGTACGCAAACTTCCGGCGGTAGTCTAGAGACTGAGACCGCATGGTTTAAGTCATAATTCAGTTCGGAGTATGTAACCTATTCTTCTAATGTGACGTTACGCTTGCTAGCTCAATTCTGCAAAGAGCCACTGCTAAGAAACCCACAGAGTTAACGCGCATCACTTACGTTCTTCTTCGCTGTGACTTATGTGGATGCGTAGCAGAGCTGTTAGGAATTCATGCTCTACATGATGAGATGGTGCAAACTTGACTACCTTTCGCATGTTTCTGCTGCTCTAAACCTGCATTACAATTCAACCTGTCAGCATGCCATGTAAATTACGTATTAGCAGGGGCTTTGTCCAGACTCGTGAAGGAATCACTTTTCCTTCATCACCACAGGTCCATTAAATACATTCACATAAGTTGTGTGATCACTGGGTACCACAGTGGTAGGTTATGAGACCTACCACTGATAATCGCTACAACTTATCAGTCTTATTTTCATCTGCGAAAATCAGACTGATAGGTTATAGCACCTCAATCCGGGTCCCAATGTTGCCGCTTCGCAAACATTTGATCGACCGGACTACACTTGTGCCCGTTGGTACAGCTGATCGGCGGCTGTGTACTATGTCTCGAGCCAGTCGTCAGCCTGTGTGCCCTGTCGGATAATGAGCGTCGTTACTACCGACACGCTGCCCACCTGTAGTAAGCGGTGCCGGCCGGCCGGCCCGGCCGCGTGTGCTCGTACTCGCCCGCCCACACCCACGTGCTGACGCACCGGATCGCCGCGCGGGCCAGGCTGGTTCCGGGACTGGGCCCGGGGTGTGCCTGTCGCCCGCGAGCGAGCGGTGCGCGGCGCGGCGGTTACGTCACGCGCGGGGGCCGGCCCGCCGCGGCCGGCGGGCGGGGGGGGGGGGGGGGGGGAGGGCGCTGGCGCTGGCGACGAGCGGCGCAGCGCCGCGCCGCCCGCGACACGTGACCTTGGCCAGACCGTCACGCCTGAGGGCATTCCCAGCGACGGCGGCGCGGCCGACTTCTTCTGACAGGGGGCAGCGCGGCTTCGTTCGGTCGCATAGCAACACGCCAGATGCATGTATGCATGCTGGTGCAGCGCTGACCGGTGCCGGTAGTGATGGCACCGTGCCAGCACGATGGCCTTCATGCGTGGGCCACACTTTCGGGGAACACGTGCATCACCTATTCGTCATGGTTTGGCGGACTTGTTCAGGGCGGGGCCCTTCGTTTAAAGTATTCCGAAGTGAGGCCCTCGTCACTCGTGAGCGCTTCAGTGCCAGCCAGCGGTTCAGTTCTGGGCTTTCAGTTCGGGGTGGGAGCCGTCGGACCGTTAGTGTTAAGTATTCACGAAGTGAAGTCTGCGTCATTGGTGAGCGGCTCAGTGGCTGTCAGGATAGTTAGTGCACCTAATAAATGTTTCGGAGTAACCTTCCAAACCATTCGGTGTGTGGTGCTGAAACTTGGGCTGGCTGGATTTGAGAATTCTGTGCACGTTAGAGCTCAGATTTCCCACTGTGTTAAGTCACCGACATGTGGCTCATTTTCAAAAGTCTGCGCTGCCAAAATGCGGAGAATCGGCGCTTTGAGACGCATTCTTGGCACGAAATACACCGCATAGTCTTGTTTAGAGGCTCGGAAGTAGTTCGGTGGTTGTAAGCACGACCGTATCGATGCCTTTCACTTTCACAGTAGCTGCCTGTTCTTATCTTTAAACGCAGCTGGCTTGTTCCGAATGGATTGAAACGGCTGCTTCTTTAATTCTGTGTCGGCATGTCAGCAGAGTTCTGCTCTCTGGAGGTGCGCAACACCTGCCGTGCCGTGCGGCCCGGGTGTTTGGCTGGCTGGCGGGTGGCGCGACCGGAGCCAGACAGGTCACGGTCTTCGGGAGCACATTGTGCACGTGGATTGTGCAAGCACTGATGTAACGCGCTAAGCTCTGCAAGTTGTAGGTTATTAATTTCTGCGGGTTTAAGATTGCGAATTCCTTCAAACGAACGACGCGGCGACGCTCGAATATTTAGGGGATGGGGAGACGAGGTCGGGAATGTCGGATCTCCCGAGAATGGATAATACTGTCGTTCACATGCGACGTGCACCAGATCGCTCGTGGTGAGGCGGTCCTTAGGTCGCGTGCAATGAGCACAGGGCTGCTCTGGTAACAACCCCGTCAAACAGTGGCGGTTGGCTAGCCCAAGCCTGCATCTCGAAATATCTCGGCTTTCCTTGACGCTGACAGGGGCTGTGTGAATTGTTATACCAGTTGCGAATAATGGCGTTCAACAACGCGATCGGGAGCCGTCGGCCTCTCCGAGGACAGCTGGCCGGAGCAGTACGGCTACTCCGAGGACAGCTGGCCGGAGCAGTTGGCGTGATTGTATTGATCTGACAGACCGCCCTGGGTTGTGTGCCTGGTTTGATCGTGCTAGGCAAGTTCATCGACTGATCGTGCGGATGGACCGGCGTCCGAAGAGACATGCGAGTAAAGTACGAATATGTTAATTTGTCAAGTTGTTGGCGGAGACCTCTCAGACGCTGCCATGACGTGCGCGAGGCGAATAAGGCTCTGCTAGCCGCGAAAGGGACCATTGTGCGACCACCCAGCCGGAGGACCGAGGCGCCCAAGCACCGCAGTCTGGCTGCTTACATGGGGACGCGTCGTGCGGCGTCTTATTTACTGAAGTCCTTTCGTCTGGCAACGCCCAGCAGGTTTCAAGAGGGGAGGGAGGAAGGGAGGTCGCGGTCCGCGGGATCCTGTATCATCTGTGAGGTCGCGTGGCCGAGAAGTCTGATCGTGGTGCTGCCCAACCGAAGCGAGCTCGTGTAGGGCGGTGGCGAACCACCGATCAGTTGAGAACCAACATGGAATGAGGGTGTTTGTGAGGGTGAGAGACTACTGTTAATTACACGTTTCGAATTCGAGATATGCAGGGTGGCAGGTCGATTAGTGACCTGACACAGCGTTTGACGCTAGTTTGGCTCGACCCCATGCTTTCCACGTCAGACAGGGCTCTGTTCTCGAAACTGAAGCTAGGAAGCGGTCAATACCAGGTCTGCATTGCAGTGGCGACGGAGACAGTTCAGCCGTATCGATTTGGGACCTTTTTTAACTTGACGTCGTCAGCGGTTGGTAATGCCGATGCGTGAATGCGGTTGCATCACTCCGTTGTTTATTCATGCCCAGTTTACCTGTCGGTTGCGTTGAGATACACTATTTAAATCATCTGACATGCGCATAGGTATATCAGTGTTATCTGTCACGAAGACAGGGTCGTGCGCCTTGTCCGTCCGCTGCTCGAAGCCCCGTCAGAGCGGTCTGGCACAAGTACACACCGATTGGAGGACTCTTGGTCTCATGAAAACGCATGCTTGCCTATGATGGGCAGGGCATTTTTGCCAAGATTGGAATGGAAACGACACCTTCAGGATGTCGAGACGGAAAACATCCATGACGATACGGTGATTAGGAACTGTCTCTCCTTTCACAAAGGGCTATTGTAGCCCAAATATTTGTTCTGGTGACAGCGCGTCCTATACAAATAGAGCCATGGTGAAGTGTCATTGGCAGTCATATTCGTTGTCAAATGGAGTCTACTGCTATGCATTGCTGGCACCTGAGCTGTACATTAGTTGGGAGTTATACTTACATCTATTACCTATGTACCTGGGGCTGTACATCTGTATACCGGTGACCATCACCTGCGTGAAGTTGTGCAGTAGTTGGAGGTTATACTTGCATCTATTACCTATGTACCTGGTGCTGTACATCTGTATACTGCCGGGCATCACCTGCGTGAAGCTGTGCAGTAGTTAGGAGTTATACTTACATCTATTACCTATGTACCTGGAGTTATGCTTACATCTATTACCTGTGTACCTGGGGCTGTACACCTGTATACGGGTGACCATCACCTGCGTGAAGCTGTGCAGTAGTTGGGAGTTATGCTTACATCTATTACCTGTGTACCTGGGGCTGTACACCTGTATACGGGTGACCATCACCTGCGTGAAGCTGTGCAGTAGTTAGGAGTTATACTTACATCTATTACCTGTGTACCTGGGGCTGTACATCTGTATACCGCCGGGCATCACCTGCGTGAAGCTGTGCAGTAGTTAGGAGTTATACTTACATCTATTACCTGTGTACCTGGGGCTGTACATCTGTATACGGGTGACCATCACCTGCGTGAAGCTGTGCAGTAGTTGGGAGTTATGCTTACATCTATTACCTGTGTACCTGGGGCTGTACATCTGTATACCGCCGGGCATCACCTGCGTGAAGCTGTGCAGTAGTTAGGAGTTATACTTACATCTATTACCTGTGTACCTGGGGCTGTACACCTGTATACCGGTGACCATCACCTGCGTGTCACTCGGGAGTCCCGCTCCAAGAGAACCGGAGCGTTATGCAGGTGCCCGCCTGACCTGTCTGTTGGACCGTCGCTAACCCTGCTGTCAATCTTACGTTACAGAGATGACCGTCGTGGCGGAGGAGGCGGAGGGTTTTTCGGTGACCTCGTGGGAGCCGTGGCTAACGAAGTCATCGATAACATCCAGGACGACGGTCAGGATGGACGTGAGCGACGCACGAGGAGTAACCAGGTACACAGAGACGCGTCTGGACCGACGGCGACAGTGTTTGTGGTCCGATGACGGTACTGCTCCTAATTAGCTGGGGAGGGTCGTATTCGTTTGGTTCTAACCACCGATCTCCTCTCACCATGGATAAGATAAAAGTGACTGAACGTAGCCTTACGGTTATGGAAGATGACAGGATAAGGCAGGGTCATCGTTGTCCCCAAGGCCTCACTCACTCCTGTAAGGACGGTTTGGCGCCCGGGGCGTGGCGATGTGTAGTGAAGATCGACCCGACCGCCCTTCCTGCCAGGATGAGAGCGAGGCGACGCCATATGGCCTCAGCAGCTGAGTGAGTCGTTGAGCCCCAACAACGCCGACTGCGCTCGACCTATGCGGTTGCGTAAATGTCAGTCTCCGGGCATCACATTACCTACACATTAACACCAACTCCCTCAATAGGCCGTGAGGGTCCGTTGCCAGGTCCCCATATGGCGGCCAGTAGCACCTGTTGTCTCTGTTCCAGCTTCGGACCTGTGGGTGATCGTTGTGACCAGTCCCGTTGTGACCAATCCCGTTGTGATCAGTCCCTTGTTCCCAGGTGGCAGCCTGTGCCACTCTGAATCACACTGTTACCTCGTCCGCAGGTGGAGGCTGGTGGCACCCTGGACCTGGGCGACATCATTGGAGCCGGCGTGAAGCACTTCGGCGGCGGCGGCGGCGGCGGCGGCAGCAGTGGTGGCGGTGGCGGCGGCATGGACGACATCATCGGCGCCATGTCCAACAAGACGCGGGACGACCGCACGGACGAGGAGCGCAACAGGTACTCCGGCGGCGGCGGAGGCGGCAGCAGCGGTGGAATGTACCCGCAGCTGCCCGGCCAGGACTCGTCCTTTAACCCCAACGCGCCACACCGACAGAACCAGGGCGGCGGCGGCGGCGGCGGAGGAGGGGGAGGGTTCGACCCTACCCAGTTGATCGGACAGTTTCTCGGTGGAGGGTGAGTGGGCGGCGCGTCGGCGTCCACAGCGGGGTCGGATCGCGCATGCGCACTGCATTTGCGTCTATCCTTCGCAGCATGAGATCCAGAATGGAAGGGTAGAGGGTTAATCACTTTGTTTAGACACGGGCGACATTCGTATTTGGTTGGACATGTGCTTTGCATCACCAAGAAGGAATCTTGCACAATTATTGTGATACATGCATGAAGTGATGGCACTACACAATGTCAAGTCCACACCGTCGTTGTCGGGATGTGCACTGCTTATCTGGCTTTACTGTGCCTTTCGACAGGGTTGTCTCCAGGTGGGCTTGTTTGGGATGATACTTTCGTTCCTGCCAGTTGTGAATTATTTTGTCTGTGTCTGCTTATGGGGATTCGTAGCACCTTTGAATTTCGCTTCATAAGTTCTTTTGGGGTTCTTGCGTGTGTTTGTTCAGAACACTCGCAGGGAAATCTTGTTTTGTTTGTGTGTCCAGGAGGTCAGCTGCGAGTAGTGGTGACATCCAACCAGCATACTCTGAAGATCGGCCTGTGTGTTCTTTGGAGATTGGCTCCAGCTCCGTGCAATGCTGGACACTACACAGACAGGCGCCCGATCATCTTCAGCCGTCGGGGCTGGCTGGCTGGTGTGTGTGCCGCCGATGTCCCTTTTCGGCGCACCTGTCTGTGCGTTTGGCCGTTGGCGGGGGCCGAGTGCCTATTTTGCTGCCAGATGCCACATTTCGGAGTTTCGTTACGACATTGCATTAAGCTCCTGGCTGGTGATCCACATCTCTGTCGTGGTCCCCAAGCTAACAGACATCGCTGGCGTACTTCACCCGTTTGCACCGCTTCATGTTACGTTTCTGGCTGTCCTGGGACGATCCGGGCGCGCCGGGCAGCGACTGGCGCCGGCCGCAGGGCCGGCTGTGGCCGACGCCGGAGGCCTGGATGGAGCGACGGTGCGTGCGCGGCTGTCCTGTGGGTGCGCTGACGCCGGACCGGCTGGCAGCCGTGCGCGCGCCCACGCTCCGGCGACGCCCCTGGGCCGCCGGCCAAGTCCGGTGCGCCGGGCGGCGGCGGAGACGCGGTGCCGACACTGGGGCGGGCACCGCCGCGGGCAGTCCCCCACCCTCCGAGTGCGGGTGCTGGCTCCGGACGGCTGTCGTCCGACGGGCTCGGAACAGCCGGGTGGGGGCGGCGGCGGCGGCGAAAACACCCCGAGGCCGAAACTCGGTGTCGGCCACGGCTGCGAGGTCCCGGGACCGGACTGACGCCCAGTTCATGTCGCCCAACCTGTCCACTCTGGCCTTCCCGTGAATGTTGTTAGATTCTGGTTGCCTTGCACCGGGTCCACAGTTCTTGTTCACCGAGGCGGTGGGAACAGCCTGCTCTGATAAGTCTGGTAGAATTGTTGGAATTTGGAGCCGAGCGACATCTTTTTATTGGAAATCTTCATCGAATGTTCTACATGGATGGCTTCGGGATCACTATCCATAGTAGCTGCAGTTTGTCACGAAGACGTTGACATCCGGCCCAGGAGAGCAGTTTGAGTTCAACTGACATATTTTTCCGACTTCGCTGCTTCCCGGCGCGACGGGATCGTCGCTGCCGCTGTCCGCCTGATCTTGGCCCGTCGCCAATTCGCCCTCAAGGACGAGCCGCTCGAGCGCCGCTCTGGGGCGCGATCCCACATGTCTGCCACAAGCGCCTCTGTGGGACGCGATCCCACATGTCTGCCACGAGCGCCGCTCTGGGACGCGATCCCACATGTCTGTCACGTACCGGTCAGAGGGCTCGTCGCTGTACCAGCCGGACTACAGTGGCGATACGCTGCAGGGATGGTCGGCTGGAGGCCTACAGCTAACGGATGGATGGCTTATGAGGTCAAGTCCTGAAGCTTGACTTGACCGACAGACCATCCGTCAAATGTTTTTCATCAGTTTGGTGTATGCTCGTGTCGGCGGCTCTGGCTCATTTGATCATTTACCATAGTCGCCGACACTAGCCTGTCGGCGACTATGTAGACATGTACACCGGTCATGCCGATCGCGACCTTACGGCACTTTACGACCAATTTCACGCCGGTTCAAGTCGTAAATATCTCCCGCAACAATTTCAGGGAGTACTTTACAGCGAAGCTGTTAAAGTATCCCATAGCAGCGTCAGAGTATATATTTTGGAGTTTCAATGGCCGTGTAAGGTATAAATCAGCTGTAAGTTCATGATGTTCCATGGTCTATGTCATGATATGACTCCAGCCATTTGCACTACCACATGAAGACAGACAAGAAGCGATCTGAACTCGTGCGACGTTCCCCGACAGACCAACCAAATGGGATGTCATGCTATGGTCCATTAGGCGTATACTCATCGCACGGAGGTAGTAGGAAGGATGACGAAGCCACCCAACCTGAGGATAATGAAAACTTGCACGTCTGATGCGTCACATTTGTGAAAAACTTGACCCAAGTTTTCAGCGCATCTTGTTTTTTTTTGGGGGGGGGGGGCTTGGTTGGGCTCGTTTCGCATGCTCATTTGTGATTGACTTACGTTGAGGCAGCACATTGATTTACACATCAGTTAAGGGTCCTAGGTGCCATCAACGTATGCAGCTATTGGCGCATGGGCCGGAAGTGTTCCCGAGCGTAGCAGCACATATTGCATGAGAGATACCTCCATATGAATCTTACAGCACATCAGTCAATAACAAATGTTTGCACATGCGAACAATCTTGAAGAAATCGCATGGATGAGCATTTGTGGTTACGGGCATTCGCGTTACGAACATTGCCCCTTTGTGGACTGGTGTTTCCAAGGCCGCATTTGCCTTCGAATCTCTTTATGCGAAGTTTGTTTTAATGTGACAGAGATGACATCTCATCGCTGACATTGGACCGTCGCCGGCTGCCGCGCACCGTTCGATGACACCCAGAGCGTCGTGTTCGTGCCGTGACGTGTCGCTTAACGCCCGTCTCCTGTGCCTTCGTTGCAGCGGTGGAGGCGGCGGCGGCGGCGGCGGGTACGGCGGCCAGGGCGGCGGCGGCGGCGCCTCCGACATCCTGGGTGGCATCATGGGCATGATCGGCGGCGGCGGCGGCGGAGGAGGCGGCGGCGCGGCGCCCGCCCATCCCTCCATGAAGCACGGCGGCAAGGGTGTGGGCGGTGTCAACATGGGATCCCTCATCCAGTCGGCGTTCGGCAACGCTCTGGGTGGCGGCGGCGGCGGCGGAGGTGGCGGCGGCGCCGCAGGCCTCCTGCAGGGCCTCATCTCGGGCGCTGTCAGCGGTGCTGGCGGCGGCCACGGCCAGGGCGGCGGCAATGCCGCCAGCGGTAACCTCCTGGGCACCATCATCGGCGCCCTCTCGGGCGGCAAGAACATGGGTAACCAGTCGGACGTCACCAAGGGTGGCAACGCCATGGGCGACATGTTCAAGACGGCGGTGGGACACACGCTGAACTCCAATCCCGGCTCGGGCGGCATCGGCATCATCGGAGACCTGGTGAAGAAGGCCATCGGCTGGATCGTGGAGAAGTTCTTCAACCTCAAGGGGAAGTACGCCCTGAAGTCACGTCGCGGCGACGCCTTCAACCCGGCCGCCACCGTCTTCAATGTGAGTACTCGTCTTGGTGCTGGGCCCCAGCTGCTGCATGTCGTATATCTGGCCGTCGCTGGCTATCTTTTATAAGGGCCGTTGACGTTGACATTATGGCTGGAAGTGGAGGTGAGGGGAAAGAAGGAATGCAGCCAGTTTCACTGATGAAGGCCATTTCTAACCTTCACAACGCGTATGATGGGGCAGTTTATACTCACCAGTTCGACCTCATTGACTGCTTTTCATCCATATGTATTGGGCTTTTATAGAGCTTTCCTCCTGTAAATTAGCATGACGTGGTAATCTTCTCCGATCTTACCCTCGGCCAGTCGAATCAAGCGCTTACTTGATCGCTCCGGCTCCGCTCGGACGCCGGAAAACGGGGCAAGACACCCCGGAATCGCTGAACGATGCATTCCCACCACCTGCCGATAGGGACGCGGCGAGTGTAAACGACAGCCGACCCAGCCGATCCCATTTCGTTTGTTGGAATGCCCCGTGTCCAGCAGCGACACCCGAGCTCCACCGAACGCGGCCGCTGTACCGCGAGGTCCGCCAGATGTCACCACCAGCGGCTGCCGGCCGGCCAGCTAGGGCCACCGCCCGCCCGCCCGCCTTCCCATCCGCCCACCCTCCCTACCGGGTGGGCGGGACCTTTCGCTCCTGGCCGGCGCACCGATGCGTCAGAATTCAAGTATTTGTGGATGTCAAGTTCTTTAGACTTCGCGTAATCTCGGTGCCCCATTCATAGATGATTTAATTTGCCGTTGCTCTTGGTCCCCGTTGGCGCTTTGGCGGAGTTATTCCGGTTCCCATGGCACCTCTGCTGGGGCGATTCTGAACGCCGGCAGACGGTGTCAGGCGTGCCTGGCCGACCCCTGCCGCCGCTGGCACCGGTCTGTCACCGGCGGCCGGCGGACGGGCCGGCCGCCAGCCGCTGCCAGTCGTGCTCAGGTCGAGCGGCGGGCCGTCGTGACGTTTGGGATGCTCTTTCCTGGCAACATAGCTCAAATGGTTAACTTGTTATGCTGGGCGGCAATGTACGGTCTGCATGGCTGTAATGATGATCTGCTTTGATGTTAAGGCCATGCCGTGCTTCCTTTGAATCAGCATAGCTAGAATGGTAGCCCATTTTGGTGCTGGGGCGGGCTTTTATCAGAACGCAGGTCCAGTAACGAGCCATATGACGGTCTGGTGTTACCCATCCGACATCGTTTGCACGTTGGCTAGTAGGTGATGCGGCAGCGAATCTGTCACGGACTGGCGCTAGTTTGTGTTGACTAATTAGGGCCTCTGTTGCGCTACGTGCGTGTCGGACGAACGCCACTCGCTTGCGACACAACCAGCAAATCTAACTGATTTGCCGTTGATTCGTTAGATGAAAGTCTGATGCAGCAGTAATGGAGCTAATTATTGAATGATAAATTTTACGGCAAGCAGACTAAGCGTCGTCTTGTTTCGGCTCGTCCCCTGAATGAATGGCAGCAATTGCATCGTCGTCTGCGCTGCGCGGCCAGGGAAGGTCCGAATTGCCGCGGCGGGTGTTCTCCGTCTCTCCGTCCGTCCCTCGGCGTGACGTCTCTGCCCTGCGGCCAAGGCCAGACCACGGGACGGCCCCCCCCCCCCCCCGCCCCGGCCAGACGGAAGGCGATCGATGCCCGGCCACCGGCGCCCCAGTGGCAGAGCTCGGCCGGCCGCGTGCCCTCCCCGGCCATCTCTGTCCCGCGCTCCGCGCTCCTGGCAGCGGGGCGGCGCTGGCCTCGGTCCCAGCGGCCGCGGCCGGGGAGACGTCGATGCGGTGGACAGCGCCAGCTGAAGCCAACACACGGCCGTGTTTTGTGCTGCTGGCATGGACGCCGCGTCTCTGGGAGGCACCGCACCGTGACCCCCCCCCCCCCCCCACGGCGCACGCTTGTGTTGGCATCCCGCACCGGGCGCCGGGGTCGCAGCGTCATGTTCTGTCCGACGTCCGGGTCGCGCTGGTGGAAGGTGACGCCAGCATCAACACCGGCCATCAATTGTCACAGTTCTAAACCAGGTCGAGCAATTTTTAACGTTCCGTTGATTTGACATCGCTTGATTTTTAATTAACATTCCGCTTTACTGAAGCCGGACAAGCAGCTTAGTGGTGAACTGGTTAGCCGAAGGCATAATTGATTATATCTGACAGCAATCTGAGCTGAAAATGACTGGCAAGAAACAGTCGCATTGTTTTTCGCCGTAGTAGTGTGCATCGATTAGTGTCCTGTTGACCTTGTAATTGTGCCTTCATTTATTTCGGCAGGGCTGATCATTCGTCAGAGAACCAGTGACGTTTGCTAGAAGTAGCTCATTTGCTTGCAAGAAATGCACCATACCATTGGTGTAACTTTCGAACAAATTGAGGATGTAACTACATCCTCAGCAGGTCAGAAATTAACGCTAGCTCTATGGCATGTCGTTCATCTTGGGTTAACACTCAAGGTTAAGCCTAATAATGACATTCGCACCTCAGTTTTTAAAGGTTCAGTTCCGCATCGGACCAGCTTATGGTTTTCGCATATTTCAAGAAATGAAAAAGTCGTTCTTTCTCCCTCGGAGTGTTTCATAATCGGCGGCCGTGACGGGCGCGCGCGCGACGCTGACGCGGTGACCGTCGGTGCGCACGTCTGCCAGAACTTTCGTGACCTAAGGCTGCTGGTAGTGCTATTTCACACTCTTTACGTGCACGAAAAATGCTTCAGTTGAAATACCTGACGTGATTTGGGCAGCTGGGACAGCTGAACGTCAACAAGCCGCACGTGACATAATGGTGTCGGTATATGCCGCCAGATGCCCCGCTTTGTGATCAAATCATTTCAAGTTGAACCTGGCTTCATTTGCTCCACTACGATACTTGTATGACTCAGGACTGGTTGGTGACATACATCTGTAAGTTCTACGAAAGTTGGCAAGTCACGGTCCCTTGAGACGTAACCAATGTCGCCATGAACGAGAAAGCTCGGACCACCTGCCCACGTGAGTCTCTGCCATCAACACCCGCATATGCAAGTCATGTGGAGCGACGGGCGGGAACGTCCGCGAGCTGGGGATTTTTCGATGGCCGCCGGCCGGCCGGAGGCTGGACCGAAGGCCGCACTTGGCTTGGGCCGGGCCTCAAGGTCACATGCAGGGAAGTGACGGGCAGCCGTCCACCGAGGAATTTAAGTGCGCGGGCGATGCCGATGAGTTGTCCTCCTGGTTTACCGCTCACTGCTGCGGTCATGGATGCAGACAGGGGCTCACAGTTCCCACGACGGGCAATTCTGGCTGCGAGGTTACGAGGAAGGACAAAACTGCTGCGCATGACGCACCGCCGTGACAAT
The DNA here is from genome assembly GCF_011947565.3 of Pollicipes pollicipes. Lineage (NCBI taxonomy): Eukaryota > Metazoa > Arthropoda > Thecostraca > Pollicipedomorpha > Pollicipedidae > Pollicipes > Pollicipes pollicipes. Next base: position 18,204,595 of record NW_023596136.1, on the reverse strand, counting down.
GCTGGCGGAATTTTTGCCACCGCCGTACCGTTTGCACGTGATAACAGCGAATACCCTTCGGCTGATTCAGAGCGCTTGCTGCCGGATGTGTCGCTGCGTGCCAGCGGCGCCCCGTCAGGCATGATCAGCGGCAAGCGTGACCCGCTCCGCGAGCTCCGCCGGCGCCGGCGCCGCGGCCGGCCGTCTCGACGGTCAATGGCTGTCTACGTCGACTCGCCGCGGCGTGCCGCACCCCTATTTTTACCGACGGCTTCTAAACGCACGGCCGTGGCGCGGCGCTGTTGATACGATGGAGCAGTGGCGGCAGGCGACGTCTCGCCGCTTGTGCCGGCCGTGAAGGTCGGCCCGAGCCGCCATAAACAGACGGGCGAGAACGCCTCTGCCCGCGCCGCCATAGTCCAGGATCAGGCCGCCAGGGGTCCGGGGCGGTGGCAGCAGTCAGCTGGCTATCGGGCGGATCTTGCGCGTCCCCGACTGCGCGCACGCGGCGTCCCTTGGATGGAAGCGCGGGAGTGACATCCGTGATTCACTTCGGGTGTGGGCGGGGCACTGGGCGAGTACGGTGGCGCACTGCAGTGCCGGGTCGATACCCGTGACCTTGGCCGCAGGAGGGGTGGCCCTGAGGCTTGTGAACGTGGCTCGTGCGGTTCAGAAGTGGGTTAGTGGCTGTGTCTGGCGCTGCAGGCTGTGAGCGGAGCTTTGGTAGCTTGAAAGGACTGTGGTAACAGCGACCGGTGCGGGATTTTTTGGCTAGTTGTATTCGTCGTAGCAGTCCGAGCGGATCGTCGGTGCAGTGAGTCGTCCAGTTTGCTGGAAAACGTGTGGACAGCTGTGATAACGCGCCGCCTGTGGAAGTTGTGGACGGCCACCTTCGCCGTCTTCCGGCTGTAGTTTGACCTCGGGTCTCAAAAGAACGTTCTCAGAATGAAGGTCACAGACGACTTGAGTGCCGTCGCAGGCTCGAACGCCGCGGGCGTTGATGAGTCCGACTCGTTGACGAGCGATGATGAGGACTCGTCCTCGGGCTCGGGCTCGTCCTCAGGCTCCTCGTCCGAGGCGGGAGAGGAGCCAGAGGAGCCGGAAGAGCCGGAGGAATCGGAGGAGCATGAGGAGGCAGAAGAGGAAGAGGTGCAAGAGGATGAGCTTGTGGAGGTGGAGGAGCAGGAGGTGACGGCGGAGATCCGTGAGAGCGTGGTTGCGGCCCAGCGGCACACGTGGTGTGACAACCCGGACCACTTCCACTACCAGCGCTCGCACCAGTACCAGGTGGCGCTGGGCATCAGCTCCAAGCTCGACAGGCTGCGCTCGAGCGTCGCCGGGAGGTTCGGCCGGCAGACGGCGTCGGTAAGCTGGTGCCGTTGGCTCGTGGTATTCAGCAATGACGTCATGATTCGGACTAGGTTGCCGCCCACGTTCGGGCGGCAACCTATCGCTACCGACGTCCTGCCATGTTTACGCGACGGCGACAGCCCGCCCACGTGAATGAAGTCACAGTAGCAGACCCAAACAGTTGTCACCTTCGTTCACAAAGCTCCACAACCCAAACGAATTCCGCCGGCAAAATGAGAAGTGCCGTCGGTGGATTCTCGGCAATCATTAAACGCCTTGTTCCGTCAGTGTGCTGAAATCAAAAATACTGCAGAATTGCGTTTTTGGTGGCTTCCTGCTTCTGTTTCAGTTAGATATAAATATTGAAGGGCAAAAAGAAAATTGCGCCCCTCTAAATCAAGTGGGCCATATCCGTTGATTTTTTTGGAGGGAGCTGGTTGCCAGGACCCTTGCCCTTTGCAATCCCTGAGTCCCTCCCCGCCTTACCAAGATAGACTGCGCCCCTGCTTGGGCGAGCTCATTGAGCATCGAGTATGTGTACATAAGCATAAGCGCATGGTCATTGAGGAGTTATATTAATTAGCAACGCTGTTACAATCAAACTGCGTTGCGTATATATTCACCCGGAAAGAAGGCGGTCCAGCGGCTTAGTTTAGCAAAACAAGTTACAGGGGCCGGCCTAACAAGGATAATCGGCTAACCCACTACCAAAATACACATAAAATGCCACCAATATCTCTCTGAAGGTAGAATATTTTCTTCTTAAAATTTCACACGCCCCCACTGAATAACAAATAGCGTCGCTGAATTGGCTCGGTGGAGGGGCGTACGCAAGTAGGAGCCTCCAAGGACGTGTGCCCCTGCTCTACCTTGTCACATTTATTGCATGCGTAGTGTGTGAATGCCTGCTGTAAATTCAAATTTGAGAGGCAAATAACTTAAAGCAAGTGAAGAACATGTCACATTGCTTTACGCCACGGGAATAATTTCGCGGGCGCACAACGCGCGTATGTTGGTTTTCAGTGAATTTTTAAATTGTACCTCTCCATTGCCAATTCATGTGCATGCCCTTCCTTTATCGTGTAGCCGTGCATGAGCCGTGGCCTAGACCAAAGCCTTTCCAGTCTCGGAGCGTTTGTCTGTTCGGAGGGACTAGCGGGCTACAGCTCTGCTACAACGCGGCGGCGGGCAGTCCGCCCCCCCCCCCCCCCCCCACACTCCCTGCATAACGTCTGCCTCGTAATTCATCCGCGATGCTTGCATTATGCCTAATTCAAATTTGTCATGCAGCCCTTCCCGTCTGTCTCTCCACCTGTGTGTACGTCACCACTGATCTCAGAAATGACGATACACAGTGCGCCGCCGTTTGGCACACAGATTCACTGCAACCTCAGTAGCGTTCGTAGGCTATCGCATCGCTGGAAGCGGGACCACTCAACGGCAGTGAGTGCCGGACTTCGCTCCTGCGCGCAACCGGTTCTTAACGCCGGGTTTTAGCCGTAGGCGGATTGCAGCGGGGATATTGGTACTACGCTGTGTGCAGTTTGGCGGACCGTTCTTTATGGTGATTGAAGGATATTCACAAAGGATGGACATGGCATTAAGCATGCGAGACCTGCCAAAAATTAAACTACATTACCGCCCCAGCGCCTCTCAGTTGCGAAAGGCAATTCATTCAGCAGCAGCGAACCAACAGGTGATATTTAGATTGCGGCTGCATGCACAGAGCGTAGTGAGGCAGTGCGGCCGAGAAAAGGATGACTGCCCGACCGTGGAGTGGAGGGAGCAATCAGGAACAAGATGGCGGAGCCCGGCGGCTCCGGCCATGGGATGCTGGATGCTGCTATGGCTTATCGTAACGATCTTGACCTATATTGCGCAAAGGTCTTGCACCTCTGGGCGGCATGATCTGTACGATCTCGCCATCGTATTCAATCCTCCGATGGTATGGCGCTTGCTGCTGGACGAGGCTTGAATCAAGAACCAGTTATTTGTTTTCATAACTAGCGTTTGTACTGAGACCAAACGATTGAACATTCGCTGGTTCGGCTTGTCTTGGCTCCCATCCTTTGCGCTGGGCTGTTTTCATCTACCAGCTGTACGTTGCTCGAGGATATGGCTTCGCCGCGAATATCACTGACCAGGGACCAGCAATAGCTCTTGGGGCCATTGATTTGCGACACGCTTTTTCCTCCGTTTTGGAGCTGTGTTTTCAAGATGTGTGTTAAATAGCTGGCCTGCGCTACCGGGCCGCAGGTCAGAGCTTTGTCACACTTTCGTGGGCGCCATCCGGCATTTTACCCATTTCTCCCACATTTGGCATCAGTCGTCGAACACAGGTTACCCTTGTCCCCCACGGTAGTTGCCGCACACTCTCCGTTGCTGTTTGTGAGGTGCGGCTCCGGCCAGCGAGCACGTGTTCCGGAAGAATCGGGTGTGTCCAGGCATGGCCTGTGATTACGAGGACAGGAACGCCACGGACTGTTGACGGCGACCAAAGTATGACCACAGTTGGCTCCAACGCCACGATGGTGATGTAACGTGTCTGACGTGGTGCCCGTGGACGGAGAAATGGTCCTGGTATCTGCGGTGGACTCACCCACGGACCTCCGCCTTGACCCAGCGCAGCGCTCGGCCGGTGGCGCCCCCCACAGATGGCGCCAGGGTCGCTCGGCCGTCCCGCCGGCGGTCGCAGACCACTGTCCAGTCCGCGCCGGGTCTCTGCGTGAGACGGAGGCGGCCCTGCGTGACGTCAGGACGGCCGTGTCAGCGGCAGCGGCGCCGTTGGAGACGGAGCTCGCCGAGTCCGGCCGGCGTGCGGTTCCTCCCCCGGCAACAGTGACCCCCTGTCGCCGGGCGCCTCTCCCGCCGCATGAAAATCGATACGGGCCAACTGGGCCAACTGGGTGGAGCCGCTCACCGGTCGAGCGCAACAGACGCCGGAAGCGAGCTCGCACTGGCGCGCGCCTGTTCTACGTGGCAGCGGCGCCGCCCCGAGCGTGGCCTTCTCGGCCGGCGGGCGAGGTCCCCGTGGGACGGCGGTGTGCGCCGGCCGCGCGCTGCATCCTCCCGCCCAGGCCGTCCGCGGACGGCGGCGGTGGGCCGCTCCCGTGACTCCGCCGCCGGCGGATCGAGTGGGACCCGTCACAGCTGGTGATCCGCCACAATGCGTCTGAAGGCTCAGATCAATCCGACCTTTCGCGTGAGTAGCTGTCAAGCGTCACGTAGTGCTGACGCTCTGAGCGGCGACATGGATTTCCGCTGCGACTCTGCACTTTGGATTGTTTGCGTAGCGTTCGGTTTGAGGTCTGCATGTGAAAATCGCAATGCGAAGTTAACGCTCTTAACGCGCTTGGCATCTTACGTGCGTGGTATTCCTGTTAGGACCACAAGTAACTTGCATTTTCGAAGCAAATGGAGCGATTTGATATCTACGGGTCGCTCCAGTCTCCATCTCGGTTGTGATTCAATTATTCGGGCTTGACTGAGGTCTCGATCACTTGATCTCGGTCGTTGTTATCCTGCACGACGTTGCCGTTGACCTACGGAAGCACCTTTCAGCTAGAGAAAGCTAGGCGCAGCAATGCACCTGGCACATCCCCACCCATATGCTTTCCTGCTGTCGTGCAGAGTCATATTACATCAAGCTTCTCATTCAGAGCGATCTCCGTTCCACGCGCCACGGGACCGCGCCTGTTAACCGTGGCGTTCGTCTTAGCGCCAGGCCGTGCAGCGCTGGCGTCTGATCGAGCGATACAATGCTTGGCAACTGGGAACTCTGTGTTGCGAGGTCAGACTTGTTTCCAGGATTTCGCCAAGCGCGGTGGGAGATGTGTCTGAAGTCTTCATTAGGGATCGTCCACCATTGTTGTATTTCAATTTATCAGGCGACGCATCCACAAAAGCAAATTTGGGCACCCGTCGAGCAGCCCAGGGTCCACAATTCCTCAAGGGGAGGGCGATCGCCCTTTTCGTCCCCACTCCTTGGCCACGTTCTCGTGCGAGGTGGGGAAATGTGAACAAGTTCGCCATTTTCGTTTGCGTACCAGTGGCCACAAGTGTGTAGTTGATTTTTGTTGTCGCACTCGTCTGGCGTTCAAGAAAGGTTGCACCCCAAACATCATCCGCCACTGGACATTCCTTTCAGCCACCGATGCATCTGTTTCGTTTGCTCTCAACCGTCCTACGAGTAGCTCTTCGCACGCACAGCTCCCAAACGTCCTCAGCGGACTCGGGGTGCGTATTCTAGGTGTGCGTGATGCCGATTTGATCTGATGCCGATCGTGGTGGCACAGGAAATTCGGCCTCCGACATTTTCCTGCCTGGTTTCCTGAGCCGTATGCTTTTAGAGTTTGTATCAGTATCGCTGGCATCAGTGATGATAAAATAACAGGCCCGAGCTGCGTGTTGGGACGCAGTAGTTCCCTTCGACGCTTGGGGAATATGACTCGGAAGTTTTATGTCAAACGTTTATTACCCACATTTCATTTTATTCGAGCCCTTCCATTGATCACATTTTGGGTTGATTAGATGCGGAGTCGCCAGCGCCGGGTCCCTCCGTTCGATGCGGGCCGTCGGCTTGCCCGCCGTTCGCCAACAAGGCTTGTTAGGGGTTCAAAGAGGTGCCTTGCTGTTGCGTCGAGAGGCAAAATAAATTTTATTAATACTCACATTGGCTCAGCTCCGCACTATTCACTTGTCCTCAATATGTACAAAAAAGGGTGAATTATCCTCAATGATATCTCTTTGTCGCCGCACTTTGAACCATTTTTAGCTAAAAAGAACATATGAGTTAGGATTCAATCAGCTATTTCCCGGAAGTAATTTAATGATGCTGTCTATGCTTTGTCACAGTGCGTGGAACAATAAAGACTGTCTGACCTTCGAAGCCGCTGACATTGTTTTGCGTTCACCGGCGTCCAGGTCATCAAGAATGTGTCCGCTAGCTGGTTTCCGGCCGCCATGGCCACCGCGGCGAGGGAAGTGGGTGTGTGTGCGAGTGCGAGTGCGTGTGCGTTGTCAGGGGGTCCTCGCCACCGCTCGCCGCACGTGTAACCACTCTGTGGTCTGCTGCTGTGCTCCTGTCCGCTCTACCTCTGATGGATGTCGCGTGCGGCGTCCGCGGCGTCCGCTGCGGCAGACGGCCAGCTAATACTGTAATGGCGGTGTCTGCCGCGGTCGGCGGCTTGGCGGCTGTAGCGGGGGAGTCGGCGTGTTCAAGGACCTGCACAAAGCGTGACCGCCGCAGCGCTCACGGATAGGTGTCGTGTCCGCGCCCCAGCGAAGGGCCCGCTCTGGAAGCTAGTGCTGTAGCAGCGCTGTTGAGACGTAAAACCGCAGTGGCGCAGCTGCACCTGTGAAGCATCTGCCGTTCGAGGATCGGAAGCTCGATCTTCTGCTTGAGAGGTGTCCAGTTCACAGTTGGCTGGTGCAGGGCGCAGCCGATTGGTCTGGTGTATTGCGCACCGTCCGGTGGGTTTGGGAGCACTGGCCGGAACTGAGCGCTGGCTTCTCTCCTGTCTGGAATGCCAGGCAGTTTAAACAAATCCCGCAGCCGTCCCCGTTCAATGGTTAACGTTGGACTACAGGCACGCTGTCCGTCCATTATGCCTCATTGTGTCGGGTCGGGGGAGCTAAATCTGTAATGATTTTTGGGCTGCGGTGGCACGGCGCTGACGCTGGGTGCACCAGCTGTCTGAGTGCTTGTGGAAGTTTGACAGTTTGGCTGGTGTTGTGACTGGTGGGGCAGTCTGACCTTGATGCCGTCACGTGGTATTGGGCGAGGTCAAACGATCGTCAGCCGGCCAGGCAGTCATGACATAGCTCTCCACGCGTTGTCAGATCGGCCGCCTGTCTGGACCGCAAAACAGCCTGAGGCACGTGCCCCAGCTGTCTCGGCGTGGGTTTGTCTGGCGGCTATCCGGTCAGCCAGACATCAGTGGCCCAGCAGTCTCCGCGTGGTCCTGTCTGGCGGCTGTGCGGCCAGCCAGACATCAGTGACCCAGCTGTATCCGCGTGGTCTTGCCTGGCCAGCTGTCTGCCGCCCCTGGCGTAGGTTGACCGCCGGCCGGGGTCGGGGCGTGTCAGGCCGTTATCTGGCCAGCGCCGCGATACAGATAGTGGCGCGGCCGGCCGAGCCGACTCAGCTGGCGGCGCAGTGGTGCGGCGAGCTGCGCGGCGGAGGGGAGCGGGAGGACACCACCTGCGCCAGCCGGTGGGGCCGGATCATCTCCGCTCTGGGCCGGGCTACACGTGCCCACGCTGGACCGCACTTGTCAGCAGACGTCCAGCTGAAGTGCTGAGTGCTGACGCGCCGTCCCCTCGCGGATCGCGCCGACTGCGCCAGCTGCGGCGGCGCCTCAGTCCGTCACGTGAGCATGGCAGAGCCCGATCCGCGCAGCCGGCCGGCCGCCGCCCGACCGCGTCTGTTCCGCGAGACCCTGGCGGTGGTCGGCCGAACCCGAGACCAGGACCGTGGCCGGGACCAGGACCAGGACCAAGACCAAGACCGTGACCAGGACCAGGCTGTGGACCAGGACCAGGAACAGGCTGCGGACCTGGGCGGGGAGAGTCGGCAGGGGTCCGCGCCTGGAGAGGCGGGGCACGTGACCGGCGAGCGCCAGCTGGGCGTGGTCAGCGTGCCGCTGCAGCGTGTGCCCCGGCCCTGGAGCCGTCGGCGGGCCGGCGCCAGCCTCGAGCACCTGATCACCAAGTTCAGCGGAGCGCCGGAGCCGCGGCCGGCGCCGCCTGCCTGGTCCGAGCTGGCCCGGGAGGAGCTGGCGCCGGAGCAGGTCTGGCGAGCCCGGGAGGAGCCGGCGACGGAGCAACAGAGTCGCTCTGCCTCCGCTGCTGGGACCCGCCGACGGTCGGCAGAGGATGGGCCACGCAAATGTTCAATGGAGGATCGCCCGCATTCGACAGAGAGTCGGCTGTCCTCAGTGAAGACTTATGTGCCTCCGGCAGAGGCTCGTCCCCGTCCGTCGGAGGCTCGTCTCCGCCCGGTAACGGCCTATCTCCCTCCAGTGGAGGCTCGGCTCCCTCCAGCGGAGCCTCGTCCCCCTACAGACAAGGCTGGTGACCTTTTGTCTGAGTCTGCGGGAGGGGAGTGCCGCCGTTGGCCGTCGAGGCGCCGCCTCCCTCTGGCGGAGCGGCCTGCGGTGGCGCCCACCGGCCGCGCCGAGCGGGCGCGGATGGATCGGACCGCCGCCGCCGGGGGAGACCGGGGCCGGCGGCCGCCACGCGCCGCCACAGTCGACCGCGCTGTCCCGGTGGGTGCATCTTCGCGGCGCTGCTTATCCAAGGACTTCAAAACAACCGAGACCTTGAGACCGAGGTCGGGTTTCTCCTCTGATTAGGACCTTACAGTTATGTGGGAGGATAAACAGACGCTAAACTCGTCGGAGACCAGTCGGTCCCGCCAGTCTTTTCTGAGATTTCAGCGACATCGTTGGCTGAGCCAGTAGGTCGCATGGATCAACTGCGCCCTACAGAGATGAGCATTTCTAGGCGCTGGCATACGTGACACTGCTGGCGATGGTCCCACGTGAAGCGGGATGAATATCCCGCCCTCCAGATAACTTGAAGGTATTTTGGTACGTGACCTTGCATTAAAGGATGTCCTAAAAACCATCAGTTTCGTCTCAATTAGCGAATGACCTCTGTCGCCCCTTTGAATGGCCTCCCTCGCCTCTTGTTAGAGACCAATTATAATGGACCATGGCCTTCGCTGTGACGTAGCGAAGCCTTGTGTTAACTGCGAGGTTCAAATGCCCACGTACTGTAACTTGCTCCAGACCAGTGAACTGAACGGAAGAGCAACAGGTTCCATTCTGGCGCCTGGTCACGACCATCAGCCAGCCCGTCGCGTTTCTGCACACCGACATTTTTAGATCCCACGCAGATATTTCCTGTGCCAGGTGTTCAAAGCTGCTACAAATGCGCCATTGTCTGCATTTGGTTCCTGGGTCGTTATCTGAGGGGCAGCTGCAGTTGTGATGAAGCCAGGTTGTGTTCGTGGTTCGACTGGTCATGGCCGTTTGGCGCAGGGTTAAGGGTGGGATGCCAAAAGTGGTCGCGATCACTGTGTGCGTAATAAGGCGCAAGCCAGTAGAGCCCGCTGCTTTATGAACCCTTTCGGAGGTGGGAGCGGTGAGCTGATGGTTTGGTGTCCGCGCACAGATTCGCAACAACAAACAGCGTAACTTGAAAATTCCGCTGCCTGTTTGTCTGGCCTGGCCTGGCATAAATGGTCGACGAAATCGATGAATTTCCAATCATTCTCAGTTCTGGTGAGGACGGCCACAGGGTTGGGAAATACGCAAACATTTATGTTGGATATTGGGCACCACGGTCTGTGCTGGACGCCCGTCTTGTTTGCATGGCGCAATCTGTCCCGGTATAGGTCACGCTAGTGCTCGGGATTGGTTTGGGAAAAGGAGGCGTTACCCGCTTTCCGGTTGACCGCGGGAGCACTGATGGCGCGGACATGTTCGGGGTGTGTCACTCAGTTGGAGCCGGCACATTGGCCTAGCCTTGCAAGTGGTTGCACGTCTTCAGATTTACTATTGGATTGCTGTGATCGGACCTAGGTCCCAAAAAGGCTCCAGAACAGGCAGACCCATGTTTGGCGCTCGGTGCTGCGCAGGGGCCCGCGCCACCCACCCACACATTCACCGCTACGTTTGGCTATGTTTTCCTCGTCATTAGATGTTATCAGGTAACGATGATGTGTGGTTGCAGAGATGCGGCCCTCTCCCTGACCTGCATTCAGCTTTTATTGCGATTTAAAGACTAGGTTTCCCATGTTTATGAAATAAGGCAGTGGAATTGTAAAAATGTTGCAAGTCTGCAGGAATGTGCCGCCTGGTCTAGCACGTTGTATTTAGATGTCTTCAAAATACTGAATTAGATCGTAGGAAGTATTATCCTACCTGTTGCTAAAATTTCACGGCAGTGCGATCTGCGGCTACAAAGGTAATCCCGTCGAGAGCGTTACTGACCGAACCAGCTAGTTGAATCCACACAATTGCTGATTAATTCACGCTATCGAGGCCCGTTTTCATATATTTTTGAATGTATCTGCGTTGCTTTTGTGGAGGCATGGGTGGCGTGCGATTCCAACGTCGCAGCGTCGGAGCCGCTGTGCCGTGCTGGCGCTGTCCCCCCGCTCTGAGGCCCGTCGCGCTGCGTATGCTGCACGGCCAGACCCGTATTTTTGCGGCCGTTCTCGCGCTACGACGCACTGAGCTCATTGCCGGGCGTTAGAGCTTTCGGACCTTGCACAATACGGGCGAGATCGTGATCACCGCCTGACTCCTGTGCAGCAGCCAAATGATCGTGCCGGCAGACCAGGCTCGATGCTTTCAGGAGCAATACATATCGTTATATTTCGTGTATGAAGGGTGGTCTTAGAATAGAAGCAAAGGTGACATGGAAATTGGCCTAAACGCCCAGTGAAGTCCAAAGGATGAAAACGTTTACAATAAGTTTAGAATAGGCCAGATAGTATAATAGGTAAAACTGACACAGTAAGCTACTATGGTGGGTATTGCGCCCTAGTGCACGTGGTGATCTAAGAGTATCCAACATGCAACGACGTAGGTACTTGAGAGTAGCGGGTTATGTTACTTCGTAGTGTATCAAGTATGGTAATCGATATTGACCTGATTTTTCACATGTTTGACCCCGTGACCCCGTGTGACCCTGCGCGTCCCTGCGGCAGATGAACGAGCGCGGCTCCGGTCTGCGGCCGCGCGGCACCGTGCAGGACTTTGACAAGCTGCGCAGCGAGGCGCTCCGCTCCGGCCAGATGTTCGAGGACCCCGAGTTCACCGCCGAGGACTGCTCCATCTTCTTCTCCCGCTCGCCGCCGCGCCCCTTCGACTGGCTCAGGCCCAGCGTGAGTGCGCCGCCACGTAACGGCCGTGTCGCGGGCCCGTCACGGTCTTGGTACTGTCCTATCGCGGCGTTGTATCACTCCCGTCACGGTCTCGGTACTGTCCTATCGCGGCGTTGTATCACTCCCGTCACGGTCTCGGTACTGTCTTATCGCGGCGTTGTATCACTCCCGTCACGGTCTCGGTACTGTCCTATCGCGGCGTTGTATCACTCCCGTCACGGTCTCGGTACTGTCTTATCGCGGCTTTGTATCACTCCCGTCACGGTCTCGGTACTGTCTGATCGCGGCGTTGTATCACTCCCGTCACGGTCTCGGTACTGTCTTATCGCGGCTTTGTATCACTCCCGTCACGGTCTCGGTACTGTCTGATCGCGGCGTTGTATCACTCCCGTCACGGTCTCGGTACTGTCTTATCGCGGCGTTGTATCACTCCCGTCACGGTCTCGGTGCCATCTGGTCGCGGCGTTGTATCACTCCCGTCACGGTCTCGGTGCCATCTGGTCGCGGTGTTGTATCACTCCCGTCACGGTCTCGGTGACGTCTGATCGCCGTCACGGTTGTTTCAAGGTCATGGGTTAGAAGAAGATGCCGCTGCAGATTAGACAGATCGGTCCGCTGATTGGTTAAGTTAGAGGCTCGTCTCGCTGACCTTGTCATGTGCTGTTTTGCTGGAACAGGTTTACGTTCCCAGCGTGATCGCTGTTAAGCGAAGCAAAATTACTTGGACAAAAATTATCCAACGATTTTATTTATGTGAGACTGGCGTTAGACGGCTATTTGACGCGCCTGACGTCCGTGCCTTTCCCAACAGGAAATAGTGCGCAGCCCCCAGTTCATCTCCAAGGATGCGTCCCGCTTCGATGTGCAGCAGGGAGAGCTGGGTACGTCGCCACAGTTGCTGTGATGATTAAAACATATGACCACCGCAGTCGGCGCGCCCCTAAACTCCAATAAACAACAACAACAAATTGTAGCCATTTTGAGACGCATTTAGCAGAAATAATGTTAATCGCCAAGCGGTTCACGCAGTGCGGGGTCTTATGGGTTCAATTCAAGTTTTGGGTGGGCCTTATTATTGTGAAAGGCTATTATTCATGGTTTGGTTTGTGCTTGGAAGCCAGCTGCCACGCCCTCGGTCCATTGACGGTACCAGCCCGGACCCGGGTCCGGATCCGGATCCCTGTCCCTGGTTTGGGAGCTGCTCCCGGGACGTAACATCGGTCTGGGATCATGTCCAGCTTGGAGCCTGCCCCCACGTCCGTGCTGGCTTGGCGTGACGGTGTGACCTCGCCGCGTGACCTGACCTGACCGGCGTGTCGGGTCTGCGTGTTCTCCGGTTCACCGGCCGCTGAGCCTGCCCCCACGTCCGTGCTGGCTTGGCGTGACGGTGTGACCTCGCCGCGTGACCTGACCTGACCGGCGTCGACCTCAGGCGACTGCTGGCTGCTGGCGGCTGTGGCCAACCTGACCCTCAACGGCGACCTATTCGCCCAGATCGTCCCGGACAACCAGAGCTTCGACGACCAGTACGCCGGCATCTTCCACTTCCGGTAGGTGGTGACGACCTCGGACGGCTGCCGCTGGCGAGGCGATGCCGTTGGTCCAGGACTGGCGCGGGCGATATTACAATATGAACGCCGTGCGATGTGTTGCTCCACGTCGCGCCCACACCGGCTCGTCACCGTCGTTTGGCGTAGTGCGTTTTATTCGGGCCGGCACGCTGCATGTCGGAGTAATGTGACATAACTGTTGTGTCCTACTGAAGCGTTGATTGGTAAGTATGCCGATGTGGTTATTTTACGTCAGTTTTGTGGTTTGTTTTGGTCGCTAGTCACGAGTTCTCCAATCTGATGTTGTAATTGTTATCGTCTGTTTCTCTTGAGACCGTCTGCTTTACATCAGCTTGCCTGTAAAACAACCTACGCATTCTCCTCCAACGGCCTGTCAGTTTTTGTTTAGCTCCGCGTCGGCTGTGAAGAGGTCGTGATGGCCTGCGAACGTCCTTCAGTGTGTATTATGTAGTTCTTTCGTCTTTGTGGAAGTGGAGCTCGACTGAAATAGAAGGATTATTATTCGGCGCTTGACGTATTCAGGTTGATTTAAGTGATAAACTCGTAGATAGTAGTTATGTAGCTGTTGTGTCCCCGTCCGCTGTCGGATTCTGGCAGTACAGCTGCTGGTTGAAGATGGCCACTGCGTACCGCTCCCTTTGCCGCCGGTCGCCATGTTCTGCCAGTACGGCCACTGGGTGAAGATGGCCACTGTGTGACACTCCCTTTGCCACCGGTCGCCATGTTCTGCCAGTACGGCCACTGGGTGAAGATGGCCACTGTGTGACGCTCCCTTTGCCGCCGGTCGCCATGTTCTGCCAGTACGGCCACTGGGTGAAGATGGCCACTGTGTGACGCTCCATTTGCCACCGGTCGCCATGTTCTGCCAGTACGGCCACTGGGTGAAGATGGCCACTGTGTGACGCCTCCTTTGCCACCGGTCGCCAGGTTCTGGCAATACGGCCGCTGGGTGGACGTGGTCGTCGATGACCGGCTACCCACCTACAATGGCCAGCTGGTGTTCATGCACTCCGAGGACAACAACGAGTTCTGGTCGGCCCTGCTCGAGAAGGCCTATGCCAAGTGAGGACTGGTCAAATGACCGACATGTTCGTGGATTGTTTTCATATTAAGACGTGCTCGTGTGGACAAACTGTTGGCAAATGCTAGCCGTTAAATTTGCTGTGAGAGCTGGCGTTTCATATTAGAGTGAAGATATGCTCAGTCGAGTATGCTCTGCTCTGAATCCGACATTGTTGCTTTGAACGAGGTGAGTTTGACATTGACCGATCTCTAGCGTTAAGAAAGCGGTCACACAGTTTCGAAATGTGTATTTTAATTAGCGTTTACCTCAAATGAGAACAGCTGAGATACCAGAAAATGTTCACATATCTGCTGCGCTCAATGCCAAACCATGCGAGACTGCAAGGTCAGAAGGTCTCAAAGAAGGCTAACTTAAGTGTGGAATTATTCCATGCTGCAATGCAATTTCAACAGTGAATACATTGCCATTGTCGGCACGAGGTACGGTCTGACGTCACCGATAACCACACAGTGTCGCGGGCATAAGGTCCAAAGGCCGCTCAGTGCAACGGACTTCAGGTCCAAAGGCCGCTCAGTGCAACGGACTTCAGGTCCAAAGGCCGCTCAGTGCAACGGACTTCAGGTCCAAAGGCCGCTCAGTGCAACGGACTTAAGGTCCAAAGGCCGCTCAGTGCAACGGACTTAAGGTCCAAAGGCCGCTCAGTGCAACGGACTTAAGGTCCAAAGGCCGCTCAGTGCAACGGGCTTAGGGTCCAAAGTCTCAGTCACGGTCACTGTGATCACAGGGAAAACTGCACAGGTATGTCCACATCATCAGATAACCGTGGCAGTTAGTTTTCGTAAACGCGAAGCGATGAACGTTTGATGTTCGTTATTGTGTGTCTCGCCGATATTTACTGCGGTTGATTTGTGGTGGTGCTACTGTGGAACACCTGGGGCAGAATATTTTGTGTCTTGACATCATCGGACAGGTACAATCCAATGTATTGCGTGCTATAGAAAAGCAGCGTCCCGGCTGGGCCGCTCCCCCTCTCTACCCAAGTTTTTCTGGCTGATCCGTCCAAAAAAGTCAGTAAAAATAGCAGCCGGAGACACTTGTGTTGCTGAAAATGGCTCGTGATCTTCGCCCGCCTCCACCCCTCCCCTCACATGTGTTCCGTTGGACAGATGCGCAGCTCCAGGTTTTTTACATGCTCCGTCCACATCATCTGGGACCGCAAAATGGGTTCGATTTATTATAATGCTCTAACTTCTTGGACCTATTTGGCTTCCTAAAAAATATAGACGAAAATACAGTCTGTAGCACTATAATTTCAATAAGATATTGTTTGACGCAAGGCCTTCCACGACTGTATGCGCACTCATTCAGCTGTCTTTAGTGATCTCTCTCGCCCAAAATTATTGAAAGCGGGCAAACGTGTCCGTGCTGTGGTCCATGCTGTCGGCTGCGACGCTGTGCCAGACCAGCAACACTGCACGGGGCTTGGTACTGCGCTCCCAGTGGCTGATGTCTGCCATAACAGAGGCTGAACCCTGACGTAAACCTGTAGCAGACTTTTTCAGATTCCAAGCGGTGTGTTGGCGCCGTTGGCCGTAGCCCCGGTGCCGCTGACAGAGCTGGTCCCCCGAACCCATGCTGTCTGCCCTCCGTCCCGTTGGTGCCGTCGCCTCCAGCCCCGGTGCCGCTGACAGAGCTGGTCCCCTGAACCATGCTGTCTGCCCTCCGTCCCGTTGGTGCCGTCGCCTCCAGCCCCGGTGCCGCTGACAGAGCTGGTCCCCCGAACCCATGCTGTCTGCCCTCCGTCCCGTTGGTGCCGTCGGCCCCCGGCCCCGGTGACACTGACAGAGCTGGTCCCCTGAGCCCCATGCTGTCTGCCCTCCGTCCCGTTGGTGCCGTCGGCCCCCGGCCCTGGTGCCGCTGGCATAGCTGGTTCCCTGAGCCCCATGCTGTCTGCCCTCCGTCCCGTTGGTGCTGTCGCCTCCAGCCCCGGTGCCGCTGACAGAGCTGGTCCCCTGAGCCCCATGCTGTCTGCCCTCCGTCCCGTTGGTGCCGTCGGCCCCCGGCCCCGGTGCCGCTGACAGCTGGTCCCCTGAACCATGCTGTCTGCCCTCCGTCCCGTTGGTGCCGTCGGCCCCCGGCCCCGGTGCCGCTGACAGAGCTGGTCCCCTGAGCCCCATGCTGTCTGCCCTCCGGTCTGTTGGTGCCGTCGGCCCCCGGCCCCGGTGCCGCTGACATAGCTGGTCCCCTGAGCCCCATGCTGTCTGCCCTCCGTCCCGTTGGTGCCGTCGCCTCCAGCCCCGGTGCCGCTGACATAGCTGGTCCCCTGAACCCCATGCTGTCTGCCCTCCGTGCCGTTGGTGCCGTCGGCCCCCGGCCCCGGTGCCGCTGACAGAGCTGGTCCCCTGAACCCCATGCTGTCTGCCCTCCGTCCCGTTGGTGCCGTCGGCCCCCGGCCCCGGTGACACTGACAGAGCTGGTCCCCTGAGCCCCATGCTGTCTGCTCTCCGGTCTGTTGGTGTCGTCGGCCCCCGGCCCCGGTGCCGCTGACAGAGCTGGTCCCCTGAACCATGCTGTCGTCTCTCCGGCTAGGCTGCACGGCTCCTACGAGGCGCTGAAGGGCGGCACCACGTGCGAGGCCATGGAGGACTTCAGCGGCGGCGTCACCGAGATGTACGACATCGACAAGGCGCCTGACAACCTGTTCCAGATCCTGCAGAAGGCCGACGAGAGAAAGTCGCTGATGGGCTGCTCCATCGAGGTGGGCACGGACCAGCGACTGACGAGGGACTCCATTTGATTGTCTGGAGACCAACCGTGAACTTTTGCAGAGTGGAAACGGGGCAACACTGATGATATTGGGCTTGACTTGTCTTCTTAATACATTTCATTGCACTGCACGACGCATGCATGTGGATGGAGCGTCTGAAATTTATCGGTAATAATTGACATTTATCGGTTATAAGTCGGCGATCCGGTCGTATGCACACGCATCTGTGCACGGCTCGCGATCCGGTCGTATGCACACGCATCTGTGCACGGCTCACGGTGCGGGCGCTGCGGCCTGTGACGGTCTGACGCCGCCTCCGCAGCCGGACCCGAACGTGCTGGAGGCCGAGCTGCCGAACGGCCTGATCCGCGGCCACGCCTACTCCATCACCAAGGTGTGCCTGGCCGACATCGAGACGCCGCGTGTCAGCGGCCAGATCCCCATGATCCGCATCCGCAACCCGTGGGGCAACGAGGCCGAGTGGAAGGGCGCCTTCTCCGACTCGTGAGTAATCACAGCAGCGGGAGCCGGAGCCGGCCTGGCCGTGCCCGCCTGGTGACGCTGGTGCATTGGCGTCGCCATTCGCTCCGTTATTGTGGCGCGAATTGGCCCGACTCAGCCGAACCGGTAAACACTGTTACCAGTCGCTTTCATTTTTACGGGGCGTTATAAGCTGATACAATCCCGTCAGTCTTGTTACGATTTAAGCAAGTTGTCATGATCGCTAGATATAAAGCATCCAAATGAATTATTTGTTGTGCCTTAAGGATCAACTTGACTGATTTTCTTTAGTATCAATTATTTTTTCTTTATTATCAATTATTGTCTGTCAAGGACAGGAGTGGAGATTGCTGGTAACAGTTAGTGGGGCAAAGTCGCAAAACGGAAACTTTCAATGATAAATCCCAAAATTGAGAATGTTCCAATTAAGCTTGACGGACCGCTGTAACGCCTGCCATACCGCGCTCTCCGCCCATGATTGCAACATCTGAAAGAAACACTGCAGGGGACGAGGTGCAAATAATGGAAATGAATGCACATATCCCCGGAGCTTGCGGTGGAGTCGCACTGTTGTCCATTGTTCCTGTGAGTTATGGACTAAACATAGCGCACACTGTCTCGCGCGGCGCCGCAGCTGGTCGCGAACCAGCCCGTTGTGAGCAGCTGTGACCACGTGGCCGTGTCTGTGTGCGTCGGCGTCTCTCCGGAGTGGCAGTACATTCCCGAGGAGTCGCGGCAACAGATCGGCCATGTCTCGCGCGGCGCCGCAGCTGGTCGCGAACCAGCCCGTTGTGAGCAGCTGTGGCCACGTGGCCGTGTCTGTGTGCGTCGGCAGCTCTCCGGAGTGGCAGTACATTCCCGAGGAGTCGCGGCAACAGATCGGCCATGTCTCGCGCGGCGCCGCAGCTGGTCGCGAACCAGCCCGTTGTGAGCAGCTGTGACCACGTGGCCGTGTCTGTGTGCGTCGGCAGCTCTCCGGAGTGGCAGTACATTCCCGAGGAGTCGCGGCAGCAGATCGGGCTGACGTTCGACGCTGACGGAGAGTTCTGGATGACCTTCAAGGACTTCCTGGGCAACTTCCAGGCGAGTGTGCGCGCTGGGCGCTCGGAGCCGATGTATGCATGTGTGCAAGCTTGCTGTTGAATAACCCAGGGCGCCGACCATCACACGGAAAACGACATGGGTAACTTAGTTCAGCCCTGTCGCGGCTGCGTGAGATGAGATAAGATTGGCGTGCTGATGGCTCTGATCGGTCGCCCGCAGCGTCTGGAGGTGTGCAACCTGAGCCCCGACAGTCTGGAGGACGACGACGAGGAGATCAAGACCAAACGCTGGGAGATGTCCGTGTTCGAGGGCGCCTGGGTGCGCGGCGCCACCGCCGGCGGCTGCAGGAACTACATCAGTAAGGCTTGTGTAGGCCTGTATCCCGCTCCGTGTCCGCTGCTCTGTTTATACTGCTTTGCCCGTCGGCAGGTTCGCGTTATATTCTTTTGCTCATGTATCCTGGCGTGTTGGATTCGACTGGTATTCACACACCTCATTATTTCTGTTGAGAATGGTGCTTTACCGTCAAAACAGTCTGTTTTTCTGTTTTGCGTCCGTCTGTTGGGGCGAACTGAGACCGTCGGTTGCAGTCAGCGCTGTGCGCGTCCTCGGACGTGCAGACCTGCACCACGGTGACTGGCTCGCCGGGGCCGCCCCTCAGTGCCCCGCTGACCCGTCCCCTGGGGCCGTCGCTCGGTGCCCCGCTGACCCGTCCCCTGGGGCCGTCGCTCGGTGCCCCGCTGACCCGTCCCCTGGGGCCGTCGCTCGGTGCCCCGCTGACCCGTCCCCTGGGGCCGCCGCTCGGTGCCCCGCTGACCCGCGCTGGCCCGTCCCCGTGGGCCGCCGCTCGGTGCCTCGCTGACCCGCGCTGGCCCGTCCCCGGGGCCGCCGCGGGTCCCGCTGGACCCCGCGCCAGTCCCCTGGCGCTGCCGCCCGGGCCGCTGACCGCGCTGCCCGTCCCTGGGTCGTGCCCGTCCGCTGACCCGCTGGCCCTCCCCGGGGGCCGCCGCTCGGTGCCGCTGACCCCGCTGCCCGCCCCTGGGGCCGTCGCTCGGTGCCCCGCTGACCCGCGCTGGCCCGTCCCCGGGGGCCGCCGCTCGGTGCCCCGCTGACCTGCGCTGACCCGTCCCCGGGGGCCGCCGCTCGGTGCCCCGCTGACCCGCGCTGGCCCGTCCCCTGGGGCCGCCGCTTCGGTGCCCCCGCTGACCCCGCGCTGGCCGTCCCCCGGGGGCCCGTCTCCGTCGCCCCGCTGACCCGCGCTGGCCCGTCCCCTGGGGCCGCCGCTCGGTGCCCCGCTGACCCGCGCTGGCCCGTCCCCTGGGGCCGCCGCTCGGTGCCCCGCTGACCCGCGCTGACCCGTCCCCGGGGGCCGCCGCTCGGTGCCCCGCTGACCCGCGCTGACCCGTCGCCGGGGGGCCGCCGCAGGCACGTTCGCCTACAACCCGCAGTACATGGTCAACCTGACGGACCCGGACGAGGACGACGACGAGGATAAGTGTACCGTGATCGTGGCGCTGATGCAAAAGAACCGGCGCGCCCAGCGCAAGCTCGGCCTCGACTGCCTCACCGTCGGCTTCGCCATCTATCACGTGAGTCTCGGCGGCGTCGGCCGCCTCGCTGCGGTCTGGGGAGGGGCGTGCCGCGTGCAGAGAACGTCGTTAGGCGGAGGGAACTGTTGAATCCAGCTTAACTTTACTGCGCTGCGATTAAGAGATGTGTAGTGAAAGACCTTTGTGCAATCCTTTTAAAGTAATGCGTTTTAATGTATAGGGTCCACAGCGAGCGATTTTGAATAGCTTCCGATCTGTCCAAATGTTGTCTCACCCGCTGCAAATTGGCCAATATTATTTATTTGCCAATAAATATTTGCTATCAAGACACTCACGTTTTGACCTCCTGCAAAACTCCCAGTTACCTGTTCCGGGGTAACGACTTAAAGAGCAGCTTGCCGTGATCTCGTTCTGCGGCACCACCGGCGCAGACAGCCGGGCGTGTTGGCTGAGCTCCGCCTGGTGGCGCCACCAGGTGTCGGACCCAAGTGGCGCGCCCACGCCGCTCGACACCAGCTACTTCCGGTACAACTCGTCGGTGGCGCGCGCGCCGAGCTTCATCAACCTGCGCGAGGTGTCATGCCGCTTCAAGCTGCCGCCGGGCACCTACTGCATCGTGCCGAGCACGTTCGAGCCGAACGAGGAGGGCGAGTTCCTCATCCGCGTCTTCTCCGAGAAGAAGAACAACATGGAGGAGAACGACCAGGAGGTCGGCCCCGGCAAGGTGGACGACTCGGTGAGTGGCGGACGCCGGGCGACCGGCGGTGCCCGGGACGCTCTCGGTGAGTGGTGTGGGTCGGTCCGGTGACGGCGGCCGTCTCAGTCGACCCCAGCTGCCAGCGGCTGGGGTCGGTCCGGTGACGGCAGCCGTGTTAGTCAACCCCGGGTCGCTAGCGGCTGGGGTCGGTCCGGTGACGGCAGCCGTGTTAGTTGACCCCGGGTCGCTAGCGGCTGGGGTCGGTCCGGCCAGGCACCAGACGGCGCGTGCAGTCGGCCTAGGAGGGCGACTCCGGGGCGTGTATATGGCCGGGTTGGGCGCGGGCGCCGATACGGAGCACGCTGGACCGGCCGGGCTGCACACTGACACGGATGTGAGGTCACCACATCACTCCGTGTTTTCAGCTGATGTGAAGAGTCGCCAGCACCGGATGTACATAACTGACGCCTGCTGTGCTGTAGGCGCGTTTTCTTTGAAAGCTCAGTGTAGCTGTCTGTCTTCCGCTTCTTCCTTGAAAAAGGAGAACGCAGCCCGAGTTAAATCCTAAACGACGGACCTTGTACAGAAGTGCTAGGATTTTCATAGCTGCTCTCTGGAGGCTCAGTTTGGAGGGAACTCTGTCTATGTTTGGTGCGACATCATCCCTGGAATCGATCTCTTGAGATTGGCAGATTTTGCAGCTTCCAGTTGCCCAACTGCACATCCCAGTGTTTACAGCGGAATTCCAAGCGGCAGATATTGATGCGCCTGAAGAGCATGCCGATGTGATGACGTAGAGCATGGCAGCCTCCGCCGGCTTGTGCTCTAATTGGAGCAGTTTGTAAACAGGTTGTTTTCGCGCGGTGTGCGACCGTGATACCAGTCGTATTTTTCAGTTCCGTTTAGGCTTGATGAATGCACTCTCTATCGTGCCAATGGGTGTAAGACAAATGGCGTAAAGTTGGGGATAGATTTATGATTTTTAGTACCTACTCCCGGCACATAGGGAGTGTACTCCCCCGGCACATCTTCATCGATGATTCGGGATTTTTTATCGACAGGTTTATGGTTCGGTGCATTTTTGTCACCGATGTAATTCGCCTTGAAAATTCTTTCAGCAGTTTAAGATTGATCTCCGAAAATTGAAGCTAGATTGGAACGTTGTCCCGGGCGTCTGCAATATGAGAACGCAGTGATACGTTGCGTAAAATCGGACCGTACTAATCTCCATCTGCATGTTATGTGCTGGAGCGGCTGCCAGTGCCTGCCGCGCTGGACGTTTTCCGTCGCGTCGCACCAGTTTCCAAACTCACCCGGCTCTTGCACTGGTCATGTCACGCTGCACACCGTCCGTCACCTTCGGTGTGCCGCCTCACCGCCACTCACGGGCATCTCTGACGCCGATGTGCACTTCTTACTACCGTCACCAGTCCAGCAGCGGAGGCAGTGGCCGCGTGCAGTGGCGCCCCAGGCGTGCATGGGCCGCGCCCGGTCCCACTAACGGCAGCGGCGCGCCGTCCACAGATAGCGGCTGGGCTCGGCGTGCGGGAGGGAGCCATGAACGTTGTGAGTCGGGGGTGGCGCGGCGGCCGCCGCCGCCGCAGGCCGGCGCCTGGGGACCGCTCATCGCTTGGCTCGGGGCTGCCTGTCCGTCCTGAGTTCTGTCGGGACTGTCGAGTGACGGAGGGGGGGGGGGGGGGGCCGTGCCGTGTCGAGGGTGCCATGCTCGTCGGGGTAGTTGCTGACGCCGCTCGCGCTGCTGCTGGGCGCTATGTTCGCTGCTGCTGCTGCGCGCCGCTGGTGGTGCCATTAGTTCGACCGCATTGGGTGTTAGTTGAAGGACACACCTGGCAAATCACTCAACCTGTTGTACGGCGTGAAGTGCGAGTTAGGTTTGTACGATATGCGTGAAAATAATCAATTTGTTCATAGTGGTTGGCTGGCTATTAAACCACACCGTATTTTCGTTGACAGTCGTAAATGATGCGGACCGAAATGGCATGGTCAGTTGGGATGAGCATTTAGCATTTAGATAGCTTTAGCATTATTCAACATTTAGATAGCTTTGATTCTTGATTCAATGTAGTGTAAATGTAAATGCGGTTTCATTGAATGATACCTAAACATAGGCGCTTTGTCAGTTTTATGAACATGTGTTGCTACCCTTGGCCACAACCGTCACCACCCAGAAATGCGCTGAAGCCTGCGCGGGCAATGCGAGTTCCCGTAGTTGGACACTTGCTCTGGTTCAGAACGTATTTATCTCGAAGCATGCGCCAATGACAAATTATCCGTGTCTTATCAGCTATCGGGCTCATTGCCGCTTCACACAATCCGGTGCCTGCGTTTTGCCGCGTTATGCTTAGCGCGCCTGCGCATCACATAATACCGTACACCTAAGTACGCGGCTATGTAGGGTTTACAGGTGTCCTGGGTCAACTTGAGGCACGTGCCCTGCGGTTGTCGTGTCACGTTGGCTCGCGCGCCACTTTATATTGGCAACGCCTATCCCTGCTTCGCAGTTATCTGTGAAGCTTCCAGGTACATTCAATGCATGCATTATTCGCATTCTGCTCCATTGCCTGGTAAACACGCAGTATTCGCTTTCTACTGCATTGCTTGGTAAATGCCGTCAGCTCTCTTGACTTGTGACCATGTTTGACACATTGTGCTGTTTCGTCAGTTTCGTCAATTCCTAAGTATCCATGGACGTATGTTTTTGTCAAGAACAGGTCAGAGTTCACGGGCATCTGTGACCTGCGAGCAGTGCCTCCCCATGCAGTTTGATCGCTTTGGCTTGGCCGGCTCAAGTGGACATCATCTGCATGTGGTTGCCTGAGTTTGCCTGGCAAGTGTCCAGAGTCGTGACATGTACACTGTTCTGAAGAGAAGCCGTTCGTGGGCTGACCAGCTGTGTGATGTCTGCATGTGCTGCAAAGCCGACGTTCGGTACCCGCTTGGTCGGCAGCCTCCGATGATCACTGGTCAGCGCGCCGTCCAGCCGTCCTGTCCACTAAATATTCCAGATGATAACTGAGGAAAGCGTAGGCGGGCGGTGGTCCACCTGGTCTCGTCTGGTCTGGTCTGGTCTGGTCTGGTCTGCTCTCGTTTGGTCGGACGGTACGGGTGGCTACGATTCAGTTGAGGGCGAGGGTTTAATTAGCACAGAACAGGTAAGTATACCTAAACCACTACGTCGCAGCACGAACCATGCTTGTTGATGGAGGCCTCCCATGTTCGCGATACGGGAGATTTTTGTTAACTATTCTCTGTTTGTTCTGTTTTCTCTCTGCCAACTATTCTTTGCTGTGCGTTTTGTTTCTGACAGAAAATTGCCTGTTTCGGTGTGCTGTAATTAAGGCCTTGTAAGAGAGAACTGAAAGACCCGTAGTCTGAGGATTTCCGCTGCGCAGTTAATGAACCATTCGAGACCAGGGTCTTGAAACGTAGTAGACCAGAGTTATGAAACGTAGTGACGTATTGATCATTCGCTTTACAAATATTTTGACTCTTGACATGTCATCAAGTTAACAATTCGAGAAGGACTTTTCTTATGCTTTTTAGAAATACTTTTTTAACAATTCAAGAAAGAAACAAAAACAAGAAAGAAAGAGTTATGTAATCAGTGGCGACTGCAGAGGGTGGTTTGGATGAGCGTAGTCACGAAACTCTGGGCATTCTTGTAGCCCTCTAATCGAGGGAAAGGAAATGATATACTGCAATGCAAGACGTCTGAATTATGTAAAGTAATGTTGTCTAGTGATACGTACTTTCATACCCTATATGGGACATTTACTGGCACGTCAGGAAGGTTTGGAGACATAAAAATGTTTTAACTGTTTATTTTCCGCGACTTTTACATGTACATTGACGTGGAAGGTAGAAAATCCACTTTGTGGAAGCTGCTAAATGCCTGTCTATCTGTACAAAAACATCATCGTTTCCTCGGCAAAACAGCGTACAACGTGGAAAGGTCATCAGATTTTGACGCGCGATTTTCTTTTTCTTTAAATTATTGTTTTTTCGAAGTCTGGTGGGGCATACTGAACATTTTCAGCCACAACGAAACAGGTGCATTACATTTGGAGCTGTGCCGAAGTGAATGTTGCTTGCGGTTATGTTGATATGCCTGCCCAGGTTTGCGTGCGGAATCCGCTGGTGATCTCTGTTTTGTTCCGAAGTGTTTGTACAACGAAAATTCATCGTAGATTGCTTGCGGGAAGTGTTGCCAGGTTGTCTCTGAGATCTCGGGTGGAGTGAACGAATCATGGACTGCTCAGTTGTGAAGACCTTGGTGTGACAGTGTGCAGAGTCACGAGGCTCCAGACTGATCTTCGGCCGAACGTTTGGCCATGCTCCGCGTCAAGTGACGCGAACGATGTCGGCCCCAAATGACCCAAGGTGTTAATTGCGTCGTTAAGCGCCATACATTGCTGCCAGGGTTGATCCACGTAAGAGCCAGCGCTGTCGGACAGTCTCTGCCGAGTTGCAGACGCTTTTCACAGACGCCTCATAAGGGGCTAAGTGCTTTCTGTTGACAGCCATCCTCGGCTGAACCACACAATCACGTTTGATTGTTAACGCTCGCTCAATGTTGACAGCTGGTACTGCGGTAGCTGGCAATGGCACAAACCGCCCGGCCGGCCGGCGCCGGTTGTGCTGGACGCTCCATGTTGACAGACCGTCATCCGTTTGTGGGCGGAGGGCCCGCGCCTCGCGGTCTGAACCCTGGGTGACGCCTCCCCCTCGGTCTGTGACTCACCAGGTGAAACCCGAGCTGGAGGAGGAGTCCGAGTACGACCAGATGGTCCGCGAGTTCTTCAACAAAATCGCCGGAGACGACCTGGAGATTGACTGGCAGGAGCTCAAACAAGTGCTGGACTACGCCCTGAAGAAGGGTAAGGACGGCGGCTGCTGACGAAGGTTGTCGGTGTGCAACTGGTAAAAGTTTCGCGTAGTTTTAACATGATGTGCACGTTCTGCAGATGTGCGTAATCGCGGCTGAACACTTTCGTCATATCAGTGCTCTAGTCAACAGAAACTTGATTGCCATTTCTTCCTGCTTGAGACTTAACAACGGTCGTTTTATATTGCTGCACATTTCCAAGTACAGAAAACATCTCAGGTTTCATGTGCAATGCAAAGTATGTCGCGGAGGCAAACGGGCACCTGCAAATACGCCCCTAATTTGCTTTACCCCATCTTTCCACGCCACCGAACAGAATTCAGTCGTAAGTATTTTATGCAGGCTCTGTAACTCGATTGCTTAGATCAAGTAACCTAAGGAATCCAACGTTATGTGGTGTTCGGCAGTCTCATTGGACACAGCATGCCTTTCGCTCACAAGGAGCCACTGCAAGCATTGCCGGTGTTTGCGCTTGCCATTGTATATTTGCATTGGAGCTCAGTGTGCGCGCTATGCTACAGAGTGAGACTACCAAGATGGCCGACAAGAGCACATATCAGTATGCCCTTCCATTAACAGTAATGGAAAACCCACATCTCCACTGGCCTGCGATTTCCAAATGTCATGCTGTCGCATGTGTGATGGAGCTTTTGGGCGCTGGTCTTTAAAGCATAGTACTTACCATGTCCTCCCCGCAGAGTTCGAATTTGAGGGCTTCAGCAAGGACACGGCGCGCTCCATGATCGCACTCATGGACGTAGACAACTCGGGCAAGCTCGGCTTGGAGGAGTTCAAGACGCTGTGGAACTGCATCCGCGTCTGGAAGACGGTGTTCAAGCAGCACGACGCCGACGGCACCGGGTTCCTCAGCGCCTTCGAGCTGCGGTCGGCGCTGAACGAGGCCGGCTACCGGGTCAACAACAACCTGCTTGGCTCCTTGATGCACAGGTTAGCTGTCGGCCTGCGGACGAACGGCGAACGGATGGGCTGTCGGGCGGTGACCGGCGAACGGACGGGCTGTCGGGCGGTGACCGGCGAACGGACGGTCTGCCGGGCGGCGCTCGCAGGCGAACGGACGGGCTGTCGGGCGGCGACCGGCGAACAGACGAGCTGTCGGCGGCGCTCGCAGGCGAACGGACGGTCTGCCGGGCGGCGCTCGCAGGCGAACGGACGGTCTGCCGGGCGGCGCTCGCAGGCGAACGGACGGGCTGTCGGGCGACGCTCGCAGGCGAACGGACGGGGTGTCGGCGGCGCTCGCAGGCGAACGGACGGTCTGTCGGGCGACGCTCGCAGGCGAACGGACGGGCTGTCGGGCGCCGCTCGCAGGCGAACGGACGGGGTGTCGGCGGCGCTCGCAGGCGAACGGACGGTCTGCCGGGCGGCGCTCGCAGGCGAACGGACGGTCTGCCGGGCGGTGCTCGCAGGCGAACGGACGAGCTGTCGGCGACGCTCGCAGGCGAACGGACGGGGTGTCGGCGGCGCTCGCAGGCGAACGTACGGTCTGCCGAGCGGCGCTCGCAGGCGAACGGACGGTCTGCCGGGCGGTGCTCGCAGGCGAACGGACGAGCTGTCGGCGGCGCTCGCAGGCGAACGGACGGTCTGCCGGGCGGTGCTCGCAGGCGAACGGACGAGCTGTCGGCGGCGCTCGCAGGCGAACGGACGGTCTGCCGGGCGGCGCTCGCAGGCGAACGGACGGTCTGCCGGGCGGTGCTCGCAGGCGAACGGACGGGCTGTCGGGCGACGCTCGCAGGCGAACGGACGGGGTGTCGGCAGCGCTGGCAGGCGAACGGACGGTCTGCCGGGCGGCGACCGGCGAACGGACGGGCTGTCGGGCGACGCTCGCAGGCGAACGGACGAGCTGTCGGCGGCGCTCGCCGGCGAACGGACGGTCTGCCGGGCGGCGACCGGGGAACGGACGGGCTGTCGGGCGGCGCTCGCCGGGGAACTGACGGGCTGTCGGGCGGCGCTCGCCGGACGGACATCATTGGCGCTGGCATTGGGGCTTTACGACGCCCACAGCTGCTGAGGCTGTGTGGCGTGGCCTGCCTCTCACCATGGCCGGAAGGACGCGCACCATGAGGAATCTAACACCGTTCCTCCGGTTTCCCAGACGCGCAGCTTAACCACCCCACTATTGCTACCCCTAAGGGTCGGATGGTCGCCGCTTGGCTAAGAATGAGGCACTTTGTGGTGCAGACCGTCGCTGCCGTTTCTGTTCAAGATCTTGCTCGTCCTTGTTGACGATCCATGTATGTTTTTTTTTTACAATTTGGCACGCTTATCTCACCAGAAAAAAAATGAAGCCGGTAGCGAGTCTTGAAACACGACGTGTTGTTTTGTTCGATAGTTTCGTTGTGGGGTTGTTGTTCGGCTATCACCGAAGTGTTTGATTGCCACTTTCGATATGAATTATTCGGTCGCCGATCATGCCATTATGGCGTATTTCAGGTACGGCGATAAGGAGGGCCGAGTGGCTTTCGACGACTTCATGGCGTGCGCTGTGAAGATGAAGACCTGCATAGGTGAGGACATTGTCTGGTTCTGGTTGGTTCTACTGGTTCTATACTGGTTCACCGCTCCAGCATAATAATCACCACTGTCTTATTTTGTGATTGCTCTGTTGGTGCCTTGATCCAGTTAACGGGTGTCCAGTTGCATGTGAGCAAAGCCGAGATCGGTTGAACATGTGCTTGCCACTGGCTTCCACTGATGTTTTATTAATTGTGTCGTCAGCGATTTGAAGCCGACCTTTTGCTTATCATGTATGACTGAATCAAATGGATTACTTGATAGCGGTTAAGTGTTTCTTACGGCTTTTAAGTTCGTGAGGAATATTGCAAGTGCGGTTAAAAGCGTTGACAATCTTAAATATGCGGCATTCTTCGCAGAGATCTTCCGCGACCGTGACCCGGAGAAGACAAATCAGGCCATCTTCTCGCTGGAGGACTGGATGGAGTACAACATGTACTCGTAAGCGGCTTAGACGCCACTGGTGCGAGGACCGCCCGCAGTATCCCGCCCGTCGACTCACACCAGCGCGGGTCAGCTGTCACGCGCGGGGCCTGCCTGCCACCCAGGACGTTTCGCTGGGGCCGGGCCGGGCCGGGCGGGCCGACCCGAGCCGAGCCGAGCCGAGCCGAGCCGAGCCGGGCTGGGCCGCAGTGTGCCGCGTCGCTATGCGCGCGGGTGTGAGGTCGCTGTGCCGCCCGCTCGTAGTCCGTGCCAGCGCCGGGACAGCCGCGGCTCGCGGCGCCGCCTGTCCCGGTAGGAGTTTGACCGGCCGGGCAGCTGTGGCTCGCGGCGCCGCCCCTCCCGGCAGGAGTCAGGACGGCCGGCTCGGCGCGAAGACGTGGCACGCGCCGTCGGCCGGCGCTAACGCGACAGCACTCAGCGAGATACGCGTGGTACTAACCGCGGGCGGCGCCCCCATGCGGGCCGGCCGACACCGCCACTAGGTGGCCTTCGTGTTCGCGCAGCGCATCTCCACTTCCAGCCTGGATCGCGAGGCTTGCAACTGCATCTGAACCTCTGCTCCGTAGATGGACTTCTAGACTTCGGTATACTGGCCTTAGCCGCTGTTCTTTACGGGTCCCGGTCGGCCCCAGTTTGTATGTGCTTTTCTCAAGGGCGTGCGCATTCGTGTGACTGATTCGTGGTTGAATCAGGTGGATATAGCTTTCTCCTCGTATGCAGTGCCTGCCGAAACGTGCTTGTTCTTGGTCTTGTATGCGAAGACAGCTGTTTTGTTAAGTCAGATTCGCCTTTACATTGAACTTTAGAATATATTTTGAATCTGATCGCCCGTTTCTCATAAGTGGTGTTACGGAATGGAGACCAACATCGAACCAAGATGGAGGACCGGAAAGGAGACGAGCATCGAAGTGAGTGCGAAACTGCAGCCTGCTTTTCTGTTGAATCAAGTTGGTTACGAAAAGGTATATAACTAATGCTTACGCGAGTTATCGGTATAAAATCAAAGCGATAGAAAATTATCCATCGTTGAGATTTTCTATTCGCCATAATTATCCACGCTTACCAAACACATCTTCTTTTACGTACACTTGCCTCAGACGCGGAGGGCTCTAAAAATTCGCAATACGACCGAAATCCCGACAAAGTGCGAAAAGTACAGCCCAGGTCGCACGAAATCTGGCCGGCATGCCAAACTCTTACATTTATCGGTGCGTTTCCCGCAATGATGACGCAGATACAAGGGTATATTTGGAATAAACAGAAAGTTACAAACAGCTGCTAATTTTGTCAAAACTTCAGGACATTCAGATCTCGGCGGCTGACATCGAAAGTAACGCTAACTATTGAGGAAAATGTCCTTCAAAAACGCACTTAGATAAACATTAGTAGTATTAGTCTTATTCCTCGACAATAACAAAAACAGGAGAATAGAGAAATAGCTAGGTTGATATTTTGGCAACATCCATTTCCCGAAACAATAGCAGAAGCATTTGCTATTGTTTCGAGAAAGGCATGTTGCCGAATTATCAACCTAACTTTATCTATATTCTCCTGATTTTTCCGAGGAAGGCTAGGCTAGGAAGGTAAGTAGGAAGGAAGGAAGGAAGGTAAGGCTAATACTACTGTCTTATCTATGTGACTAATGCCCCTCGCTAATGCACTGAACAACTTAGTACAGTAACAACTAAGTAACAACTTAGTAGATAGTACACAGATCGCGACAGCTCGAGATCGTTTCCAGAGGATAGCTGCAAACGCTCATCTGGATGTGCTGAATGGAGAATGAACGCATGCCGCCGGACGAAAGCACCAAGCGACTGTAAGGCTCTTGTCCATGGAGTGATGTTCGTGTCGGCACTCAACGAAAGGCGCTTAAGTACACTTGGAGCTGCACTCAATTGCTTGAGGCTTTACTGGATACTTCTGCCCCCGGGTACGGTAGAACAGAGGTGAACACGGGTCACAACGGCGGAACCAATTAGATGGAAAAGTACACCGCCTGGTCGTGGTGGGTCACAGACACCTCGTGCACCGGTTGGAGTGTCAATGGCACACCAACGGGCTCAATCTCCGAGAGGTATTACTTGTACAGTCGGACGGTGTGGCCACCGCCCCCGAGCCTTTCTCGGCCAAATCGGGAAGCGTGGCCAGATCGGCTGACCATCTGCCGGTTGTCAGGCTTCAGACTACTCTAGGGAGCGTTACAGAAATACGGCCCGAGATCTGCGCTGACACCAGCGTGGACCAGGGACATCTCCGCAGGCTGGCACCCTGCGTGCAGACGGCACAGCCTGCTCTCCAGTCACTGGCAGCAGGGTCGAGCAGCTGAGCCGGGCCAGGCGGCTCACGCCGGCACCGGCAGCTCTATACTCCCGCGCATCCTCTGACCAGCCATTGGGAAAAGGCCACACTAGGGGCCTCTGGGGCTGCCCTGCACGTTACTACGCGGTAGGTCAAGGCGCGGCCCCGGGTTACTGTGCGTCCCGCCCGGGCTAGCCTGGTCCAGCCGAGCGGGATGTCGCCTTCTCCAAGAATCTCATCGTCACGGTGTGATTCATCATTCGGTTCATCAGCTCGTACTCGACACATCTGTAGAATGTGAGACCACATAAACTGATAGAATAACCTGGCTGTGGCTGGCAAAGGTCACCTCCGTGACTACCATGTTCCGCGCGTACCGCAATGACTCCGCGATTCCATGCAGTTTTCCGGAGTCGAAACCGTTTTTCATCAAACTTATACCTCAAGCACCAAATTGTCACATCTATATCACGTGTATATTTGGTGTATGTATATATATAATTGCAAGACAAAGCCCATGGTGACAGCTCAACAGCAGCACGTTAGCTTTTCACCGGCATACCGGCCTGCCAGCCCTGGATGTCGTGACTACATCCTAACTGACCGGACACACAGCAATGCTGCAGCCACCCACGGCCCAGCCGCAGCCGCCCAGGAACGCCGACCACGGCGCCGGCAGTGTGTCTCGCAGATAGCTCATTAGGCGTCCTCGTAGCCGGTGCGAACCACACATTCAGCGCCTTCTTCCATATTCATCTTCAACACCACCTTCAGCTGCCGCGGCGTTGCCACCCCCGGGCGGCGCGACTCGACCACTCGTCGGCCTCTAGACCAAGAGCCGACGTGGTCCGGAGGCCGACTCCTGCCGCCCCCGCATCTCATCGTCCAGCGATGAACCCCGGCCGCTGCGGCACGGCGCGGCACACTTCAGGCCGAACTGCAGACCTGCTGACACTGCCCGAGTGCCTGAGCACAGCACTCTGACACCAATTATGATGAGGAGACACGACAAGGCCGCGTGGGTGCTACTTGGGCGCCGGGAACGGCTCGTGCTCGTGGTCGCGAAGCTCGGCGTTGTGTCCCTCGCGGAAGCAGGCACGGCAGTAGAGATCGCCCGAGCAGCCCCCGCACCGCACGGTGGCGTCCGCGTTACAGATACAGCACCAGGGCAGCTCCTGCGCGACGAGAGGACGGTGCACGGTCACGGCGCGGCCCGCACTGCTGGTGCTGACCCGGAGCTCTCACGCCACATTGCGCCCATCGCCAGTCCTGGACTGGAGGTATGGCACACGACCACACAGCGTGTGTGTGTGTCATTGGGGCTTTACGACGCACCCAGCTGCTGAGGCTATATGGCGTCGCCGGCCTCCCACCCTGGCAGGAAGGGCGGGCACCGCGGGGAATCGAACCCCGTACCTCTGGTTTCCCAGACGCGCAGTGGTTAACGCAGACGCGCTAACCACTACACTACCAGCACCCCACCACACAGCGTGGAGTTATCCACTCACGCCCCTGGCTAGACTGAAGCGCGACTAAGAGAGGGATGGGAGCCGCATCGATCTGGAACACACAGTTGTAAGACAATGCTCCATGATATACTTTCTCCTCTGTGTCGTCGGTGTCGCAAATGAGCACCAGCACTGTTGCTAACATTGCCATCATTTACTAACGTCATGTTGGTGACTGTCCAAGCTGGGCAAATCCAGTTACGTTTACATACAGCTCCACCAAAACGAACTTACGCCCGATGTGGGCGAACAGCATGCCATACTACCAAGCATAGGTAGCGGCCCAGACCACAGGGACGCGACATGGCGCAAGCCCGGTCCCCTGAACACCAGCCATCGATGAAGCGACAAAGGGGGCACCATGAATGGTTTCGCCACCGCCTAAGAGCCCAAGCTGGGCCCTCACTGTTTACGTACCGCCAGTCTTCCACCTATTCGTACCCTCCGTGTTCAAGGCAGGCGGATGTGCCGTCAGACAAACCCAGCTGCAGTCTTACCTCGTCGTCCACTGAAGAGATCGACTCGAGCTCCTCCTCCATCTCCTTTTCCTCCAGTTTTGCCCTCTCCTGTATCTGAGGAGGTAGAAGCGCGGGGTGAAGAGGGTAAAACGATCGTTACGCCAACATAAAGACACAACAGCTACGGAGTATGGCATCACCGTACCACGAGAGTTGATATTAGTAGAAATCAACTACTTTCATCACTAATGAGGCATAGCAGCAAGTGACAAACCGTCCGGAAGCACACCTGACTGAAATCGGGAGAGTAACGAGTTAAATGCAAACCAACCAATTGACAAAAAAAAAAAATAACGTGACTTCAGACACGCTCACAAGAAGGTCTGCTCGGAGTCCGTCACGTTTGTTGCACATCACAACGCTAGCGTGGAGTGTACTTGGATGAAAACAGAGTGCGCGCACCAACGCGACACCATTTTCTTCGAGCAGCCTATAGAGCTCGTTCCACATCTTGTGGTTGTCAATACACGGGCACAAATCATGCTGAGAAGCAATCATCAGGCACCATAGACCGTAAGCCAGGAGCGTAAATGCCAGCGCCAGCGCAGGCTGCACTGCACCGGGCCTCGAGCGTCGATACCAGTGCCAGCGCAGGCTGCACTGCACCGGGCCAGTGCCCGCGCCGCTCACCTGCTGTATCAGCCTCTGCACCTCCTCCTCTTCGGACGGGTCGGCGGTGTCCGGCGGCGTCGGCGGCGGCGGCGACGCGCCCCGGCCAGGCCCGTGCGCCGCTCCTTTCACCTCCTCCAGTCTGGCGGTCAAGCGGCCACGCGAGAGTCAGCGATGGTGCGGCGCGGCTCACGCAGCGGAGCACGGCGAGAGCCGGCGATGGTGCGGCGCGGCTCACGCAGCGGAGCACGGCGAGAGCCGGCGATGGTGCGGCGCGGCTCACGCAGGGGAGCACGGCGAGAGCCGGCGATGGTGCGGCGCGGCTCACGCAGCGGAGCACGGCGAAAGCTGGCGATGGTGCGGCGCGGCTCACGCAGGGGAGCACGGCGAGAGCCGGCGATGGTGCGGCGCGGCTCACGCAGCGGAGCACGGCGAGACCCGGCGATGGTGCGGCGCGGCTCACGCAGCGGAGCACGGCGAGAGCCGACGATGGTGCGGCGCGGCTCACGCAGCGGAGCACGGCGAGAGCCGGCGATGGTGCGGCTCACGCAGCGGAGCACGGCGAGTCAGCGATGGTGCGGCGCAGCTCACGCAGCGGAGCACGGCGAGAGCCGGCGGGCCGCGCTACGACCTTCCGCTTGCGAAATAATCAGCTAAGCTAAAGACACGGAAGAACGGATCACAGCCCCACATACCTATCCTCCACACGAGGACTGATGAATTTCTGCGACTGACCTTTGGGATGTCAGTGCCCTTCTATCTCTGACCTGTGCAGTATGTCGGCGTCTTCTGTCACTTACCTGTGGTGAATGCCGGCGTCTTCTGCCACTTACTTGTGGTGGATGTCGGCGCTTCCTGCCACTTACCTGTGGAATATGTCGACAACTTCTTCCACTTACCTGCGGTGAATGTCGGCGCGGTCTGCCACTTACCTGTGATGGACGTCGGTACCTTCCGTCACTTACATGTGGTAGATATCAGCACCTTCTGCCACTTACCTGTGGTGTCTGTCGGCACCTTCTGTCAGTTACCTTTCGTGGATGTCAGCGCCTTCTGCCATTTACCTGTGGTGGATATCGATACCTTCTTCCACTTACCTGTGGCGAATGTCGGCACCTTCTGCCACTTACATGTGCTGGATGTCAGCACCTTCTGCCACTACCTTTGGCGGATGTCTGCATCTTCTGTCGCTTACCTGTGGTGGATGTCGGCGCCTTCTGCCACTTACCTGTGCTGTCTGCCAGCGCTTTCTGCCACTTACCTGTGGTCGATGTCGACACCTTCTTCCATTTACCTGTGGTGAATTTTGAAACCTGGGTTGATGTCGACACCTTCTTCCATTTATCTGTGGTGAATTTCGGCGCGTTCTGTCACTTACCTGTGGTGGGTGTCGGCGCCTTCTGCCACTTACCTGTGGTGGATGTCGACACCTTCCACTTACTTGTGGTGGATATCGTCACCTTCTGCCACTTACCTACTTACTATGGTGCCTGTCGCCACTTACCTACTACTTGCTATGGTGTCTGTCGGCGCCTTCTGCCACTAATCTGTGGTGGATGTCGACACCTTCCACTTACCTGTCATGAATGTCAGCACCTTCTGCCACTTACCTGTGGTGAATGTCGGCGCCCTCTGCCACTTACCTGTGGTGTCTGTCGGCGACCTTCTGCCACTCACCTATGGTGGATATCAGCGCCTTCTACCACTTACCTGTGGTGTCCGTCGGCGAGCTTCTGCCACTTACCTGTGATGGGTGCCAGCACTCTCAACCAATTACCTGTGATGGATGTCGGCGTCTTCGGCCACTTACATGTTGCATGTGGTGTCTGTCGGCGCTTTCTGTTACTTACCGGTGGTGGAAGTCGGCACCTTCTGCCGCTTACTCGTGCTAGGTATCGGCGCCCTCTTCTACTTTTCTTCGATTGACCTGTGGTGAATGTCAGCGACCTTCCGCGACTGACCTGTGGTGTATGTCAGCGACCTTCTGCGACTGACCTGTGGTGTACGTCAGCGACCTTCTGCGACTGACCTGTGGTGTATGTCAGCGACCTTCTGCGACTGACCTATGGTGAATGTCGGCGACCTTCTGCGCCAGCCGGTCGGCGCGCTCGACCTCGGTGTTAAGTTCGCGGCTGACGACCGTCATCAGCTCGTCGGCCGTCTGGCCGTCGGTGCTGGGCGGCAGCTCGGGCGGCTGCAGCGCAACAGCCACTCCGCTGGTCATGGGGCCGGCGGTTGCACACGAATAGGAACACGCGGAGGCGGGGGCACGGACTCAGGGGCTGCCAGTGCCCACCCGGAGAGGCAGACCTGGACTGTCATCCGATTCCGCGCTCGGCTAGCGAACAGGCTGGAACCGCCGATACTGACGATGATCGGGATTCTTACCAAACCAAACATAACCAAATGTGAAGCAGCTCACGACGGCCTGGAAGACTGAAGACCGCTTCAAATGCGTGGTTACGCAGAGCCGATAGCACAGGTCTCAAGCAGCAAAGGGGATGGTAAAGCAATCATGGTTCTCAGCAAGAGGCAAATTCGCCGTCAGAACAAATACAACAAACCAGATACCTTCATGTTAGGAAGTGTGTACAAGACCAAGAAACCTATGTTTGCGAAGAACACAATAATTCACCCCATGGATGACAAACCACCTCATAACACGCCACCCCAGGTGATGAAACATCATAAAGCAATGCAGCAAAAATAAAGAGTGCTTTCAACCCTGCAGCCTTGGAAGAACAATGACAATCGTTGCACCGCTCGCAGTTGTGCAGCTCCACAGCGCCGTGCCGCGGGCCTGTCTTCACCATAGAGCGGATGAGTGAGTGGTGTGACGTGCCCACACACCAGCCGTGGCTGCCGTGCCGACGGCGGCCCACTGCACCCTCTCCTGGCCCAGCGCTGAGGCCCACGCCGGGCCGCCCGCACCCTGACCTGGTCGCGCTCGGCCGGCTCGTCCGTGGAGAGACCGCGCAACCGGGCCAGCCGCTCGTGCAGGCCCTCCTCGGGCCGGTACCGGCCGGCGATGGCCAGTTCACCGCGCGTCTGCGCCAGCAGCGCCGCCTCCTGCTCGGCCGCCGAGCGGTGCTCCTCGGGCTGTCGGTGGTGCACAGGGACACGGTGAGACGCGCCGGACGGGGTCAGGGCCGGCGCCGCTCCTCCGAGGACCGATCTGGTGACTGCGGCTTCTCGCAGGAGCGAAGTGGGGAGGTTACCGTGATCTTCTCCAGGACATTGTGCATAACGCTGGCGTCGCATGATCAAACCACATGTCTGTATCCCGCGCAACACCAAAAGGAGAGAAAAAAAACATGGGTGGGTACATACCCTCGGTGTTTTACTCCAGCCATGCTACCTAAAGAAAGATCACCACTTTGGGGTGCACTTGTCTCAAAGAAAGTTGCAGCATGAAGCTGCAGCCGACAAAAGCCGAAGTCATGCGCCAGAATGTTAAATGTTCAACGTGGCTCTGAACCACCCACCTGATACCTCCCTTTTTAAGTTTTTTTTTCTTTGATTAATTACGATCGCGAGTGACACCTTTTAATGTGTCGAAATTCAAGAGTTTCGCTAAAAATGATAACTTTAAGGAAGATTTCGAGCCCTTATTTCGGAACCTTTAAAGACTTCGGTCTCAATCCATGGAAACCTAGAATTTTCCGCTCATTTGGTTCGGCCTCATTCACAGCTTTGAAGACGACGTTTCGATCTCTGTCACATCTTCTGCTGAGGCGATTTTGACACGCTGGCCGCCTACTATCCCGTCGGTTCTCCTTCCCGTCGACCGAGGTTATCAAGCCCTGGACGCCGTCAAGAGCACACCGCAACGTCGTACTCTGCTCCAATGACGCCCACTTCGACGGCGGTTCGAATCAGACAAAGCCGTGCGGTCCAAGATTACTGCCAATGCATCCACAAATAGTTGTGGGCCTTTTTACCCATAAAACACCATGGACCTTTTTAAAACAAATCCGTTCTCCTTAGATACAGTGGATATTGTGTGGCTATGAGAAGGAACTTACATCAATGAATTTTATGACCGACATCTGATTACGCTCCTCTATAATCATAAGTCTACGGTTACCACTCAACAGCTGGAGCAATATCTGCTGCATAAATTGGTATATGGAGACCCGGGTATGCAGCGCCAGGTCAGCCTGGCTAGTACCGCTGCACTGACCGGTAGGTTGGAGGCCTGCGACGGTCCGGCGCCGCCAGCTTCTCCCTTCAGCGCCGAC
This sequence comes from Pollicipes pollicipes, assembly GCF_011947565.3. NCBI lineage: Eukaryota > Metazoa > Arthropoda > Thecostraca > Pollicipedomorpha > Pollicipedidae > Pollicipes > Pollicipes pollicipes. Next base: position 18,167,158 of record NW_023596136.1, on the reverse strand, counting down.
AGCCGCTCCTCCATCTCCCGCTCTGTGGGCACACTGATCAAACAGAGCTGGTCAGCTGACGTCGCAGCCCGTCACATGTCTTTAGGGAACTGCTCGGGCTCCACTGGCTGACCCAGTGGGTGGTGTGGCGCTCCTCTGGGTGGCTGAGCCTAACTATCGCTGGCGTCGCTGGTCAGGCACCCAGTACAATTAAGGAAAGTCTGCTCATATTTCACTACAGAAAATGACATCAAACTAGGCCAGATCCCAGCAACAATGAATCTACCGATGCAATCTTTGGCCGCGCTTGTCCGGCACGTTTCTACCGTTCGCGTATGCGAAACGGTAGAAATCGCGTATGCGAATCGTTATCGCGTTATCGCGTTAATCGTAATCGCGTATGCGAAAAGTTCCTCTCGCAATCAGACCAGTTACAAAATGGGGTTGTTTAGTGCCACACGTGCCGGAGGCCTGACCGCATTGCAACGTGAAAAAACTGTGAGTCGTCATTTAGTCTCTAATTTTTTGGTACCAACTATAAACCACAACGGAATGAATGGATCATTGAGTTTCAACAAGACATCTTGGACACTACGGGCACTGTCTGAAAAGGCTAACAGCAGCGTGCCGACCGGCCGTGCCGAGCGCCCACTCACTGTTTGGCCTTCCTGTCGGCCTTCAGCGCCTCGAGCCGGTCCACCAGCTCCGAGTCCTGGCGACTGAGGCCCTGCTTCAGGGAGGCAGCACGCGACGACTCGCGGTAGACGGTGATAGGGCGGCCGCGCCGGGTTCTCCAGCTCCTCCAGACGCCTGGCAGCCGATGTGACGGCATCACAGGGGGCGCACGGTCACGGCCACCGCTTCATATGGGACACTCACAACCGCATGGCCACGGTCACACTCACATCAGATGGCATCGTTCGGGTCCGCGTAAACTCAGCGTGAGGCCGGCACTCAAAGCTGTGCATATCCAACTGAAAAGCCGCCGCACCGAGCACAACTGATCAAAACGTTCCCGTGTGTTCCCTGCCTTGAGCGGTTTTGTAGGATACAGACTGTACAGTTTGTGAATTGCTGTACCGCTCAGTGCGCCGTGTACCTTTCGAGTGCCGCGGGCGGCAGCAGCGGCGGCGCCTCGTCCTCAATGGTGGTGGCATTATTGTAGCACTTCCTGCAGACGGCCAGCTTCTTTCCACCGAGCACCGGCACCGGCAACTTCTCGGGCAGGCAGCGCGAACAGAACGACAGGCGGCAGATCGGACACTCGTGCTGCCGGCATCGATAACGACAGGCTGCTCATCACAGGCGGCATGAACAGAACGACAAGCGGCAGATCGGACACTCGTGCTGCCGGCATCGATAACGACAGGCTGCTCATCACAGGCGGCACGAACAGAACGACAAGCGGCAGATCGGACACTCGTGCTGCCGGTATCGATAACCACAGGCGGCTCATCACAGGCGGCACGAACGGAGCGACACGCGGCAGATCGGATACTCGTGCTGCCGGCACCAGAAACGACGGGCAGCTCATCACAGGGGATGTGAACAGAGCGACAGGCGGCAGATCGGACACTTGAGATAGCGATACCGAGGCCGGAGGCTTGTAATGCCATCACAAGGATAAAAGTATAACTGTTTTATCCTCACCGAACCGCCGTGCTCAAGGCTACCCAGTGACAATCGTAATCAAAAGCAAAAACAATGTGGTCCACTTTCCTGACGTTAGCTTTCAAACTCCGATGGCAATTTTACAGAGCTGTTCGTCCCGATAGCTTAGATGGTTAGAACGCCTGCCTTCCGACTCACCCACCCGTGGCGGGCTGGGTTCGAGTTGCTTTATAGGCTCACTATTTGCCCCTGACTAGGATGGCCTGCGGTTGGTGACAGCGGCTGCGCTAAAAGATCGGGTCAACACAGAGGGCAGGACGGACCATACCGGGCATTGCGGCACGTTACGCTCTCGCCGCAAAATTCTGGTGTTGACCCGGAAATTCACAGTCAAATATTGGGGTAAGGGCTCGCATAACAAGCACTACTTAGCATGGGCGCTGATCGTAAAAATCTACGCGGTCAAGAGGTTCGGACTCATTGTCCAAAAAAACTTTGAAAGTGGAACCAAACATTGAATGAGCATACCAGAACTTTTGGCACTAACCAAAACTTGGGTGCTGTTACCACGCTGTACCATGCGTGCCTCAGGAGTATGGAGGGATATGTCATTGGTGGACCTCTGGAACAGGGGAGGGCCGAGTCAGAAGCCCTGGAATACAGTAATGGGATTAGGCAGGAGTCTGGATAGGTGCAGGTTGCAATGCCTGTCAGCTGCGCAGATTGATCTTTTGCTGTTGTCTATTGGGGTTTTCGGGGGCGCCAACTGCAGTGGTCATTTACCGCCCATAGGAACAGACCGAGTCTGACCACGGATACATTAAGAGAACCACAGTGAATTGGTGCAATTGGTTTGGAACTTGATGAGGAACTCTGCATGGTCAATCACAACAAAACACCTAGATGGATTATGGAAACAAAGAACAACTCCAGTGGCCAATAGCCAATAATGAAATGGTCAAATGCAGAAAGCAGTTCAGTGTCCTGTGGCATGGGAGCAAAAACTGTATGTAAAGAGGCAAAGAAGAAACAAGTAGAAGTGACATATTCGATTTGATACACTCTTTCTGCTGTTGTGTGAATCCACTGGGATCTAATCTGGCACTTACATCTACCTAAAAAAAGGTCAGTGGCTGGCCCATGAACTTTAATGGCATTACTACCATCCCAGCCAAACAGCCAAAGTTAGTAGCTGTTGCTAGATGCCACCAAAGGCCATGCAGTGTTGTTGTAGACTGCAATGCCTAAAACTTAACTGGATGCCTGTACATATTTGATCTTAAGCATGTATCAGTTAGCAACATTTTGGTCATGTATATTTAAGCTAATCTGATAATTTTTGCATATGAATATTGACGATCAGAAAATACATCCTCCCAATCCATCCTGCAACAGACATCACACAGGGAATTAATGGCAGTATACCTGAAAAATTTCAACTGTTCCTTGCCATGGTGGAGCTCCTCCTTTGGAACAAAAATGTTAAATTCATAGATTTGAACATTTCATGGGTGGCACACTCTTATTTAAAACACGTTAAGCACTTGTATCCCACTCAAAGTGCTTTGCCCTGGCTCACAACCATGGTCAATATAGGCGCGGCAGTTTGTGTCTATCGTCGGTTCACTTTGTGTTTCGCCCGCCGCGGTGCGGGACTTGCTTGCCGCTCGCGGTCGGTATTGTGCTTTCAGGAGGGAAGGAGCGCGGGCACCGTCCCGTGTAGGGCGCGGGCCCGGTTGCACCCAAAACCTCGGGGCGGTTGGTTCGGAGATCTGTCGCCAGGCGGCTCTCACCCGGGCTGTCGGCAACGCCGGCGCTGGAAACGCGGCCGGCCGCTAGGTGGCAGAAACAACTGTACCAGGCATTCTGGGTGCCGCGCCAAGTGCTGCGCATGCGCGAGCATGCGAAAGTCGCATCCCCGGGCGGGCACGACGTGGGACGTGATGCGCGGTTTCTTGAGGCACTCCGCGTGAGACTCCACGGCCTTTACGGGCGGGGGGGGGGATTCCTTCACATGTCCCTGAATATCCGCACTCTATGTTTTTGTTCACATAAAATGTGCATTCATAATTGTCTGTTGGCTACAAAAACTCCTAATGATTGGTCGAGTAACAAGCATAATTAACAGATGCAGCAAGCTGATCTTTCCATTCCTGGTGCGCTATGCAGGGACCACTCCGCCGTGAATGCTAAACAAACCCATCCAGATCCGCACACCCGTACCATGCGGCAGGTGGAACAAGCATGCATCAATCTCAACTATGATGCAATCATGTGGCCAATATTAGTGCAATGTGATATTTTAAGGTAACAGCTGGCACAGTGCACTGACCATTGATGCAGGAACATATCAACTTGAATTGCTAAAAAACACTGACGCATGAAAAATTGGTTTTGAAAATACAAAAATCATGCAGCTTAAAGCCAAATTCATTTTGTGTGCAAAGGTTCCATCAGCAACTTCTCACTTTACCTCCTTTGTGAAGAATCCATATTTGTTGCAGCAGCTAGAGCAAGACATCTTGCCAGCAATGTCAACACATGCACACTGCAAAAGGTGGCAAACCAGTCAAAATATCTGGGGCATGTTCGATCCAGTTCTGAATGTGGCAGCCATCTTCTTTGTCTGGGACTGAGCCAAAGATATTTGAAGACTGGGGGATCATCTCCAACACCTTCCAATCTAATTTGCACTTCCTAGCTGATTACCCCTATAACTCCACTCAAGATTGGTCGGGTGCATACTGAATTAACCATTCAACATCATGCATTGGACTATAACATTACCAAATTCACAGCATCTAAAAAACGCATCACACAGTTCACAATGCAAACAATATTTTGTTTCAGAGCCACCATGGTTTTGAAGCCATTTTGTAGGACACTAGCCTAGCTGGTATCTAGTTGTTTGTGGCTGGTTCACCTAGTCTGACAAGGCCATTGACAGTCAATTGCCTTCTCAAGTATTGAAGGACCTCTAACCACATAATGAGTTGAACGAGTAGTTGCACCCTGAGCAGAACAGAAGATGGTGTCAAAGGCCACTCTGACACAGTTAGGACAAATAAGACACATGGGTTTCATGGCTGCAACTGCCTTCTGTAAGTGTCCATTATTTGTTTCTCTTAAGCACCATGCTGTTTCCTGCTCCACCCATCTTTGACTAAGCTTGATGCCAGCCCAGGGGTACAATAGGCTGCCCTTATTAAGGAATTCCAGCCCCAAAACATACCTTACTGTCCCAAACCTACCCCAAAATTTTGTCCAAAATCTGTCATGTTTTGGCAACTGGCACACACACACACACTGCAAATCTGGCAACTCAGCTTCTTGCAGGTTTGATGCCCACTTTCATTGCATTGTGGACCATCACCAAAAAATATGAAGTTGCAAAAATAATTTCAGGCAGACATACTTTCCAAAGCATTTTGAAAAACACAATGCCAAATTCTGCACAAATATGGCTTGGCTTAAGTTGTGTCAAATACACTACAATGATGCAGCAACAAAATTCAGCACAGTAGACGAATTTTGCAGGCTGCACTGAAGGCATGCGTTGACGTTCAACGATACAACTGCATATGGACGCGGTAGGGAGGAGACCTGTTGGTCAGACCACCAAAGATTCGTTTTCTTGTATTCCTACACATCACAAATATTCCTAACTTACAAGGCAACCTATGGTAAGTCACACACATGACAACTAAGTCACACAGATGAACAAGGATCTCAGTATGATATCAACCCTGATATCAACCACCCTGACATCAACCAAACTGAAACTGTTGTAACACAGACATGTACGCCCATACCCTTCCAGAACCCCAAACACGCAGTGCGCGTACTCGATACCGAGTCTCGGCATCGCTGCATCAGCCTCCGTGCCTCAGTCAGCTGCTGCCAAGGTTTTCTGCCAACGCCCTTGATGACGTCACTAGGATGCATCAAACATTAATCACATAAATTCACAAAAGGTTGCGCGGCTCTCATCATCATCGTGTCTGAAATTGACTGCATTAATATCACCTGCATTCGAAAATACTGGAAGTGGTAACCAACTGCAGAAAACGGTCAAACGCCGCAGGAACAGAACTGCGGAAAATCAATACAGTCTTGTACTAAGGGAGAATAAGGAGACAAAAGCTTTAAAAATAAGTATATTTTTCAGGAAAGGTGTTACGCAGTTGACTATTTTCTTGTGAGAAAAGTACATTCTTAATAATGCATACGTCATCAAAAATGCCAGACTCGGTATTTGTCCAAACCACGTTCGAATCTAGAACGTTTACAAGCAGTGCGCGCATTGCGCGTCAAAATTGCCAACGCCAAAATTGTGTGGCAAGTGAGCGTAGGCCTGTGGGTGATAACTGCGATTCTTATTGAAGCTGACACCCTTCAGGGAATGGGACCAACAGTTGCCAGTTACGTCGAGTAAAACAGTTAATTCTCAGCATGGCTGAGTATCTCGCCTCGATCTTTGGAACCGAGAAGGACAAGTGAGTGGAACCTGTTCCGGTAGCGTGATTCGTGTGCAAAAATCCATTCATTACGCAGGCCACCTATGTGACATTGGTGTGCAGAACCTCGCGCTGTCGTGCGCTTGACTTGAACCGTGCCGAATTACGCTATTTTTGAAATTGTTCTCTATGTGGTAAATGTTATGGCTCATTATTGCCCCAAACTTGGTAGTAGCATGCTACCCCAAATTGGTGTAGGTGTACTTTCCTACCTAACGTTAGAAAAAATCATTGCACACCATTCGTCGTGTTCAAGGCGGCACATATCGTAAATAATCTCAAAACAGGTAGAATCATGCTCCTACCTTCGAATTTCAATAACTTCGATGGCGGGCTCCCGAGCGCCACGCGCACCGCACCGCCTGGACTCCCCAGCGCCGTTTCTGCGTTGCCGCTGCGTAAATACAATATTTCTGCTTACCAAGAACTCTACAAAATGAACGGGACCAAGGTAAACCATTCGTCGTGTTTAAGGCGGAACATATCGTAAATAGTTTCAAAACAGATAGAATCATGCTCCTACCCTCAAATTTTAATAAATACGATAGCGAGCTCCCGAGCGCCGCACGCCCCGCACCGCACTGCCTCGACTTCCAAGCGCTGTTTCTACGTTGTTGCGAAAGCACAATATTTCTGCGTATCAAGAACCATAAAACATGTACGGGTCCAAGGTAACAATAATAAAGCAACCAAAATCGTTTCTTATCGAGTTTAGGTACATTTATGAAACACGCAGGCCAGAATTGTCCAGAACATATCCTAAACTAGCCAAACCTAACTTAACCTAACCTAACCTAACCTAACCTAACCTAACTGAGAATAGACCAGAACCTAAGCTAAGCTAAGCTAAGCTAGCCTGACCTGACCTGACCTGACCTGACCTGACCTGACCTAACCTAACCTAACCTAACCTAACCTAACCTAACCTAACCTAACCTAACCTAACCTAACCTAACCTAACCTAACCTAACCTAACCTAACCTAACCTAACCTTACCTGAGAATAGACCAGAACCTAAGCTTAGCTAAGCTGACCTACCCTACCCTAACCTAACCTAACTAACCTAACCTAACCTAACCTAACCTAACCTAACCTAACCTAACCTAACCTAACCTAACCTAACCTAACCTAACCTAACCTAACCTCCCCTCCCCACCCTATATCCCCTTCAACCCAGCATCTCATTGGCATCCATGTTCCATGCCATATATAGGTGCCATATAGTGAGCTTTTATTTAGCTGCTATGTTCTCATTTTGCTTTACATTCCTCACCCAATTCCCCTGCAACCCATGGTCCCGTTGGCGTCGAGGATCAAATTTCATGGATTCTTGCTACCTTGTCCCGGTACATTTTTATGGTTCGCAGTAATGTGACCCGAGCAGTAATGGCGCCGGTGTCGCGGGTGCTGTGTGTGTGCGGCGCTCGGGAGCTCGCCATCGTAATTATAAAAAAATTGAAGCTAAGATCATTAATCTACCTGTTTTGTGACTATTTACGATATGTCCTGCCTTAAACATGACGAATGGTTCACTTTGGTCCCGTACATTTTGTACAGTTCTTGGCACGCAGAAATATTGTATTTACGCAACGGCCACGCGGAAACGGCGCTGGGGAGTCCAGGCGGTGCGGTGCGCGCGGCGCTCGGAGGCCCGCCATCGAAGTTATTGAAATTCGAAGGTAGGAGCATGATTCTACCTGTTGTGAGATTATTTATGATATGTCATGCCTTAAACATGACGAATGGTGTACAATGATTTTTTCTAATGTTAGGTAGGAAAGTACACCCTGACCCCCAAATTACTGGCCCTATGTGTTGAAGTTGGTGGCAATCATGCACCAGAATATGCACTTTATTTATGATGGATGTGCACATAGATTTTGGCTATGGTGCCGTTGCCATGCTGGTCATGTTCAATATAACCCACAGCTATGCTCCAGAGCTTAGTTTGGAAGTTGATTGCCCATTTCTATCACTCTCATTTTACTGCTGTCTTCTGTAAGATGCATTGAACTCACCTGGTGTCAAAGAAAGGTTGCAAGGTGAATGATGAAAATGTATTGCCCATGAGAACACCACTCAGTACAGTATACCACATCACACTCTTCAGTGATCATGGATGGGCTAATTGCTTTTGACTATCATCCTGGTCTGGTGTATTAGTATGTACATAATGCTTTGGCCAGTTAACTCTGTCCACTGTTGAGGTGTTATTGAGTCTCAAGAGGGTCTGGATGACATTTTAGTTCAGGCATGCACATGTCACAAATCAAATTCTCTACTTATGTAATACTGGAATCAAGAACTTTACCAACTAAATGGACTGGAAAACTCCTCCTGTTCTTCCAGATTATTTTCAAATTGTAAAGAAAAGACTTTGTGCTATACAACATTTGGCTAACAATCATCCAGAAAGGGCTTCTGGTCCTTTTCGGTCCTCACCAACTTGCTTAGTTGATAGTATACTAGCCTCACAACCAGATGACCCTGGTTTGAATCCTAATCCTAATTCCAATCCTTTGAATCCAGAAGACCCTGGTTTGCATTTAAGTTGTGATATTATATATACATATATATATATATATATATATATATATATATATGGGGGGCTAAAAGCCAGGCATTTTTATTGTTTATTGGGGTTTTTGAGCACACTGACTTCTGTGGCCATTTGGTGGCCAAAAGCCAAACATCACCAGTCCTTCTCAAGGCTCCATAACATGTGGTCATGCCTGGATAGCTCACTGACTGAAATGTTTATATATATATATATATATATATATATATATATATATATATATATATATTATCACATTACATGAGGATAATGTCCAATAACTTTTTCATGATACTTACACCTTGTCTTTATTGTTTCATAAACTTTGCTCTTCAGTGTTGCTCTTTGTTCAAAACAGAGAAGTTGGTTAGAGAAGTGATATGTCAGTTTCAGACTGGGCTGAGATTATGAATGACATGCATTGCACCTCTCACTGGAATTGTATTATGCTCCTGTTAAAGAACTGAACTTCACTTGTGGAATGGACAATTAAAAAGTGAAAGATGATTTGAAATGCAAAATTTTGCATAACCATGCAACAAGTTGTGACTGCTCACCTGTAGATGGAAGGACATCTCAGGCCCTGCATGATCAGCTAACCAAAATACAGTTCTTTAAATAGACATGAGCACCATGTGATAAATACAGTCTATGTTCCCTCAAACTGAAATCATTATCATTATTATCCTGAAATAGACACTTTGGGAAAATGGCATGAATTCAGGCAGACCCATGTAGGAACTCAAATGCTAATGTTGCATGCATGACATTGATATTTCTGGATCACATAGCCATACTGCAAATTCACAGCACTAATTTTGATGTTTTAGGCCAAATGTTTCATCAAGTGTCATGAAGTTTTAGAATGCTTGCTGTGTTAAGTTGCCTGACCAAGGTCACAACATGATGACTTGAAAAATATGTGACCTTTTGATGATGCTATGCTTGTCAAACATTTTCTCTATGGCTTTTAAATTGTCCTAAGGGATGAAAGGCTTCTGCTCAACCCCTTGTTTGTAAATAGTTTTTGCGTTTAAGAAGCTTTCCCTTTCAACACTAAACCACTGCTAAGCCATCTGAAATATTTCTGATCAAAAGTTTATTAAGAGCATATCTGAGTGAAGGATTGCATGTTAGTACCTTTTGTCATTTACAGCCTAAGATCACTTTGTCAAACTTGAAATGAAGTGAAAGTTTCTTGAAGTGGAAATGCATTTTGTGTTATTGCATGGCATGCAACACACAATTTTCTACTGCTCCATTGTTTTCCAAGGAAGTGCAAGGTATCAAAAGATATGGTCAATCATTGATATGATGATTTCACCTCTCAGGACTGCCCCACCTCATCACCTGTGGTTTCTATAACCAGGGTGACATTCTTGCACAGCTGCATTTAGAGCATAATGCATCTCTAGCATGCATTTGCATAAAACAAGAAAGATAGGTGTGCTATTTTACTCCATTGATTATGTAGTTACTGTTTTATTTTTAAATGTTGGTCATGTAGCATCTGCGGTGAACTGCCAGCAGAACTTGTTTCACAGCCAGTGAAACAACTTCTTAGAACAGAAATATAAATATCTTCTTGGTTCTTGAAACAGATAGAATGGGGTTCTTCAGGCATTTGGAACAGCAACCTACCGGCACGCAAACACGTATGACGAGGGCGGGGCACGCAAACACGTATAACGATGGGCTATCGCCAACTGATATCCGTGAAAGCAACAAGCGATTCAACTGCTGCACTTAAAACAGGTTTACAAACTATTTTTGTTTCCCATCACCCACCTACGTCCCTGATAGTCAGCATGTCACACTCGATTCTCGTCGCATTCCGACAGCCAGAGCTCGGGAGGGCCAGGTAATCCCACGAATGGTGTTCAGTGAATCCGAAGACAGCGCAAACACAAATCGTCCATAGGAACTCCGTCGCTCGGCGAAGAAAGCCGGCAACCACTTGTAATACCTCATTTGTTATCACAATTGTGACATCATCTCGCAGTCATGTCGACTCACACATTCGTTGACTGGCTACATTTACGTTTGACACGTGTTTCAGAGTCAACTGCTCCTTCTACTTCAAGATCGGTGCGTGCCGCCATGGCGAACGCTGCTCCCGGATGCACAACAAGCCCACCTTCAGCCAGACGATCGTGCTGCAGAACCTGTACGTGAACCCGCAGAACTCGGCCAAGTCGGCCGACGGCAGCCACCTGGCCAACATCTCGGACGAGGAGATGCAGGAGCACTTTGACAATTTCTTCGAGGACGTGTTTGTCGAGTGCGAGACCAAGGTGAGCTCACCGGATCTTGTTATGTCCTTGATTGCTGGTACCCCAGGATGGGAAAAAGTTGCAGTCTTGGGACACGTGTGCCCACTGTGGTTACAAGCGCCGCGACTGGTCCCACCCGTTGGTCGTGATCTTGTGAACGTGAAGCGTGGTGCAGCTCCCCGTGGTCTCAGTCTCCCAGGCTCCGTGCGTGGCTCAAACAGTATCGCTCCCTCTTCCTTTGCTCCCAATGTCATATGTTGTTAAACAGCATAGAGGTCAGATCGAGCGGCAGTGCGACGGTGGGCGTCGCGCACCGTTCGGCATCACGAGCGCACTAGCTAATGAGAGTCCCTCCGCAGTTCGGCGAGATCGAAGAGATGAATGTCTGCGACAACCTGGGCGACCACCTCGTCGGCAACGTGTACATCAAGTTCCGGCGCGAGGAAGACGCCGACAAGGCAGTGCTGGACCTGAACAACCGCTGGTTCGGCGGCCAGCCAGTGCACGCCGAGCTTAGTCCGGTCACCGACTTCCGCGAGGCCTGCTGCCGCCAGTACGAAGTCGGGTGAGTAAGCGGACGGCAGGCCACGGTCGGCTCGGCCGCGCCGGTGACCATATCTGCACTTGTCCCTTGGTGGTGCGGTGGAGTTGGAGATGTTTTTATGTAATCCGAGCATTTCGAATACACGGCTCTGTGGGATCAGAGCTTTTGCTAAGCAGTTCTTGCTGTGTGAACTCTGACCCCTATCATTCGATCGCGTAATGTCATGTCAACGGCGGAGCTTGGTGGCAAGAGTTTTACATGCTGCAATGCTCAGCCTGGTCCGTCCTGCCCTCTGACGTCACCTGACCTTTAGTGCGTCCACTGCCATCGGCCACTGGCCATACCTATCAAGGGCAAATACTAGTGCCCTGAAACGACTCTAACCCAGGGCGCCACGGGTGGGTGAATCTGAAGGCACGTGCTCTAATCAACTGGGCCTCCGGCACGGACAAAGTTGGTGACATGTGGGCTAACGCGCGGTTGTTTGGGCGGGCACGTGACGACGCGTATTCAGTTGAAGGAAAACCATGTGGTGGGAGAGGCAGGCCCGCTGCACTGAACCATCTGTGGGGGATCAAATAGTGTTTTACAAAACTGGATGGCGGGCCTGCGCATTGCAGTTATTACCTAGTGGTGGGCAGCGAAGGGTTACTTTGCTTCGACCACGTGCGTGCCACCGCTGACCACCCGCTTCCGTTACAGGGAGTGCACGCGCTCCGGGTTCTGCAACTTCATGCACCTGAAGCCAATCTCGCGCGAGCTGCGCAAGGAGCTGTACGGCCGGCGCGGCCCGGCCTATGTGGGCGGCGGGCGGCGCCGCTCGCGCTCGCGGGACCGCGGCGGCGGCGGCGGCCGCGGTGGTGGCGGCGGCGGCCGCCGTCGGCGCTCGCGCTCCCGTGAGCGGCGCCGCTCACGCAGCCGTGAGCGTGGCGGCGGCGGCGGTGGCGGAGGAGGAGGCGGCGGCGGCCGGGAGGGCCGAGAGGGGCGCGCCGGCCGCTACTGAGACGCGCGCCGTCGTCTCGCCGCGGCCGTCGGGCGTGCTGTGGCGGGCGGGCGGGACCGCGCCGGCGATCTCCAGCGCCGCCCTGTGCCCGCCGGCGCGCCGTCCCCCGGCCTTGGGGGCGCAGAGTGTCCGTACGTGTGTGCTGTCGCGCTCTCTCCGCAAGCGACGGGCGTGCTGTGTCCGGCTTTCGCACGTGTCGTGTCGTCACTGTGTGACCCATTGGTTCATTGGGCTCCTATTCGATCCGTGTTTCATGTGGAACTGACTAAACGGCTCTTGAGACCTGGCTGTTCCATCGCAGGCACGCGCCGCTTCTCTGGGCACTATGTTCTGTACGGACAGTAGCAAGTCGATGACTATACGTAGCCTGTGGGAGTCGAGGACATTTTCATCCAGCAAATACAGAACACTTAACTATGTACCATGTACCTGTGTATCATGCATGTATTTGCGGTAAAGCCCATGGTTATTCTTCGGCGGTAGGTATGTGGCCACGACTCCGCTGCTCGCGACCCACAAGCGCAATAAGCCGCGCCCCAGCAGACCGGGCACAGGCCCGTACTGCTGCTGTCCGCCTCAGGCCTGCGGTCCAGCAGAAGCCGCGGCACCAGAGCACGCAGACGAACGTCAAGTTCGCGCCGGGCTCCCCGCCCGTCGAGCCTGAGTTTGACCTTGAAGGGCGACCTGAAGAGGTCAGGACTTGTTAACGGACGCTAGTTCTTGGGCTTGTAAATATTTTGGTGCTTGCAAATGTTAAATTCCTGATCATCTTTTGATGGTATGAGGTTCCCGGTCCCTAACCTTAAAGGCCACATGATATTGCAGAAACACGCCATTTTCGATGTTTCTGTGCTATGCTTAGTCATATGACATATTTTCAAGGAAATCTGAGCTGATCGCGAAATATTGCCAAGTTCCCGGACATCTCGCCTCATACATGTAGAGCTTTATACGATACTAGGCTAACGGCTAAGTGTAGTCACGTTGTTGGAGCGTGACACCGTGGTGTGGCATAAATGCATACAAAAATATAGGAGACCTGCGTGCATAAATGGGTGAGAAGGCGTGCGCAGGTGATTGCATCCTAACTACGATCCGTGAAGCCGAATGACGCAACGCGCGACCTAAGTAAACAGCAAAAGAGGACAGCTCAGATTGTTCATGATAGGCAGATGCGTGCCTGCCTGCAGAATGGCAATAAACGTTCAGTTAAGAAAAAAAACCACTTATTTCGATGTTTGAAAAATGGTTTTATTCACTCACATATAAAGAGCGCAAGGGTGACGACAAGGTTATCACGACTAACGACTGGTCCAAACAACATCATCACTTGAAGTCTTAACTTTTGACAAAACAGGACAATCCAAGTTATGAAAAGGACCATGTAATAATCATGAGTAACGCATGTGGCGCAGACCCAAACTACTGTTCCTCCCTTTAAAATTGCGGGAGACCAACAGGCGAATGACAGCAGACTTCTTATACTTAATTCTAACATGAGTGAAGATAAGTCACTCGGCGCAGCGTTAATGCGCGTTCCACAGAGAACGCACGCGGTGAGCCTCGGAGATGGGTCTCGCAGCCGGGGGACGCCGGCGCCGATCATACCGGATCAGCACCGGCCGCAGCGGCGCCATCAGGGAGGGCCGGCGAGGCCTGATCGGGGCTCCGCAAACCGGACCACAACGGCGCTATCAGGGAGGGCCGGCGGAGCGCGAACTCTGATGCATGACATAGCTGCATGCCCATTGATCAACAAAATGCGCCTAAACACACACACACACACACACACACACACACACACACACACACACACACACACACACACACACACACACACACACACACACACACACACACACACACACACACACACACACGCACACACACACACACACACACACACGTACGCACGCACGCACGCACGCACGCACACACGCACGCACGCACACACGCACGCACACACACACACACACACACACCTTTGCCACGCGCACACACACACACCTTAGCCACGAACGCACACACCTGTCATTTCCCGAATGATATCGATGAGTCGGATAGGCGAGTGTGTGCCAGCGAGAAACAGCTTTAGGCGCATACCTAGAATAGCAGTCCCCCCGGTCGTCGGGCCTGTTTTGCGGAGAAAGTTCCTGAAGTACGCCCTGAGCTTGCCCCCCCCTCCCCCCCACTGTTTGAAACGTTCCTACGCCTATGTCTGCCTGGGATGGCATGCCCCTTGTTGATCTACCATGAGCCTCGGTTTTTCCACCCGTTTTTCCCATAAACTGGTTACTTTTGGACTAGTAGTCTCTTAGCATGAGTTTTGAACAGCACATCAAACTTGCGTAAATGTTCCAGCAGCTGTCTACGGGGTTGCTTCGCTCCCCCAAACACCAAAGCTTTGCGCGCCTCTGCATGCCTCAGACGCTGGGATTTCCAGGCTGTAGCCCGCGGCACGCATAATTGCGCCATCTGACCAGTTGGGCGGCGGCAGGAGCGGCGGTCGGGCCGTGGAAGGCGTTTGTCTTCAACCACAAATGGGTGTCGGTGTGCGCACACAGCTCGGGGCTGTGCTCCAGCTTGTGCTGACGGCGTGGCTGGCGGACGCGGTTATCACAGCCAACAGCAACCGGCCGGACCTTCTGCCGACGGACTGCGGCCGCCGCCTTGTGCGGCCGGACGAGGCGCTCCGACCGTTCATAGTCGGGCCGGGCAACACCTCCGCCTATTATGGCCAGTACCCGTGGCAGGCGCGGCTGGTCATGTACGATGCCAATGTGAAGGGCTACGTACATCACTGCGGAGGCATCATTGTCTCGCAGGAGCACGTGGTGACGGCCGCCCACTGCGTAGTTGAGGTGGTCCCCCGTCGGCTGCTGGTGCGTGTCGGAGACCTCCGATTTGATGACCGCGAGCTGTTCGAGCAGGAATTTGCCGTCGTCAGCTACCACGTGCACAGCCGGTTCGGCACGGGTACTGGCTTGCGGCACGACGTGGCCCTGCTGCGGCTACGTCGCCGCGTCGGACCCGGCATCGAGTTCGGCCGCTACGTGCAGCCGGCCTGCCTGCCGGCAGACGACACCGAGTACGAGACGTTTCTGCCATGCGAGGTGTCCGGCTGGGGCCGCATCGCGGATCTCGCGCCCATCTCGGACGTGCTGCGCGGCGTCTCGGTGCCGCTGGTGTCGGACGCCTTCTGCGGCGCGCCCGAGATCTACCAGGACCGCTTCCTGCCCGGCGGCATGTTTTGCTCGGGCCCGACGGGTGGCGGCGCCGACAGCTGCGAGGGCGATTCGGGCGGCCCGCTGGTGTGTGGCGACGCGGACAGCGGCCGCTTCGTGGCGTATGGCGTCGTGTCGTCTGGCGACCCGCTTGGCTGCGGCCAACGACCCGGCCTCTACACTAAGCTGTCGGCCTACGTTGACTGGCTGTTGCGCCGCCTTGAGCTGGACCAGGAGGAGGATGCGGCCCCGAGTACGGCAGTGACCGCAGCTCCAGATGCCGCCGACCGGCCTCAGGGCGACCTAGGCCGGCCTTGTTCCACCCCGGACGGCGCAGCCGGCTTTTGCATTCACTTACGGGACTGCCCCGACCTACTGCCGGCGGGCGGAGAGGACCTGTTAGTGACACTAAACCGGCCTCTCTGCGGCCTAGACGCGGCCACCAGTCCGCTGCTCTGCTGCCCCGGACGGGAACCGCGCCGCGCCGACTGCGGACGGACCAGCTTTTCGCCACCGGCGCAGCTGGGCGCCGCGTTCGCCAAAAACGCCGCCAACTTTCCCTGGATGGCGGCCATCTCCCAAAGGCGAAAGGGCGGCAGAGGTACGCCGTTTTGCGGGGGCGCCGTGATCTCTGACCGATGGGTGTTGACGGGGGCGACCTGCGCTCACGATGACCGCCAGCTGAGTGTGCGTCTCGGTGACCTCGACTTGCAGGACACCTCTGACGACAATCCCAACGCTCCTTCGTTCGAACTGGACATCATAAAAGTTGTGCGACATCCACAGTTTGCGCCGCCGGAAAACGGAGCTCAAGACATTGCCCTGCTGAAGACTGCGTCAAAAATTTCGTTCTCCAGCACTGTGGGCCCTCTTTGTCTGCCAGACCCATCCCTCACATCGACTGTACCAGTGGGAAATGACGTCATCTTCGCGGGCTGGGGCGCGCCCAGATTTGGTGCCAACACTGCGCTCTTGTCTCTGAAATGGGCCAGGGTGAGGGTGGTGGATTTCGGAGGTTGTAGAAGCAATTACACGAAGATCCGGTCACACACCCAGTATTTTGATGCAGGCTCGTTTTGTACGAAGTTTATTGAATCAACACCGGAGTTCTCGTGTGCCATTAATGGAGGCGACCAGGGTTCTGTGTTAATGGAAGTTGTCAGGGAGGGTGACATCACGAGGTGGTATGCAGTGGGGTTGGCTGTTGCTGGAGTCGGTTGTGGTAGCGAAGAGTTTCCGGATGTCAACATCGCGCTTGGACCATCAGTGGACTGGATCCAATCGGTCATCGCGACGGCATGATAAATGTTACCTTAAGTTGCCTGTGCCATTCATCAGTGCAACCGCACACCCACACCTCCGTTTTTTTCAGCAGATTTCTAGTGCGGTGCGTCGTATGAACTGAGCTCTGTTAAGCCGGCTTTTATGTGAGCAGACGCCCAATACATGTCAGCAGTCAGCAACACTATGTCAGCCGCAAACGCTATCTCGACCATAACGGATCCTCCTGGTGGGGACCTAGCATATCCGCGACTGGCGATCGGGAGGCGGGAGCTGGACGCCCGCCGCAAGGCTGATGAGCAGAGCACAGACACACCACTGCCAGAGTACCTGACGGTCCAGCGTTATAAGCTAGACTTCGGCGGGAAGCCAGGCCAATTAGAAGGCGTTGCCGCTGAACTAGATCCGCTGAACTAGATCCCGTTCCAGGGCTAACAGGCGTTCTCCCAGCTAGTGTTCCCGAAATCTCTGAATATGCTCTCATGACTCCAGTGAAGTGCCCTACACCAACGGAAAAGAAAGCAGTCAATGGTTCGCGACCAAAGAGCTTACACTTTGCGTGAGAGGCGGGGCCTCAGCGCCGCTGTTACGGTAGCCTGCACCTACTAAAAAGTTATAAAAAGGCGTCATCCGTTGAAACCTGCGCGGAATAGCAGAGGATGAAGCCGTAAAGGGGTTGGAGAGACACGGCGTCACTGGTCACAAATTTAATGTTTGCATATATACATACATGATTTCACTAAGAATTAAGCAAGAAACACGTTTGTATAAGCTGTATGCTGTTAAGCCGCATTGCATTAACATGTGTTGCAATGCTGAAGAACATCATATCTAGGAAAAATTGCCATTTAGTCTGTCCCAGTGAGACAAAATATGGACCTAGGTACAACAAACCGGCTACCAATCGCGAGATCTCGATGGAGTCAATCCGCTGGATTTTCGGCAGGACTGTTTCTTTCGTAATTTGGTGAAGACAGAGTATATCGATCACGTCCCATCTTCATGAAACCCAGCGAATTTTGGGCGAATTTTCAACGACGTAATACGATGGTTGTCCGAATAATTTCCTGCCTTAAAAAGCCGTTGCATACAAATATATCGGTAATCTTATAAAAACTGGTGGTTCAGCTAGATCGTACGCAGCTGCATAATCAGGCAGCCCTTCCCAGCTGGGAACGCTGGCTCCAGGTTCATCACTGTAAGCAGACATAGTGCCAAGTCGAAAACTGTTACGAGCCGACCAGCCAATCTCACCATCCAACCATCAATGCCCTGGGCGGACGAACCTCCCCACATGCGGAGTCATTACAAACGGTTAGTAACTGAAATGATATAAGCTTGTAAACAGCGAAACAATCGAGTCGAGTCGCCCATGTCGGACTTCTGACACAAGCGCTGTCAATAAGTCCAAGCACGACCTCTTGGGCTCGTGTTCCTTGAAAACCAAGCAGCCCACAGAAACTGCATCCAATCAGTTGCATGCAACCGCCAGAAACTTCGACCAAGGCTATAGAAGATGACTGGCGGTGTGCTCGGATAACACAAATTCAAGTTGTGGATTTTTGACATCATGAAGTCAGCGACCTAAAAAAAAACACTAAGAAGGTAACATTTCCTTTATATGAGCTTGGAAACTCATTCAGTAAGGACATGACAAATGCTCATGACAGTGTTTCCGATCCCGTGCAAAAGGCAATGCACACCTACCACATTTGTGGGAGCACATTTCACTGCAGTATTTTCTTCTGCGTTAGGCAGTTGATTAACTAGCTGTAAGCACTAGGCAGTTGACTCCCTCGTCTGGTAGGGGGAAGGGGGGTCGATGAGACCCCCAAAGGTTTTCTAAGGATAGTTCTTTAGCACGCCGTGGATCCGTGCCTAATTTTTTCAGCCCCTGGGGCATTCATTATGCATGCGTTAATACCAAAAACGTGTCTCTAGCTTCTCTGTTTTTTTAGCAGCGACGGTTTTTTTAACAATACTGCACGGTAATCTGCGACTGGTGCGGGTAAGATTGAACTGGAATGAAGTTTTTTCAGGCATTGGTCTTTGACCTCGCCTTGTGGGGTGAATTATTGACAGCAACATAATGCTTATTACCAGTCGTGCGACCTCGTTGAGATCAATCCAACGCTTCTTCTCCGCGAGGTCCTATCGCTTGTAGCTTGGGAACGACAGGGTAAAGGGATGCAGTCGCATCTACCGCACTCCTCTTTTAATAAACACTCAATATGCATTTTTAAATTTCATTTGCTTCTAACGCTGGGCCTAAGCCGGAATTATTTGGAGCAGGTATGGTGTAGGTAAAGGTGGTCAGGTACATATATATTCGCATTAGTATGACGGACCCGTTCGTCCGTCACCTGTTCACGTCACCTGCTTCAGGTCAACCAGGCATCTATCACGTCATAATAACGCCACTGAAATCCTGCCACGCCATAAGCCATGGAGCAATAATATCATTGTCGAGTCATTCAAATCTGCCATTGGTAAGCATGATTCCCAGACATAACAGCCGGCAATTGGCAACCAATCCATTTTGTGCAGGGTGCGATGATATGATCAAATAAAAACAGTTTAGGCAGCATATTTACTAAACGGAGATATTATGTTTCCTGGAGTAGCATTTCCAACTTAAAAGTGTACCAATGGTTTTAAGAGAGCATATTTCATCACATTTGACGCTTGCTTCGTTACGTTCATCCGTGTCGCACTCTCTTTAGTGGAAGTTGGCTGTGCAGATTGGCAGCGCAGAACTCCGCCAGTGTTTGCGGGCTTGATAGAGGCATCCGTCTCCAAGGTTATGCGATTGTACCTGCTTTCTGCACTCATTTTTTTGACGACGTATGGGACAGTCCTTCCGTCCCCCGTTAAGCTTACAATAAAGGCTCAATTAAGATGTTGAATGTTAATGACTTCAACGATAATTATTCGGTTGAATCTAGGGCGACGTATCACTAAATGCTTAGGAATCCTGCCGAACGCTTCCGCAGCGGTGATTTGCACAGACACTGCGTCAAATTTTAGATGCTTTTAGTTGTGCAGAGAACACGGTGAGCTGGAAATGGTTTTGAGCGAAGATGGGAAGTGAAAAATTTGTCCGCAAAAAGATTTATCGGAAGTGAAAACCAAATAAGAAAAGACGAAACGGTGAATGAGATGTACCGGCTAATAAAAGCATGAATACTAATTCGAACTGGAATTAATCCGATAAACATCACAAGTCATTTTCTGACCTCCACGCCGTTGTAAGGACTTGTTAACAAGATTTCCAAACTTAACTATAAATCATATTTTGGAGCGAAGCAACAAATGCCACCAAGCACATACTTTGGCGTCTTTCAGAGGCAGGCTTCTGTCTGTCTTCCTCTCAAAAAATAAAAAATTAGCATTTTTGGCATGATTTGCAGACATACTGGATGTAATAAGCGACCATCAAAAAACAAGAGTCCTTGATATCCTCCAAACTACAGGATTGGTTTGTGAGCTATCAAAGAAGACCTTGGAACCTAAGATATCAGTGGTTTTGAAGCACGCAATTTTGCTTCCAGAATGACTGCTGTGTTTATCACCAGTGTTTTCAAATATTTGTCGTACATGCACTGGACTATTTACTACAACCTTGATAGGTCGCTATGATCGATGTGTTTCGCCCGAACCTTCAATGAAGGTTAAGTAAAAAAAAACTTTTTTGTTTAAGACACATCATTTCCGTCCAAAAATGATGTATGAAAGGATAATTTTACTTCATTAAGCATCAAAGCTCGTATGGCTTTGATTTGACATCACGAAACTACGTTGTGAACCAAAAACTGTGCGCTAAATATTTTGACATTCAAAAGGTTGGATAAAGGTAATTGCCTTCCTAAAAACCTTGCCTTTATTTGCTATAAATTGTTCACTTTTTGCCTGTTTATGGGCCGTGAGTTGACAGATTCCGTTTCAACTCACATTTGTAAAACATGAAGACGTCTTTGAATGCAAAGTATTTTAAGCTGACCAGTTTGCTGACTAAAGCCAGAGCCTATGAATTTGGGCTGATATGCCAAGATCCGAAGTTATGCCGTCGTACGCACATGTCGGGATAATATGCGTTGATACTTACCGCGTCCAATAAGCCGAATTTTATGACTCCCTAGCAACGTTTAGTTCTTCGAACACATTTCGAAGGCAATTTTCGGGGAAAGTTGAGTCACGCCTGATATGGAGCTGGTTCTACACTCGCCCAACGGCGTCATTATTCTAAGGGTTGGGTACACTGGTGTCGAAAACTTGCCGTTAGATTTGGTAACAATTGTTTACCATTTCAACTAACGTGTAACAAGTGACGGACAAACTCACTGCAGTGACAACAGATTCTTACTTGCATGTGCTTGCAGGTTTTCATGGCCCCAAATCCATCTTTGGGATGTTGGGGCACGAACCCCATTCCGACCCGGCTGGTTTTGTGCAGTGTAAGCTTGCGAGTTGTAAACTTTGCTTGTGACGAACATCATGTGCCACCATCGCGTCTATGATCACCGCAATTCTGGGAGCACGTCACTAGCAGAGGTCATACCATATGTGCCCTTCAGAAACATCAATGATACGCCTTCCCTAACGATAAACGCATGCGAAACTTTCAACGGTGCGTGGTAACAGACAAGTCTGTATTGACGCATTTATTTCGTATGCAAAGAACTCGTTTTGAAACATCACAGGTCGTCTGCTCCTATTGGCGACGTGACCAAGGAGGAGGCCATGGCCTCATGGCCTCATGGCATGTCTCTAGATCCACGCCTGGGCGTCGGCAAGTCTCTGCTGCCAGCCGCAGCAAGTCTCCTCCAGAGGGGCTCTATCTCACTGACGGGCGCGCACCGTCCCATCGCATCAATCGGCCGGCCAGCACCGACGAACGTCTCAGGAGGACTGGCGAGATGTAATACCTGGCTATGCCATCTGTTCATCATGCCATCCATCAAAAGTGATGCGCATATATATATATATATATATATATATATATATATAAGCGTTCATATGTATGTAAAGCATGCTTTGTTGAAAATCACAGCAAGATAAGGAATGCCGATTTTTTGCGCTCTCTTCGGAATAATATCATAAAAAGATTGACATTACTGAGCTTGGGTCATTACAAGCAAGGCTCACATTTCGACGGCTAAATATTGCACCCACATGAGGCTATTATGTCCTGATGGAGGGGTGGTGGCGGCTGGGGCGAACAATCGTATTGGCAGAAGTGTGTGTCGATGCTTGCAGACTGCTACGCATTAGCTGTTTTCGGATGGATAAATGGACTTAAGAAAAATAAATTGTTTTGAAAGCTTTTGTACAGAATAAACATTCTGACCCAGAAATAACCGTTTCCCTGCAATGGCCTTGACATTCAACAGCCAAAGCGCATGTATCCAACACAAAGCACGTTTATAGTACGAAATGAGCCTTTTTGATGGACATTTGTTTTTTGCGCTCCGCGCCTTTGGGTCATCCAAATTCTAGACCGATACCTGGGCTGGTAGCGGCGTGGATTGCGCAATGGCGTTGGATACTGGCGACACCATTGCTTACACCGGTGTCCGGTGGAACAAGGCGAGCTTTGAGGAGCATTCACTTCAAGGGCCATTCATCGTGGATCGTGCCTAGGGAAGTAAGCTTTGTAAATACTCTATACCTGTTGATGGGGATGCAGCCAGGACATAGAAGTCTGTTTTGTGGCGTCTGCGTCAGACATGCCATCGAATCGTTTTAAAAAGCTTAGACACGTTTCGATAGAAGAGGCCTGACATCATTGCAATTGTATCAGCATATCCGTATTGACAAGCATGTTCTTGCATCTCTACATGTCATTTCTAGCCGAAAATCGCCCATGAAAGGCGTTAGGAAATACTCGCTCGAGCCCTTCAATCTTTTTAAAAGTTCGACAGTGATACTTCGTTGAAACGACTATTTTCATATGAATTGTACTGTATTATTTTACGTGTCGGCACATCCCCCGCACTGGTGGTATCAACGCGTGTTATCACGACCCCGTGGACGAGCGATTGAGGCGCCTAGGTTGGAATGTTCTTGAGAATTCAAGGCATTCCAGACGGGATAAACACACAAAACAGACTGCATGGTATCAGCAATTGTACGGGTTACAATGCATTGGCAGATCTCAAAACTGCTCAGCCTACATACTCGCTATGTTGCATTGAGAAACTGGCCAATGCCACCTTTCCCTATTTCAGATACCACACGCTTTAGCTGAAACAAAGTAAGATTTGGTCAAGGGAGATGCAAAGGTTCATGGTATTCATTGCGTCCAATGCCTATGAAAAATCCTTGCATTTTAGTAACACCTTTCTCATAGTCGCTAGAATCGTATAAAGATTACTGAACATTCGCTGTTTTCGTCGTTCATCGTCGTTTTCGTGTTGCGACGTTTCGTCTTTGAAGATACCAGCCTCGGCCAGGCCAACAGCAAGCCAGGTAAAACAAGCTATTCATGCGCGCTAGCTCGCGAGGGCCACATCAGCGGGTATGTGAACCTTCCATGAAGACCAAATTTCCAACGTTCCGATTAAACCATCGACTGGATTGATAATCCGCATGCCGTATTGTGTAAGTGACCTGAAACAACAGCGGGGGGAGGGGTACTTATTCTGGCCGACACGCAGACATTCCATGGGCACGCCCCTTGATGTATGGAACCTCTTCTAAAGCAGAGGGTGCATAGACTTTCTTCCTTAGGATTAGGCTTCAAAGTCGAAACGTCCGCTTGTAGAAACTGCTCTTTGCAGAGCCATCATCGCGATACGGCCAACGATGCGTCGCCCCGAAACATCCCCCTTTCAAGCCGCCAGTTGCTTAAGCATACTTTTCCACGATGCTAACCTTGCTATGTACAACTGACTTACTTGCGTGGGTGATAGGGACCTATCTCATAGACGGGGCCAGCGGCGTGCCAGTATTAAGTCTCAAACATTATCAGATTGATCATCGGACAATAGATGGCAGCACGTTGCAACCCAAGGCGGCGGTTAGCTCCCGAACGCCTGCACACGAAGTCCGAACAGGGGGGACTATTAAAAGACCAACTCGGTATTTCAGGATCAAAAAGTCGGAAAAAAGTAATTCAAAAGGAAATCGGTCAGACCGGTCAATCTCACGAGACGAGCGTTAAAATGACGTCGGATGAGTGAACGATAACGTCACAGGTTGTAGAAAACACCTAAAAATCAGTAAAATCTTAGAGCGGCTTCAGAGACCCCTAATTTTGGCCCTTTCGCCCTGAAACGGACAACTATGAAAATAACGCATTCTTGGGCTCATAGCAATATTGTAATGATCAAGATCAATGATCGAGGTCTGATTGGGCCAGCTTAAGGCCAGGTCACATAAAGGTCGGGCTATCTCATCGGACATGATTTTTCTCTCTTCCAGATCACATGCCAGCTGGCTATGAATGCATATGAGATAACAGCTGGACAACTTCCTTTGGCGTAACACTTATTAGATAGCCTCGCGTGACCCCTTTTGGAAATCTGATGTGATCTCGTATAATGTAACTGCCTTTTACTGGCAGACCGTCGCGCCGGTCGATCCATTGCATAGAGTAGTCGAGAACAAGAGAAAAAACCGTGGCTGACTGCATGCGTAAGCGAAAACGGCTGTGCAAGACCGCATGGGCGGTGTCATAACGCGGCAGACTGACATAAGACAGATCAACTATTAGTTTTCAACTGTTTTAAAATAACCACCTGTCAGACACTGGGAATTGGCGAATCTTGCTGTGTGGCCCTGAGGTCCGGAGGTCGCTTCCGGACCTCTAAAGAAGTTGTTTTTGACCCACCAGACAGCCACTGATTAATATCGCTCCCGAAAGGCGCCCCGGCACGCACACCCACCGAGCCGCACAACATCATTGTGAACGTATGATACCACAGGCAGCACCGGCTTATAAAACAAATCACTTCCATCCAACTGGTAATTTCCCTGACGCCGTCAGGAGAGACGCCGCGAATGTGATGCGAATAACTGATGAATGTTTGCAAGGTATGTTTAAGCAGCACTTCTCAGGGATTTTTGAGTGCTGAGCTTGGCACCGTGACTGGATCCAGGCTGTCCAGCGGGAAATGAGGGGTTACGTTACCGCAAGTCTCACGCTCGCTGCAAAGCAAATTGTCTTGGTGGTAATGTCCCTCGTTAGGTGCCTGTGTTTTTTCTATGCGTTCGCTGTTGGGAGCGGCTTGTTCTCAGATTGTTTTTGCCGCTCCGCTACTAGGCTGTCGCTAGTCCGTGCAATTGTGGAATAATAACGCGGAATATGTTAGCGCACGACGTCACGGACCAGCAGAGGGGTGGTGGTCAGCCACGCGACAGACCAGCAGAGGGGTGGTGGTCAGCCACGCGACAGACCAGCAGAGGGGTGGTGGTCAGCCACGCGACAGACCAACAGGGAAGTGGTAGTCAGCTACGCGACAGACCAGCAGGGAAGTGGTGGTCAGCCACGCCATACCACGTTTCGTGGTATGGCGTGGCCTGCTGTACCCGAAATAAGCATTTCCGCCGAGATCCGCCCCTGCGACAGACCCGCCTCCTTGCGACAGACCCGCCCCTGCGACAGACCCGCCTCCTTGCGACAGACCCGCCCCTGCGACAGACCCGCCTCCTTGCGACAGACCCGCCCCTGCGACAGATCCGCCCCTGCGACAGACCCGCCTCCTTCGTGTGCCTTGCCTATGTTTATGTGTGCATTACTTCCACAGGGCCATCCACAATGGAACGTGGTCAAAGGTGCGCGAGATTAAACCATGCTGGTGCAAAACATAAAACGCACAGACACCCATTCACCGGCCGCCAATAGCAGTAGAGCTTACCAGATGCGCTCTCACCGCGCGCACAAAACACCGCCGCGTCAGTCGTGTTATGTGGGCTTGCGATATACTGCACAATGCTGGTGTGTGCTACTCGACGCGTCTCCTGCCGACCTCGGCTCTCGGCCTACGGAGGTGTAGCAGCTCATTCCGCCGAGTGGGTCGCACACGCCCGCTCCGGCTCAACACAGCCTTTCCAGTGAGGTGATAACAGGGACAAGGGATAGAGGACAGAAGTTGGATGGGTCGCATGGCTTGCCAGTCTTTAATATGTGATGTACCTGGGCATATCTCCAAGCGCCAGGGATCTCTGAATGGGTAAGGCGGGAGTTGACAATGTGCAGGATGACATCACCGATAGCTGGGAAACCGGCGCTCAGCATGCGGATACACGAGCCATCTGAACCACAGGCCGCCAAGTTCCACACGCCGAGGACCGTGTGTCCAAGCATCTCCCGGGTAACAGGCGATGCCCAAGCCAGCAAGCCTCAACACGGGGGTGGGGCGTGACGTTATATCAAAGGCTGGTCCCTGCCTTCACTTCGGCAGGTGAACGCGGGCCAACTGGAACAGCAACACAAACTCGTTGAGCTGATCAGTTGTCGCGTCCGATCGGATCAGCCACTCTTCATTCCCCAGCTACCATCGGCTTCATGCACCGCCACACTCCGGCCAGATCCTGCTCGCTGGTCTGCCTCTGGATCTCACCGCGCCGATGGCTGCGAACGGCGGATCGAACGGCACCGTTCAGTTCGCAGTACTCCCACGAGTCTTTCTCTGACTGTGCCAAAACGACCAGGCGGTGGGCCAGGTCTTCGTCGGCACACGAATCAGTAGAAGAACCGCTGATAGGTGGCCGAAAGGTGGTCAAGTTGTTGGCGGTTTGGGAACTAACTCTAAGTCATCCTGCCCGGGCTATGAGTGCGTGCAGAATGTCGTGGGATTCGAGTACGTGGTAACGCGTCGTTCACAAACCCTAGTCCGTCCCTGGCTTCATTCACTTGATATGAACAGCCCTCGCTTGAAAACAAGCGAGGGCTGTTTTTGCAAGTGGGGCAAACACAAAAGGGACATGTGGATCGTGCGCGCCGTGACTGGAGGTGCCGATTGAATTCCAAATTTTTGAATTTTTGGAGTCAAAAGTTGTTGCACAACTTGACTTTTTAGACAAGAAATACAATACAAGCAAGAAACAAGTGAAACACTTGAAAACAACAGCGATGAGCATCTCGTTGCAAGGCATGCTAGTAACTTTTGAAAGGCAGCGATGATTATGCTTTTCTGTGTTTCTATGCATTCCGCTGCATTGTGGGCTGTTTTGTCTCTTTAGAATCTAAATTTCCGATCATTTCTAGGTCGATAGGTATAGCATAAGGCAAAATATTTTTCTCCTCAACTTCATAGTCTTCTTTGGTAAGATATGGCCTATTTCTTAAAATATTTGTTGCTTTTTAGACGTAAATATTTTTTATTGGTACGTGTTAAGTTTGTGTCTCTTGTGTATGATATTCATATTGTAATGGATTTTGAATGATGCGTTGGTCCATGTTTTGGTGTCCACTCCGATGCATTCGATGCAACCATTTATTACTTTTGTCGGTCATTGTACGAACACATAGCACTTGGTGCTTCTGTTTTTGCATCCACAACAACGGCTCTCCACCAGTGATCGCTAAATATATCCCCCCCCCCCAAAATCAATATGTTTCTTTGCCAGCAGCTCACGCCGATGTAAGTCTCTGGCGCACTCCCCCTCCCCCCCAAATCAATATGTTTCTTTGCCAGCAGCTCACGCCGATGTAAGTCACTGGCGCACTCCCCCTCCCCCCCCCCCCCCCAAATCAATATGTTTCTTTGCCAGCAGCTCACGCCGATGTAAGTCTCTGGCGCACTCCCCCTCTCCCCCAAATCAATATGTTTCTTTGCCAGCAGCTCACGCCGATGTAAGTCTCCGACGCACTTCAGGCAGACTGTGACAACTGACAAACACGTTGTAAGTTGCGTTGTGCGCTAATAGTTCTGTCGTAACACAACTATACGCGCAGATGCACATTTCATGTCAAATGGGCTTCAAAACCTTGCCTGCAAAACAATTTGTTTTATAAGTACTAGAAATTAGGGCAATGATAGCACCATTATACACTCTTCCCGCTTGGCTATTTGAGCGGCTCCCAAAAAATTGGTTCAATGTCATGAAGTGCTACGATCGAAAGTGGGGCAAAATAGACTGCACAAAATCCAGCGAGTCCGACTGGTGGGCTTAGGTAAAAGGGCGTACCGATGTTTTGACCTAGTCAAGATAAAATTCAGACACGTTCACAAGCAAATGCCGTATGCCAGTGTTCAAATTCAGAACCTACACGATTAAACACGGAAACAGGCGATTCACCGGATGCAAACACAAAAGGGACATGTGGATCGTACGCGCCGTGACCTGAAGTACCGATCAAATTCAGAAATTTGGGAATCTTTGTCATTGCGAATTTTTGGACAATCTGATTTTTGAATACTTTGTACAAGCAGTTAGCCCACCCTTGGACTTTGGATTGGACTCCGGGCAAGAGCTTCCAGAATACGGCACCTCTGGTCGTGACCCGCGGGACATCCGAGTTTAGAATGATCCGTTTTCGGCTGCTGGCACGCCAGCAAAACACATTTACTACTTTTGGGATAGCTTTGGACTCTGTTGGCCAGCGAATCACGACGTCCATGGGCCAAGCGTCACGTACTTGGTTGCTTCTGTTTTACCGACAACATCGTGCCAATTTGTGTTCAGTTTGTATCAATTTGAGCTTATTTTGATCAAGCCAAGTAAAGTTACGTTTTGTACCGTTTCAGCAGGTCACAATGAACAGTTTCGAATTCGTGAACCCGCAGGACGAGACGCTATGACTCACATGTACCATATTGACATTTTTGTTGCCATTCTGTATTCATTTCATGTTTTTAAGGTGGTTTTGCCTGTCAGAGACTAAAAAAGAATAACTTTGAATTTTGCTCACTCGTTGGTCACGACGCTCATGAACGAAACCATATATGCCTGTTCGCCTCCGGGGAATCGCCGTGAATCGACTACACCGTGACGAGTGCTGTGCTTCGGAAATCGTGACACGGAAAGGTGCCTTCGCACAGCACATCAGCGTTTTCGTACCTCTCTAACAGGCAAGCAGTCCCTTTCAGGATTGATAAAGTGACCCCCTCGCTCACCAGCAGGGAGGTGTGGGTTGAACATCGAGCAATCGAGTGGCAGAGTATCTCGGTACAAGGAAATGACTTGATTCCCCGGCGATTGGCGCTCAGAATAGGCCATGAAAACTACCATGCGCCCAACATTCCCACAGATAGCCAAAGGACTGATAAAAATAAATGTAGCACATTGCAGACTCGCAGTAATCACATTTAGGTGCAATCCCTGTCTGAAGCGTGCAGTTCGATCGCCGCCAGCCGCGAGGCGCCAGTCCCACCTGCCAGGGCGAGAGACAAGCAACACCATATATCCTCTGCTGCTGAATGCGTCGTTATGGCTTAATGACAATAGTTTCAAGCCGTGCTAAGCACCAAGCAGCATCGTGTACAAGGCGGCAAACATGAAGCTCAGCACATTGCAACGGGCAGGCGGCACATAAAAGGGAGCGAAACTGAGCATGCTCTGTCGTTCATGCCATCTGGGCGGAGTTCGATGCAGTCCTCGTTCCCACCGCTGTTGGTTGGTTCACCGGACAGCCAGGTCAGGGACCAGATGGAACCGTCCACCGATCGCCAGGTGCCCTCAAGAGCCTCGTCGGAAATGCCCACGTAGACAGACGTGGCCTGCCAGAAGTGAGTGTGCAGAATGCGCCAGGCGTTCATGCTGGGGATGACGGCGAGCCGTGCGCTCTCCTGCAGTGCCGCGCAGTGCTGGTCTGCCGCCTGCCAATTGAGCTGGGTGGAGATGTAGAGGTAGCAGTAGCTGTCCAAGCCGAGCCAACCGTGAGGGCATGGTGAGCCCGTACGGCAGTTGAGTGGCGACTCGCAGATGTATGCCGGCAATGTGTCCGAGCAAAGACGCATCCGATATTTGTTTTTGGAGTACTCATATCGCAGATTAATGCAGCCCTGGCTGTAATCGGTGACTAAAAGCGGCTGGAAGGAAGGCGAGCTGTTGTCCACGTTGATAAACATGCTGTTCTGGTACTTGAGCCCGATGAACTCGGCATTGGCGGGTCGGGACGTATGGTGCAGCAGAAAGGCTCCTTCCAGCTGGTCGTTGAGGGAGACCAGGTCCGAGCAGGGACTGAGCGCCTGACACGCGGTCCTCGCCGTCTCCCAATCCACCGGCGGGTCCACCGAGCGGCGCAAATAGCAGCTCTCGCGGAAGAGCAGCCAGCCGGGATGACATGGCACAAACTCGGGCCACCGATGCGGGCTGTAGCTGACCGCGCTGCTGCCCTCGTGCGGCGACTGGGTGACGTACGTGTCGGAGAAGAGCTCGCACGAGGCGTTCGCCTGGCGAGTGAAGCCGTGACAGGTGGGCTCGCGCTCGCAGGAGGCGGCGCAACTCACGAGAGAGGACGTCACGGACGTCGACGACGGCGCGACGGAGAACACGTCCGGACGGCGGACGTACGAGTTACTGACGAGCACAGCGCCACAGCAGAGCACCGCGGACAGCGTCCGCACAGCGGCCATCCCGCCGTGAGTGTCTTTGTCATCTGCGCGACGATTATTGGCGCGGGCAGAGAAGCCGCCCGCTGTTTGGTTCTCGTTGCTACACCACGAAGCGTTCGCACCTGCGCAGATCAGGTGTGGCACCGTGGGTGAAGCCGGCTCAAGCGATTTCCGGGGTCCGAGAGCACTTAAACTGCAGTGGCTGTAACGGCTTTCGTCCAAGCCTCACGTGTTTGTCAAAAGCTATATGAAAACATGCCAGTTTAGCATCACTCGAGCTACCGAAAAGACTTCACACGTCCCATGAACCAGAAAAGCTTTGTAAAAACTGAACGGAGTCTTCACAGCTGTTGAAGCCGTGGGCCGTTCTCGATTTTTTTCCTACTCCAGAAAATTTTACGCTACACTACTCTACTTCAATGTTTCTCTGCTTTCCACTGCTTGTGGGAAAGCATGCCCTGCCGAACGATGCACCAACATCTTTTTTAACAGATTCAAATCACATTTGATGCGCTTGCTCTGCGCCCTTTCTCCAGTGGCAGCCTATGGTTATTATCAATAAGTCGGTCTGTTAGAGCATATGCAAAAATGTCCAAAGCAAATCTGCCTTCCAAAGAAAAAATCCCACGTGTTGATTTTTGGCCATTTTGCGTTTTTTTATGTCATCTGATTCATCTTCTCATGCTGCTTTCGGATATCTAGGCCAATGGTTGAAACACAAACTTTTAGCCAAAAAAGTTCAAGGTTTGTGAAAATTTCAACCGATTGCCTAAATAACTGAAATCGGCGTAAGCAGATGAATAATATGACATAAAACGCAAAATAACCAAAAATTAACATATGAAGTTTTCTTTGAACGGCAGAAATAGCTTTATTAAACGCATCAATTTCATAATATCAGCGTGCTGACCCAAGCTTTGAAGTTGTAGGATGTTTAGCATTGCATTGTGTTAAACGAATAAACATCTTACCTGCTAGATGTATCAACCATATCCTGTGCGGGCTGTGAGATTTGTGCTGCCACCAATGGGGCGGGCAAAGTCTGCGCCGCAGATTTTGAAAATCACGTGATCGGTTTTAGTGGGACAAACACCACTTCATGTGCTTCAGCATGCTCTTCATCCTAATTTGTGAAGCCCAATTTTGATGGAGCAAAACATGCGGCTTCGAGTACACTGCTATCTCATATATCCAAAGATAAAAAGTCCTAGACGGTTGCAGGGCGATCAAAAAGACGATTTTCAAAGAAAAAAATAATGCAATCTGATTTGGTTGATTTGGATGACATAGATACGCATCCTATAAATTACATCCATACGAAAGCGTAGCTACAGAGTAGCTGCAGAGGTATAGCATGTATCCCAAGCGCGCGTCATGCCGTGGCGCAAACGGCTTGGTCCTTATCATATGCCAGTTTGCCTTTGAGATGTGTACTTTATTTCCCTCTTCCATCATCGACAATGCGTTGAGTGGATTCTTCTGCAAAGAGTTGGAGATAAACATAGGAATCAAAAGATGATTTAACGTAAGCCCGGCTCTCCACCGAGTACTGTGGAGTCCACAACCGACAACAGTCATAATTTCGTCGATGCTCAAGGAAGACAATTCTTTTGAGAATCTCTCCAGATCTTCTAAGGTATCCGCCAGCATGGTTCCCATGGCGCGTAAGCATCTTGATGAATGACCCTTCAGGTTTATATCAGGTATAAGCTTACACCTGCCGGCTGATCCCATTGCAACTGAGATCGTTGAAACATGGATGTGGAGCGGTGCGGCTCGTTTGAGGAATTTTGACGGGAAGATTTCTTGATTATACGGAATAAGCCTGACATGATGTTATAAGCAAAAGCAGACGCAAACGGCAAAGCGCTGAAGTAGCAATGTGTTCTAAAAATAGTCATGATGCACAGCAAAAGGGTCATTTCTTCCCAATGACTATTTAATATTCGGCACACACAACGTGTCGTCAAAGTACCCAGTGGGAATACGTTGCTTATAACGGTTCCTCTGAACGGCAAAACTTCTCAATTAAATCTCTCTTGCTTTCAAAGTCGTTTACCGTGTCGTTTGCTATGCTGAAGAAGCGCGGTGACCTGATATTGTTTTAATGCGACATGTTTGGCTCGGTGTAACACATATGAAGGCTGACAGCAGCCACTTCAACATTCCCGAAGCCATCGTCCGCATCGCCACCAGCTTTGCACTTGCCTGCACGTGATCTCGTCTGGAGAGTTCGATGGAAGGCCACTGGTCACAGACGTCACGGGCTTACTAAACCAGGCTGTCCTCGCTGAACAGGCCAGAACAGAGGTCCTTGCCGGTCGCTCCAGGGAGTTCCTGGTCAACACGATCGCTCGCCCTCGCACCGCAGTAGAGATACGGTGGATCGTCATCAAGAATTTGTGCTATCGCTTTTTGTTCGACACGTCAGTGCCATGCGCAATTTTCAGCCGTTCATCACGTCCAACGGGCATCGGGCGTCGCGGCTACCTTGAGTTGTACGGATCAGAGCGTTGTTCATGTGGGCAACCTTTGGCTTGATGATAGTTTCACGGTGTAGTTGTTTCTGGAGCTGGTAAAGAACGCTTGTGACGTGAGCCATCAGAGCTGCAATGACGGTTGTGTCGCTCACCGCGCTCAATTCGCCGCACTCCGCACTCCGCACTCCGCGCTTAATTTGCCGCACTCCACACTCCGCGCTTAATTCGCCACATTCCGCACTCGGCGCAGCGAAAAATATTCACTTTATATCCGTCATTTATTGTTACCAGTACTGCTTACAGAGCTTTTGCTGTTTTCTTTATCGCAAGTCTCTTTGACTGGATGATTTTCCTGATGCTGATGTTCGTATGCTTTTCCTGATGTTTCCATCAACGATGATTTTTCTACTGCGAACATGGGTGTCGATTTGTATTCGATGGGAAGGGCCCTAGTCCCGTAAGGCTGGATTGCCCCCGCCGCGATGTTGGCTTGCCGCCAATATCTCAGGCTGAACGGTTACAAAAGTATAGGAAAAGCTGACCACCATGCGCAAATTATGCTCTTTACATTGATTTCTGGCTGACTATACGGGCGGATCTAGAAATTTTGATCGATTTAACCTTCTCCAGAACAGGCGTCAATTTCAATCGAGCGTCTATCAATCCCACCAAAAAAGCAGATCTTCTCCGAATTGGCTGCCTCATTTGATTAAATTGCTGAAAACCTTACGAGGCAGTTGACGCACACATTTTATATCTCTGAGTTTGATCACAGGCATTTTCCCGGGCCGCCGCATTAAAGCCATCACTCTAGGCATAGGCCGGCCGCCATTAGCTCAGCACTGTCAAAGGGGTCATCCATACAGCAAAAATTATGTCTACCGATGCGAGATTTGCTCCTACAATAACATCCATGCTGCATCCTGCAAAGTGCATACAATTTTACATGTGCGTAAAGTTGTAACTTTTGTGCCCAAGTCTTTCCAGTTGGACGTCATATCTGTGCAAATCAAGGCTGTAGCCGGCCGGCCAGCAGGGAATGGAGCGCTGTCGTACGGTCGGCTGAGGCAAATCAAGGCTGTAGCCGGCCGGCCAGCAGGGAATGGTGCGCTGTCGTAGGGTCAGCTGAGGCAAATCAAGGCTGTAGCCGGCCGGCCAGCGGGGAATGGTGCGCTGTCGTACGGTCGGCTGAGGTAACTCAAGGCTGTAGCCGGCCGGCCGGCAGGGAATGGTACGCTGTCGTAGGGTCGGCTGGGGCAAATCAAGGCTGTAGCCGGCTGACCAGCAGGGAATGGTGCCCTGTCGTAACGTCGGCTGAAGCAAATCGAGAGAACAAATTTGACCAGTGTGATGTACTGACTGCTGGTAGCGAGAAGCTATTGCTATCCAATGCACACACTCACATCTTGGGGTTTGGTCACAAATATTCTTTTCCCGAGCCGGAGTATTTTGATCATCACTCTACCAGCAGACCGGCATTCGTTAGCTCCGTGCTGTCAGTGGATGGTGTGAACAAAAATGTCATTACTGCTGATGCGACATGTACATTACCGGTCGATGGTGGTCCCAAAAGGGCACCGTTGCGATAAGGTTTCACCTTCTGCGCACAAGTAGAAGTGTTTCAAATTGGCCACTGGATCTGTGCAAATCACCGCTGCAGCCGGCCGGAGAGTATTACATTATACGCAGGGAGGAAGTGACTGAATAAATAGAATTGAATCCAATCGAACGATACAATCAAGCTCCAAAACTGGCGTTTTTTTTTTGTAACGCCAGCTGATAGCCCCATACTAATGCTGTCAAATTCACGCCGTCACCGTCTTCCAGTTTGATGAGAATCTTGCCCTGGCAGCCGTATCGTGGCCATCACCCTACATGCATGACGACCGCCTGAAGCTCTGTGCTGTCGAGGGATGATTTGAACAAAAAAGTCGCGTCTCCTTATGCGAGATTTCCATCGCCACTCGTTAGTGCTGTCAATGTGGCATCCTGTGTGCAAGGTTGCGGCCTCCGCGCAAACGAATGAGGATTTCAAATTGGACGCCGTGTCTGCGCATATCACCACTCCAGTCGACCCAACAGCATTGGGTGATACGCTGTCGGAAGGGGGAGGGGAGAGGGGGAGCGACGACCAAAAAATCGAAACAAAATATCACATGTGTGTTGAACTGACCGTTGATATCCTGTATCAATGCCATGGAATGTACACAGTCACAATACTGCAGTTCGATTACAAGTATTTTTCCCGGGCCGTCGCTTTATGGACGTGCTTTCTGTCCACCGTTAGGCTTGCCTTCCCGGGCCGTCGCTTTATGGACGTGCTTTCTGTCCACCGCTAGGCTTGCGCTGTCAAGAGGCGATTTTAACAAACATGCGACGTCTACCCATACGATATTTACGTTTCCAGCCGACTGCGCTCTCACAATAACATCGTTATCGCAGGGTTCACCTATCGCGCACTAGTGAAAGGATAATGAAGTGGTGTCTGTATCTGTGCAAAATGCCACTCCAGCCGGCCCGCCAGCATTGAATCATAAACCATCGACAAGTCGACCGAAAAAAAACGAAACAAAATCTGACGAATGTGCTGCATTGGCAACTATTTCCCCATACCAGTGCTGTGGAATACCCACGGTGGCAACCTTCGGGCTGTGCTACAAATATTTCTCCCGTACCGCTGTGTTTTAGCCATCACCCTAAGTGCAGGCCGGCCGCCGTTACCTTTCCGCTATCAAGGGGTCATTTGAACAAAGGTTAAGGCCGATATGAGGTTTACGTTGCCAGCCGAGAGTGCCTCCGCAGTGACATGGTGTGCGCAAGCTTGCACCTCCCGCGCACAAAGTATTTGAAATTTGACGCCGTTTCTGTGCAAATTACGGCTAAAGCCCGGCCCGGGAACATTGAATGATACGCTGTTGGGGCGGGGGGGGGGGGAGAGGTAGGGGTCGACTAAAAGAAAATTAGGACGGAGTCTGACGGGTGTGTTGTACCGGCAGCTGATGTACTGCCAGTGTACGTATTGCATGGCATGCATGCAATACGTATGCATTGAGATTTCGTATTCACACAGCAAAATAATCTAGTCTGATGATCAGCACTTTTTCGGGTCACCACATCGTCTGCATGCTGCTCTCCCGTCGTTCGGTTTACGCGGCACAGGGTGAATTGAGCAAAACAAAAGTTAGTTATAGCGATGTGAGATTTACATGGTCGGCTGATAATGCTTCAACGACAAAATCGTTATGGTAAGGTTGCGTCATGATGTTAAAAGTTGTTCCGTGTAGAAGCCTATGCAGTTGATGTGCTGTCAAGTAGAAGTTCATGCGTTGCAAGTTCTTGTATTAGGAGCACCTTTATGGGACAGTTTTTGCGTGACAAGTTTTGTTTTCTAAGTTTAGTCGCTAGCAGTAAATACGTTTGAAATTCTGCCATGGAACAGCTGTGCGTAAACGGCACAAACGGCGCTGCCCCCTCCCCCAGCAAAGCAAGCGAACACCGCTTGTCATGGTGACTGAGTGAGGGGTTTGTTTGCTGAGACTTGGAGACGAACGTTCTGATTGCAATAGCCTTCAGAACATTAAGGTTTCCTCCATCTGATGATGATACAACAACGTTTATGCCTCCGCTGAGTTCATCACGGAGGATGTTTTGGACGCATTCTTGTAGCACATGTTCTTTTGGGGCAACGCCAGCGAAGTGCATGGCCAACTGCGTTGGGGGTGTGATGGCAGCAACACCAACGTAATTTGACTGATTCAGAGGGACATTATCTCCTATGGCACAACACATGTTGGAAACCAGGCTGGTGCGTTAGAAAGCGTCGAATTGTCTGTGAGGCTATTTTTCATGATGGGTTGAGTGGCCTTTTTGTTTTTGTGCTGTGTGATCAGTGATAGCGATCATTCACTAGGGCTTGTTTGATGCGCTACAGTTCACAGTACAGCCGCGTCCATTCATAACAGAGTTTGAATGCCCTTCGGAAGTAGGAGCGCCTACACTGATCTTACACCGTCCTTGGCACTCACTTGTGACACCGAAGCACCGTCCAGCTTCTGATGGCTTTTGTACACTGGTGATACATATTTTGTTGATCGGCAGTGATGCTATTGTCTTAAATTCAAATGCGGTTGTTCACGCTTAGTTCGTGGATTTGCCCGAAAGCTACAGCTTCACAAATACAAAAATAATGGACAGTTTTGTCGTATGTAATGTGTCTCATGTGGCGATGATAAGCGCTTTCTTCATAGATGGTACACCATAGTTTCAGTACGTCTCTTGCCGTTTGAGTAATAATTATTCCAAAAATGTTTACCACCCCATTTATACTTTGTTCAATGCGGCACTCGAGCTGGAGTTGGTTATATCAAAGTATTTTTCTGTAGACACTTATAGCAGGTATGTATTTAGTTCTGTTTTGTTAAGTTAGTGTCGAGTTAGCTCCGGAAAAAGGAATGTTATTGCGGAAGAAGTCCAATGGTAGCAATATTCCAACATGTACGCTTATGTCACCGCATAATTTATGTTGAATTCACAAGGCTGCCCATGTCTAAGATGGTAATGCAGATAGCTCATTTGAGGTGTAGGACGTATTTGGAGAAGTGCTTATTTTCATTGCTGCATCATCAATTTCTTGTTCACTTTGGGATGACCATCTGCCGGCAATGTAAAACTTGCAATGGCCCTTTGTTGTTCAAACTACGCCTTGATAGAACAGAGCTAACGGCGGCCCATTGCACACAGAGTGATGGCCATAACTCGGTGGACCGAACAGATGCGTGTGATTTAACTCGAAGATTTTGATTTGGTGCATTTGATATGACTGGTATCTGACTATCAGAGGTTGGCACAAAATACTAATCCGATTTTATTTTGATTTTTCGGAGACCTACAGAAAACATATCACTGAACGCTCGCGGGCCGGCTGAAAGGATGACTTGCACCTAATTATGCAGCGTTCACTTTAAAATACGTTTACTTATGCACGACGCGTGCAGCCTTGCTATAACGAGCTTATTGTGGGAACACTATTCGCCGGCAATGTAATTCTTTCATAGGGAAACATAATGTCCTCTTTTCGAATCACTCTTTGACAGCGCGGAGCTAACGGCGACCTGCATGCACATGGGGTGAGGGCCACAGTGCGGCGGGGCGGAAAACTACTTCTAAATAAACTGGAGGATTGTGACTTCGATTGATTCGAGATTGTGACTATCATTCAGCGCTGGCAGGTTGGTTGGAAAGGTGATTTGCACTGTTACGGCATCTATTTTAAAATACTTTTACATGTGCACGGTCTGTGCAACCTTATCATTTCAATCATATTTGAGAAGCACGATTCGGCGGCAACATAAAACTTCCACTGGTTGAGATTACCTTTGTTGCTGAAATCACGCCCTGACAGCACAGAGCAAACGGCCGCGAGCCGGCACATGGATTAACGGTCACAATTCGGCTGACCAGAAAAAATACATAGAAATAAGCTGGAACATTGCGACATAGTGCATTCAAATATGTTGGTATATGACTATCAGCGGCTAGTATAAAACACCAGTCCGATTTTGTTTTTGCTTCCTCGGACGATTCACTAACAGCGTATCACTCAATGCTCGAGGACTGGCTGGATGGAGGATTTTTCATAGTTACAGCGTCCAAATTGACATGCTTTTACTTCTGCACGGTATGTGTAACCTTGCTATAACGATGTTCTTGTGGAAGGGCTATTCGCCGGCGATGCTAATCTTGCCTAGGGAGACATGATGCTTTTCGTTGAAATCACACATTCACAGCGTAGGGCTAACGACGACGACCTGCAACCACACAGAGCGGAGCCCATAATACGGCGGTCTGGAAAATACTTCTCAATCATCTTACAGATTGGAATGTTGAACATTCAATAGGACTGGTATCTGACTATCAGGCGGCAGCACAACACACTTGTCAGGTTTGGCCTCAATGTTTTCCGGGCGATCTTCCCAATGCACATTTTTAACACTTGCAGGGCACCGGTGGGTGGGGTGGGGTGGGGGGGATTCAACACATATACGGAGTCCAATTTAAGATACTTTAACTTGTGCAAGGGAGATGAGACTTTGCCATATCCATCCTATTTTAGGATGGCTATCTGCCGGCAATGCAAACTTGCATTGGCAGACATTGCCTTTTTTGAACCATGTCTTGACAGCACAGAGCTGACAGCGGCCTCGTGCCCATGGAGGGATGGTCATAATTCGGCCGAACGGGAAAACAACTTATCGTTGATCTGAAAGCTTGAGTAAAGGTTAAAGAAAGGTATTCTGGTGCGCTCGACAGAGCTGGCATCTAGCTATATAAGTCTAGCAAAAAACAATAGTCCAATTTTGCTTTCATTTACTTCGGACGATCCCCGACCGCGAATCAGTTAACGCCAGCGGCTTCGCCTAAAGGGTAAGTTGCTTGGATGCGACGTCCAATATAATTTTTTTACGACCAAGAAAAGCGAAAAACTTGGACAACCTTGCCATTCCGGCGGATAGTGTTCCAAAAATATGACTAATATGACAAGGTTTCACCCTCCGCACACGCAAATAATTATTTCAAATTGAACGCCGTTTCCGTGCCAATCACACATCCAGCCGGCTCTCTAGAGTTGAGCGATGCGCTGTCGGGCGATCGTCCGAAAAAATAGGAAAAAAATCGGAGTAGTGCTTTGTGCATGCCCCTCATACTCGGACGCCCGACCTTTCAAATGGTCGAAGCAACACCTTTCTACTTTTTTTTTAGAAGTATTTTGCCTGACCGCGGTATAACATGCGCCAAGTCGAGGCCGACACAACCGCGCCCGGCCGCTGAAGTTGACTTCCCCGGGGATCTCCAACTTTCAGGCGCCATATAAGAAAAGCAAAAATACCGTTGTGAAGGCTTCGTCAAATCGTGAAGAATGCATACCAAGTATTTGACCATGGACCAAATGTGAAGTCACCAGAGGAGACGAAAGGTAAAAAACGGTCGTTCTGATAGATGCAGTTGAAACCTATGTTAGCACGTGAAGACAAACATTGATAGAACGGAAATAAGTGTTAAGTCTGTGTGAAATCCATTTCGACCGTTTCTATTCCTCCACAAAGGTCAGGTCAGATCAGGTCACCATTTAAAATTGCTTTTCCAGTAGCCTACAAGAACGATACTTTTTTCACAAGGTGCTTCTGACTAAATTCATCTCATTAGGCGCAGCTGTGCGACAAATGTTTTTTCCAGACACAAAATATCAGTCTAGGATAGCCTAGAGGTCAGCTGAGGTTACTTAGTTCAAATTCATAAGCCACCGAAATGAAAAAAAAAATGTTAAGTGCTAACCGGGTCTAGGTGTCGAGTACAATGCTTTTCTGTGGTCAGAAAAAGTGTGTTATGCATATACAAGTGATCAAGATTGCACAGCTTTTGGATACGTTTTGCATAATCCCATGGATGCTTGGCAATGTATTCATAACAAACTGAGAACAGGCACGTTGGTACATGACATTATGCATCATCAGCTTCACAAACACGATGAAGAGGTGGTTACACTCGCCGCGCTCGTTCATCTTGTCTCAGTACTACTGGAAACATAAGTAACTGACATTCGATGGCTCCGTATGTCCTTGAATGCTGTCACGTGATTTAGTTTGACCTCGCGGTGCATAGGAATGATATTATAGGATATTTTCAGGGGAAAATCTGAATCCTGCGCTCAGAATTACACTTTAAAAATGCCTATTTTGACCTCAGCATATGTTTTCCAAAATGCGTTCACAGTGGTAGGTCATGACCTGGGACAAGGTCATATGCTCTGTAGTCGTATGGTGGTTGTGCGTGTGAGTTACCGCTCTTTTCCTCATATACAAATGAACACCGAACTGAAGTATTACCACTGTATTACCGCCGCATTACTGAAGGATCACGCATGCGCACGAGTTGGGTGTTCGTTGTCCCAATGGGGCGGATCCCTCTGCTCTGCCCCACGGAGATTTTTCATAGTTGAGGTGCTTGGAACGGCAAAACCACTCATGGACAGATGTGGTCAGGACGTGATAAGGCAGGAGGCTCTGTTCGGGGATCAAGAGAAAGCTCCTTCTACGAATAGGAGCATGCCCTCGTGGCGACCAGGAGACCATCGTTCTGACCGAGTGGAGGTCAGACAATTTAAGGGAACGCTACGATATAGGCCTGCTGATCGATTTTTGGTGAACGCTGCTTGCGCATCTGCTCATAGGTAATGGCAGGGACCTCCTCACGTTTCTATTTTTTTTTTCTCAGAAACTTTGGCTCACCTGTGCTTAGAGAGCTGGCACATGACTTTGAATGCAAGGAACCAACAACCAATTTTAGCATCGTTGTTCCTCCCGGTAAATGCGTGCGTGCACCGCCAGCCATCGCATAGCGAAGCAGTTATGGGCATTATTGAGACTGTAAGCCAATGAGCGCCTGGAGCCTGAAACGGCCTGAAGCGGCCGCTTCACTGTGTGGGATCCTCACATGAATGTCGACATGACCACTACCGTAAATTTGTGACAGCGACCGTGCACCCGACGGAAGTGGTGTATGATGGCGTGCGATATACAAGTGCAATAAACATGACATCCCATTCGTGATGGACCGTCAGGAGGAGACATACGGAGGCCGTCGCTGTCTTGCGAAGCCCGCTGTCCTGCAGCGTCACAATAGAATGCAAATGTCTGTCCACCCACTGTCTGCCCACCCACTGATAAGTCCGTGGCTGCCCCGCTCAAACGGGTAATGGTGTTCCAAAGGATGCCGTTGTGATGAACTATGTGTTGCATGTTGTTTAAAAGACAGATTGGGTTTGGCAATGATTAGAGAAGTGCACGCATGGCCCGCGGAAATTTAAGCACACTAGGTTCAAGTGGCCAGAGTGCTATGACTTGGCTACGAGTATGTCGTGCGGTGAGGGTAAATCTGTCGAGGATCTTCGAAAGTCCGTTGCGGGAAGGCGGCGAATCAACTGTAAGAACGCCTTCAATCAACCGTGAGTGTGGCGGGAGTCAGTCGTGAGTCGGTCGTGAGTGTGTCGTAGCTGCGCCGCGACTGAGTCTTACGGGATTCAGGAGTGAGTACATAGTGAATCAGTCGTGAACATGCCGCGAGCCGGTCATGAGTCTGCTGTGAATCGGTCGTGACTGCGCCACGAGTATGACGTGAGTCAGGAGACCCGGAGAGTCATCCGTGAACATGTGGCGAGCTGGTCACAAGTCTGCCGTGAGCCAGCTAGCTGGGAGGATCACACCGTGGCCATGCCGCCAGTGGGCCGTGGGTCTGTCGAGGACCTGGCACGCGCCAACCAGAGCCGGTCAGAGCTTCGCCGGACGTGTTTTTATTCCGGTAGGTAAATAATTCCACAGCAGGCAAAAGTATGCCGCATAACTACCAAAGAAGACAGTTTTTTTTACCTGCGATCCCAGCACCTACCGTATACAAACAGGATTGGTACGTACAATAAATACGCATGTCAACCACGAAAGGAGGCCGCATCGCGCCCACCCCCTTTCAGTGTGAGGGGTAAGGCACAAAGGTGAGCCAGCCTTAAGGCACGGTCCTGTCCCACTGCACACTTTCAGAGACATCCCTATGCCTCTGACACGATTCATGATTCAAGCTCAAAGTCATAACCTAGTCACAAATGGGACCAGTGAGGACGGAACCATAAACCCACACTTCATTGTACTTAAAGAATGACCAAACGAAATTTGCCCACCGTGCCCAGCATCGTTGCGACCTTTTATGCCGCCAATGCGACAAATTCGAGCGAGCTTGAAAGACGACACGACGCGGGCCGCGCGCATGCAGCGGCATTTGTTGATAAGCACGAGTGTTGTCATATATTATTTGCTATTTCGCGCACAGGTAAGACTTCCGAGTTGATAGCTTCCAACACATTTTTACTAGGAATGTAATTTTTAAAACTAACGGTACAAATTCGCTGGCCAAACAACAACCATAACTCTCGAGACGTTGCCCCGGTCGTGTGCTGATGCGGCCGCTGTCCGCAGATGCGCTTGCTCGGACTGCTGACGCGGCCGCTGACCGCTGTCCGCAGATGCGGCTGGTGGTGGGCTGATGCGACCGCTGACCGCTGTCCGCAGATGCGGCTGGTCGTGCGCTGATGCGGCCGCTGACCGCTGTCCGCAGATGCGGCTGCTCGGACGGCTGATGCGGCCGCTGATCGCTGTCCGCAGATGCGGCTGATGGTGCGCTGATGCGGCGGCCGACCGCTGTCCGCAGATGCGGCTGCTCGGATTGCTGATGCGACCGCTGACCGCTGTCCGCAGATGCGGCTGGTCGTGCGCTGGTGCTGGCGGCGTTCTGCCTAGCGGTGCTCCGGCCGGACAGTACGGAGATCTTCAAACTGCCGCGGCGGTGCGGCCCTATTTCTCATGGCGTGGCCCACGCCTGGGACCAAACGTTGAGTTCACCTGGTGTGAGGGTATACGCCGCTGCCACCGGCTGAACCTGCAGCTGGTCTCCATCGACCAGCGTCCGCCTCATCAACAGAGACCGGACGGCAGTGGGCGGGGCTGAGCCGTATTCGCCGGCGAAGTCGGGGCAGCCGCCTATTCACCCGTGATCTGACTATGGACGTCACCATGTCCGATATGCTTAAGGGCATGCCCCTCTTTTGCCCTTTAACGGGGTCGTAACCCAAAAATAGTTCCGTCCTGTCCTGAAGTTTCCGAGGTTCGGGCCGCACGGCCGCTCGTGGCGACCACGCCAATTGACCTGCCTTAGGTCTGGACGCATGATGGCTTGCCCTGGCATGCTCAGCGTGGCGACTGCAGTTCGGATGAAATGCTCCTTTTTTAGCAATTTGTTCGGGTGTTTTTTCACGATAGTGCTGGGGTTGAAGTCCTCGCTGAGCGAAGCTTGTTGAGAAGACCCTGACTTCATCAAACCAGCAGTTATCTCAGGTCGATACAAATGACAACAGATCGATGAACAACAGGAACAACGTGGCCAACGCGTGGACCTAAATGAGGACGCATTTGAAAAAGGTACCTTTGAACGCTTTATGACATCAAATCGCACATTTAGAAAGCAGTCGGGGCATATATTTCAGTAACGCGTTTTTTATAGATGATTAGAACGGATTGGCCGTTACAGCGCCCCGAAATCATGCAAAACAAAAACTGGTGGTGTAACTAGCAGAGTAAAGGTAAGGTCGTGCCGTCGCTTGTTACTGCAGCTGTTGATCTGTCCAGAGCATAACCTCGAAGTTGTAGAAAAGGTACGCCCAGTTCCCTCTTTGGGCAGTACAAATTCATTTTAAAACAAGTTTGAAGCCATTGTTTCATGACGGTCATTCCTCGCGAACACGGCGTCCGCCTTCTTGTATAACTTACAGTGGTCAACGCTGTTCGGTGTTGCAGGAACTGCAACCCAGGCCGTCGCTGTCTCCACCCCCAAAATTGCGGGCGCGCAGGCTTAACCAGTTTGATGTAATTTGTTTCACGGGTTGAATCTTGAAAAAAATAAACGTTCCCAGGCAAATATCGGATGATCTTATTCGCCTT
Organism: Pollicipes pollicipes; assembly: GCF_011947565.3. Classification (NCBI taxonomy): domain Eukaryota; kingdom Metazoa; phylum Arthropoda; class Thecostraca; order Pollicipedomorpha; family Pollicipedidae; genus Pollicipes; species Pollicipes pollicipes. Next base: position 18,122,647 of record NW_023596136.1, on the reverse strand, counting down.
TTAACTCATTTTGACCCACTTCATTTAACACCATTGATATCCCCTATTGCTTCTCGGGAAAGGAGCCCATTGAGGAGCCCACTAGGAGACGCATAACTGTTCCCGGTCAAGGGCCGCAGAGCCATTCTCTTCCACCGCGGGGTGCCTTCAGGCGGCCATTCTGCCGACACGGGGCGGGACTCCCTGGCCGATCCGGAGGCCCTCAGAGGGATACATCATATCACATTGGTCCCCTCGCTTACGTGGGAGGCCTTCTGATCCGCGCGGTTGACCCCGGGTCGACACAGCAACCCTCATTGGCGCAACAACATGCCTTATTACTGCAGGCGATCTACTAATCGACACATAGATTCCAGTTCGGCCTAACGGGCCATGCTGAGAATAGGTTGGAGGGCCCACCGTTCGGTAGTGGGAGACCTCTTTGGCAAAAACCCTTTCGTTGCCTTCAACTAAGGACTCATCACAAGTTGTCATGCCTCCGTTCATTGTCTGAGGACCCCAACCAACGCAAGAGGCCCTCAAAGCATCCTGGGCCCCGTCCTCGTGCCTGTTGGGTGGATCTTCGCCTGACCGACTCCAGACCTCTTGTTGACACAGATAAACCACGTTAGGCACTGTCAGCCCCTGAACGATACAGGAGCCCCGCATTGTTGCGGGGCCCAGACCACGTAAGTCGCCGACCAGGCCTAGTCACTGTTTGGGAAATGAACCCCGAGGACTCTGACCGACACGGAGCAGGCTGTTCGGTGTTGATCTCTTGCCAAAATAGAGGAAAGCTCTGTGCAAGGGTCCCCAATCGGTGCAGGAGTGCCTCTAACTGACATTTGAGATCACGACTTCTCAAAGGGGCGGTGGTCTTCAATGTGACCCACAGCCAGTCCTTCGAGCCCCCCAACCTTACAATCGGGCGCTTGATATTTGGTCTCGAGAGAAGCCTCGATCCATCTTCGGAACCACTCGAACACTGCTCCTGTCCGACTCGGGGCCACTCACCGCCACAGGACCCCTGTTAGGTACTGTAAGCCTGTCGACACAGGCCCCCGCCCCATCGTGTCAGGGACTCCGAGCACTAAAAATCGCATGTCCCGGCCTTGTTCCTGTTTCTGAAGTAGGCCTCAAGGGCCCAGACGGACATGGGGCCGATTGCCTGGCTCCGTGTCCAGGCCCTATATGAAAAGGATAGATAGGCCTAATAAAATGACCCAAAAAGAAGCTCTCTGACATTTCAGGCTACCGCAATGGTGGTGGGCCAGACCCGAGTCCAATTAGGGCCTTAATCTTTGGTCCCTGGGGGCCCTTCGGTCCCTCTTTGGACCTCCCCATAGCCCATGATCGACTGGGGCCACTAGCCTACACATGATCCCCTGTTTGGAACTGTGAACCCCTGACCAACACAGGGCCTCATCCATTGTTTTAGAAACCCAGACCAATGCAAATCGTGGTCACCGGCCTTGCATTTCCTGGAGAAATGGGCCCCCAGGGTTCAGATTCACAGGGAGCTGACTATTTGGTGTACGTGGTCTCCCGCCGGCTCAGACACCCACGGCGTTTTAGGGTGTCAGGGTGTGTGTTTGCGTCTCAGACGACGCAAGAGAAGCTCTGACTAATATTTCAGGTCACGACCCTACGAGCCGCGATTCTTTATGTGACTTACAGCCAGTCATTCGGGCCCTTATGCCCTCCAACCATGGCCTTAACAGTCGATTCCGTTGAGCCGCCTGCGCCCCTCCTTGGGTTTCATCGAACACTGCCCTTGGTCACCTCGGGGCCCCTTGCGAGCACAGGGCCCTCTGCTGGACACTGTGGACCCCTGACAGATACAGGGATCCCGACCAGTGTAATCCACTGGCCCCGAGTTCGTAGCTGAGTGGGAAGTGGACACTCAGGCCCATACCGGCACAGAGCCGACTGTGGCCCTGGTGGTGCCTGACCGACATGTGGGCCCATATCGACCCAGGGGTCCCTAATCAGCGCAAAGGGCCATCTGACTGCCATTTGGGGGCCCGTACCCACAGGCCGGGCCTCCTGAATAAGACTACGACCAGCCCCTCGTGCCCTTAGATCATCCCATCGGGTTATTGATCGTGGAACACGGTGGTCCTCCAGGCTCTTCGGGACTTCCCCAACACTGCATCTGGCAGAATTGGCCCCCTTGCCAAAACGGAACCCTCGCTGGGTGCCGAAGGGCTCCAACAGACGCTGGAGCTCGGACCAACGTAAATACCCGGCTCTGGCTTTGTCCCTGCTTGGGAAATGGGCCCTCAGACTCGTACCGCTACGGAGCAGACAATGCGTAACTGGTGGTGGATGATCAACATATAAGCCCTTATCGACTCAGTGGCCACTGACCAGCCCGCAGTCCCTGTAGCTGCCATTGGAGGGCCCGATCCTACGGGCCTGGGCTCCTCAATGCGACCTCCGACCGGTCCTTTGGTGCCCTCAAATCGGACCCGTAACCGTAGGCCCCGAACGGTCCGAGTCCCTCGGAACATGGGGGGGGGAGGGGGATGTGCCCCCCCTTGCCTGCGCTACTGGTGCGGAGGTTTGAAGCAGATTTCGGTGTAACCAGGTAATCCGCATAATTGATACCAGCGCCCGGTGGTGCGACCGGTAACATCGTTACTAGTTGGGGTGAATTCCTCCGCCCGTCGGCTCACTTACATTCTTCATATGGTTTCGAACCGAAACATAATTAAAAACGTCTTGCATATATGAGGAAGAATGCTGGGTTACATTAGATATCAATCGAGTTTATCCAGACTAATGTCATTGCCGTGCTGATTCGAACCCTGACTTGCCCCGCGTTGCCGTAATTGAAGTCAAAGGCGAACTCACAAGCCCGCAACCCAGGACGGCACAAAGGGTTCGCACGAAATACAGCAACGGTCTGTCTGACGGTCTGAGTGTTCTGGTCCAACAATCTGTGCTCGGCGAGCGGCCGAATCGAGAGTGTCTAAGCTGCGCTTCAGGTCTTCTTTGACAGGCCGGTCTAAGGCTATTCACATTTACTCGCACGCATATACCTGAATGTCATCTTGTGTATGCTACCTCTGGCATCGGCGTCCGACTACGGCAGTCAGACGCGCGCACGGTCTAAAATGACAACTGGAGGAAGCACACTTCCTTCCATTGACAAAGCACAGCATGGCCATCTTTTACCTCCCACGTAACTCATACTGCCGTAGGCACATCAGTACAGTCCGAGCTTCGTTTACACTACAGCGCGGTGTAACCAGTCTACACACACATACACGTCCGGGCCATGACATCGGATCTCCCACGCACCGAACCGCCGCACAAGCCCGCCGCACGCACCGTTTCCTAGCGCCCGTCAGACCGCACCTGCACGAGACAATCAGCGCAGTCGCACCGCCCACAGCTGAGGCGGCCGCCGTCGGCCAGCGGCGGCGGCGGCGCTCCTCACGCCGCCTCCGCCTGCGTGCGCTGGCTCTTGCCGCGGCGGACCGCCTCGGCGAACAGTCTGCAGTAGAGCCGCACGGCGGCGCCACTGTCGTCGTTGCCCGGCACCGGGTAGGTGACTAGCCGCGGGTCGCAGTTCGAGTCGACCACGCCCACAGTGGGAATGAGCATCTTGGCCGCGTGCTGGACGGCCACGTGCTGCTCGAGCACCGTGTCTAGCGTGTTGAGCAGCACGATCAGGTCGGGCAGGCGGGTCACGCCCCCAAACCGGGCCGTGGCGTCCGTGAACAAGCCCGGCGGCCAGTGGCGGCAGTGCGAGAACTCGCCGCACGCCATCGCTGTCTGCTCCACCTGAGGGCCGCCAATCGGGCTATTGGAAGTTGGTCATGGGCACAGGCTACGACGCTGAACAGCCAGGCGGGAACCGACGCAAGACAGCGCGAGCAATAAGCCCGAACACGAGCACGTTCTATTAAAGGGAATGTTTCACACTTTAATATATTGAGGCAAGCATCATATATGATGAAAGGTTACTGATGACCGCTGGTATATTTCTAGTGGAAACCACTTCTCTAGACAACACAATTTCTCCGCTTAGTAAATATGCTCCTCGATACGTCATTGTTTGATTTCACGGATGCTTGCATCGCCGGAAGAACCTGTGCTATTTGGAAAGAACCACCTGCCACTGGATCAACACGGCGCAGACACTAGCATCAGAGCCGCCAGCAGCCTACCTGCCTATAGCTGAAATTTGTCTGATCCGTGACTTTTCCAGCTCGACACATTCAACTAGAACAAACTAGAAACGGCCAGGCGAGATAGCCTCCAGGGCGCACGATTGGGATATGACTTTCGACAACATTCACTTGTTTGGTTTTCAGCTTCTCACCCCAAGGCTCTCGCGGCCAGACTCGCACGTCACTACCAGCAAACATAAGAGCCGCCGCCAACCTGCCGAGACCAGCCCGTGCCCTGCGACAGCACTCACCAAGTGCACGTGCTGCGGCGCGCGGGAGACGAACATGATGATGCCGCCTCGGTGGGCGATGTGCGCCGTGAAGTTGAGCGCGTCCCGCAGCAGCTCGGCCGTCCGCTCCAGGTCGAACACGCACACCCCGAGTCGCGAGCCCACCAGGAACTCGGCCATGTACGGGTTCAGCGAGCCTTCCTTGTGCCCCAGGTGGACGCGCGCCTCCATCAGCTCCGGCACGGACACCAGCTGGCGCACGCCGAACAGGTCCGGGTGCCGCAGCGGGTCCGTCTCGGCCGGGTCCGCGGCGGCGTCTGCCAAAGCGGACCGCCACCACGGCCAGTCAGCACGCGCTCGCTCCGGGCACGAGGGCGCATGCACGACCCCTTTCGCAAGCTACCGGTGGCGCGCGAGACGTGCTGCCGATGAACCACTGAAGTTCTGGTGAATGACACGTCAGTGAAGGGCCCTACACCCAACTCTGTCAGTGAGAAACGGCGGTCAGTGGCCATCAGGACGATGACACACTTGTTCGTAAAAATGCTAGATGTTTATCGCAGTACATTTGAATGAAATGATCAAAGATTCATTCGGCGCGTTTTGTCAACCAGATGTACAGACTGCACTAGAATCACCTCTCTGTTGCAAAAATTGCTTGGCACGCACTTATCAAGGCCAACAAGAGAAAAACAAAAACCAAAAGCAAAGTAGTCACTGAAAGACTTCTGAACATCTCTGACAAACAACCCAGACTGAAACCTTCCCTCAGAGTGAGAACAAGGCACCATTCCCATTCCGGCTGACCTGGGTCGACGTGCGCCTCAGGTCGCGGCTTGAGCGTGGCCCAGGTGCCGAGCGGGCCGGCCGGCGTCGGCAGGTGGAGCTCCTTGTCGGAGCGGTGGCGGCGGGCCGGGGGCGGCAGCGGCCGCGCCGGCAGCAGGCGGCCGGCGGCCGAGCACAGCCGCCAGGCGGACCTGCACAGACGCATCGCTGCTCCCGAGCCCAGGCGCTGCTCCCTCGCCTGCGCGCGCTGCCTGCCGCTGTGGGGCTCAACAGCAGACTCTGCGGGAAAGGAGGTGACACATGCTGAGACAATCTTCTCAGGACACGCAGAAGCCATGTCTGGTTGATGACATGAAAATCAGGACTTTGGAGTCTGAGCCATTCATCTGTTCTGGCATCACTGAAGGAAGTACAAAGGCTGATGCTGCTATTCTCAGCTGTGTCTGCTTTTGATGATGTATGTGATTCAGGGGTTGTACCTCATATTTTGAGTTCTGAGGGTGAGAATTTTCAGGAGACCTGCTGGGCAGTGCCATATTCAGAAGGAGAGGGGGGGGGGGGGGGGGGGCTCAAAATGTGTGGTTCATAATGTGAACAGGAGTTCATAATGTGTACCAAGAGCCTCCCAACCCAGACAAGAGACCTTCTCAGCATAACATTTGGGCCTCCAGATCTAGATCATGAGCTACTCAAATAATAGATGTGGCCTCATGATCCAAGAACTGGCCAGTCAGGCAGAAAATGGTCTTCTGAGCCTAATTTGTTTTCCTACAGCTAAGCTATGCAGGCCTCCTTAATCTGAGCTTTGGTAATCTACAGGTGACTGCAAAGCCTATAGTACAGGCAAAAGGGGTCTCCCAGACATTTGAGGAGGCAAATACATACTTTTCTCTCCCCCTGCCCCTCCTCTCTGCTTCACCATCCCTGATATGCTTTGTGTAGGGATACTACATATTTTGTTCACAGGAGCTCCATATAAAAGCCACCTCCGTGGTCTTGGGGAAAGATGCTGGACTCGTAAGCGGCACTGGGTACGAGTCCTAGAGTGGGCACATTGTTTGACCCCACTGAAACGGAAAGGCCAGCTGGCAACTGGCCAACAAGGGTCTGGCGAAAGGGCAGAGGCAAAATTAGCTGTTGAACTGGACGGCACGGTTGGGTGGTGGGTTTGGGGTACACTGCAACAAGCTATGCTTAGCAGGTACTCTGGATCCGAAATCACCCTTACAAACCATTTGGAATAAATTTTAAATAAATAATAAAAAAGGTGATGCCACCAAATGGCTTATGTGGGCCATGGCTGGATGGCCAAATTACCCACCATGCAGTCAAGGTATGCAAACATGTTTTTCCTACCCCTAAAATTTCTGGACACCCTGGGAGCCATGATGCAATGGGGTACACGCAACAAGCTATGCTTAGCAGGTACTCTGAATCTGAAATCACCCTTACAAACCATTTGGAATAAATTTTAAATAAATAATAAAAAAGGTGATGCCACCAAATGGCTTATGTGGGCCATGGCTGGATGGCCAAATTACCCACCATGCAGTCAAGGTATGCAAACATGTTTTTCCTACCCCTAAAATTTCTGGACACCCTGGGAGCCATGATGAGTGTAGTGTTCATTCATGGCCAACTCCAATGGTGCCATCGGAAGGCTTAGCCATGCCAAATGGTGATATAAAAGTTGAAATGATGGAGGGTTCAAAAAATGTCACATGGCCAGGAATGACTGTATTGCAGAAGGCTGCTATAACAACTGAGGAAAGGCCTAAATAATGTACTGCCTTTACAAGGTTCAGAGCCAAGATGTGGAAGAAAACCAAAGTCACAACCAAAAGCAGGCCACACACAAAGCCAGATCAAAAGAAAATTATGGAAAATGTTTGCAATGGTTCAATAAACACTGAAGTATAAAAACATTAGAAAATTACTTATGAAGTGGTTGCATACCATGGATCCAAACTAAAACTACCTCAGTCATTCAATCAGACCTTTTTTGAAGTGACAAGTCAATAAAAGCTTGATCAACAATAACATACCATCAGCAAACTAGTAATGCTAGGTGGCAAAACCAGCAAGCATATCATGGTTATTATTGGAGAGAACATGTTCCAGGTGAGTGAAAAACTGAATTCCCTTAAACCCTTTTCAAAAGTCTTTAGATGACTTGTGACAGGAAGTAAAAGCCAGTGTTGCACATACTTATCAAGCTAAGCTGCCCCCCCCCCCCCCACACTAAAATTCTGGCAGCACCCAGATTAAAAAACACATATTATGCCAAACATATCTGCAATAACAGTAACATCAGAGCCCAGACAAAATTTTAGTGCACACATGTGCCAAATCTAAAGTCTGAAACAAAACATTTTTCATGAAAAAACAGTGTGAAGTTTTCAGTATGATTTGACTAGTCCTAAATTTGGCGCATCCACGCACAAAGTTCAGCTTAACAATGTCACGTACGCGCCAGGCGCAGTACGTATATTTTTGCCGGCTGGGCTACGTCTCCATGTCGAGGATTTACACTCCAAACATTACCTCTGCAAGAGTTGAAGGCAACCCTCACCCACAGCAGAATAAGGCGAACTCACTACCTACCCATAGCCCCAAACCCTTTGATAACCTGATTATCTGAGTGACAAAACAAAGGAGATACATACCCCCAAAACATCCAGGCCCAGCCCCCTACCTCTTCCAAGCGTAACTTGCCACAGCGTGGACGACAGTCCCAATCACAGCAGCCACAACGTGGATAGCGCCGCTTTAAGTACATAAGTTGTATTTTTGGGCACCGTTTTCAACGGCTACCAAATTGTGTACCTCACCACCGATTCCATTATTTCCACCAACACGAACATTTTCACCACCAATGTAACGGAGTTCCTAACCATAATGTGTACTTAAACCAACAAACATCCGAAAGACATGTCCAGAAAAATATTGTCAACCATATCTGCGGTGGTTTCACCGGGCAGGTGAAACTTATCACCAGGCATAGAGGGAAATCAAAATTGTACCAGAAGTACCAATGCTTGTACCAAAGTATTCAACCCACCAACAAGAACGAACCACGGCCTAAATTTAAACCGATCTCATAGGTGGATCCTGGGGGGCGGGGGGGGGGGGCACGGGGCCGTGGCCCCCCCAAAAAAAACAACTCAGAGCATGTTTTGGCCCCCAAAAATCATTCCCAGAACTTCATAAAAGTCTCGTCGACTTACCGTCTCTTTAACTTTGAAAGTGCAGCATCAAGCATTTCTGTTGACTTAAAAGTAATTATGTTACAAGCTTTGTAAACATGCATACTGTACATAGAAGATTCAAAAGTATTTCGGTGCTTGAATGGTGTCCCTACTAGGTACTCGAGAGAGGCACCATGCACTGGATCTCGGATCCCACACTAGCCAGCTGGCGACGAACGGTTGGTCCCACCCCCCTAAAACTCCAGGCTAGATCCGCCCCTGACCGATCTGGCATCAACTTGCGAGCGTTTTGGGACGCAACTGTCATTATTCACTAAAAAGCTTCGTTTTGAGCGCAAGCCGCTGACTAGCATTGAGTTTCGCACATACCTAAATATCCAGGGGCGCAGCCAGCAGGTGTGGGGAGAGGGAGCGCAGGGGATATATCCTCCCGCTAGCCCCTGCGTGCCCTTCGTGGAGGCCCGAATGGCTGGCTGGGGGCAAAGGCCCGGCTTTTAAATGTCGGCCAAATGGACTCGTTGCGCCTGTCGGTGGTCCCCGGGACGACAAAGGCGTCTATGTAAGTCCGAGACGACCAATGCTGACCATTTGGCTTTGAGTCGGCATGGACCTTGCGAGCCATTTACGAAGCAGGAACGAGGCCGGTGTCCGCGATTGCTGCTGAAGGCCTCCTGCGTTGACCGGGCCTCTGGAATGAGGTGGCTCCCTGTATCAAGGCACAGAATGCTTAACAGGGAGGTCTTTGTCGGCAACGGGCTTCAGGTCGACCAGAGGCACATTTTTCCGAGGAGGGACAGGACGGGACCCTGAATGTCAAAGAGCCACTTGCATTGGTCGAGGTCTGCTTGCCTGACGTGGGGTGAAAATACGAAAAATGGCAATGGAAATGGTCCACATTGAGACAAAGGGAGGGTCTGGTCAATCACGGGCTCTACTACCGGTCAGGGGCGCTTCATAGCCCCTGGCCATAGCCCTAAAACGGACCCGGGCCTCGTTTAAGCCGGAGGCTCAATAGCCCTAACTGCGGTCCATTCTACGATCCATATTGTCACAACGGTCTTTAAAACCCTTCTGATTCGAAGATTTTTAAAGTTTTTCCAGGGCCACTTACAGCCCTGTTGAACACCTGAGCGACTCGGCGGAGGTGTCCGCCAGATGAAAGAGACGTCATAGAGGCATGGAGACATCTGATAATATTTTTACAAAAATAAGTAAGAATAAGATTAATGTCTCCTTACTTATTTATTATTCTTTAAAGAATCAGTTGAAACAAAAACGCACAAAGATTTATTCACATAAGAATTACACTTTTGCTAAGGCAAAGAGTAAAGCGAACAAAACTGATGAAAATGAACACCACCACTTACAATAACCACGGCCGCATGAGGGGACAGCGGAAATTAAGTGTTGAGCGTAGGTTCAGCGCGATAATCACCCGGCCCGGCAGCGTGACAGAGCCACGGTCCCACTTGCATGGTGCCGGTGAAGAGGTCCCTGGGTGAAATGACTATGTCAAGCTGAAATGTGCCGTACGGCTTGCAACATTAATGACGTCGTGTTAAATTCACGTCCTGCAACATCTCATTTGTCACACTAAATCTTGTGCTGACTTATTATGGCTTCAGCCGTAAATGTACTCCTGTTGACATCCCCATTTGTTTATATTCAGTTTTTACATCGGGATCGTTTGCTTATAGATGTTTGTTGGCGTTACCTGCGGTATTGCCGGGGTCTTCGGCTCGACCGCAGGTGAGCGTCCGAGCGGGGTGTCCCCCCGGCGGTGTTGCAGTGGTGCTGAGTTCACGCTGGGTCGGTTGCAGGTGTGCGTCCGAGCAGCGTGACCTCCACGGGGATGACGGAGTGTCAGAATGCTACTGGCTTTTGTATTAGTATCTTGCTCCTCCGGGTTAACGTCATCGGCCCTATCCTTCTCCATGTTATCAACACCTGCCCACCTCCTGCGCTTTTTCCTGATTCCTGGAAACACACCTCGGTTCATCCTATTTATTTATATTTTCGAATCCGGCGATCCAAATGCCGTCTTATTTCCACCGTTCCTATCATGGCTAATATTGTCTAGCGCGCGGTGCAGCGCCAGGTGTTCACATACACGTCCGATAATCATCTTCTGTCATGATCCCAACATGGTTTCCGTCCCCTCCATTCCACGGAGACTGCCCTACTCACCGTGACTGACCTCATCGTTTCCAACATGGATCGTTGGATCGTCCAACAAGGGCACCTTTCACTCCTGTGCCTTCTGGGTCTCAGTAAATGTTTCGATATTGTTCCATTCAAATCATTGTTCCGCCGTGCGTGTAACTCACATTAGCCGCACTGCATTTGCAAACAATATTTGCAGTGGGTGGCTTCACGAGAGTTCAAAACGTGTTAACATGATCTCAAACAGTCTCGAGCTCAACTCAAGCAGCCACCGTCAGAAACAATTGGAACCATTTCCAGGGCATCGATACTGAAAGAACGCCAAAACCGCTCGGAAAAAACGACCATGCTGTAATAGTTGGTTAAACACAAGTCAGCTATGCCTAACGGGCGTAGATTGCGCAAATTTTAAGAGGACACACATTACCTTCTTCTAATGAAATCCGCCGATTTTCAAATGACAATTGGGGTATTTTTCTTGGCAGAACGGGTCATCCGAGGTCACCGAGATGTCAGCCCTTCAGCCTCTCACGGAGAACGCACGGGACCGAGCCGATGATGACAGCGATAAAGGTGACCTCGCTGTCGTCGTCGATCTTTCGGGGGCCCTCCACACTGGTCTTGGGTACTTCTGATTTGAATATGGGGCCCTACGCTCTCGTCAGGACCCCTTCTGAAAACCTGCTCTGGCACACTTGATCGTTCGGGTGTCATCTACACTGGGTCCTGAGTACTTCCTGGTTGAATGGAGCGTCCTACGCTTTTGTCGGGCTTACTCATCTGTTGGCCTGCTTGGGCACACTGGATCATTTCAGGGCTTTCCTTTCTGTATCTTGAGTATTTCTTATTTGAATGGATGACCCTAAGTTCTTGTCGTGGCCCCATCTACCACACTGCTTGGACCAATGGGGGTTCCAGAGGAGGGGAGACACGGAACCGTGCTCCTCTCTTGTGCCATGATGGGAACCATTGGCTCTGAAAGAGCTCACGACCAGGCGAACGGACGCAGCTTTCAAACGCAAAACACAACACAATTGCACGTCTTTGGGCCTCCAGCCCGTGAAGCCCGCGAGCAGACAGACTCGTTACGCCGTCTAGAGGCATTACCCCATTGCCGAGGCCCTATATGCCTGCTTGCCGAGTCAATCCGATCGCTAAGGAGCCAATCGCGTTGCCTTTGATGTCTACATTTTGTCGCAGGGCCCTACGGCGCTGTTGGGGCGCTATCTGCTAACATGCCTGAGCCCTCTTGATCGATAGGGGCCCTCCACGTATTCTTCCCCTTTGCCCGAAAGGCTTTATACTTTTTTCTTGAGGCTCTGTATAGCGGGGTACCCTCAGTTGCTCAGGGGCCCCTCATATTGGTCTCGGGTTCTTTCTACTTGCTCAGAGGGCCTTGTGCTGTTGTTGGGGCCAATATAAGGTAAAGCACTGAGCCACTCCATGCTCAGGGGCCCTCTACATTGTCTGGGACTTTTCTCTTTTTATTTCGTTCCTGGAAGACCCTTTACTCACATCGTGCAAACTGGTTCTAACGGAGCGCATATCAAAGGCAGTGGGAAGCCACGCCCGGCACGGGTTACATTCGCTCGTCCTGCCACAGATGACAAGGCATACCTCACTTCCAAGCCATAAGAAACACGCGGCAGAGACGCTGCATCCCTGCTCAACGCTTAAGCCAAGCTTTGAAGCAGTTAAACTGCACCAAATGTGATATTTGCACTACGATGTAGTGGCAAACCGGCGGCACAGCGGCGGCGGAATCGGAAAGCTCCAGTGATGTCATCACCCTGCACTGAGCAGCTCCGGGTTCCGCCAATGAGAAATCCATGACAACCCCTTGCATCAGTCGATGATACATGTGCCAGAGGTTGTGTTGCCGACCAATTTAAACGTGTAGAAAAAGGACTATGGCCCCTGCAAATGACGTGCAGGATAGCAGCAAGTTCTGCCTCAAATGGGATGGATTCCATAGCAATATAACGTCAATGTTTGAGACCTTGCGGCAGGACGAAGAACTTGTAGACATCACAATATGCTGTGAAGGTCGCAAGATTGGAGCTCACAAGATAATACTGTCTGCTGCCAGTCCATATTTTAGGGATCTGCTCAAGGTATTGGTTTGCAATTTTCTGATCAGCAAACCATGGCAGGCCTTGACAAGGTCTTGTTGGGGCTTATGTGAAGCATCTTCTAATTTGGGGCAGCTTGTCAAAATGTTTGGGCAGAGAATATGGAATTTGGCTTCTGAGGGTAGCATAATGTATCCTGTGATGTACAACTTGGGCATGACTGTTGTAAATTTAAAAAAGCCAACTGATGGCAAACCATCCTTTGGTGGTCAGTAAAGTTAACAAATTCTACACCTTATGAGGTGCTTTTTATTATATTCAGGACTAGATTCACCATCATCTGTGCCCCAAGCATCTTGTTGGCATGCTTGCCATGGTTTGCAGACTGGGCACTTGGTTTACTCTCAATGTTGGTGATAAGAAGCCATACCTTGGGGGCCCCTGGTTTTAATTTCATAGTCCTGCTTAATGCTAAGGGACTCACAGGGGCAGGACATATGTACACTTAAGGTGTAATGATGTTTGTGAGACTGGGTGAACAAATCAGGAAACAGATCATTCATTTGGGAACTTGAGGAATGGGCAGCATGACCTGAAAATACTATTCTGTTTGAGTAAACATGAAAACTAGTTGTCCTTTGGACAAGTTTCATTGTACAAATACATGAAAAGCTGGGAAGTGGATATGTTCTCCCCAGCTGCCAGTGGTTGCACCCATGTTTGCCTTCCCTTGAGACATGCCTTGGTTTATAACAACCTTCAGTTGTGAATCCAATGCAACAGATCAATGTCAACAATCCATGCAATTATTGTTTGGCCCTCTGTATCAAGTTGTTTTGGTCGCATTGATTGATGATACTAAATGTTTTCTGTCAGAAGTATAGGGAGTTCTTGCAGCATAAAGGAAAATTGGCAGAAAAGAAGGTACCAAATATTCTTGGAGATTGCCAGAGCTTTATATATTTCATCATAATTAGTTCATTGTAGACCCAAGCTTGTAAGCACTTTGGATTAAAGCACTACTGTGATAATACAGATCCTTTTCTGTGCCCACTGGCATCAGGTTCATGGGAAAGCCAAAACTTTGAAAAAGATTAAATCCATGCCTTTTGTATGGATCAATTCTGGCTTCAGACCAGTGTAATAAAAGCAGGAAGCAGTGCTTGTTGTGTAAGCCCTAGTCCCTGCCACCCAGTCATGCACCAGGAAAATTTGGTAGGAAAAGTTAAGCATGCTGCATTGCTTGGCATTGTCTGTCCTGCCCTCTGATGCTTTGCTGGTTGTGTCAAGCACAACAGCTGCCATGGGCCACAAGTCACCTGTCAAAGGCAAAAAGCTAGCATCTGAAGTGACTTTGATCCACCCAGTTATGGGTGGTTGGATGAGAAGGTAAGCACTCTTACCAAACATGCTATTAGGATATGGAATGGTCAGGTGGCAACTGGCCAAAGAGTCATCTTGCACTGGGGCAGCCATTCTGTAACACATTTTAGCAGATGTAGTAGCTTGAAACACTTTACAGCCTGCAAATTTTTTACAGACTTGTCTGACAAAAAGGCTGAAACAAGGGAGATCAGTTGAAATTGATGTGCTTAACTAAGAACATGAATGCTTGTTACAGGACGTGTGTGGTGGGTATTCTTAGCAGCTATTAAAGTGTCTGGCTAGACACAGAGCGAAATGGCTAAACTGTTTGTATCATCGCAAAACTTCAAACATGATAAAAAGCCTCTCAATTTTTCTTGATGCCACATACCCTAAGCACCAGTCTCATCTCCTTTTTCTCCAATCCTGTCTGAATAAAATGTCATCAGAACTTGTGATGCCTTGTAGCCTGCATTGCAAGCTTTGCAATCATCTCACTCGTACATTTGCGAGCAACCCATCGTCGTAGATGGAGATAAGTCAATGCTCAGCATGCATGTTAGTGTAAATAGTTTTAATGTTTAAATATAATATAATTTATGCCTGTGACTACTAACCCTCGCCTTGGTTTGGTTTGTCATCATTCTTAAACACGAACGGATAGAAGAGGAGAGCGATGTTTGGTACGACTCCTGACGTCGGTGACCGGATGGGGATGTTTGGTGCGACTGCGCCTGACGCCGGTGATTGCATGGGGATGTTTGGTGCGACCGCGCCTGACGTCGGTGATTGCATGGGGGATGTTTTATGCTACTCGGCCGGATGTCTGTGACTGCAGGGGAGTTCGTTATTGATGTGCAAATGGATGTTTGGTTCTTCCTTAAATTCGCTGAAAGATTGCATGACAGTAGATAATGCACTACTAAGCCACATGGTTCTTCTGGGACCGGGACGTTTTCCAGTTATAGGCAGTCCCCCCGAAGGCAACTTATTGACCAAAATGACGCTGCTACCAGCCTGGCAAGACAGACACGAAACTGAAGATAAATGGCCTCTAATGTAGTTCGAAAATTGAAATATTTTTCGCGCATCTGCGGTTTTTGGGATGCCTGCAAAACGCAATTGGGATCTTTCGTCATCTCAACGTACAGAGTGGAAAGAAAAACATGTCTTGATTACGCCTGCCCACGCATAATGATCATGAATCACATCAGTAAGCGTGTTGATGACAAATGTTCAGCTAACCGTGGGTTTTTTATCATGTATCGTAAGCACATTGCCACCGCTCTGGGAACTCCTTGCATCACGTGCTCAAAGTGGGCAGAGGTCGGTGCGCTTTACCACCTCAGATAACTGGCACACGTGCCAGGTGTGATTTTGTGCACCACCTAGCCGATGGGCCTCTTCAGATCACCGAAGCTCCGATGGCTCTTCCGGTAGACACTGCATTTCGAGAAC
Organism: Pollicipes pollicipes; assembly: GCF_011947565.3. Taxonomy (NCBI): domain Eukaryota; kingdom Metazoa; phylum Arthropoda; class Thecostraca; order Pollicipedomorpha; family Pollicipedidae; genus Pollicipes; species Pollicipes pollicipes. The sequence continues at coordinate 18,107,204 of NW_023596136.1, read as the reverse complement.
CCACATATGTACAAATGTAGAGGGTGATCCAGTGAGGAAATCCGGGGACATCCGGAGAGTGAGCGGCTGTCAGTCTTTCGGCTGATGATGCCGGCGCCAAAATTGTCCACTGGCCACGTCAGGGTCATGTTTGATGTGTGGGAAGTCGCCCGTCATGCTGGAGCTAGATGTTCTTCTTTTTGCTCTGGATTGTTGATCTCGTTGTTTCCAGAAGCGCTCCAGCATGCTGATGCGCCGCTCCTGCACACTGGAAGAAAGAGCGCGATGAGTCCACTGTAGCTCTAGTGTGGCCTCATCGCGCTCTAGCGCGCCGCGCTGTCATCTTTCAGCTCTGCGGCGGACTCTCCAGCACGTCGCCTCGCAATTTCGAGGCCCAAACTGGGCAGTTTCGAGTGTTGCGTGGCCCATTCCTATTCGGGTCGAAGTGGGCCCGTCGCTGACCCAGATGCAGTATGGAAACTCGGGATCGGTTTCGGCCTCGGTGTTCAGGCGATTGACAAATGTCATCCGCTGCTATTTATCCCTCTGATATATGAGAGCCTTGACACCGTTGGTCCACTGACACGCCCGGGTATGGAGGTCTAAACTAATGACCAGGGACGCAATGAATGGCCTTTGGGTACCACAGTCCAGTGACCAGTAGTGCATCATGGGGAAGGACAGGAACAAATACTGCTCCACCGACGGGCGCTCCCGCGTGGTATGTTGGCGCTTGGTCACGCCATCGAAGGCCTCGAAGCTGTCATTTGTGCTCGGTGAGGTAAAATTCTGCCCGTCCGATAACACACAGAATTGGTGCGTATGGGTTAAGGAAAAGTGCCTGTAAACGTTCTGCCATTCTCTGATGACCACTCAGCCCTCCACTACTCCAGCATCAGTGCCTCAAACCAGCGCAGCTCATCAGCAGCTCAGCACGGCTGCAAATTTGCCATGTCCTGCGAGGCAGTTGTGCGAACGAGGTCTGGCACACACGGATACGCGAGTCCCCCGCCTTATTCGCATGGAACCGACAGGAGCGCCGAAGAGCCTGCGGAACTACTGCTTGCACGGCATAGGATAAGACCTCACAGCAATCTGCCACAACCGCACAAGGACCGAAGGGGGAATTCGTTTGCCGTTGCACGGCCTTCTTCAGGCACAGCAGCAATGTTGCAGTCATCGGAGGTTTTCGAGCTTATCACAGAGTACGGCACTTGGAAAAAATTGTCCCGTGGATCAGTCAGCGCGGTGATAACACCGAACGTCCACTTCATTTGCGCATATAAATGGCGTCTGCGTGAACAGCATCATTATTTATGCCAGGCGGCCCAGCTTGTGGGAGGTGAACTGCGCCCAAAACTGTCCCCTGTCCGCATCAGACATCTGGTCGATGACGTGCGGCTCGTCATCATCGGCAAGTCACAAGAGTTCGTTTGATATCACTGGCTCAAAAACTGAGGACACAGCAGTATACTTGTTGGAACAGCTAGTCAACAGCTTTCTTGGCAGCTGGCTTCAGACCATACGGCCTGTCGACACTAACATCGGATGCAGCTTGATTCATAGCTATGAATCTTCTTCAGGATGTGACTGTTCCACTCCATTCTGAAAACTGTGTGGCAGTGGATGGATATGCGGTATAAGTATTATGCATTAATATGAAAGTAACGTACCTTCCACTAATGATGACCTGCGTCCTGATGTGCATGGATGTACATCAGTCGATATCCAAAATTACGTCACGCATTTGGGGCAATTCCCTCCCCTCCACACTTCTCCGGGCTGTACTGATTGCCATGGTTACCCTGCCATAGGCACTAGTACTTATGCTGTACCTAAAAACCCTCCATCTCCGTGAGTAACATGATGTATGGACAGCCGCTCAGCAGCATGAGGTGTCCATCACACTGGATGCGCTTTTAGGAGACTGGCCAAAGATCTGGCACAAGTGATTTGTTTTTGTAACGATGCTATATCAAAGGTAGAAGCAGCTTTATTTAGCGGAAAAGCATGCCACAACTGCGATAATATGACTTCTAGGAACTTTCTATTCCGGCTCCTTTCCTTAACATGTCAGTCAGCAATAAGATAAACGTGTCCTTCGTCAGCAGGGGATGGGGGACGGTATCCCGAACTTTTGGGAGTTAAACATACTTCGTATGCATTTCTTCCTACACAAACCTGTGGGAGGAAATGCATGCAACATATCGTCATACCTTCAACTTATGACCCGTGGTGGGGCCCATGACCCTTGACCCATGCGCTGAGCATTGGACAGTCCAGTACCAGAGACAGTAATGATGCATTAGAATACTCTGGAAAAGTACATCTTACTGAGTTAAACATAGGCTTGCTCACCGATAGCACGTAAGCGGTTGTCTTACTGCTCAGATACAGTGCCATCAGCTAACGAGCACATGCTAGGTTTCAGCACTTCTAGCATGCCTTATCACGATTGGCTGTTTTTTGTTATGCATTCTGCATAGGTGCACCCAGCTTCTGCTCCTGAACCGATTAAGCCCAGAACTGCACTTTTGTCTTCCAGGTCGGACTGCACCTGCGTCCAGTCAACCCCTGACCCCGCTGCCTTCTGGTGCTAGTTCATTGTTGATCTCGTTGATGGTCTCACGAAAGTTGGTGGGGGTCATGCTGAAATTCACTCGAGCCGCAGCCATCAGAGTCTTCCATACCCTCATTCCGGGCACTTGGCCCATACTCATTAGTCCTCCACAGACCTGCAAACACTCAGTCTTCCTGTGGCCCCAAAATTTGAAGCAAAAATTCGAACTTTGTATTCTACTGACTACAGCGTCCTCACAACGCACATGGAGAATCGCAATCGCCCTGGAATCGCAGTTTCGTCCGCAGCGATTCGCAAAAGACGCTATGCGCTGCGCCAGATTTTATACCAAAATAATACCACTTTTCCTGGTTGTGGCGTAATATCAACTAGCATTAGTGGTCATGTCCCGTATTTGGTCAGTGAAATACTTTTTTTTCGCTGCAAAATGCATGAACGTGGATGACGTTGTCCCGGGCATGGTCAGATTATTAAGGGAAGTTTCCTACATTTGTATGTGGTTTTGAAATGAAATAGCCATCTTGAATAGCGTTCGGTGCAGCTCACAGCCATATCCTTTTGAGGCCTAAAGTATTATGATTTCCGAGCTTCAAAGTCGGGAAGATGTGCAGACTATTTCAATGTCATCTAGGAATTTTATACCAAAATAATGCGACTTTTCCTGTTTGTGGCATACTGTTAAATGACATTAATAGAAATAAGCATCATAGAACTAACAACAATCGTACTACAACTAACAGTCATAAAAAGTTATACAAACGTGGTCATCGCGCAGGCTGTTTTCTGCTCATGATCAAAGGACAGTATGGCCGCTCATACTTTCGTGTTAGTGGTGATCGGGCACAAATAGTCCGATCTTCGGAAGGTTATTGGCTAGGAGTCAGATTTCGCTGCTGAATTTGTATTTCGAAGACGAACGTGAACACGCGGGTTTTGCTGCGCCGCTGCGGCATTTCCTAAGCCGTTCTAGCGGCTTTGCACATGCCCACCTTTACCATACCAATGATAATATTTGACAATCAGTTCCTGGAATAAGTGACACTTTTTGCTGGACTTTGGATCCAACGGAATTTTTGATTGCAAAGCATGAATTAAAAGAAAAGTACCGTGCATGTCGCATGAAGTAAGTGTTAGGAATATAGCACTGCATGCAAGGGTCGAAACGCGGTATTTGCATCCACAATAGTCCTCGATAAGCTCAGGTAGGAGAATCTTGACCCCATGACGGTTTCGACAACCTATCGTGATTTGTTATCACTAATATCACGCAAACTGGCAATTACTGCGTAGCGTATGCCAAATAATCCATCTAAAGTTTGCCCATGTCTTGTACCAAGACACTCAAATCCTCAAACAAATCCCATCTGTACCACATGCTCAACCGCCACCGCAGCCGCCAGGAAGAGAATGGCTCGCGAATAATTGCGCATTGCGATGTATGCCTTAGATCTGGCTGGCAGTTGATGCCAGGTAACCCAGGCGTCACTAACCCATCCCATGGCGTAACCAAACGATGAAGTGAAGTGCGTTCTTTGATAAGTGATTCCCGTTATTTGGAGAAGTTTTTTAGCCGTAAGAGCACACCAATCGTTACAAGTGAACTTTTTCCATTATATCTGCCGCTGGCCTCAATATCTTCAAATGTGCTACATTCTCTTGAAGGAATATGCTTGTTTAGGTTCAGTGTTGCCGAAGTCTGGTTTGTATATTTTCAAAATTTAGCGGATTTGTCCGGTACTTGCTTTGAAATCCGTCATGTGGTGCACTATACAGGATTTGGTGCAGTTTGATCGGTGTAGAATATGAAAAGATGGGAGCCATTCGTGCCCTTCCCTCGGGGCCTTGATTGTCGGCCTGAAAGCTCGTCGGGACCTAGGGGAGGATGGGGGGGGGGGGGGGGGGGGGAGCGCATACGTTCCGTTTGTAAGTTCCCACCGCCTTGCTGATTGCAGTCTGCGTGCGTGGCACCCGCACTGTAGATATTTAGGGAGGATGTGGACCGGTGGAACATGAGCGCAAGGTTCACCTGCCTCTGCGTTACTCAGGCTTTCACATCAGCCTCCATCCACCTGGTGTCCATGGGCATGAAGACCACTAGTCGCTGAATAGCCCTGCCGGGAGTAGCTCTCCCGACTCCTCCCCTCCCGCAGCTGGGATTCTAACCCCAGCAACTTTCGGCCAGATTGAACCATTTGTTGTGTTTTGGCCACATAAGATAGCTCCCAAAGGGAAAACGTCCGCAGAAGGGGCGAAGTTTCGCATTATGGGTCTGGGATGAGGAACGGGGCTGAGCGGTAGAAAAATGCCGCAATCTTCCATCATACGCCAACATCTCTAACGGCAGCGTTTCTGTGTTCTGCCAAGATTGCCAAGATTTGACTTACTCTTTATCTCTCAAAGATAGGAGGGGGCTGTAGCCCAAGTGGGGGAGGGGAAGCCGCTCCTCACACTGAAAAGTAACCGATATATCTGGAGGGCCAGATGAAAACCAGACGAACCGAGTACGATTCTCCACGGTGCTGTCCTCCCTACCAGGGTGGCAGGCGGCACCACCCAGCCTCAGCAGCTGGATGCGTCGTAAAGCTCCAATGACGATAAGATGTGTGGACTCAAGTAGCATTTACGTCGTGGTTGCGCCGTTACGTCCATGCCCATATCCAACCACCTGGGATGGCAAAAGACCCGCAACACGATCGAGGAGCCCCAAACCGAGATGCCATTACCAAGATCAGTACATTCGCTGGCACTGAAACGCACCTGCGCAGTTTAGGGTCAGTGAACGGGATGTCGATTGGTATCCAGATATGTGAGAAACTGAAAGCATTGTTCGGCGCACAGATACAATACTTATTTGTTTCGATCAGTGCCCTAGATAGCAGAAGCATGCATAATGCATGAACACCTGCAGTTTGACTTAAAGGCTATCATAAAGCCTTTCAGGGGTTATTGCGATAAGCTCCGCGCGTATGTCAGCAGGCCAATTTGTACTGACAATTGTCGCGACGCGGCATTTATCTTGCGTATTCCGTCGTTAATGCGAGTGGGCGTCGCTTATTATTGGCTTTACCATATTCGGTTAAACGGGTTTTTACTATGTTTCGTATATTGCTATTGTCCGAGACAAGTTTTCTATGATGTACGATTTCTTGCCGACTTACGTGAATGCTGCCTAGGTTCTATGTTTTCAAATGCGTAAAGAAACCAAGCACGAGGGGGCCAGCACTGAAACATTTTTTTTTGCCATCTGGGCTTGTGCGTTTGGGTAGCCAATGGGTACCCTCCACACAGGTCAGAGCCAGTCTTTAAGTGGTTAAAATTTCGGAACTAACGGATCTTGCGAAGTTCCTAATGCTAATTATAATCCATGAATTTGTGGCTCCACAACTTCCTTTATTATTTGATTCAATATATAAGCTCTCTTAATTAAACTAAATTCATATGAGGTGAATAAAACATTTAGGTCGCTCATTCTCAAATCGCAATAATAGGCCATTGACAGCACTGTGAGACAATGCCATGAGTTCATATTTATCCTACGCTGTGAGACGATTCATGATTTCATATTTCTCGAGAATACCTGCTTTCTCCGGATCAACAGCTATCGTTAAGAGTGCCATCCGCAAGCATTTCTTTAACATATATGAACGTAACTTACATATCATACGAGCCTTCATGAAACTGGCTTATATGCGCTTCGCGCTGCAACATGCGTAAACTCCGAAGTTAGTAGATTCGTATTTCGTAGCTGATTCAAAGATAACTTATCGTGATTGGCGTCTTTCATTGGTGAAATTGCACCCAGGCTAATGGTAATTTGTCACACCGTATTTTACCCTCGCCGCGGTGTGGTGCTGCTTTTGCAGGAGAACCCATGCCAGCACCCGGTGTTCTTCCTGCGTGACACGCGCTGCACGGACATGGCGGCCATCATCGAGTTTGTGTACCGCGGCAACGTGAACGTCTCGCAGGCTCAGCTAGCCAGCTTCATCCAGACGGCGGAGCTGCTGCAGATCCGAGGTCTCAGCGGCGACAAGCGATAAACAGGTCGGAGCTCAGGAGTGTGGGGAGAGGGGGGGGGGGAAGAGGGGACTCGAGGCGCTCAAGCCAGGTGGGGATGCTGGAGGGCGATCCTCAGGCAGTATTACGGACGCCGACGTATGAATTGACCTGGCAATGGCAAAGCGGGAGGTGGGACTGTGACTCATGATTGCAGTCAGGAAAGTGGAGGTGTTCATAATGTCCAAGGTACAGCATAATCAGAGAACTCAGTGTCCGAAGTACACTGTCTAAAATGAGAAGTTCGGCCAAAATCGTGCAGAGGGAGGGTGTTCATAATGTGTCCAAATTGTGACGCACACACACACACACACACGCACAAAGTCCACGAAGTGTCGACTATATCCAAAGTGCGCAGTATCCATAGTACGCAATGTCCAAAGCGCACCATATCCGCAATATCCAAAGTACACGATATCCAAAGAACATAATGTCTTAAGTACACAATGTCCAATGTGCGTAATGTTCAGATTACACAACATCCAGAATGCACAATGAGCGGGACGTGACTGGCAGGATTGGATCTGACAGGACTGGCAGCAGCCAGTTGAAACCATTTCTGCCAGTCGATTTTTGCCGGATAAACCCAGTTATCAAACACTACTGGAGCCCAAAACTGTGATGTGATGGGGCAGATAAACTGAAAACTGAAAAAACGGTGATGGGGCAGATATCCGAACGGCCACACCGATGAGGAACCAGCGGCGATGTAAATGACACAACCGAAGACGCAGGGGTTACGCACAGAGTAGGTCAACAGGACCTGGGGAGGGGGGGTAGGAGAGGAGAGGAGAGGAGAGGAGAGGAGAGGAGAGGAGAGGAGAGGAGAGGAGAGGAGAGGAGAGGAGAGGAGAGGAGAGGAGAGGAGGAGAGGAGAGGAGAGGAGAGGAGAGGAGAGGAGAGGAGAGGAGAGGAGAGGAGAGGGGAGGAGAGGGATGGAGATGGGATGGGATGGGATGGGATGGATGGGATGGGATGGGATGGGATGGGATGGGATGGGATGGGATGGGATGGGATGGGATGGGATGGGAGGGGAGGGGAGCTTCCCATCGAGGAGCCAGGGCGAGGACAGATGTGTCACCGCTGTAAATATAAGAATAAAGCAGTGGAAAGAGCGATAACCAACCACTGAGGGGACAGAATGGTCACATCTGGGAGGTAGGGGGGATGCAGACAAATGGACCAGGACCGAGGAGCCAGTGGTGGAAAACAGACGGGCCAAACAAAAGCATCACAGGGTGAGGTGCACAAAGAGAACGCCACAGAGGGGCCAGAAGTGTGGATGTATGACTGACATCCCATAAAACATCGAAGAGGCAAAGTGTGGGTCTATAACTAATGCCCCATCAAACACAGCATCACTACTGAAGAGCCAAGGATGTAGCCGACAGAGATGGATGGGTGACGGGGAGGGGGGATTCGATGGTCTGGGGGGGGGGGGGACAAATAGAAGGTTCAGCACCGATAATCCGGGCGTGAAACCAACAGGGTTCCACCACCAAACAGAGGCGAGGCGCAGATGGAGGAATCACCACAGGGGAGCAATGTATCAAGTGCACGAAGGAGCAACAATCGAGGAGTAGCCGGGTGTGAGGCAGACGGTGGGGTTGGCACAGAATAGTCAGAAGTGAGGCAACGAAGAAAGATACCATAATGGGGGGGGGGGGGGGCAGGAATGATACAGAGGGTCACCTCTGCAGTGTTAGGCAGGCCGTGGGTTCATTGCCCAGGGTCCAGGGGTGATGCAGACGGGTATCCCACCGGGGTCAGTGAGATGGGTGGCCCCTGCTGGCCAGGGGCCACCCATCCGGCGACCATCGGCGGTACCTCTACACCGGACGGTGGCAGCTGCCGGCGCACAATAGCGGCGCTCCTGCAACACAATGGAGGAACGCCTGTTTGCAGTCGTCTTTCACTAAACGACATTGGTTACAAACTAATACTGGCCTACTATGTGAAGTTATCCCAGGGCTGGGCCCTGTTCTCCGTTCCGGGCCCAATTCTGATCCTGAACCTGGCCCCACCCAGGTCTCCGGCCCTGGCCCCGGCCCCGGCCCCGGCCCCGGCCCCGGCCCCGGCCCCGGCCCCGGCCCCGGCCCCGGCCCCGGCCCCGGCCCCGGCCCCGGCCCGGCCCGGCCCCAGCCCCAGGCTCAGGCCCAAATCAGCCCAGCCCAGCCCTGCAGGTCTGGGTGGGGTAAGGGTGACAAGCACCTTGGTAGGATAGCTGAGGTCACGGTGGAGCAAGGCTGACGCACCTTTGCAGTGCCAGGTCACTTCATGACCTATGCGCTAACCTTCATGTCCCACGCGCAATCCTCCCAGGTTCACGCAAATTCCAGCGTAACTATAACAACTTGCTTTAAACTGACCCACGAAGTATTGAAGCAATTACCAGATATGATGAAAGAAGCACGTAACTATTGGTATATTTCTTACCCGGAAAAGACTGTGCTAGACAGTACGATTTCTGCTAAGTAAATATGCTTACCAATGCGTCATGGTTTGATGACGTCAGCGTACCTTGCACAACATTGATTGAGAGCCAGTTGACGGCCCTTTTATCCGGGAAATCGTGCTCACGAGCGCCAGATACGAACTCCTCGATAATAATATGTTCCTTTGCCTTGATCGTCGCGTGGCTCATAGAATAGCAGGATGTGAATGACGTTATTATAGCGTCGTGAATGCCAAGGCGACTTTGAAATACCCTCCCCGAAATACTCTCAGCATTATCGCGGTCATGTTACTCAGAAACTAGACGGGCATGGATGAGCACAGCACCGAAAGGTCTTGAAGATGGCTATTTCAGTTCAAAACCCATATAAATGTGGAACACTCCCTTTAAGGTAGGCCATTGTGACAGGACATCACAGGGCAAAGCAGGGCACGGTACTGCAGCGCAGGAGGGTGCAGTCTCAAGTACGTGCTGAACAGGATTGCAACCATTGAACAACTGTGAAGGCAAATGGAATGTGACATGTAACGAGAAGCGAATAATTCTGTAGAAATTATGACAATGACAACGTCAAAAAGTTAGCGCGCTTGCGCCCGCACCTGAACAGTGCAGTTTGAGAGAAGTCGTCCTTGTTTCTGCTTAAACATTCTCAGCACATGAGAGAAAGTGGTGTTTGGTGATGTCACTGGAACCTTGCCAATTTGTTGTCCAGACATGTTGCTGTAGAACAAAATAAACTTCGTCTAATATTTGGTAACGGTACCACTTTGAATATCTAGTCTTATGGCGAAAAGGATTGGCAGGTCTCAAAAATGGGCATTATTGCTGACTTAAGGCAAATTCTGAATGTGCTCACAATTTTTGCTGAGTGCCCAAAGTGCAGCTCAGCTCCATAGCTTGCACTGAGTCCAACAGCTTGAGCATAGGATAATCATGCAAACTTCTGAGACATATGAGCAGCAAAGAAAACAATATGAATGATACCATTGCTATCCCCAGATATTTCCAACTCTTGATTCCTATATCCAAGGGTGTCGTTAAAAAGCAGGACGAAATGGAAATAACGATGTGAATAAATGCCAAACTAATGGCAGTGACACTTGACACTTGGGAATCACTGAGAGGTTACCACAGACTGGGAACCAACTGATTTTGAAAGCTACATTTCAGCAACGCATGCTGATTGCCAGATTGTTTCATTACAGTGCGAGCTACAGCGATTGGCAGCCTTGTTCCCGCCGTCTGATCCCGTCGTGAGAAATGAATCCGTTCCTATGCAACCAACCGGCTGCAGGCGTCAAGTCGTCGTTAAATGAATCCGTTCCTATGCAACCAACCGGCTGCAGGCGTCAAGCCGTCGTTAAATGAATCCGTTCCTATGCAACCAACCGGCTGCAGGCGTCAAGTCGTCGTTAAATGAATCCGTTCCTATGCAACCAACCGGCTGCAGGCGTCAAGCCGTCGTTAAATGAATCCGTTCCTATGCAACCAACCGGCTGCAGGCGTCAAGTCGTCGTTAAATGAATCCGTTCCTATGCAACCAACCGGCTGCAGGCGTCAAGTCGTCGTTAAGGTCTCGGCTGTATGCGCGGGGCCGACGCGGGCAGCAGCGCCACTGCCTGCCAATAAGGGCAACGACGCCCATCCTGGTGGTTGCCTTAGGAACTATTTTGGACATGCTGCTCCCTGGACATTAAGCGCACGGGCATTGTGCTTCTGGGACATTGTATACATTGGGAATTCTGTACTGTCATGACGAACACCTTCACTTTGGACTAGTTTTGGAGGCATTTCTCATTTTGGGCATCGTGTCCTTTGGACGTTATGATAAGGTCCCGAGGAAGCCAAAAGTCAGCAACAGTGTCAAACGAAGCTACTGATGACATCACCACCATGCCAGCATGGACAGAATATGAATCTGTACCGTGCTGCTCCGGGTGACTTCTAGTCTCATGTCCAGGTGTGCCGCGATTTTCCAGGAATGCTGCGAGAAGTCCAGCGCCGAGCCGGTGCGGTCGGAGACGACCTCGAGCGGCGCCGCTTCAGCCAGGTTGGCGGCGCAGCCCGACGGGCCGCGGTACCGGCCGCCGCCGGCCACGCCCCACTCTCCGCGGCCCGCGCCGGCCAAGCGGCGCCGCGTCACCACGCCGCCGCCACGGCCATCGCCGCCGGAGCGAGCCGACTCTGGCGGTGGCGAGCCAGTGGCCGACGCGGCGCAAGTGAAGCTGGAGAAGGTGGAGGTGCGAGAGGATGGACAGCTAGACGCTGTGCCGTACCACCCGGCTCCCTCCGACCTCGAGCAGGTCCTCCTTCCTGCCAGAGGTGAATACAAGACTTTGCCCATTACCTAATGTTATTGGTCAGATTTGTCGGGGGAACTGTGTTTGTTGCGCTCGCAGTCAACTGGCCGCGGGGGCGTGATCTTTTGGCTTGGGAGCCGTGCTCAGTGCGAAGTCGCGCAGTCGTACTTGCATCGCGCGGCGCTCTTTATGAACTGTTTGCGGCATATCACGCTGCTGCACCGCGTGGTGCGTGGGTGTACCGGTGTGCAAAGCCCCCACCTGTCTGAGACCGTTAGGTATCCACATCTTAAGTATGCTGCGCAGTTCAGGCTGTCTTTTGGTGACGCGTAGCTGTCGTATCTTCGACGGATGCTCAGCGCCCAGAGAGCCGGCAGACTAGCCTGCAATGCAGTGGTTGGTCTGCTCTGTTTAGCGCGCTACATGACACTTCGCTACATGCCATTTCGCGGGGATTGCGTCTTCAACAAGTTCGGGACACATTTCGCATCAACGTGCAAACGTTCTGTGGCTTGTCTGATTTTCACACCGCGTGGGGCAAATAAGTTGAAGGGACCTTAATTCCGCTCACCTTCCGCGTAGGCGCGCGTGGGGCGCTGTAAGGCTGGACATATAACACCTGTGGGCATGTTGTTGGTGTTGCGAGGTGTTGTTGGGCGTAGCTGCTGCTGTGCGGCTGTTCAGAGTATATCGCGGCAGACGTTCCGTCCCGTCCCCAGCGAGGATTTGCTGATCCCTCGGGGGGTTATCGGTGCCGCTGTCCGTCACCACGCCAGTGCACCTGGCCGAACTGATCGCGACATAGCAGGCTGCTGCAGCCGCCCCGGCACGCAATCAGCCACCATGTCGGCACAAACCACAGTGTTAGTGGACAACATCGCGGCTCTAATAAACACAATCGAAGGCCACTACCTGGCTGCCCCGGGCCATCCTCATGTTGGCGGCCAGGCAGTGCAACTTGCACCGAATCGCCTCGCAATTGAACCCGGCAGGCGTCCTGTCCCACCGAGTGAACGGTTCACGGTGTCCTCCAGTGCTCGGCTGCGGCCGGCTCCAAGTACCATCGCCACCTACATTGTACTGATGTTGCGTTTGCGTAGGGAGTGGTGTTGAGTGGATACCGCATGGTGGACATCGGTGTGTCCATCATACGGGGTCCCTTAGTGTCTCCCACTGCGTTCGTAGTACCGTCGGGTCCGAGGGTCCTGAGGGTCACTTCGGGCCTGGGCCCAAAAGCCCCAATGTCACGCCATCGTCCCTAGTACCGTCAGGTCTTAGAAGCTGGGTGCGTCGTAAAGCCCAATGGCACGTCCTTAGTATCCCACACTTTGTCCCTAGGACGGTTAGGCCCGCAGCGACCCTTGGTCCTAGGATCCCAGGAGCCATCTGTCCCTCGAACGCCAGGGACCTTCAGTTATGGCTGTTCCGGGTTTGCTCAAGTCAACATGTATTTGAACCGCGAAGGCTCGTTCATCCTATGCAGTATTTTCAAGTGCCTATTGCAGACACCAAATCTAGGGTTCCCGTGCCTCATCGGCGGTCAGAAGGAAAAAATGCATGGGCGAAATAATATAGTCTTAGATGACTTTGCATGCAGGTAGTCCTTCTGCCCTCTGTTATGGGTGCACCACAGTGGTCCTTGCCTGCAGCGGGCGCCGAACTAGCTCCCCAGGATCTGATCTCACGGCTGCGTGCTCTGTTCCAGGCGCGCCGCCCGCCCGTGGCACGTTCCAGTGCCCGGTCTGCCTTCAGAAGTATTCAAGCCTGGCGTCATTACATAACCACATCAGCCTGCACCGCGGCAACACAGTCTGCCACATCTGCGGTCAGACGTGCAGCACCACTAGCAACCGCAACCGCCACATGGCCAACAAGCACGCCTTCTTCGCCGGCGGGTGGAGGAGCGCGAGCGACGGTGGCGGAGGCGCGACACGCTGCCCTGTCGGCGCTGGAGAAGCAACGGTCGACCCGGCGGAAGGAGCTAGTGGCGCGGGAGGAGTGGGTGGGGCACATAGCCACCACTGAGAGGGTGACGGCGTAACAGTGGAAGATTTGGCGAGGCGTCGTTTTCCAGAGGTTTCCAGTCGCTGCCAGGCATAGCTCATCGCGACAGTGGACCAGCCGCACCCCGATTTCTGCAGTTGTAATGGCTGCTCAGCTCGAGAATACATTTGACGCTGTAAGTAGCACGGAGTTATTTCGTCTGCATAAGATTGTGCCGACCGCTACAACAGCCTAAAATCAACACTCCATTTTAAGTTTGTCAACCCATGCAAGTAAGCGCATACACCGAATTGACAAAAACTACAATGCACATTTCATTTCGGGCATGTATTTTCAACCTGAATGAGTTTTCGCCCACAACACTTCCGTTAATGTGCAAGCACACAATTGAACTTTCGGATAAGCCCACTCGCGAACCGTGTTGAGCCTGACTGCGCGCGCGCACACACACACACACACACACACACACACACACACACACACACACACACACCCACGCACGCACGCACGCACGCACGCACGCACGCACGCACGCACGCACGCACGCACGCACGCACGCACGCACGCACGCACGCACATTCTGATATATTCTCTGAATCGAGGACAAGCGATTTGCACCAACTAGCAGACTGCCGATCCAGCCATGGTGTAAAATGATGGAAAGAAACAAATGTGATATTTTTGGAATGCTCGTTATTTGCTGATCACGATGGCAACAGCTAATAAAAGAGTAGTACCAAGATTGTTGTGCTTGAATAATGCTCCTTTACAAGGACCGTGGCGGAGATAACGTAACTGTGTTGTCATCGTGTTTAAACTTTTATTACGATGTGAACCCCCCCCCCCCCCCCCCCCCCCAGCAGCGACGGTGTGCGGCCTCGGTTGAAAGACACGCGGGGCGACGATGCATGGCTGGAAATGTGGAGATCGGGAGTCTGCCCCCTGCCGAACATGAAGCACCCTAGGGTTCAAAGCGAGGGGTCCGGGGAACGCTGTATACTGTGGGAGTGCTGTTTTCGGGTTACTCGTCGCTAAGACCGCACGAGTCAGATTGGCCAACAAGCTTCTTATCCAGAATGGAAGTATACTGAACCATAACCATCTGGCTGCCTGGCAGGTGTTATCCGGCCATCCCAGGTTCACCTTTGACCATTCATTGCATCCTTTGTGGCTACCAGGGACACTGCTTGCCTTAAGACTTACAGCCACGTAATGTCCCTCTAACTTTCAAATTCCCCTCGGATCACTGAGGGAACTTCGAAACTACTGAGGGGTTTTAAAGGACAGTTCAGCTATCGCATTGACCACTTAGACCCATCTTTGTGCTCAATGCATCTGGTCGCTTGTGAACACGTTCTGCTTCTCAGGACCATTCTGGCCACTGAGGCGCCTTCTCACCATTGAACACCCCCTGGCCAATGGCGTTTCCCTTCGACTTTCCGGGGCTGCAGTAGCCCAGGGCACCTCTGCTTTTCGGGGCTGCAATAGCCCAGGGCTCCTCCGGTCACCCACGGGCACCTCTGCTTTTCGGGGCTGCAATATCCCAGGGCTCCTCCGGTCACCCACCCTCCCACCCGGTCGCCCTCCGGTCCGGTCACCCACCCTCCGGTCACTCACGGGCACCTCTGCTTGCTTGGGAACCCTTCTGGACACTTCAGTACCGTTCTGGCTATTGAGGTCTGGGGGCTGGCTGGAGGTCTACTGAGGCTACTCAGTGGCGGCCACTCATGGACCTGTCTGGTTAAAGTGACCAGAAGATCCAACGAGTTCATCCCGAGTCCAAATGGCCCCCAAGTGTCCAAGTGACCCCTCCGAGGCCGTCGATAGCTCGGTTGGTTGGGGCGCCTGCCTTCCAATCCATCCACCCGTGGCAGGATAGGCCCGAGTCGCTTTAGGCGTTTGGTGTTTGCCATTGGCTGATGTGGTTGTCAGCAGGTGGCAGCAGCGGCGCTAAATAAAGGCCAGGTGACGACTGAGGGCGGGACGAGCCCTACAGATCATTGCAATACGCTAATGTTTTGCCACCAAATTCTGTCATTGACCCGGGGTTTCACGATGAAATGATGTGGGCACAACGCCCACACAAGCACTGCTCGGCCTGGGCCCTGATCCAGGGTCACAGTTTAGCAAAATAAGTTGCGGAGGGAGGGGGGGGGGGGGGGGGACGAGCCGTGAAAAATATCGCAGCCTGTCCCAACTTTGCCACCTTTGTCAATTTTGTGTTTTCTTTCCATATTTGGCCCACTTTCTTATAAATTGCAGGGAGGGGAGGGGGGGGGGGCCATGAACCCAAGTTTGGGGAAGGGACTCAACCGCCTCCCCGACTGAAGAGGAAGTTACAAATCTGGTGTGGTACCAGACATACATCTACTAGAAACGTTGGGACTAAACCCTGCCTGAAATATGCTTGCTTCCCTACTGAAAGCCTGCTGATGGCTGCTGTCACGTCTGCTGTCGTTTGGTTGCCAGAGACGTAAATTTGTATCCTCACGATCCTTTGTACACTCGGGATTAGATAGCCGCTCAGTGCCGTTTACGTTGGTCAGAAGTCCCTCCTGCCGCTTAAAATGCAGCTGTACCGTTTAGCCCGTACACAGAACACGTTGTTTTTAAATCTGATCCCACGCGCTATTCCCACGGCCCTGGGGTCAAGGATGCACGAGAATGTAAAGCATCCTTATGACACCTTTGGTTAGTCCCATCTGCATCAGGCACGATAATATAAAGCATCAGGATGACGCCTTCGGTTAGTCCCATCTGCATCAGGCTGAATCACGGCACTCTAAGGCAACCACGGCATGTCAAGGTAAGGGTCGGGGTAAGCCTATCGGGGTCGACCTAAGGCAGAGCGCTTCTGAATGATGTAGACACATGTCTTAAATCATTTAGCAACAGACGGACTTCGTGATTGAAACTTGCACGGCTTGCTCAACATTGAAAGCCAATCGACACAGACTTTATTTGCAAATCGCGCTCACAACCTCCAGATCTGAATGGCTGGACGAAAATGCCTTTCCTGGCCTTGAACGCCGCGTGGCCTGTGGGGTGGCAGGGTTTGATGGACGTTGCTATGGCGTGACGCATGCCCGAATGATCTCCAAATAGTCGGTGCGAAATAGTCCGCATATCTTCGCGGACGTGTCGCTCAGGGGCTAGAGGGATTTTGGTCTCAAGGACAGCGCTGTGAACTACGCCGAATGATCTTCAATCGGCTATTTCAGCACAGAATCCCATACAAATGCGGAACACTCCCTTTAACGTTCATCTCTGCCACACTGTGAGTTGATGTGGAACGCGCGCAAGGCGAAAAGTGAGAATGTGGCCAAAATTGCGTTTGCTGGCCACCATCAGGTGCGGCGCAGCAGGGAGGGGAAGTCCGCCATCTGCGGGCAGGAGCAAGGACATGTCCCCCCAAAGAGCAGGCCCGTTTCTCCAAAACTAAAGGCATGGTAGGTGCCGAGCCGTAAATTACAAAAATTCTGATCAAGGAGGCGCCATGGCCGCGGGTCTCCCAGGTGCTTATTTCGCAGGAGCGCCTCCAGGCGGGACGTCCTGGAGTGCGCCGAGCGCTGACGCAGTGCGGAAGTCCGCAGCGCGTATATCGATGCTGGGCTTGTTATGACGTCACGGTCTTGGACCGCCATATTCATGGTCAGCGATGACACCAGCATCTGGTAACCGGCCAGATCGTCCACCATGCCTGCGCTGCCGAGGGCACACTCCACCTGAGCCGGCCAGAGCTCCGCGTCCTCGTCGGAGAACGGCGGCATGCGGGGCGCGATCACCTGCCGGGCTGCCGAACACTGAGGTTCCCCGGCGGCTGTGAGACCAACTCCAGTTGGTGGCTGCAACCCTCGGAACCACCGGGTGCGGGAGCTGTCCGTTCTGGGCTTATCTTGATCACTTGATGGTTACTGAGTTCGACACCGCAGTAACTGTCACGGGTCGCGGCAGGCACTGTCCGGCGGTCAAAACACTCGCGGCACTAGTCAGAATGGCGTGAACGCTTGGAGTCACCACCACTGTTGTGCGCGGGGCACTAAAACTGAGTAAATCACTTCGTGCAGGTATGTATTCACCTTCACGGTGGAGTGGCGGCTCGCTTGCCCATCGTGAGTGCGCGCCGAGGCAAAAAAGGAAAGGGAAGCTCTAAGCTCTAAGCTCTAAATAATAAACTGTTTCTGGCAATGCAAAGAAATAAATTCCACATTGACAAATGCTTGCAGGTCATCATCCTAAGATGCGTAAGGAGAGCATTAACTGTGCCGAGTGCGGTGCCATTTGACGACGCCGCACGGCGGACGCGTTCGCAATGACGCCGCGCCTAATAGTGGCGCCGCCTATAGTGGTGGCTTACAGGCATTGGTGACGTATGGAAGGCGACTCATGTGTTGTCGCCCAGTCTGGAGCCACCGGCATTGGTGGAACTTTGTATCTATACGGGAGGGGGGGTCATGCCCCCAGTGTTGAGCTGCCCCCCCCCCCCCAATGTTGGGCCCTCTAATGTTTCCCTGTCTCCCAACACTTGGCTGGGTCAGCGCTATATTTTGTTCGACCTTTACAATGTGGAACCTGGCTCCCAATACCCTATCAGTTCTTTCAAGTAGAAATATTTCAAGATTTTGTAGGGACTCACAATTTGGTACTAAAGAAAGACACTATGCAACACAATACCCAATAATCTACGTGAAATGAAGCCCGCAAAAGTATCATTTTGTAATCGCTAACCTCACGGTGAATGCTTGAACGCCACGGGGGCTTTACGCTTTACGACGCTTCCGAGACTATATGGCAACGTCTGCCCCTCATGCTGGCAGAAAGGGCGGACACTGCGGTGAGTCAAACGTCATAGTAAATGGTTCAACGCAAAAACAATAACTTGCACACATTGGCTAATTCGTGATGCCGCTCGAGTGACACGACACGACGAGGATATTGAAATGTCGGTGGTGGCATCAAGGAAGCGGCGAAACTATTCGTGGATTGAAGTAACATGCGTCGTGTCGTTAACACGGAAATATTCTAATTTTGTGCTGCATGCTTTAAGTGTCTTGAAGGAGCACGCAAATTTGTTACATTTTAATTGAGGAATGCGACGCAAGCGACGCAAAAACAACAGGAGGTCTAAGTAGTAAAATCAAGAATGTTACGCATAATACGTACCCGGTGCGCAAATTCGTCTTGCATTCTAGACTTAATATGGTTATAGTATGACACGGTAGTAGGCTCCAAACAAAGCGCATCGTGTTATGCGTAGTACACAATACGCAACATGTAATTCGCACGTATTTCGCACTCAATTACCCACGCATGTTCACATTGTTTCAGCATGTGCAGCACCCTGAACTCATTGCACGATGGCGAATCTCAGCTGCTCGTGATGCTGTAGCTGTTTCTTCCGTTCTGCGGATCTACCGCGAAATTGCATAGGTGAAAAGTCCTGGTCAGGAGCTGAAGGTCACTTTCGTCCCAGCCCGGGGTAACCAGTAATTGCCATTCTGGCGATACGGGGTGCACTGTTCAGTCAGGATGCCCTTAGAGGGATACATCATGCACCGGTCCCGTCCCAGATGCAACAGATCCTTTGATCTAGGCATCTGACACAGGCCTCACGACGGGGTCGACGAAGAGAGATGTCACTGACGCAAAATGGTCCCTTACCGACACAGGAAGTTCAATGCTTAATTGGCGTTACTACACCAGTTCGGCTTATCGGCCCCCACCTCCTGGTTAATACGGTGCGAAGGACCCCTCATTCTGTCCCGTGACCTTTGACTAGCGCAGGTCAATACCTTACTGTAAGTGCAAACCGTTGCATCATCATTTCTTATGTTTCCTGTCATTGCCAAGAAGGTCCTGACCAAGGCAAGAAGCCTTTTGATATTCGAGGTCCCGTTTCTATCCCTGTTCAGCCCTGTTGCAGCTCGATAAAACAAACCGAGTTGTGTACGTTTTCAAAGGCTGATTGTAAGTCCAATAAGAGTACAATGGTGACATGGTTCTTTTTAATGTCACGCTGAATGCCGTCTGCGAGTTGTGCAAGACCTCTGCGGTACACCATCTTTTTTAAAGATTTGATCCGAACCCTTTGAATGGATGGAGTTTTGGGATCAGAGCTCACGCTAAGCAGTGCTTGTTGTGTGAGCCCTGACCCATATCACCCGATGGCTCATTTCCATGTCAACGGCAGAATTTGAGCGCGAAAGCTTAACGTGCCGCAATGCTCGGCACGGTCCGTCCTGCCCTCTGACGTCAACTGACCTTCAGCGCGACCGCTGCGACCGGCCACGGGCCATACCCGTCAAGGGCAAATAGCAAGCCCCATAAAGCGACTCGAACCCACCGCGCCACGGGTGGGTGGATCGGAAGACAGGCGTTCCAAACAACGGAGCCACCGGGACGGACTGCAATTGGACGGACTGCAATTGGACGGACTGCAATTGGACGGACTGCAATTGGACGGACTGCGGTTGGACGGACCGCAATTGGACGGACTGCAATTGGACGGACTGCAATTGGACGGACTGCGGTTGGACGGACTGCGATTGGACGGACTGCGGTTGGACAGACTGCGATTGGACGGACTGCGGTTGGTCGGACTGCGGTTGGACAGACTGCGATTAGACGGACTGCGGTTGGACAGACTGCGATTGGACGGACTGCGGTTGGACAGACTGCAATTGGACGGACGGCGATTGGACGGACTGCGATTGGACGGACTTCGGTTGGACGGACTGCGGTTGGACGGACTGCGGTTGGACGGACTGCGATTGGACGGACTGCGGTTGGACGGACTGCGATTGGACGGACTGCGGTTGGACGGACTGCGATTGGACAGACTGCGATTGGACGGACGGCGATTGGACGGACGGCGATTGGACGGACTGCGATTGGCCGGACTTCGGCTGGACGGACTGCGGTTGGACGGACTGCGGTTGGACGGACTGCGATTGGACGGACTGCGGTTGGACGGACTGCGATTGGACGGACTGCGGTTGGACGGACTGCGATTTGGACGGACTGCAGTTGGACGGACTGCAGGTTGGACGGACTGCGACTGGACGGACTGCGGTTGGACGGACTGCGGTTGGACGGACTGCGATTGGACAGACTGCGATTGGACGGACTGCGGTTGGACAGACTGCGGTTGGACGGTGAGATATGCCCTGATATGACTATTACCATGCGTTCGAATTACTTACATGCACAACTGGTCAAAGGGATTGGCCCAAAACTAGAGGGATCAGAAGGAGGCTTGCGAAGCTTGGAAATTGCCATGATAGTGCTGGAGTTCCAAGTGAGACGAAAAGTATCGTTCGATCAAATACCGTTATAAGCTGAAAGATTTGTGAGCCCAGTCTCAGCCAAGTATGCAATGCGACCAGAGCTCACGGAAGTATTTCACGTTTGATGAAGGCAAGGTTTAGTTCATCTCGTGTAAAAGGCGCATTATATGCTTCGATGGTGTCAGCGTCAAAGTTACACGTCGAGGGGTGTCGTTCAGAAATACAGCGTCGTGCGTTGTGTATTGTTCCCGGGATGAAACTTGCACCCAGTGTTAAGCAAACTGTGTGGTGATCTCTGAAGGTGCGGTGTATTGCACATTTGGTATCTTAAGTTGCGGTAATACGTGGAGCGTGGAGCGTCGGTTATGAAACACTTTATCAGCCACAGCTTTTTATTAAGCGATAATGCGATCAACTGTGTTCTGAGATTCCTTCCATGATACTTGTTTGGCGTGTTTGATGATGGTTCGTGCTTGCGAACGCGCCAGGTGGAAGGCGTTTACATGGGATAGGCAAATACAGTGCCTGAGGGCGCGCTCCGCCCTGTGCCTCGTTACATCGGCCGCCTGGCACTCTTAGTCCCACCAGTGAGCATAATTGGGCCCCGATGGACGACGGATGTGAGGGATGTGTTGGTAAGCTGGGGCGAGTACAGTTTGAAGGTAATCAGTAGGGGAGGGGGTCAGAAGGGTAAGCGAGGTATATTTAGTTTTGGAAAGCTGGCCAATCCGCTTTGTTGACGTTCCAGCGTGGTTGAAATGATAATCAGATAGACTCGAGTGTATTTCAAGCATAATGTGAACAGGGCAGTGGCCGCTGGACAAAGAGTCTGGCTGGACTTTCCAGGTGAAGAATGGTGTGATGCGGGCTGACGTGAGTGAAAGATAGATGGCAGATTACGTGATATTGCGTGCGTGGTGGGACTAAACTACACTAAATGTTTTGATGACCACCGCAGTAGGCATTGGGGGACATCAGGGTACATGTCGCCCCCTAGAGGGCAGGTGAGACCTAGAGGCCAAATCCGCCCTGGGACCAAACAGGGCCAACTCATTACTAAAGCAGTGAGTCTGAAGGCCCCAGTGTTTGCGTTACACAGATCAGTTCCCCGCGAGCCGTGCCCCGGTCGGCGGCGGCGCCGGGAGATCCGCTCCTTCCTGTCTCACCGCAGCGCGCCGTGCCCCGGTCGGCGGCGGCGCCGGGAGCTCCACTCCTCCCTGTCTCACCGCAGCGCGCCGTGCCCCGGTCGGCGGCGGCGCCGGGAGCTCCACTCCTCCCTGTCTCACCGCAGCGCACCGTGCCCCCGGTCGGCGGCGGCTCCCCTCCACTCCTCCCTGTCTCACCGCAGCACGCCGTGCCCCGGTCGGCGGCGGCGCCGGGAGCTCCACTCCTCCCTGTCTCACCGCAGCGCCGTGCCCCTGGTCGGCGGCGGCGCCGGGAGCTCCACTCCTCCCTGTCTCACCGCAGCGCGCCGTGCCCCTGGTCGGCGGCGGCGCCGGGAGCTCCACTCCTCCCTGTCTCACCGCAGCACGCCGTGCCCCGGTCGGCGGCGGCGCCGGGAGCTCCACTCCTCCCTGTCTCACCGCAGCGCGCCGTGCCCCTGGTCGGCGGCGTCGGGAGCTCCGCTCCTTCCTGCCTCACCGCACTGCGCCTCGTGCTACGTGCTTGTCGGTGACTGCCGTGTGAGAGTGATCATCTGTGTGACGTAGCGTGTCGTGGACTCCGGGACCAGACGGAGACGATGGTCGCCGAAGCAGTGCTTTTACTGCCGCGTCCAAGATGCACCGCGGTCCTGCCAGCGGTCAGGTGCTGCTGGTGTTGACCCGCCTGCTGGTAACAGCTGCTGGTGTTGACCTGCCTGCTGGTAACAGCTGCGGGCCCAGCTTCATCACCACCACCTCGATTTGGACCTGCATCATCGTCATCGGTGCTGACAATGTAGCTGACCTGTAGCGACGCTCCTGCCTATCGGCCCTGTCGACACGCTGACCGAACTCGAGGCGACCTCGTCCCGTGTCCCGGCCATGGTGACCTTGACCGGGACCGGCCTGCGGCCGCCCACGCCGCCCGGTGCGGCGGGCGCGGTGCCGGCGCCAGGCGCTGGAGTTACACGGGTGGTCAGACGTGACGACGCTCTTCTCCGGGCGGTCGTCGCCAGAACCGCCAGTGGGACTTTCAACATCCAGTCCGCTGCCGAAGATAGATCATTGAAACTTTATAATTGCCTCAATGATTCGTTCAAATTGACATGAGACCGATTGGTCCGTATCAATTCCAAATCTGGTATGTTTGGTATAAATCTTGTCGGCCAACCTCTTATAACAAGATCTTGCGTGAATCCAGAAAATGCTTCAAGACATGGCAAGCAGAGACTATGAAAGGACTAAGATACCTTAAATTTGTAATTTTGTACGGTGGCAATGAACAGGAGTGCTGCACGTAGGAGGACAAATAGAGCCAGATAAAGAATGCTACGAGGACGGACAAGCCAGCGCATATGCTTCCTCCTTTTTTACACTTTGACGTATGATCTTGCACGTTTTATGACACTTAGAGCTTATTTGTCCCGCACGCGGCACTAAGTTATTGTTTTTCTACAAGCGTGCTGCTAGTTTGTCGGTAAGAACGCCATGAGTCATAAATAACTGTATTTTGAGCTACTGGAATCTTTACGTATTATTTTCGGCAAAAGGCCTGAGACATGATAAAGATTTTAGCGATATCGATCCTCCCCCACCTTGTAAGCAGATTCAGTGGTTGGTCTGGTCAATGGAAACTACGCGATCCATTTCGTGCAATGTAATTCGACGATTTTTGGCAAGTTGCGAACTTTGCGTTTCCATGTTAAACGAATGGTGCACGTTTGTACGTGCCGCGGGTGTCACGTGCATGTGAGCAACCTCACATTTCTCCATGATGCATTGTGCCACCAGTTCAGTTTTAAGAGGTGCATCAACGAATATTTGGCATCCGAGGTCGTAGTTAAACGGGACTACAACGATGCGGCTGAGACCCTGCCACGCGGTTGTACTGGCGCTAATCATGCATTTCTTCACGAAGAAAATGCACCAATTTGCACATTGCATTAGACTCCCAAGCCGTTCACCGAAATGCCATGCAATTTTGGGATCTTAGGTGAGTGTGATATGTGAAGACAGCCAATGCTGTTTTGAAAATGGTAGGCCAGGCGCAGACCAAGGAGAACGGATCATACCAAACATCGCGGAACGTTGAACTTTCGCCCTCAATGTCTACCGTTGATCTGAAATTTCAAGATCTGATGGTAGGGGTCTGGGGTCACGCAACTAGTACCGATTAGCGTGAGCGCTGATCCCAGAAATGTATTCATTCAAGACAATTGCACTAAGTATTTGTCAAAATCCAATCATTGGTCTTCATAGGGAAATTGCTTAATACACGTAAGCATGACCACACCCAGAAGTATGCACAAAATTGTTTACATTTGTGCCCAAGTTCAGAACGCTTTTTGTACTTTTCGCTCTTTGGGGCCCCAGTAGATGGACATCTTGCCATGACGGATCTAATCGCGTTTTTCCCATGGAAATCGGACCGCCGTCTCCAAAATTTCTGAAGGGGGAAAGCAAACATCTGCCCCAGGATAGCATAAATCCGATGCCTAAAACGAGTTAAGCTTGTGTAGAATCTCAACACCTTCCAAATTAACCTAGTTTCGTGGTGGTAGCCCTAATGATTAAAGTCTTCCTAAATTGTGGTCGCCCAGGACTTGGGCAACGTAACAGTACGTCGAGTCGGATAGCTCGGAATCTGCCGCGCACCAAAAATATAGCGAATTTAAAATCAGAATGAGCTTACGGTGAAACGACGTAGGAACGGAGAAAACAATGGCGTGATCAAGGGATTTTGAACAACCGCTTCCTGTGCGTCACAAAGTTAAGCAGCATGCCTTTAAATAGCGGATAAACTAAGATAAACTCATATATACCACGCACGCCTGACACAATCTGTGCTTAAGTATCAGCTCGTGAAGAAAACGCTTGTGCCATAGCCTTGTCCTGGCGTAACGGGCTGGCGCCAATAGCGTGTCGCGGTACATCCCTCCAGTCGGTTGGTCAGCTGTCCGGCGGAGACTGTATTGGTGAGTCGGTGGGGCTGGGCCGGGTCGGCTCGAGCCGGCAGGACCGCGGCGCACAGTAGTCGCCCACCGTCGGCCGTCGTTGTTGACTGAGTAAATACCGCTCAGCATATACCCATGTAACGGCCGAATTAGCGCGCCGGCCATGGCAGTTTCCTTCAGGGCCAACGCAAACAGTAGACCACTGGCAGGGGCGGCCTTAGCGTAAACGCAAAGCAGGCAAGATGCATGTTACCGCGTAGGCGCCCGTCGCGTTGGACCACCGCCACTCACAGCGCTGTGCAACCGAGCACTCACTCCGCCTGCCGCGCCTGGCATCGCCCGTGACGGTTACATAAGTCACCTCCGCAGAAACCGTATGTATTTTTCAGTGATCGATGTCGGCGGTGCCGTCATTAGTTTGCTAATGAAACGTCGCCCCGCTCGGACGCCACCCGACGACTATTTGCCGCCGTGTCCATCTGGGTGTTCGTACACGACTATTAGCGCCATTGAACGGAGGCCAGGCCGCGGCAGGAGAACAGCGCCCCCGGCGCCGTCCGGTCTGTTGCCATCCACCGCGCCGGAACGGGTGGCAGTAAATGTGACGGATGGCGACTCCTAGTTCCGCCACCGCCTGCTATCGGGCTCCGGTGGCCCTGAGCCCGGCCGGGATTGCAGCTGTGTGCTTGCGGCACTTGGGCTTTCCACCGAGGGAGCGTAACACGCTGATGCTGACTTGCCGAGTGGTCACAAAACATCCGTGGAACACTTCAATAGCGATGCCCAGCGGACTGGTAGCACTCGTAGGCACAGTTAACAAAACGAGGCCGCCTTTTATAGTTCAACGTACGTAGTACTTACCTTTATAGTACTTCATGTCTGTATAACCATGCTCGGCATGCACCCATGTTTGCTTAAACCACGTCCTGTGCTCGGTATTCTGTCAGTCATTACCAGCCTTCTTTTGCGAGAAGGTGGCGTTTCAAATGGCTTGTTTTTATTGAACGGAAACTTTCGGGACATCTCGTCCCTTTTTCAGCCCTGGTTACATGATGGTACGAAAAACAGATTCAGCCAAGCATCAATGAAAAGTTCAAACAACAAAAAGCCGCATGCTAGTGATCATACCTATCCCTCCGAGGTACCACCGGTGCCGAACGATCGGTTCTGCATTTCAACCTCAGGTAAATAACGAAACCTTTCAAAAAAGCATATGCACGCACTCACGTTTGTGAACACCGACACGGGTTGGAGTTGTTCGACTTCTTTTGTTTCAAGGATAGATGGTTGGCTCCCTCCGGAGAGACTTCTTGTGCTTAAAGAGAATTACACACCTGAGACCTGGGATATTGCATGTGTTGACTCGTCAGCAATCTCTTCAAAATAAGTGATAGTTTCGGATTTCCAAATTAATAAATTGCGACAACGTCACTGAGCGCTATTCTGTATTAAAGGCAAGAAGGGATTAAGTGTTATAGCAAGGGTATAGCGGACATTGGGTGAGCAAAATTTGATTGCCGCATCAGGACTTTAAATTCAATGGAATTGCATTCACAAAGGTAAGGCAGTAGTAATAGCCTTATTCCTCTGGGGGAACCAGGAGAATGGAGATATGTCCATTCATTTTAGTTCTGCTCTATACTTTTTCTAGGGTTTTCAGACAGCGTGAAAAATGCAAGAACGCCAACTTGAATGCCTACATATTACGACAATTGGGTCAATCTAGTTTTGCTGCCAGCAACTGTATAGGCACTTGGTACTTTTGGAGATGTTACGCTGCTTACCTAATACCGAAGGTTCTAAGAAAAATTTTCTTGGCTTCAATTTCAAAATGATATTTCCGTAGCCATGTCCACGCAGGCTCATCATATGCATGAAATGACAGCATTTTACATCGTCCACAACTATCAGTGCTGGGGCTTCATGTTTACCAAAAAGTTGCAGTCATGTTAAGTATGGCGAAATGTTTGGCGCAAATCTCAGTGGGGTGCTGGGAACACCCGACGTGACCTTTTCCTGTCTAAGCACTGATGTTTTCAGCTGTTTTTGCCGAAACATGATGATCATGTGTTGATGTTTCAACCACTGACATCACTTCTGCTGAATTTCTATGATTGGTTGTTTAGTGAAAGCTCTTTGCCTGCAGGATAAACAAAAATCGGCAGAAATAGATGGCAGAGTATGATAGAAGAACCAACGTTTACGTCAGAAAATCACAGTCATTTCTGCTAACCTCTGTATATGCACACACCTTCATTGATAATTGTTTCATGCCAGTTGCAGCCAATGACTGGATAACTCTAAATGTGCAGTAGCTGGTTGGTCTTCACTCAAGAACGGCCGTCGGAATAACAATATGCCCGAACATACAGGTTAAGTTCACAGTTAATAATTCACTACCTCTCTTTTCTAAAATAATAAGCCACTTTTGCATAATGTGGAAGGCTTACGAACTGTCTAGATTTAGATGCAAAGAGAGATGGTGATATAAGTATAGTTACATACGTATATGGGCATTCAACCTAAAACCATGCCAAATTTGAATGTTAATATACAACTTTTATTTCAGACAACATTCCAAACAAATTCAACCCGTGGTACCATGCTAGACTCGTGACAGTAATCTGCCAAATTGATCGGACGGTGGCAGTTTGCGTAATGACATGATAATGAAAGATATATTGATTTAATGAAAAAGGCACATATGGTATATGAAAATAATTAAGAATTTCGTGGGAAACACTTTGCACGTTGAAAGCACGCGAGTACGCCTTTTAGTAATTATTTAATGCCAGCGGTAGCAATATTTGATTTTGTAAAGGTTCAGAAACTGGGCTAAAGCCAAAAAAGATGACTGATTTAAAGTAACATTATATGTGGTCGGCTTAAAGTGGTGACACATTTGTGCATGTGAGCCGGCAACAATGTGGTTTTACGATGCTGTAAGGCTTGACACCTGAAGTGTAATTTTAAGAACCGTTCACGGTCTAAGCTCCGCATTCGTAGTTCTTCATCTGAAGAGGAATAAAAAGTATACATAGGCATTGGCATTGTCATGGTTTCAACAAGTCCAATTATCACATAAGCATTATATCATCTCATTATTCCCATGTTATCAGCCTCTCACTGGCATATATCATGTCCTCACAAAGGCTCACCCTGCAACGACCCAATTGCAGCCTCTTTTATATCCCTGACATTGAAAAATCTCACAACTGGCATCTAGTCATCAAAATCAAAGCAAATCAGATAATACACCTAAGCACTTGCTCAGATCAGGGTAATTTTGGGCCGCACTCTTTCAAAATTTCGGTACTAACGACTGCCAGCGTGCTTCCAAGTCTTCGACCCAGAGCTTGAATGCCTTTGTTGCTCATAACGGGGACAAATTTTGCGCAGTCGCGTCTTTTCTAAAATAATGAGAACACGTGTGCCTGTTTTCCCGCCACTGGGATGCCATTTTATGTTATATGGTGCCGGCGAAGAAAAGAAACTTGACACCAAAGCAAAGGGCTGTGGCTAGCGGGCTATAATAGCACGAGTTTTCGTGTGGTATTTATTGGTGTAATTCTTCCCCTAAAAGAACTATGGTCGCATCCGCACAGCGCATACAGTCATCGATACCATGGATGGGAAAACTGTTTTACTTAATTATCGCTGCTAGAAACCTGTAACGGACATCGGTTGCAGCCAAGATCAATAACTTGGTTACGATAGCTGCAAGAATGTCTTTTTGAAAAATCGAAAAGGCTTGACAAACTCCCTTTAAATGACGACACAAAGGTACCTTTGCAAATTCATTATTGCGGCTTATGCTTGAGCATGAAATCTAGCCGTACTGTTATAAGAACGCTGGGTGTTTCCTTGATCTATTTTTCAGCCGGCCGTGCACCAGCGAACGGCGCTCGCAGGGTGTTTGGTGACCCCCCTGAGAGCTTCAGACATAAGCGGTCACTTGACTATTGACTTAACGGATCTTACAGGATATGCAAAGAGCCGGGGTGTCCAAAGTCTAGCATATTACATGACAGCAGCGGCCCACATTTCACGACTAGCTCAGAGTCCCACGTTAAAATGACCTTTTAGGCCCATGGCTTTCTACATTTTGAGCAAACATATTTATAACAAGCGCATGAAACAATTTCTTTCCATTTTCGGGAACAAAGGTGTGCGCACTCGTTCTTGAGCTATGGGACAAAGCAAAGACATTGCCATGACCAGGAGTGGAATCGTCCGAATATGACGACTTCTCCGGTTCAAAGTGACCAGGCGCTACCTGCACCAATTCGCTGTGCTTCAGCTCGGTCGGCGACACCAGGTCTTCCAGCAGTCCGTAGGTGCTGGAACTCAGCACACTGATGAAAATCACGCGACGCTTCACCCCGCATCCTCCGGAACTTCACTGGCCACAAAACAGAGAAGAGAGGAGAAGAAAGAGAGAAAGAGAGGAAGAGAGAGGTCTGATTTTTTATGATAAAAAATTGACTTCCGGTCAACGTCAGGGTGGCCTAAGCAGGCCAAACTGCATGTCAAAAGGCGTGTCTTGATCCAACAAATACATTGATACAATTTTTGTTTGTTTAACTCCAACGTATCGGGAGTTATTAGCAATAAAACTATTCGTGACCTCGGATGACCTCGGATGAACTTAACAAAGGGTTGAATAACAAAAGCTGAACTGACGCATACAGATTTGGATATGGCGACATCATTGTTAAATGTTTGCCTGGTCTGATATGTTTATTTTGAACAGGAAGGACTTAATTTTTTCCCATTGACTTATGGGGAGGTCACGGTCCCAGATATCAGAAATGCAATTTTTCTCTTTTCTTATCTCCTTCTAAGGTATGCCTGACAGCCTGAGTCCCATTATGACAAGACACATCTTTTAACACGTGCCCAGGTGATATAACTGCCGGCAGCCTGCTGTACTAGACCCGCTGTCGACTCCGTCGACTACGTGGCGTTGCAGGGAGAGAGAGAGACAGAGAGAGAGAGAGAGAGAGAGGAGAGAGATAGAGAGAGAGAGAGATATAGAGAGAGAGAGAGAGAGAGATAGAGAG
>NW_023596136.1:17918827-18076384 GCF_011947565.3 Pollicipes pollicipes | reverse complement strand
ACATACACTGGTGATGTGGACCACGGTACGGGGATATTACAGATCCAGTGAATGGCTTGGCAATGTGCGTGTCATGCCATATAGCCGGATAATAACTAACGATTTCTGATAAATAAAACAGTAGTATTAGCCTCATTCCTCGGAGAAAAACCAGAATTATAGAAATATAGTTGGGTTGATATTTCGGCAACATGCCTTTTTCGAAACAGTAGCAGAGGCCCAATCTAAATCTCGCTAAGTCTAATCTAGTCAAGTCTCGCTAATGCACTGAACAACTTGCGTGATTTCCCATAAGCATCAACTGCAGTATCGCTTTTCTTCTCAGGAATCGACGACTGGGACGACTCACTGGAAAGCCGGTAGACAAAAGTGTCATCAAGCTTTCATGGGAATTAGTTACCTAACTTGAAAAAACCCTCAAACAGAAATCCTTCATGGATGCAGTTCTAAAGAGCTAAAAATGAGAAATCATGGTGAAAGGAAAGGTTACGGGTTAGGTGAAAAGCCTGTACACCTCCTTTACATTATAGTTAACAGGGGGGGGGGGGGGGGGAAGAGGCGATTGTGGCGCGTTTTATCTCTTTAAAAAAGTGTTTGCTCCCCGGCTAAGTAAGGACACCGCATTGCTGACATGTTCACACCATGATGGGATCAGGCCCAGGTCATGCCATATGTTAGCCTGGCATCTTGGTTTATTCAAGCGACCAATGCCTTGAAATGCAACTTTTTGTCCATGTTGCCTTTTTTAAAGACTTGTTCCGAACCCTTTGAATGGATGGATTTCCGGGATCAGAGCTCATGCTAAGCAGTGCTTGTTGTGTGAGCCCTGACCCCTACCATCCAATCGCGCAATTCCATGTCAACGGCAGAATTTTGTGGCGAAGGCTTAACGTGCCGCAATGCTCGGCACGGTCCGTCCTGCCCTCTGACGTCAACTGACCTTTAGCGCGACCGCTGCCACCGGCCGCAGGCCATACCTGTCAAGGGCAAATAGCGAGCGCCCTAAAGCGACTCGAACCCACACCGCCACGGGTGGGTGGATCGGAAGGCAGGCGCTCTAGCCAACTGAGCCACCGGGACGGACAAGCCTTCGCATTGCATCTGAATCAAAAGGTTGTCAAGATGCAGGTGGGACGTCAAGACGAGGTCACACTAGATCAAGAGGCGTAAAGTGTGTTTGTCACGTGATAACTGCTTTCATGCTACATAATTATTCCAAAGGAGTCCAATATTATGGAATCTCGTGTCTGGCGTTAATTGACCGGGCACGAGATTACGCACCGGATGGTTAAGATCATTTTAATGCCCAAAATCTGATGTTTGTCTATAACTACCTTTACCTTTAAACTTGACTACAAAGCTACCTAAACTTTAAGCTTTTAATATAAACTTATGTAATAAGCATGGACAGAATCAAGAAACTGACTTTGAACTTGTCGCGAAAATAGCAACCACTCCGGTCGTTTCCTGTTCGAAATATAGATTTGATCGTTTTCAAAGAGGAAGATATTTTAATTTTCTTTCGATGAAGAGGAAACCAAGCATTTTTACAGCAACTAAACAACATCCTGTTGTCATGGTACTTTTATTTATGTATGATGATTGCACTCTAGCAGTGATTTTATCACTGCCTGAGACGGCCACACGATGTCCTTATTCTTGACGTCACAACCACTGGGACACAAGGAAAAGGCCTGGTCGCAGCGTCTCTTTCCAAACAGCAGTCACAGCTCATACTATTGGTGGCTTGCGGTATACTGGCACAACTGCTCGTCCCAACATCTCTGCACAGCAACGCCGTCCTTCTAGCGGTTCTTCTTAATGTGAAGACAACCGATCTTCCTCTTTCCTTGCTTTCCTTTAGGCGCCTGTCCCTGACGTTTTCATCCAGTATCCATCCACCATCCATTCATCCATCATCATTTCATCCGTCCATTTTCATAACCCTAGCAGATCAGAGCAAACAAGTTGAGCATGCAGAACAATTATAACACAAGTTCAGTGCCATAGTTCTTGTCAACTTTCAAGGGAAGACAATTTGGCCCTTATGATACCTTTCATAAAATTATTCTATGACATAACTCATACGGAAAGTTACTCTGCCTGGACTTAAAAACATGCAACGGAACAGCCGCAATGACTTAATATTCGATCATTTGCATGCAATTATTTGTCTCCCGTCACATAGCGTTGCTAATAAGCCATCAGGGGTAACATGCATGCATCAAAAAGGTGTTGTAATGACAACAAATCGATGTGATGCGGGATCCATTTCCAAACAATGATCTATAATTAAAATGGGATTGCCACCCAACCCTATACATAGCCATGTGTAGCGTTGGGGCACACACAGCAGCGTTAAGTTTGCTAGCTGTCATTAGTGTCGTGCTGAGATCTAATAAAACTAGATTTTCCTGCTTTTGTACTGGGTGGGTACGAAATACAAGTTAAACAAAAATGTGACTGGGTTTTAATCCGGAAAACGTAAGTTGGTATGCACTAATGGTAGCAATACTTTTGATACCTAACTTCATAATGAGTTAGGAATGCGGTTGTATGCACTTGAAGGGAGTATTCCAAATATATATATATATATATATATATATATATATATATATGTAAAGTTTTGAACTAAAATAGGTATCTCGAACACCTTTTGGCGCAGTACACAACCCTGCATTTCTTAAGGCGTCCATCCCTCTAGCTTCGGAGCCACAAGCCCGCCAAAAATGGGAAGAACCTTTCGGGAAGAGCATTTCGAGGTGACCTTCGCATTTAAGACCGTCATTCAAATTTGGCCGTTCCATAATAAGTCACACTGCGATCAGGGCCACGAAAAATATGATGTTCGACTCGATCATATCTGGTGTTCGTGAACGCGATTTACAGAAATAACGACATCCAATTTGATCTCAATCATTGTCGTGCAAGGTACGATGACTATAGAAAACGACGTATCGATAACATATCAACTAAACGAAGAATTGGGTTAACTGGAAAAGTCTTTTATAAATATTTGATCCGAACCCTTTGAATGGATGGATTTCTGGGATCAGAGCTCACGCTAAGCAGTGCTTGTTGTGTGAGCTCCGACCCCTACCACCCGATCGCGCAATTCCTTTTTAACGGCAGGATTTGGTGGCGAATGCTTAACGTGCCGCGATGCTCGGCACGGTCCGTCCTGCCCTCTGACGTCAACTGACCTTCAGCGCGACCGCTGCCACCGGCCGCGGGCCATACCCGTCAAGGGCAAATAGCGAGCGCCCTAAAGCGACTCAAACCCACCCTGCCACGGGTGGATGGATCGGAAGGCACGCGCGCCAACCAACGGAGCCGCCGGGGCAGACGAAACGTCAAGGTTAAGTCTTCTACTTAAGTTAAATTTAAGTCCGCTACCTAAGGTCTCCTACTTAAAAGCATACCAACAGTCATAAGTGAGCTTGTTTCAAGATATCTGATGCTTGTCTTAATATCTTCAAATGCAAAACATTCACTTTGACGCAGCCTGCCCCCCCCCCCCCCCCCCACCACCTTATTTTGACTTGAGCCCCCTCAATGGCCTTCTGACTACCCCCATGCGTATGAGTAAGCAGGGAATGCTATGACAATGAAATGCAGGAAGCGACTGAAGTGCTGATCCACTTGGTACCTTATCGTCATCACCATATATCATAACTGTCACAACCACATCTATTTCCAATACGATGTCATTTCTCAGCATCAAAACAATGTCAGAAGAAACCCATGTTTTCAATTAAAACGTCAAGGTTTAAGGTTCTTTCGCGAGTCTCAACTCATATCACACACTGGGTTCACAAAAACTGGAAGCTCACTTGTCACTCCAGTATCCGAGAACTACATACCCGTCCTATGGTCTGACACACTCCCGATCTTGTTCCTCGTGCGGGCCAACCTTACCACAGATCATGCCATGCTGAACTTAGCCGGCCCCACCAATCACCATGCTCCACGTATTTACGTAACAGTTGGGTTTCAACCAATCAGAGGCCTGCTCCGGTCGCACCGAAGCCAACTTGCGAGACAAGGCAGAGCTTGGCGCCACTTAACTGAAGCCTACAAAATCACAGTGCGCATGTTTACGGGGCACGGCGAAGGTGCTGCTGGAAACAGATTATGGTGACCCTGAAAACGGGCACCGAGCGGAAAGTCAGCTAGCCCAGGAGCACAAGGTGTGGTGGAAGCCCTCTTCCGAATAGGCCATCCCACGTGTGTTGACGCCGGCCACAGCCAGCGGCTGAATCTGGCAGCGAGTCGCAGGACTAAAGGCGATTGTGCTGAGTGGCACACTCCTTGTTCCCCCTCATTCTGTACTTTGTATGCTCAGCTCCGGAGTTTTTCTTAAATTTTATACGGCCCTTCCCATGCGGACGCCAGCTTTCGGCTCTAAATATTTTTGAAGCTTTCCATACGTATCTAGGTACGGTTTCCAACCGTGTAAACGTGCTCCAGAACGTGGAAGTCGTGCACTGCTTCACCGTCTCTAGACTGCGACGCTGGTGTCAAAAGTCATTGCGTAGGTGACATCTTGGGCCTGCTGCAGGCCGCACACGTGGGCGAGTATGTCCGGTGACGCTGCGACCGCGGAACCTTCCTGAAACTTTGCCACACCGTACATCATATCCACCGACAAGGTGTAAGGCCTCTCGAACACACACTGGTATGAAGAGAGTCCAATGGACCTGTTGACGTTGCTGCTGCAAGCCAACACTGCGGCGGGCAATTACTACAAACAACACTGCGGTGTGACCAGTGGCGTGGATGGGCGGCACTGAGTTTGGCCACCACGTTGATAAGAAAACGATGACCTCGCTCCGAATATGCATTCCCTCGTGGGTGGTACGTGGTTGTGGTTGACTGGTGAGTGCCAAGCGAATGATAGGACAGCTTCAAGACATTTTCTGTCAGAATCCGTCTGAGGTCGCCATAAATGCATTTTGGAATTCCAAACGTGCTAATGACGCGGTTCATCTGTGCTTTGGCGATCGTCCTTCTCTCTTGATCGCCGACTGGTACCGCTCATGTGAGCCTGGTGAACGCTTCTGTGCATGTCAGCATATATCTAAAGCCCTTGGGCTCGGCTGCTGGCAGATCACCCACCAGGCCAATGTCCAGCCGATCGCAAAAAAGCACCCACCTGCAGCAAACCCAGAGGAGAGCATGAAACCGGCGGGGGTTCCGCCGCCTCTCAATGGTCACACACTCGCTGCAGTACGCCTTGATGTGCCGCTGGGGACCCGGCCAATGAAACCTCTCCCGCACCATACGCTCCAACCTGGCCACACCCTGGTGGTCACTTCCAAAACCAAAATGCGAGATGTCAAGAACCTTCTTCATGGGATGCTGAGGCAAGAAAATCGGCAAATAAATCGGGGTGGCCCGATGTGGATGCACCCGCTGGTGTTATGTGATGACCGCTGGTGATGTGACCGCGCGTTAATCTCCCTTTGTAACCAAAGACCTCCAATCACGCAACAACCGATGAGCACCGTCTATCTGCATATTTTTCGCCTGAGGGCAATTTTCACTCACCTTCCAGGACTTAATCTCTCGCACACCCTCATCTAGATCCAGCCCGCGACTGATCTCTGCATGCAATATGCTGGTCGCACAGTCTACCAAGTCCTCCCGTGGTCCTGTCGTATCCACGGCTCGGACAACCCGAGGAGCTGCAGCGCCCTCTACCCCAGGAATGCAGGCCGCCCTCTACCCCAACATTTCTGGACCTGTGCTGTCCTCTGCACCGAAGCCGAAGGCAAGGAGTGCTGACCGAGCGCATGAGTCCCTGACGACACCGGAACACAAAACCATTTGTGCGTCGTTACGCCGCTTGTCACCGATGTGCGCGGGTAACGCCACAGGGCGTCCGCATTACCGTGAGAAAACTCTTTCCTGTGGATAATTCGAAAGTCCAGTTCAGACGGCTCCATTACCCATCGAGCAGGTTGTCACCCTGGTTTGCGGAATCCAAACAGCTACCGCAACGCGGAGTGACCACCGCTGCAATCACTGCAACACCGTACGCAACGCAGAGTGACCACCGTTGCAATCACTGCAACGCGGTACGCAACGCAGAGTGACCACCGCTACAATCACTGCAACGCCGTACACAACGCAGCGTGACCACCGCTGCAGTCACTGCAACGCCGTACGCAACGCAGGGTGACCACCGTTGCAATCACTGCGACGCGGTACGCAGTGCAGAGTGACCACCGCTGCAATCACTGCAACGCCGTACACAACGCAGAGTGACCACCGTTGCAATCACTGCAACGCCGTACGCAACGTGAACTGCCTGTGTCTCAAATGTTGTGTAGCCCAAGCCACCGCCGGAAGCCCCCGTTCAGTGACAAAATATTGCTCCTCGGACTTTGTGAGTGCACGACTCGCGTAAGCGACCACTGCCATCCTGCAGCAGGCAATCTTCAACGCCGGTCCCGCTCGCGTTCTGGCACCACTCTCGAGCCTAGGATGGGCGAGAATGAGCGGTGCAACCAATTTGGCTGTCATCGTCTGAAATAACATCTCTGCTTCGGGTGTGCAGAAAACGGAACTCTTCTCTCTGTGAGCTTCATAAGCAGCTTCGCCAATGAACCAAAACTCGTAATATGCTTGATGGGATATGAGCATAGACTCAGAAATGCTCCTAACTCTCTAACAGACGGTCCCTGATCAGCTGTGTCTTGGTCGGGTCGCGATAAATGCCCTTTGGGTAGGGATATGTCCCCCAAAATTGGAGTTTCCTGAAAGAGAAGCAGCTTGTCCAAGGTGAATGTGAGCCCCGTCGCCTTGAGGAATTGATCCATGTGTCATGCAGAACTGATAGCTGCAGTCATTCATTTTGTGGTAGTATAAGGGGTTTTCTGGTGAAAGACGGCAACAACGTTAACTGGTAACATTTTGGGGTTCCAAACAGTTTTTGTGCCATAACGTAATGT
Organism: Pollicipes pollicipes; assembly: GCF_011947565.3. NCBI lineage: Eukaryota > Metazoa > Arthropoda > Thecostraca > Pollicipedomorpha > Pollicipedidae > Pollicipes > Pollicipes pollicipes. The sequence goes on along the minus strand of NW_023596136.1, from coordinate 18,069,428 downwards.
AGTTTTGTGACTGCTTTAGGGAACGTCAATTGAGCTTTGATCCTTTGAATAGGCAGTGGAGAACTGCAAAGTATCATAACCTAGCACTATACCTGGAAGGCAAGTGGCCAACTGGCCCTTGATGCCAAAATTCCCTTGGGACCAAACATGGCCGGCTCATTACCCGAGCACTGATCCTGAAGGTTCCAGTGTTTGCCCTATGCTGCATACAGAAAAAATATAGACAAGTGCAACATTTGGGATATTTAAGATGGGTTTGAAAGAGTAATATACCGATCAACCCTTCCCTCCCCGTGGAAAACCGTGGTTATGCCACCGGTAATGATAAAATGCAATGATTTGCTAGTGTTGTGGTCCAAATGGAACACTCTATGACATTTTTATGCGACTGTACCAGTACTAGAAACATAAGAACATCTTCATCATGTGTGCTTGTACACGCTTGGCACCGGGAGGTATATAAGACATACCAAGCACGGATTGGCACTTGACAGGGGTGCAATTTCCTATTCAGCCGGTAAGCTCCAGTCCTCCCCCCAAGAAAAAAACAACAAACAAAATCGTCCTCAAGCCCCGACTTTGAGAAGAAGATGAGCCAAAACTGGGAAGAAACAAACCTGTTTGTTGGTGTCTTTTGAGGGGTAGGTTCCATCATTTTTCGCTGGTCAGTGCCCCTGGGACACAGCTCAGTGAGTTGAGTTGAGTACAAATTGAGGGCCCATTTCATTTGGCACCCCTGACCACTGGCCAGTGGTACAGCATTCACGAGACTGCATCTGCATTACAATCATTATAATAAGGACACATTTAGCTTGACTGCATGCCAGTGCTTATAACTTAAACATCAGAACATGGCAGGTGACGACCTGTAGATGACCAGCACATAGCTTGGTGCTGAAAGCTCACGGTATGTTACACCTGCTTTCTGTTTGAAAATTATTTTGGGCTCGTAATTGGCCATGCCTGTTCTTATCACAGTGCCTATAAATATCACACCCCCACAAACTATCTCAGACTAGAATAACTGGAATTATGTCTATGATATGAAACACTGGAATATAAGGAGCGAAATCGGATAAACTGAAATCGAGTTTACGCGCACACCAAATATACCTTCATGGGCCTTTCATGAACCATTTGAAAGTAATGGTGGTACAGGGTCTAAAATTTATAGATTACGTTTCTTTGTTGGCTGCTTTAGGACACAATTCAGGGAACATGATTACATCAACGTCAAGATAATGCCATAGTGGATAGTCGTGCGCAAATGTTCACTGGGATTGATGAGCAATCAGGGGCGTAAAATATCTGCTGACCAGCATGCTGCCAGCAGAGCCAGTGCAGTTGTACTATCCTGTCGGAGCACCAGAACTGTAACTTGGCTAGATTTAGTCTCATTTTAGGCTATCAAGAGTGCTTATCTGCAAATTTCTCATTGCAGGTTATAATCCTTTACAATCCGTTATGTGTTTACGGAATGCCATTTAAGATGCGCTAATGCCACGACCATGGAATTTGGCATGTCGGATCGCTATGCCAGTACAAATATTATATATAGTATGTTTTGGTAAAGCCTGCCACATACCTGCGGTTAAAGGGCCTTGCCAGGATGCATCGATTTGTATACCAAACCATTTGCCAGGCGCGCACCACGACAACCTCAGTGTAAATTGCGATTTGCTTATGGGGTTTTAGTTACCAAATATGCATGCTCTTTATCTACGTCAGTCATTGCTGTGAGGGCAGACCTAAGTTAAAAATATTTCTCATAACCAGACGTTTCATTACCAGACCAGACCATAACCAGCCCATTACCATAACCGGACGATTCATTAAGTAGTCAGCTACAAATACCATGTTTTCTTAAAGGGGCTGTTTGACAATTGAAAATATTGAATCAAGCATCAAATATTAGGAAATAAGCTGACTGACTACCACCGGTATGCTTTAAAGTGGCAAACATTGCTCTAAACAACACAACTTCTCTTCCTAGTAAATATGCTTCTAAATGCGTCGTTCTTTGATTGGGTCATCCCACCTTGTACAACATCGATTGAGATCCCATTAATAGGTTGATATATATATATATATATATATATATATATATATATATATACATATATATATATCTCTCTCTCCTCTCTCTCTTCTCTCTCTCTCTCTCTCTCTCTCTCTCTCTCTCTCTCTCTCTCTCTCTCTCTCTCTCTCTCTCTCTCTCTCTCTCTCTCTCTCTTGACGGGGGGATTTCGAAATCGTGCGCACGAATGCCGGATATGAATGGCCCGACAATGATATTTTTCTTGGCCTTGATCGCCACATGGCCGAAGGAATGAGAGGATTTTAATGATGTTGCTATGGCGTCATGGATGTCTGTGTGACCTTTAAACTGTATGACATTGTCTGCGCATCTTCGCGGACGTACAACTCAGCGACCAGAAAGGTTTAGGTCCTATGAAGTTTACGGTTGTGAACTGCATCGGATAATCTTCAAGATGGCTTTTTCAGTTAAAAACTCATATCAGTGTGGAACACTTCCTTTAGCCCGCGCCTGGCCGGGGGTCTGAGACAACCGCACCCGGCCGGGAGGAGGGAATGGCTCCCTGGGACCTCCAAATTTCAGACGTCGTATGAGAAAACAAACAAGGTCACCGTTTTGAAGGTCTCCTGAAATCATGAAAAGTGCGCCCCCAGTTTTTTACTTTAGGTCAAATGTGAGGTCACCAGAGGTCACGAAATGTCAAATGCTGTCGTTCCGATAGATGCAGTTGGAAACTATGTTTAGCGTCAAGGCGCTTATTAAGTGTACGGACATAAGCGTTTGGACTGTGGGGGATGCATTCCGACCATTTCTGCTCCCCATATGGGTCAGGTCAGGTCATATAACCGTTCAAAATTGCCGTACCACCACCTTACAAGAACGATGCTTTCTTCACAATGTGCTTCTGAATGCGATTATTTTATCAGTTGCACCTATGCAAAAAAGTGAACCAGACACAAAAACACCAATTTGTGCTGACTTAGAAGTCATCTGAGGTCAACTTAGGTCAAATTAACAAACCATCTAAATAAAAAATTAAGTAATAACCAGGCTGTTGTCTACACTATACATAGTCTCTTAGACGCTTGGCAATATAACAAAATGAGAACAGGTACGCTGGCGCACGAAATCATCCCTCATCAGGTTCGCACAGACGATAAGGAAGTGATCACACGCGCTGCGCTCGTTCATCTAGCCTCTATGCTTCTGGCAACATATGAATGCGTGTCCTGATGTGACCTGTTTTTACCTCATTATGCAGCGAAATGACATCACAAGATGTTTTCAGTGGAATATTCGAATGCTGCGTCCAAATTACCAAAAATCTGTTAATTTTGAGACCAACACATGCTTTTGCAGAGGTAACCCATAGCGATAAGCCGTGACCCGGGCCAAGGTCATGCGCCCTGTGGTCACATAGTGGTTATGCATGCAAGCTAGTACTTCTTTTCTCATATACAAAAACTAAAACCACACACAAATTCGAACCAATTTGCACTATTTGTGAAAAAGTAGGCAAAAATCACATGACTCCAGGTAAGTGGCCCCACAGTTTCCTAAAAATTTGATATATACAACCCGTAGCCTCTATTATGGTGTATTACCATAACAACTTTGAGCAATGGTAAAGGACCTGCAAAAACCTTTTTTGTGGTCAAAGTCTCTTAGAGGTTAACCTCTTTGACCTGACTTAGGTCACTGATCTTGTTAGATCAAAACTTTAAATTTACTCAAATGATGCCAAATTGATAGATAAACACGTGCTAAAATTTTTGTGTTGCTGCGTGCGCTCGTTTTTGCCCTGTGCTCGAAAACCGTAGGGGGAGTCAACTTCCGCGGCCGGACGCAAGTTAACACCATATAAACAATCAGGTCATTGATATGGAAAAAGAGGGCTAGTTGACGCTTGTCCCCCATTTTTCTGGATTAGTAACATTGCTTGTGGTGTAAACGTCAAAAGCGTATATTACACGCGAAGTAACGTGTACGTAAATGTGTGAATAGAAATAAATGCGTGAACTTTGTTATGCATTGTAATGAAGTTATACGACAAGCTTTACGGTATGTTCGCTATGTCTGAGAGTTCCAGATATGGTGATATATAGCTGCTTCTCATATCATCACATGCAAAGCCCGTACATTCAAGAAATGGTGCTGAGTGATTGACATTGCAAAAACATCCGTGCCCAAACTTACAGTTATTTCCGAAATAATACAAGAACAGTTAGTCAATAGAACCCACCCCGAATGTACTTATTACGATCAAAATATCCCCTTTACAAAATAATCGTTGAATCATGAACAATTGATCCGGATTAGTTGCGTTGAAATTTTTTATCAACGTATCGACTGTGTTGGATCAAGGAATGCCGTAATAATTTTCTTTTGATTACCTATTACCTTTTTTAAAGACTGGTTGGCTTTGGGTTTTAGAATCAAAGATCTTGTCGGGAAGAATCGAAAGGGGTTTCGTTTTTGACAAGAAGTGAAGTTAATTGCAGGTAGAAGGGGAAGGGGGGGGGGGCGGGTGAATAAGGTCCATTTATTATAGCTTGCTCTCAAAATGTCTTAAAAATAGGCGTGAATCCGCCCTGTCACGTGTTACTTGACGTGTGTTGTTCGTTGATAAGGCATTGATCGTTTACGCTTGAAATAGTCTATACCGTCGTTGAAATGGCTACATACGTTATAATTTAAGTCCTGCAACGCTTTATGGCAGTGCGGGGAAGGAAAACTACGGGCTCACCCCTAGTTCTCCTCCAGAGAGAAACCATTTGAAAGAGTCACTAGCTAGTTCAGTGAACACTATACCCGAATTGAGTTAGCCGATATGACAGCTATCCACTTTGCCGAAGCACTTCGTGGAACTTAAATTAAACGACAGCAGAAGCTACTGACACGCTGTTTGCAGAGCCCACGTCAGCAGCATTCCAATCAGCGCTGCCGAGTTAACGAGGCGATAGCTGCTACCCAGCCATGACCTGAGCCCGGCTTCATAAAATTATGATCCGGGCGGCCGCCTATATGCGCCCGAGGCAGGTGCCGCCGGCTGGTCGGAGCGCTAACGCACTGCGTGGCGCGTGTGCTTCAGCGATGTGGCTGGCGGCCGGCGACGCGCTGGACGGGTGGCCAGCGAGCCGGAGTGAGGGCTCGGTCCCTATTGCCAGGTGAAGCGAGCGGCCCGTCGTGCTCGGCCCCGTAACTCTCGGCTCGGAGTGAGGGCCGGCCCCACCGCCAGGTGAAGCCAGCGGCCGGCCCTTAGCCTCGTAACTCTTGGCTCGCGTGATGATGACACATCGATTCGTAAGCTCCAAATCGGCCGACCGTCCGGCGGAAGGCGTTGGAGGGGAGACGGGTGAAGAAGCGGTCGCGTGATGGACCACCAAATGACATGTGGGGTGAGAGTGCTGACAGTCCTAGCGACTTCGGACGGGGCAGATCGGGTCAACGCTGCTGCCAAGCAGGTGCGTCACACAGGTGATGGACTCAGTCGATGCACATTACATTCCCCTTCTGACTGGCTCCGGGATGGCAATGCTGAACGGCAGTACAACGTCAGTGGAATTTCCGTTCACCACCCCTCCGGTTATGACCTCTTGTTGGACGAACGCTGTTTTCCAAATGCGCGTTGGATTAGGGGGAACCAGTGTCCACACCGATGTGCGTGGCCCGCTTCCTTGCAGCACATGCTTTCAAATGATGCGTCAAATTAAAAAAAAAATTGGGAACCATGTTGCCCCCTTTGGCCAGTGAAAATGCCCCTTAGCAAAGTTGTGCGACCAAGCTGCGTCCCTTCAATATAGGTGCGTAATTACATACCTACCACAGACCGCCCGCGTCCGCTAGGTACCAACGAATCTACGATGCCGAGGGGTCGGGTGTCCATGCCGCACGGTCCGCTGGCGATGTCTCGTCTTACTCAAGACCGCCCCGTCACGTGACACGTGACGCGTGACGCGTGCTGTTTGTCGACAGGTCATCGACCGTTCCCAGCGGTGGGACACTTTTGCGCCCACCAAGATCGCGTGTATTCTCCGGCGAAAAGTGATTTATACAGGATATCATTAAACGGGGCTAATCTGCAATTACACCTGCATATTGCATATGTCCCTAAATGGGTTCGTCCCTCTAATTGGGGACTGCGGCAACAACTTGCGCGCGCGACCAGCGGATCACTAGGCCGTAAGTCGCGTCGGTGGCCACCATAGACCGCCGGCCGTCGAGGCATTCACCACTGACGACCGGCAAAACCTTCTGCAAGCTGATGGCCTCCCACTCTACATACACTGTGTGCGGATTAGAGTCGTCAGTTATGAAGCCGCAGGCGCGCAAGGCGCGGGCTTCAAATCCTGTCGGGAGTTAAGCGGGTGTTGCTGACAGCACTGCCGGGTATTGGCGGGTATTCTGCATCTTAACTTTTCCCAATTGCATTTTTGTAACCACAAGCTTATGTCTAAGTAATTAGCAATTTTGCTTAGAAATGTGATTGGAAACGAAGTTTATTTGCACACAAATGATGAAATAGGGACGTTACATCTTACCGTAAGGTTTTCCAAGTATACCCTAAATATAATTAATGAGCTGATAGTTATGGACATGCTGTTGATTCAAAAGTAGACCCCATGGCTTAGAGGGAATGTTCCACATTTGAAGATAATGAAGCAAGCATCAGATATGACAAAATAAACTAGGTTGTAACTGGTGATAATGCCTTTACATAGAAAAATTGCTTCAGACAACACAATTTTTCTTTTGAGTAGATATGCTTCTAAATACGTCATCACTTAATTACGCCATCATACCTTGCAGGACATTGATTGAGAGCCAGTTGACGTGCGATATATCTGGAAATCGTGGTCACGAACGCCAGGTATGAACGTATCGACAATCATATTTTTTGTGGCCTCGATCACCACATGGGTAATAGCAAGGCAGGACTCAAATTACGTCATTATTTCGTCATAGGTCCCTGGGAGCCCTTAAAATAGGCTCCTCGTAAAGATCTGCGCGTATTCGCGGGCGTCTAGCTCAGAAACTAGTAGAGTTTAGGTCTTAGGAAGAGAGGGCTGTGCACTACACCAAATGAACTTCAAGTTGACTATTTCATTTAGCAAACCCTTAAAAATGTGAACACTCCCTTCACGTACTGTCAAGCCTACAGCTCGATACACTTAGTTAACCAAACATTCTGGGAATATGAAATATTACAACAGCAAAAACCAGTGTGCGATGATCCGCCATCCGTGGCGGATTCTGCCATGGTGCAGCTTCGTATTCAGTTATGGAGCTCCAGCTTCAGACCCCACAACTTCATAAGCTGAGCCATTTATTCCTGCTCGGCCCACCTCAAGCAGATTAATATTTTACCAAACTAAACTCTTGGATTTTGCGAACAGTTTGTCAAATGCATCACAGGTCACGGAGAGCACAGGTCACATGCAAACACTCCATGGCTGGTAGGCACACCTGATGGACGCAACTACACCGCACATGTTCAAACAGCAAACACCAACCAGTATCTGGAATTATTTGAAAGCGTGTTCCTAAACTGAAATTCCAATACATGTCTGTAAAATCCATGACAGTAAACCATCATGACAGTAAACAATCCAATTTCTGCAACTCAGACGTTATCTGCAAATTACGTAACGTTATTTAGCAAGCCTTTCTGTCATATGCATATACTGATTTGGCATTTATCCACGAGGAAAACCACAGAAAAACACCGATTACCAAAAAATGCCCACGATTCCAGCAATGTTTTAAAATCAAGTCATCACGTGGCGAAATCGACGCAAAAACCCGGTCTTCAGCTGTCCCAAGGAGCTCGAAGCGCAAGGCGGGTTTTATGTGGCGGAAGGCACAGAAGCGATCTCATTTTCTAGTCACGTTTGAGTGAATTATCAGCTGTCCGCGGGGAAGACATAAGATTGAGGTCATGTATGACACACTCATCTTTCACCAAGCGCAACGCTTACCCTCTGTTACTCACGACGTGGCATGTCGATACCGGAGCTAGCCGGCACAGGGCATTACTTGCGCATTGTGCACCCGTATTGAAATAATTTGGAGTATATATCCAGCATAAAAAGCAATTTTGCAAAATAAATTTACACCTCAATACTGATGCATGTAAACAAAATCATCCATCATTCAGGTATCCACTATTGTCTATGAATCTGGAAATGTTGTGATTGAAATGCCTGGTGACCATTAACAATGCTCTGGATTTTCTTCCAATTAAATGGGTTTATGTGTGAGGCTTCCAATTTTTCTTCATATCTACCGGTGTTTCTTTGTGAACTGGGCCACTTGAATAGCTTAAAGTACCTATCTTTCGGCTTTTGGGTGGCAAAGGTTTGCTTACATAAGACATGCCTACATTTTTCTTTGCATTTTTAGAACTGTCATCATGGGATCCCACGTAAATGTAAGGCCAATTCTGGTTTTTGAATTCTAATGCTGTTTGGAGATAGGGATGGGAGGTATGAATTTGCCCTACGATTTTTTGAAGCCACTTGTTTTGGCAGTAGTCATATTTTAAGGTTGAGTATGAGCTCCTGGAGTAAAAAATAAGGTTGGCGGGCCCATGCGAGCTTTTTGAGGGACACCTACCTTGTGGACTGGGTGAGGGTATTCCAGTTCCAAAAACGTGGCAGCTCTAGTGAATATGCCAGCTATGAATGGGATGGAAAATGGGAAACACCGTTCATAGCATAAATTCACGGACTACGTTTGGGCGGTTGGGTGAGTTAAACCTTCAGCAAAATACACAAGAAAGCTTTTCTCCACAGACTTGACCCATTTGTTTTTCAGAGCGTTTACTGCCCCTCCCAGCCCCCAAAGCCCCAAATGAATAGGGAACTACACCATTGGGCGTGGAAGTGCCAGGAACTGACCGGTACCTGCACGCTGCCTGGCACTCAGCCCCCACCGCAGAATGTTGGCAGCACAGTCGCTCTACGGCGTACCTATTGTACTTGCCCATAGGGCTTACCTGTTAAAGGCCTGCTTTCCGCAGAACTGTGAGCCAAATGTGATTGTTGAATTGTCTTGAGCCGATTCAGCGACAATGTAGCCCAAACTCTTACGGAAAACCGGGCCAAAGTTTCCGTGCCCGGTACGCCGTGGATTTTCCAACTTTCGGTAAATGTCCAGTGGTCTCAATATTGGTAAAGTGTACGATCCATAATCAAAAGATTGTGTGTTCAGAGCTGGGCGTTCTAGAACCTTTTCCACCAGTTTTCCGTTAAACATGGTTGATAAGTTGCTTGTAATGTAATGCACAGCTTGAGAGTTTCTTACAAGGGTTATGGGCATAACATTCATTTGAATTTTGAACACATTTGCATTGTAGCGTCCGCACCATGCCATCTACGCCGACTGACTGCCAAATGTCTGGTATAAACTAAAGCAGAATAAGCCTTCCATGCACATCTAGTGTACTTCTAGCTTTGCACTGCGGCTTGTTGTACTAAACTCCTCTACTCGGTATCTTTTATCCTGGCTACCAGAGAAACAGCCAGAGGCTCGTCGAGGGAGAGAAACGGCGCTTCAAAAGAGCTCTTGCAACTTGAAATACTTAACCCGATCCCCCCCCCCCAAAGCGATCACAGGATTGGACAAACCATCCTTTGGGCAGCCTTTTTCTTTCTACATGGACTTCTTCAATTAAAACAGAAGCGTGAACTACCAGACGATGGCATTCTGCGTGTATTTATAGTCCATTGGTTGAATGAACCTGAAATGTTTGCATCGAAAAATTTCGTGATGCAGTCCTTATTTAGCCTTTTCAAAAACAATGACAGTCAGGGCTTTATGAGACCCCATTCGAGGTCCTAAAGTTATGTTGAGAAGTCACGCATTTCAAATACCAGTATAGACTGAAAGGTGGTCGACTCTTTGCCTTTGGTATGGCCGAAAGATTTTCCCCTGTGGGTTTCCACTGTTTTATCAGTTAATAGCTGTGAAGTTTTGAACATGCTCATTAGCATTTCAGGAGCAAAAACATTGACATCCGGCGTTCCAATGTCCCCAGGTTGCGCAACACCGGCTCACGCAGCAAGCACACAGTAGCAGCCACCGGACGGGCAAAACCACCCTGCATCATGAAATAGTACAAGCGAACGCTTAATGAAATCTGTTCACGCATTTGAGAAGAAGTCTGTTCTACATGTTTCACCTGTGGAAGCTTCAGATTAATACTACCAACGGATCAGCACATACAGCACCACGAACTCTTTATCGCAATAGCGCAGCCTCTACACTCGTGCTGCTGTAACTGCTGATCTTTTCGGGGAATCAATCTGAAAACTGCGCATGTGAAATATCGCCCTCCGTTGGAACCATCAGTTTCCCCGTCAGGACTGGAGGGCTCTGCCGCCCCAGACCTGGTCCCCTGCGGCTGCGATCCTCAGGCTACGGAGGCCTGGGCTTCTGGTCGATCCGGAGGCCCTCTGAGGGATTCAGCATACATCAGTCTCCTCCCTGATACGGATTTGTCTCATGCAGGGCCAAACGTGGGTACCAGACCAATGCCTGGTTCCCATTGGTTCCTACGACAAAATTAACAACACAAATCCCTGGATCCTGGTTCTTTCGACGACCAAGCTTTTGGTTGCCACTGGTTAATTCAACAAAACAAAACCCTGGATCTTGGTTCCCAATGGTTCCTTCAAACTTTCCCCTGGAATCTCCGACTTCAAGAGGCTGTATTAGAAAAACAACGATAGCACTGTGAAGGCCTCATTAAATAATGAAGAATGCACACAAAAGTTTTGACCTTAGGTCAAATGTGGGGTCGCCAGAGGTCACGAAATGCCAAAACGGTCGTTCCGATATGCAGGTTAATCGTATGCGAACACGTCAAGACGGATATTGGGGGCACAGACATGAGCATTAAGTCTGTGCAGAGTTCACTCCAACCATTTCTGTTCCTCCACATGGGTCAGGTCAAATCAGGTCTCCGTTCAAAGTTGGTCTACCAGCAGCCTGCAAGAACGATTCTTTCTCAGTGTACCCCTGACTAAATGTCTGTTGTTAGGCGCTGTGGGAAAAAACATTCCAGCCACAAAAAATACCATTTTAGGCAGACCTAGAGGTCATCAGAGGTAAGCCTACATAAAATTGATGAACTATCTAAATGTCAAAATTGAAAGTGGTAACCGGGTCGATGTGACCAGTGTAATGCTTTTTGATGGTCAGAAATAGTGTATTGTACATCTATAGGTACTCAAGATGACATAGCTGATGTCTGCATTATACATAGTCCGTTCGTCGCTTGACAATGTATATGTAACAAACTGAGCACAGGCACGTCGTTACATGAAGTTAGGCGTCATCAGCTCTACACCCACGATGAGGAAGTGGTTACACGCGTCACGCTCATTCACCCAGCCTCTCCGCTACCGCCAGTACAGGACATTGACCTCGGGTGATCTATGGCCTTGAATAGCCTCATGCGACCTTTTGTGACCTTGTTGTGTACTACGATGATATGCCATGTTTTCAATGGAATGTTGGAGTTCCACATCCATGATATCAACTTTGTATGCTTAGTTCAGCATGTGTTTTGCAGAAGGTACACATATATATGGATTCTGATCTGAGCCAAGGACATGTGCTCTGTAGCCATAAGATAGTTTCGCGTGTGAATATGTGCTCTGCGCCGTCTGAAAACACTAAAACCACATAAAAATACGCACAATTTTGCATTTATTAAAAAAAAATTAACCAGACTTCAGGTCGCGAACCTCGCATTTCCAACACAAACCTGAAATGAACGAACTGTAGGCACTAACATGCAAATTCGAAGAAAACAATTGCTACAGCAAATTTGCACAATAACAAATAACCCACAAAAATCTGTGGTCAAAATTTTTAAAGGCCAACCCCTATGACCTCACCTAAGTACATCACCTTGGCACATCAAAACGTCAAATTTGCTCAAAAGATTCCAAACTGATAGATTAACAGGAACTGAAAGTTTGTGAGTGCGATCTTGACCCGTGCTCGAAAAAGCGTAGGGTGAAGTAGTGCCCATTCCCCTCCCTGGCCAAGCGCGGGTTAAAGAGACCGCTGCCGATTTGAATGGGGATTTGAACTGAAACAACCACTATGAAGGTTATCTGGCGTATTTCACAGTCCTGCGCCTCCTAACATTTAAGGATGGATGTGCAGGCTATTTCAATGTCATCCAGGCATCCCTGACACCATGATAACGTCATTTAAATCCTGACATTTCATTAGCCATGCCGTGATCAAGGACAGTACAAGTATAACTGTCAAGTCGTTCATATCTGGCGTTCGTGAGCTCGATTTCCAGATATAACGGCCGTCAACTGGCTTTCAATCAGTGTTGTGCAATGTACGGTGACTGATCAAACAACGACGTAATATGGAGCATATTTACTGGGCAGAAAAATTGTGTTGGCTGGAGGATTTTTTTTTCCACTTATCGCACCCCGCCAGGGGTCTGAGACATCCGTGCGCGGCCGGGGGTTGTTGACATTGACTTCCGCCCCTGGGATCTCCAACTTCTAAACGCCATGTGAGAAAAACTAAGACACACTTTTGAAGGCCTCGCCAAACCATAAAGACTGCATACAAAGAGTTTGACCTCAGGTCAAATATGAACTCAAAAGAGGTCGCGAAAAGCCAAAAGTGGTCGTTCCGATAGATGTAGTCAAGGCCTACGTTAACACGTCATGACGGATATTGAGGGTGTGGAAGTAATCGTTAAAATTGTGGGGAGTCCATTCCAAGCATTTGCATTCCACCACATGGGTTAGGTCAGATCAAGTCACCGTTCAAAATTGGAATAACAGTACGCTAAAAGAACTTTTTTTGGTCACTTTTTTCACACTTTTTCACAAGGTGTTTCTGATTAAGTTTTTTTCCTCATGTGCATCTGTTGGTCAAAGTATCACAGATACAAAAATACCCGTTTGGGCTGACCTAGAGGACACCTCAGGTCAACGTAGGTCAAATTTGTAAACTACGCAAATACAAAAATGAAGTGCTGACCGGATCTATGTTATCAGTGCAATGCCTTTTTAGTGGTCAGACAGGGTATATTGCAGCATATATCTACAGGCATTCAAAACTGCGTAGCTGTTGTCTACATTATGCAAAGCTCCTTCGACGCTTCACAATACATTTGTAACAAATTGAGAACGTGTACGTTGGTAGGTGAAATTCTACGTCATCAGCCTCACAAACACGACAGGGAGGTGGTTACACGCGTCGCTCCATTTCATCTAGCCTCTCCGCCACCAGCAACACAGGTCATTAACATTGGATGACATTATATGACCTTGCTTATTCTCGTGTTACTTCTTGTGACCCCATAAAGCATTAGAATATCACAACACGGTTTCATCGGCGTGTTGGAATTTTGCGTCCAAAATTGCCTATTTCAACTGGCTCTTTTGAGATCATCACGCGTTTTACCGAGGGCAATTTAGAGGTAGGGATGACCAATGCCAAGGCCATGCTCTCTGTGGCCATATGATGGTTTTCATGCCAGTTATTACTCTGTTCCTCATATCTAAACACCAAAACTACACAACAATACCTACAAATTTGCCCCATTGACGACAAAATTTTAAAACTGACGACTTGCCGCTGACCTCGCATTTTTCGAAAGATTCGTAAGATGCAAACTATCAGCTGTATTAACATGAAAAGTTTCAATAGGCGCTATCATGCTGTATCAATACGAATACTTCCAATGATGGAAACTGACCCACAACAATTTATGTGTTGTCGGATGAGGTAGGCCTCTGACCTAACCTAGGTGACCTAGGTGACCTATGCTCTTCAAAATTTGAAAATAACGCAAAGGCTGCCAAATTGATAAATCTGAACACAAAATGAAGTTTTCGTTCTGCTGCGAACGTTCGTTTTTGACCTATGTTCGGAAAGCCGAGGGATTCAGCTTCCCCTCTTAATCGGCTGCGAGCAAAAAAGTGTACGAATAGTTAAAAGTGAGTTGATTTCCTCATGTCCGATGCTTGCTCCAATATCTTCAAATGTGGAACATTCCCTTTAATAAGCAGCTCATTCAAAGCGTGAATATTATAAATAAATAAATAATGAATAATAAAGCGTAGTTATTATGTTATTGTAAATATTATATTATATTCCGTGCGTAAATAGTTAGATGGACTATATTGGTCATGCATATGGGCCATATCATGTGGAGAGATTATATGGCTAAATACCAAATTAAGATATGTATACGGTAGGGAACATTGCAATGTAAAGTTTCATAGCTTGCAGAAGAGGTCTGAGACGCCGAAGACTGGCTTGGTACGCTGTTGTGGATCTCGCCAATATGTTTAGCAGATTCGATACAGGGCCATGCTCTCAATTCAGTTCAGGCTTTGAATATCGTTTGTTGTTTGAACATGTTATTTATAATTACATTCGTCAGATGAGTCTGTAAACCATTACGTGCTTGCATGTGATCTGTTTTTTTTTGGTGAAATGTGATATATTTGATAGCTGGTATGCGAAATCCAGGAATGGTCTTAGCCTGGGTTAGTAGAGCAGGGAGCCAAAAATTAACTTGTTAGCTTGTTATGGGCTGATGGGATTTCAGATTGGCCCTTACTCTTATTTTGGAATGTCATCACCGCAGAAGGCGTTCGGCAAAATAGACAAAACAATGTTGAAAAAAACATGATGCATAGACAAAAGAATCCTTTCCCGGCGCAAGAGGTCCAATAGTTTGACTTCAGTTCGACTCATTTGACTCAGTTCGTCTTGGCCTTGCCCCTGCTTGAGAAATGGTCCACCAGCGACCAAATGACATTCGGTATTAATGATCTCCAGCAAACATAAAGGCGGGATTGTCCCAGTGGACCTTGATCGGAGCAGGAGACCCTTTGACTGGCATTTAAAGGTCCGGCACAGCGGGTTGGGGTCCCTTAAAACATGCGCTCGGATGGGGGACGACGGGGTCAATTTAACCAACCCAAAGGTTTTCCAAAATGTCTTCCGAACAAGGGCAGCGCAGCCGCGCCAAACTTCATAAAGCTGAAGGAAATTGAATAACAAATCATTAAAAAATTACATCACCTTGCAAGGTCGCTGACCTATGGCAGGTCAAAGGCAGACCTTGGCTGTAAGCGAAGGTCAGTTATAGGGAATCGTTCAATCTGATGAAACAACGGAGTGTTAGATGAAGCCACACAACTCTGGGATAGTTTCTTAGGCAACGCACCAACTGAATTTATAATTACAGCAAACCCCATTAGCCAACTAACCCCAACTAACTAGATCCCCTTTTACTCGAGAGCTTCCTTAGGAGATAGTTTTTAAATCTAAATGATCTAATCTAATTAAATTAAATATAAAAGATCTAAATGACCCAGACCAACAGCTTTTGTTCATGAACATACCGCCCATCGTAACCCCTGGCGCTTATTTGAGATGTAAAATAGCAGAAATTTCGTAGCCTTTGGTCAGCTTGACTTTTTAAGGATCAAACAAGTTCACTGATCTTTAGTGCATTTGACTGATCAGTTTGACGGATGGCATGCGACGAATGGGGGTAAATTTCTTTTGCCAAGGCTAAGCGGGGTGAGACGAATGTAAAGCCGCTATGTAACGCTAGGCAAAGTTTTCGCCGGGGTTAAAGCCGAAGTAATATATTGGTGATTGCCCACTTCTTATCAACTAGCTTTACCAATGGCTACTTGCATGCAACCTTCACTGGTCTTCTAAGAGCCAAGCAAGGTTATAACCTTGACTTATTAGCGCCTGTATGCAGCATCTGAGCCAGGGTCGGAGCCAGGATTTACGACGAAGAGTACTTCATGATTTCCGACGAAAAGGGAGCTCCCTTTACGAGGGAATCCCAGCCCCATTGACAGGACCCACATACTGCAAACAAACTAACAGACTCCACGAACGCTAATAAATAAGGTACAGTTCCAGTTCACGCGTCAACGAACTATCGTATCGACAAGCTGCCGATGTCGGTTTGCCCTGGTGACCTAAATAATTGTCTCAACTGCACAGTGTACGTATGCTCACACGGGTATTCGCAGACTTTGTCTCTAAATTGCGGCCGCGGCATACCACTCCTTGTGTTAGTTCATGACATTAAAAATCAAGCTGGTTTCCCTGATACCCAGATTGCTAAACTGTACCTAATTCTGTCGTGGTAAAAAATGTGCTCGAATCAGGCGGAAAGGGGCCTAAAATGCTATGCCTCCTTTGGTGTGATACGAAACGTGTTTGCCGTGCTTATGACATGCTTGTGTATTTTTATTTGCTGGCAGAGTATAACTTTCCTCGATATGAGGAACTCAAAGACGTCTTTGCTCATTTCAACTGCGAGCGTGGAATGCAAGTTCCAAATGACACTGACTCTTTGAAAATTTTGCTCTGTGAATGATGAGAATGATCAGAAATAACCATTTTCTATAAACCTAAAATTGGATTGACCTTCGTCGTGACCTTGGCATTTTTTTTTGTCGCATTTAACGCCATGTTTCTCTGTAGTGCTGCCCTTCACGTGGCATCTGCGTAGCTTTGACTTTTTTGTGAAAACGTGCCACATCATGGGGCTTTTTTACTGGATTTTGTGACCATCAGCCATGTGTTTAAATCATGTGCTTTAGCAATAAGATTGCCTGAGATTAGTTTAAAAGTTTCTGTTATCGATCGCTTATTTATGAATCTTGATGATGTTATTGCATGTCAATCCAAAACATGCCAAATTTGCTCGTCTAAAAATGACTTATCATTCACCAGTGAGCGGCTGTAGTCCAAATCGGTCTGAATCGGGTTTCAGTTGCCCATAGTCTCGGTTTCGATTGACACACTAGTGCCTACCGAAACCCAGCCTGCTGAGGGCACAGAGGGACGCTTGGCCCGGCCTGTAGAAAGCCTGCCGAGACCACGGTGGCCATCTTGGGACGCATCAGCTGAAATGTGTGAGGAGTGTGCTCAGACCACAGAAGCTACCTTAGACGCTTGGCACAGGCTCTTTACGGGAAGCTACTGAAGTTATAGCGGAGGCCGTCGGCCGACTTAGGATATGATGTCTGTGCAGCGTGCCGACCACCGCGGCTGGGAAACCAGAAGACCGGAGTTCGATTCCCCGCGGTATCCGCCCTTCCTGTCAGGGTGAGAGACAGGCGACTCCAGACAGCCCGAGCAGCTGAGCGCGCTGTTAAATTCCAATGACGACGATCGACACCCGCGGTTGACAACTATTGCATCGCCAGTAATCCGGTCAAGCTTAACCGGGATGTCCAGATCGACGGCTTGACCAATGAAAGCAAATGTCCCTTGAGCCAAGCACGAGCTAATGATCCTTGAGTTGGCCTGGCTCAAGGGCCATTAACGCGCGCGTATGGGTGGCACAAAAACCGGCGAAGCAAAGGCGATAACGGTGAGCCCGGCTGCGTAAGCCTGACCTGTTGTATCGGCATCATCCCGAACAGATCCCACTTAGTGCTAACGATGCAATTTCAGTACGTTTCCCGAATTCACATCAAGCTCATTTTTTGGTAGCTAATATCTGTCAGCATCAAGAAAAGTTCTTCAATACAAAATTTGCTCCAATATGACAGCAACCGACAGGCGTACGATCATCCTTTTCGGAATATTGCGTACCGTGCAGGGCCGCACGCAGCGCTTGCTAAGGGAAGTCTCTAGTGACGTCACGCTAACGTTGAGCGGATGGGGCGCTGAAATCGGCGGACGTTGCTACCCCTATTCAATGGTCTTGTCTACCGTGCCCATGCCTACACCTGTCAGAGGCGCCCCATATTCCGTGCAGATTCACTCGAACGACCGAGGAAAACATTTTTTGTCATAGCTTGGCCCTTGCCTTCTGAAGTCGTCCCACCCTTAGATCTTCACCCGCACTCTCAAACTAATGCACCTAGCCGGCGGGCTACCGACAGAACAACAGCCAGGGCCTAGTATGGGCAGGGGGAGGGCATCAGCGTAGACGAACGGCACCTGGTTGATGGGAAGCCTTATCCCTATTTTTCCATGGGGTATTATTTTCTCCTTGTATTTTCCCTTTCTAGACGTAAACTTCAGTGCAGATACGAGAGACAAAACATATCCATAAGAACAGTTGTTTGCTCTATTTCTTGTTGGCGGACGAAGAGAACGTGAAAGTAGATGTGTGATGATGTTGCGGCCATAACCCTTTGTCGAGACAGTACAGCAGTTGAATGAATACTGAAGTAAAACCGCTCGCGAATCCTGTTCGATGCTTTTATTTTCGAAACAATGAGCCACAATTTTAACAGGTCACCAGCATACCTCCCAAATATCATACTGAAAATATTATAGTAATTGCCACTACCAGGCAAGGACTACCTCGTAGCAATTGCCACCCATTATTTGAAGTGGTGGCGCTACGATTCAATGTTGTAACGAAAGATGCAAATAATAAAATCCAAACACATTGTCAGGTTAATACACGTTTCTCATCGAGGTACTAATCCCACTAATTGGCCTGACACGAGAGGCCATGGCAGGGGCAATTGGAACACTTCACGGGTTGGATATTCAGGATCCGGTCCTTTCCAATCCGGGTAGTCCGGATACAATCCGCACGCCAATCCGCTTTTCCCAGATTTCTTAACCCAATCAGGTCGGGTCTGCGTTTCCAAACAAATTCATGAAATGAATCCATGCCAATCCGCTTCCACATTAAGAACATTTGAGAGCTTCAACAGCAAATTTGGTTCATCTGTGTATCCCAAACTGAAGAAAGTTGTTGATTTCCATCGTAGACAGATATGCAGTAAGTTGCCATGCACCAGTGGGTGCTAAGACACTCAGCACAGCTTTTTGCCTGCTAGAAATGCAATCTTGCATGAAGATCAGAACAAACAAGGTCCCTTATATAAGTATCAATACCACAACTATTTTGGTCCCTTATTCACAAGTACCACCGCATCGAAACGGCCAAAATCACTTCTGCTTTCAATAAGCTAAGGGCATGAGTAAAGCATCGAACATTTTCACGCTCCAGGTTAGGTGCAGCATACCTACACATGTTACCACACAATTTCAGCGTCACCCAGTTCACAAGTGCAGGACGACGCTCATCTAGCTCATCATCTGAAGAACTAGAACGACCATCTCACCTCATAGATGATACTTCAGGTGTGTATCAATTCTGGGGCACCCCAAATGATCAGGCAGCCTCGACTGCGACCGTTATTTCGTGATGGATTACCGGCGACTTTCCTGATGGATTACCGGCGACTTTCCTGATGGATTACCGGCGACGTCAACATTATAGTGTATGTGGAGGAAAATTGAAATACCATTGTAACGAAACAAATACCGTCATAACAACCGATGTGCCGTGCACAACTTTTGTGATCTGAATCGAGTGTTTGCTTTAAGTCCGTGTGCTGAGGGAAGCCCACGCCTGAAATATAGATTCGTTTTTCTGGACTTAATCATTGTATTATAAGCACAAGGTAATTCTGATTTTCCTCCACATACGTCATCATGTCGCTCATCCCATGAACATGATCTAATAAACATTATAATACGCTCGTGCGACCGTCCAGTGCCTGCGGCACCTGCTCTTACATCCAGGGGGATGAGCCAGTTGGGTCACTGAATCCTACTGTTAACATGTCGGCTATCACCAAATCTGCATTTTTTGCTCGTGCTGGAAAAATGCAACAAATGTTCACCACGAACACGACGTAATGACAGAATACCCATTGTTTGTGCTGCTATAGCTGTATGCGCTCTGTGTGTGTTGTGTTTGTACTCTATATTACTGCTAATTTGTTTAGAGGATTAACTTCAAATTTCACAGGCGAAATGCACACTCCAGTCTAGCCTTTCAGGGGGACAAGTGGACAGTTTAAAATCATTGATTGAAAAGGCTTTGGAACACATTATTTCCCGATACACACGCCCGCCGGCTGTGTGGTAGCTGTGGTAGAGAATGACGTGCAGCTCAATCGAAACTGTCTCGTCGGACGCTGATATTTTCGCTCTTAAGTTAGATCCCCCATATTCATGTTGAGGAACCCCCATACTTTTCCCGGGCTGAGAGCCCTGTAGGTAAAAAATCAGGGGCCCACTCCATTCTCCTGTAAGGGACTGAATGTTCTTTCCTTCCACGCCCAGGGGCGTCTACCAGCTGTTGTCTGGTTACAAAGCGGCTTAGTCCCTACTCGACTCAGAGACCCGCAGAGGCTTCATGATAAATCGGTCGCTTCCATGAGGGTGACCGGGGAAGCTGGTCCAGGTCGATGCAAAGGCCCTCACTGGTGCAATAGCAGAGAGAGGTCTTGCCAGCACAGAGGGAGGTCCAATAACTGACACAGAGACCCCAGTGCGGGTCCTCGGTCCGCTGACTGAAACACGACGGAGGGCCCCCGGCTTGAAACCTTTCTTTAGTTTCATCGTGGGTCAAAGGGCCCGATCAACGCAAGAGGCCCTTTGACATTCCGGATCCCGTCCCCGTCCCTGTACAGTGAACGTGTCCCTGGCCAACTCGGACTCCGCGCAGACACATGCTATCCTGTAAGGCACCCTGGCCCGCAACCGACTCGGAGGTTTTTCATTGTCTTGTGACCCCGACCTGTGCAGAAGGTTTTCTGACTGGTAATCGCCCGCTCCGGCCATTTCCCTGCGTAGGAAACGGGCTCCCAGGCCGATACGGGCGACCATTCGGTATTGACAGCCTAGCCGACAGAACCATACTTCTTATTCCTTTGCGGCCTTCGGCCAGCTCTTCGGCGCCCTCGGCTTTTGCAGTCCGGCCATTTGTCGTTTGTCCGGAAAGGACCCCCGGACCGCTCGGGACCTGAGGACAGTTTAGGGTCTGGTCAGCCATCTCCCCTCCTCCCCTTCACCGCCGGCTAACCGGAGCACGGGTCGGGCTGGTCCTGGCCAGGCCGACCAGCCCGCACAGGCCTGGTTCGGTTGCCGTCCGCCAGGGGCACTGCTGGCGCGCGGCCGTCGCTGCGCCGCGCGGTGGCATCGGTCAGTGTCGCCGCCGGCACCGGGAGCTGTGTGGTGCTCGTAGGGTTGCGTGCGAGCGAACGCCCGAAGGTCCGTCTGCTGCGCCCGCGTAGGATGAGCCCCGAGCCGCTGTGAACAGGTAAGCAGCCGCACTGGACGTCAATTTTTGTATATGGTGGGTGACGAGTGTCACCTATTCTTAAATCGGCGTGCGCAATTCTTAATTTGAATCGCACGTTTATCAGGAATGCATTTCTCCCACACGAGCAGGTGTGGAAGGCGGGTGAGCTTTCGCTTGAGAGCTGTGCCGAGTATTGGCTCATGCGCGTCTCGTTAGTTAAATCAACTGCATTAGAATATGCGCGATGACGATTATACCAATGGGCTTACACGCCTATAATACGCCCGTACGAAAGATATTCACTCGACCCTGTTTGAAGCGGCCCAGCCTCGTGGGAAATGAATTATAAATGGCTCGACGGCAGAGCACCCGAGGTGTTTATGACCAGGACGTGGGGCTGACGGCAGCCGTGTTAAGTATCCGACATAGATGCGCTGAAGCGGCATAATGACCCTGCTGAATGCACGTGGTAAGTGGCCGTCGGAGTCGCAAAATGGTCGATTATTCCCCGGTCGTTTTTCATTGGACGCATGTCAGGGTGGGTCGTATTTTGCCGTCTCCGGACAGCCGGACTGGGCAGTGTCCGTGCATCGCGGGTGAGTGGTCGTCGGACGCCATCGCGACGAACGCCGCGGCCGTGCTGTCGACTTCGACATCGGGTGCAGGCATCGGCCAAACCGTACCGCACCAGCCGGCTTGCGGCATATGGGGCGCGATCGGGCCCGCTGTCGGCCCGATCGGGCCCGCTTTTTCTCGACATCTAATATGTTCAGCGGTGCGCTGTCGCGGCGCATCCGGCGTCGGCTTCGACTGCAGCTATTCTGACTCACACTCCGTCCTCCGGCGTTACACTCTTCGCGACAGTGCCTTCGCACTAACTCCGGGGGGAGAGGGGAGGGGAGGAAGGCGGTATGCAGGCCAGTTGTCTGTCCAGTCGCTTGGAACGATATCCGTCGTGATAACAACGTGCAAATTTTGGAAGAATGATAGCTGGAAAACAAATGGTCGTATGCAGGAGAAAGGAAACAGGAAAATAACACCCTTGTCAAAACGTGTTTATAACTGAGTACATGTGGAGTAAGTTGGATGGCGTTTGCTTATATGTGAAAAGCAGGCATAAGCCTAAATTTTCATACCCAAAGGCAGGGTTCTTGTTGGGATAGTGAAAAGGGGGAAGGTAACTGAGTGGTAGATGGTATTGTACATGTATGGACAGGTACCTTAACGTGTCCACCGTATCCGTATCCACCGTAACTGAAACACATCCAAAATCCAGGTTTCAAAGGAGTGTCAAACTTTCAAAAGGAGGGGAGCAGGAACACGTGATTGGAGCGTGGCCCATGGCTGCGGCCGTCAGCAGACGGCTCGCTATTGGTGCTCACGGTCTACACAGTCGCACCACCCTCTCGCCGATCACGGGCGTTGGCATGTTTTTTCTTAGATACCTCTCGCTGTACATGCGTGATGGATGGAATGCAACATTCCATGTAAGGCCTTCATGCTCCAGCCCAACTTACCCCCATTCGTGGAAGCGCCTCTGCTTAAAGATGTTCCTTTTTCCTCCTTCAGGTACACAGGCGCGAAGCTTTCGCTATGTGATCCACTCCTGCATTAGCATACTGGCATCGGTTTAGGATCGACAGTTCGAGGCATTATAGTTTGTGGTTTTAAAGTATTTTTATATCCCTTTTCATAATACCTTAATACGGCTTTGTCACCGCATGCATTGATTGGTCATGCCAATGGGGCCTGATGTGTAACGTTTTGGATGCAGATACCAAGGCGTGTCTGGTATGAACGTGTCTAGTATGAACGCGAATTTCGGAACCATAATGCATTTCATGCAGTTTGAAAACTCCTCTTATTCGAGACCTGGAGTCGTCCGTGCCGCGCTTCCTGGTGACCTCTTTCACAGCCAAAATCATTTTGCAACCGGGTTATTCATTGACAGCTTCTTCTGTTGTTACCGCAAGGGAGCGTGCGTAGCGCTGATTTGTCACTATCTGGGTGCGAGCGCCAGTCGCTAGTGGTCGCTCCGAATGCCGGTCCCTGGAACCAGTGGCGAGTCCAGGTGGACGGGGGAGGGGGAGGGGGGGGCAAGGGGCCGTGCCCTCTTGGGCTCTTAAGGGGCGCCATAGACTCCGATGGGACCCATAACCGGCCGAATGGACGTAGTTTGTTAACACGCGCCCGGCCGGTTGATTATCCTCCGCTCCGGTGAGGGATCAGTTTGACCCCCTTGAGTTCTCAGAAACTAAGGAAGATAGAGACACCAAATTCACAGGGTGTGCTGGTCTTTACGTGGACTCACATGTGCCAAAATTGAAAGTGTCTAGGTCGTGGCATTCGGATCAAGTAGGGTCGAACAATGTCAAATTCCAGGATTGTGACCGAAGTCCCCCAGAACCTAGATATTTGTTTTAAACAAAAGATCACTGGCGCTCATTTTTGACCTTTTGAACGTCATGGTGACCAAAATAATAAAATAATGCCTTGGGTTTTGCATTTGAATAAGCGTCAAATATTATGCTAGGCAGTATGCGCCAAATTAAATGTTGACCTGGGTCATTTTTGGCCTGTGACCCATTCCGCCCTATAAGAAGTCCATGGTGGAAGATTTATAATGTGGTTCCTTCCATCGATAAACTGGAAAAGAACGTCAGAAGCTGCTCCATACAGCAAGCTTCGAGTAATAAAACGGGTTGGATTGACCTTGGTAGGAGCTTTATACCTGACCCTAGGTCACTGGAATTTGTTCATGCGATTGGCGTGTTGCCTAAAATACTATCACAGAGGTGTATGATGTCTAACATTCTATTGTTGCATGCGATGGAACGATTCGCTAGACATTGCCTTCGCTGGATCCGTAACCTGAATTTGACCTACCGTAGGTCAGTGACCATAGAGGGTACTTATAATTTCCCACCAAAGAATTCGTTATTCAGTTGTCTACAGCTATGCAAAATGTAGCGTGATTACACCGCGCCGTTTTGAAACCATCGCAGAAAACCTTCGGGGGTCAAATTGATCCCCATCCGAGCGCCTATCAACACAAAGCGCAACAACATTGACGTATTCGGACCTCCAGGCGATGAAGAACAGTGTCATGCGGAAGTGGAGGGCCGATGAGCAGTCACAAATAATCCTTCGCTGATTGAGAGGGCGGTGGTTGGAAATATTTTAAAGCTCATTGTTCTGTCCAGAGACCTTGCCGGGCCGTAAACGTCCACTTGCGGTGTTAGGCCGATCGCTGAGGAGCCTCCCACGTTGCCCCTGACTACCATGCGTTATCGGCTAGCATGCCGGGGCTCTCTTGATCGATCAGGAGTCCTCCACGTATCATTTCCATTCGCCCGAGGGGCTCCAAACGCCATTGCCGGGTCCCGTATGTTAACTTGCCGGGTAACCGTTGGGTCTCAGGCTCTCTCCACTTGCTCGAAGGGACTTGCGCCACTGCTGGGGCCAATGCACCGAGGCTCTCGATGTTCAGGAATCCTTCGTATTGGCCTTGGGCCATTTCCCTTTGATTTCATTTGCGGATGACCCTTCGCTCCTCTCGGGCCCTTATTGCTAACTTGCCCGGGCACTTTTGATCGTCCAGGGGCCCGCCGCAATGGTCCTAGGTACTTAACATTTGTTTGGAGGACCCTGCGCTGCTGTCCAGAGCCCCATACATGTATCTGCCAAGGTACTCGATCGCTCAAGGACATTTATTCGTGTACACTGGTCTGTGGTTCTTCCCATTTGATCGGAGGGCCATGCACCCTAGCTGGGGCCCTATATGCTAACATGCCGGGGCGCCCCCGGCTGGTCTTGGGTTTCCCATTTCATCAAAATATTTATCGGCCGAGACACATTTGAACAGTCCGGGTCCCTTCACCTTGGTCGTAGGCTCGTACGGTGAAGTGAGGACCTTACCCTGTTGCCGGAAGCCCCGCATGTGCTCGCGAGCGCCAGTGTGTTTCGCCTGCTCGTGTGTACGGGCCTGTCCAAATAGATTCATGAACACCAGCCCGAGGTCTGCACGATGGCAATCTCGTGGCGCCTAAGCCTTAGAGCAGCAGTTGGATATGCTCTAATGACTTTTTTACGCGCAATTGCCTATGATACTTTTACGCGCCGTCGTCGTCGTTTGTCATTTCCGTTGATTAGTTGGTTTCAGACTCGCACTTGTGTACTGCATTTTTGGTGCATCTTGAATGCTGGGGCATTTTATACTCCTTCATTAAATCCAAAACAAATGCATTATATTGGGAATGAGCCATCAGCTGATCACATCGGCCAGTCGACCAGCCGCCGGAAACCGGCCAGCTATTACCAACCTTGGAATCAAATGTGCTTGCTTCTGATGGAATTTAGTGGCAAATTCAAGATTTTTTAGCCATGAATAGCTTAGCTTCAAAACGACAAGGTCCACCATCATCTGAAAAAAATGAAGGCGCTCTAGAGATGTCCATATGTGCCATCTCTAGTTTTCTAGGATTGTGATCACGAAATTGCTTCCCGTATAAAAAGCATGCATACCAATTTTACATTTGAACCGTAAAAATCCGACCTTTCTCTTGAGGAACCCAAATATCAGGGCGCCCACAATGTTGCGTGGCCCCTCTGACGAATCCTGGATCCATCACTGCCTGGACCCGCCGTTGCACGCGCCATTTAGCAGATTTTTTGGCAAAATACACAGACAAGGTTTTTAGGAGAAGTCAGAAAGCTTCATTTACCAGCCCCACGCCATTCTTGTAAAACCAGCGAAAAGTTGAAGGGGCTACCCTGCAGTCCCTCCAGCTTTTTCGCTGATTTCGCAGCCGCTACGGAATCCGTCCCACCTGTTCGGAATAAAGGGAATGGATGTACCGAACAAATGATTTTGAGTCATACGTGTGTGGGAAGGTGAAACACACTCTGATCCATATTTTCCCAGTCATTTTCAGTTTTGCTGAAATTTTCGACAAGTTTGGCCTGATAGGGGCCACAATGGTAGGCGTTTCTTTCGTGTTTCCGTAGTAACGCTGGTTTTCCCTGAAGGTAAAAAAATAACATAAGTCCCAATGGTTTACGGACTTTGGTATTTCTTGGGGTTGGAAACTTTTCTATGGAGTGCTGAGAAAGTGAAAATAAAATGATGATTACTGGTCTTGGTCTATTTAAACGCAATGTTTTGCACGTCTATGAGGTTTTTAACTGATGTAGCCAGTTTGGTCCCTGAGGAGACATTCTCAATCTGAACCTAGCTGGGGTCTAAAACGCTCAAGTTCTTGAATATACATGCAGTGTGTGGTCTGGTTATCAGTATTCCGATAATGCTACATGACCGGCAATCGTCGCGTGGTCAGAAATGACAGGCGCTGACCACTAACCGCAGGTACCCATCCCCTGATGCCGGTCCGTGACGGGCTGAATGGCGCGGCATTTGTTGCATGACGCAGCGGCGTCGAATATGTCCTTTTGAAAACAATTGTCATGATTCCAGATCCTGTTGCCAAAAAGGATGCAGGCTGGTGGTTATGGTTCGTCCAATGTCCACTGTTAAGTTGTGTTTTATTCCTTTCGCATAGCCCCGAAGATTTAAGCACTTTCGGTAAGTCAACTCACTATTTTTGACGCAAGTTTTCGCTCAGATGTGTTGGGAATACAATGATCGGAGTGGCCTAGAATACCCATGTTGATATTCATATTCTTAGATATTCATATTATCTGTGTATAGCGATGCATTTTGAACGAGGCGAGAAGTCTGTCATCTTGAGCTGAAATGCAATCCTGTGAACCCTTAGGAATATCCTTTACCCTTGTTGGAATTTTGTGTCATTGCTAACACTATTCATTTTGAGCCAGGATGGACTGTAAGGCATTGCCTGTCCAGCATGTCTTTTGCGTTTTGCAGCAAGATATCGGCGCATAGATGTGACACAGACGTGCATGCGAGAATTTCGTAATAAACACGTGGGTATTACAGCCCATTGTGCGAATAACAGCAGGCCAGCGGATATAAATTAGATATATAAGCACACAACACATAAAGCATGCATTCGCATGCAGCCACAAATCTGAGAAGTGCTTCCGCGGACAGGTGGGTTCCTGTAATTCCATTGGCCTGGCATGTCCCTGTACTTCCGTCTCCAGGCGGGCTCCTGTATTTCCGTCTCCGGCGGGTTCCTGTACTTCCGTCTCCAGGCGGGCTCCTGTATTTCCGTCTCCGGCGGGTTCCTGTACTTCCCTCTCCAGGCGGACTCCTGTACTTCCGTCTCCGGCGGGTTCCTGTACTTCCCTCTCCAGGCGGACTCCTGTACTTCCGTCTCCAGGAGAGCTCCTGTAAATCCGTTTCCAGGCGGGCTCCTGCATGGATAGCGTCCCAGCGCGTGCCCAAAACTCCGAGGTCGTTTTCTCCCAAATGGGCTCCAGTCCACGATTCTACTGGGCTAATTGTTGTGTGCTTATACATTGCGGTGGATTCCAGCATAACTGCTCACAACGTATTTGAAAACAGCTGCTCCTACATCGATTAACTGCATTCAAATTATCCAGTGGAGCAAACACGCAAACACCTCAACAAGCAAATTAGCCCTCGGGGCGCTGACAACAGGCTCAGCTGGGCAAGGCTATAGACCCAAGCGTTAGTTTTCCCTCCACGCACAGTCTGCCGCTTATCTCTCCCACTGAGCTTAGCCCTCCGTTTTCCAAAGAATGTGTGGAGGTGGCCATGTTCGCGTCTCGGGCTCCTGTGGGCCGCCAGCGGAGCGAACGCTGAGGTCAGCCGGTGATACGGCCGCCGACAGGCGCAGGCCCTCCCTTCAGCAGGCCGGGCTGGTGTGCCGTTCAGCCGATAGTGAGCCGTGTCCTGTCAGCTGCGTCCTTTCCTGTCACCCTGCCTGCGTGGTGAGCAAGCAGCCAG
Organism: Pollicipes pollicipes; assembly: GCF_011947565.3. Taxonomy (NCBI): domain Eukaryota; kingdom Metazoa; phylum Arthropoda; class Thecostraca; order Pollicipedomorpha; family Pollicipedidae; genus Pollicipes; species Pollicipes pollicipes. The sequence goes on along the minus strand of NW_023596136.1, from coordinate 18,041,399 downwards.
CTGGGCGGCTGCTGATTTGTGCGAGCAACTGTAGATGGGCTCTGGTGTTCGTACAGACGTATGTTCCGAACAGCATTAAAGGGGCCCGTTCAGTCACTGAACCCTTCCATTCCGCACACGCTGGCCAGGACTGCAGCTTCCTTAGCTGTCAGTGATGTCGTATCATGGTTCTCTCTCCACGGCTGGCAGAAAATGACCACAGAGCCTGACATGACACATGCAAGCAAGCTCATCACTTTGGGGAGTGGACCTGCTATTTTAAGAGATCGGCTGGTACTTCTTAGTGAGATGACAAACTGCAGGTCCCCATATTCTGAAGCACCACTTTTACAATTGCCGCGGGCGAGGACGTAACTTTAACACTAGCAGATTCCATTATTTAACTCTGCCAATACACTATATAATACGAGCATGCACCGGGTGCAACCGGAGCTACTTAATATAAGTATGCACCCCGTGCACGGGAGCGCTCAAATCCCGCACCGTGCAACCGTGCAAAGGTGCTGCTGTCGTTAGGCTAGATAGTAAAGGTGTCCGGAATGTGATGTACGGCTGCAACAGTACGTTTGGCTTTAATGTGTTACGTTATTACCAGTGCTTCGAAATGTTATATGTTTTTACATGTACTTATGTTGAAATGGACGTGGAAAGGCAGTACGTTGTAAATACCCTCCAGATATTTGCTTCTTTATATAGCTGACAAGGTTCAACGTCTGGCTGCATGCCTATGGGGTCTGCCGCGAGCTCCGTTAACGGAATATCAGGACCGGCTGTGTACGCGACTAATGTGACATCAGTCCGGAGGTTTCTCTGGCCCCTGTAGGCGACCTAGGTCTCGCACGTCCGTACCCAGCGGTAGCTGCGAACCTTCGCAGCCAAAGGGTGACGTGCCTGTCCCGCTATACACAGACACCCGATATGTATCGCTCCCGCTATACACAGAGACCCGATACGTGCCGGTGCCGCTATATACAGGGAGCATATGTGGGTCGAAACATTGCAGACTTGCCGCATGCATGCACAGGCTCTCCGCAGGACATGATTAGGATCCAGATGCAACCATTCAAGGCTAGCCAAACAGTGTCATGTTCCAGATAGCGGCAGCTTGTAGCTTTAACTCGCACCTGCACCAAAGTAGTTTTCTGCGTGGACCTAAGCGTCCACTGCAAGCGCGCCAATTTAGAAACAAATCGGTGGTAGGGTGGTTGTGGCGTGATGTCCCTCGACCGTTCACAGTTTGTTGTAACAGACAGCTTAATATAACGCAGACAGTTGGTACATACTTCTGAAGATAGACTGACGATTGGGTAAGCGCACAGGTCATCAGTATCTGGAAGTTGGTTATGGCTCTTGGGAAGTGGAAACACGCAATTTGATATCACGGTTTGTAGTGAGAACAAAATATTCCTGGTGAATTTGCAATGAATACAACTAGCATTACAGAACTGTTCTATAGCCGAAGTTGACAGCAAATACCAGACACTAGCTGGTCTCAGCGATTGCCCAAACAGATACCCCGTTTATATGAGTCGAAAAAGCACGGCTTGGGCCAAGTACAATTTAGCCCCTCCATCTATCTTCGTATCTACTACTGTCTGCTACCTGCTGCACCTGCGCGAAGTGCTCGCTATCAGTTGTGATTCAGTATGCCGTTTTTGTCGCACTTGCGCCAGAAATGCAAAAGTTACGCAAAAGATCCGCACATGTGCAGGCTAACACGCTTGACGCTGATCGTAAACTTACGATTTATTTTGCAATTGGCTCATGTAAAGTGTCGACTTAACGCCACTTTTTCGAACGATTCGAATCGTAAATTTACGACTGTAGTTCATCGGCTCATGTAAACTGAGTAAGGGTGTGAAATCAACTGCCTATATCTTTGAAAGCTCCCAGCTTGCCACGTGTGATGACAAATTTTGCTCTACTATTTTAGTATAGGTTATATTCACACATACTGTACTCTGAAACTAGGGAGCTGGTAAAAACCGATATTGTAAAGTCCTGTACACCTACTGCGTAGTTAATCAGAGCATATCATGAAGATGCTGTGTTTTAAATGTTATGCAAGCCACTATGGTACCAATAAGAGCACCTAGTACGTAGTCGGTAGTCCAGCTATCCACCAGCCAAGGAAGTATCTATTTCACTTGACGAATAGATGTGGGTAAAACATGATATCCACCAAAGGTCCTACTGACATACCTTTTCATGCAGGATCAGGAGTAAATTTGCCTTTTCAGTTGGAGGAGGAAGCCCCAACCCCAAACAACTTTGGAATGAAAATATTGATGGAAGGTTTGGAAAGGAAAATAAGATATGAAAGTATAACTTGACAAATAGATGCAAGGGCAACATGATATCCACCCAGTCCCCTACTGGTTTCCTATTTCGTCTAGGTCCCGGGGGTAAAGTTTCCAATTCAGTTGGAGGAAGAAGCTCCAGCCCCAAACAACTTTTATGGGAAACTTTGAAAATCAAAATAGAAAATATTCTTATAGTTCGTGGTAAGCCTAACAATTTTATCTGATTAGCTCCCCCTGCAATGCAAACTTAATATCAGTCAATGCACTAGATATTCATTAGTTATTCTTGTGCCTTAGCTTACCTCTGTGGGCACTAGCATAACAGTGCTTATTGTTCATGCTTGGAACACTCAGTTTACATCAAGTGCTAGTTTGTTGTTTTTCCGCCAGCTGACTTTGTAATGTGTGGCCATTTGTGCTACCACTTTTATATGAGATGTATGAAAATTGTTGTCCCTTCGGTTCATGCATGCATTTTTATTCTGAAAACATTTTAGCAAGGTTCTCAAACAGAAATGTACAGATAACACACTTTGGCGTCACACTTCTTGGATGGAGTGAACTTGTTGCAAAAATCACACATGTAGGTTGACTTGTCAGCTTCGTCTGTCAATGCACTCAATATTATTGGACGATTTTAAGTGCCTTAGGTTATCTGTCTGCACTGTAATGGCAAGGAGTTGAATTTTTCCTGCTTGGGACATCTTCCTTTCACAATACATGGTGTATGTGACATGGCAGCGAGCTGTCTGTATAATGCCAATAAAGTTAATTGTATGGGAGAGTGAGTGGGCTGAACTTGAGAGCCCCATGCGAATCTTTGAATCCAGTGGGACTACATAAATTATAGCTCTTCCGCATGCTGTTCAGGGTTTTGACAAAAGACGAATCGGGCAAGAATGCAAACTTGAATACCTGTGTACCGAGACAATACAATCTAGCTTTGCTGCCAGTGATCGACACGGTCAATAGCTATTGTTGGTGATAGTTCTGCACCTGCAGTGATAAAAAAGGTCATCAGTATGCATTAGCAAATTTTTAGTACCAACACATCACAAAATTTAACAAGGCGTTTCAGCCCTTCATTATTTTCGCGTCTTCCGCCTCCCACTGGTACTTATCTGGCTCTCACATAGATTCATCCCAAAGTGGCCCAGTTGTATCCGCAGTTCACACCGCTGGTACTACATGAGATTCACACTTGGCATCAAATAAGATGAAATTGTCAAATTGTTGTGAAAAATTATTGTCACAACGAATAGGTGAACACATTTTAGCACTTGCTTGGATCACAGTAACGCAGGACTGTACATTTTCAGGATTTCTGTGCTGATTAACTTCCAGCGTGCTCAGGGTCTGCAATCCTGGATTTCAAGGCCTTTCTTTCTAACGAAGGCAAATTCTACGCAGTCGCGACTTTTTTTGATTAGGCGAAAACGTGTCGTTATTTTTTCCGCGATGTTATGTGATGTTAATTGTCGCCGGTAAAATAAAGAGACTTTTCACCAAAGCGATGGCCTATGTTGAACAGCCTGTGGAATCAGTGGGATGTCATCCGCATCGTGTAACACTACGCAACGCACGTACACCAAATTGGATGGCATCAGTGGAGTAGAAGCTCCTCATTTAGTCAGCTGACTGCTGTGATGCCCATTAGTTTGAATGGTGGGTATGTTTTTTGGTGGTGTGCGGGCGGCGATTCCCGGTTGGACTCTGAATAAATGGTCCACAGTTTTGGCATGCGAACACTATTCTGGAATGGAGATTGAATTTTGGAACAGTTAAGCTTAATCATAATTTTATGTTTTTCTGTGGGGGTATACACAGCTCGGAGTCATATATCATGTGGCGTTTGTAGCGCATCGCGTATCGCGGTTGCTAGGCGTTTCATAACCTTGGGTTGTCATGACCACGGCTATTCTAAGGGATTTCTTTTTCATTTCTTCCTTAGTGATTGGTAGCATTTATAGAGCTCGACCTGTAGAATATTAAATTATAGGTCGATCCTAAGAGGAATGACAACCAAAATATACCCACCATTTAGACTAATGGGGTGTGTGACTGCACTAAATGTGCAGTTTCCTCTCCGCCGATGTGATCAAATGTGCTGTAATTAATGCCATGCAAGCTTTGGCTTTAAACTGTCTCTATTCTCACTCCAGTTCGATGTTGCCACTTTTTCAGACCGGGTAGTTCTACGCCATTAGATAACCTTGTATGGAGTCATGATTTTCCGCGTAGTTTTATTTCGTCTCGGATGTGCTAGTAACTGTCACACTAACTGGTAGTTTCCGCTCATCTGATTGGTAGAATTCTTTTCCTAACAGAGCAGTGTTCGCTCCCGTACAGCGCACACGGCCATCGATGCCACAGATGATAACAATAGCGTTTTTGCATTGCCGCCGATAGCAATAGCTTTATCGAACTACCTGCAGGGACGTCTTTTTTGGTGAACTGAAAAGACTAGCCACTCGCCCTTTAAGTCTGAGTGCCTCTTCTAACAATAAAGAAAAAGAGCCATCGCCGCCAATGAACCGACGACCCACGGCCCACTCGTCCAATCTGCTAGCTGAGCCGAGCCACGCGGCCGCCGCCACTCCGGGTCACGCTGATATCCGTCCCCAGCTGGCGGCGAGCGCCTGACCCGCCGGCGCCATTCACTCACTCCGCAGCTCCCGCGACCTCTGGACGTTTTTAGGTTAATCGTTTGGTTTGAAGAATAAATATTGCGTAAGGTGTTGCTATCTGATTTCATTTTACAATTTTTAAAGTCAGTAATTTGTGTGTGTGTGGGGGGGGGGGAGGGGGGGGGGGGGCGATAACCGGTAATGCCTGGGGCGCTCCTCTGCTTACGTTTGTGGTTCTCCGTTACCGGAATTTAGAGGGAGCTCTCTGCTCTGGCTTCGGGGATCTGTGGCTTAGTATGGAGCTCATTCGGACTCCTGCCTTCGGGTTCGGCGCACTCCTCTTTGGGCGGTTTTGTACGTCTCTCGATTTGAAACTAAGACGCCTCTTTACAGGGCTCGGGGGCTTTACCTGTTTTGGGGTTCGGGGTGCCGTCTATCTATAGGCTTTGTGGCACTCCCTTACTTCGGCTGAGGAAGCCCTTCTGCTTGTATGTTTGGGTGCTCCTCTGACAAGGCGCCACCTTTCTGGGGTCTGGAGTGCCCCTCCACCAAGTCTTGAGTTAGTTCTGTCTAAGGTTAGGGTAGAACCTCGCCCAATTTTGGGGGAGACACCACTCTACGTGGGATGAAGACTCTTCCATCGAGGTGTAGGGCGCCTCTCCAGCTGAGCTTAGTGTGTTCCATTAACGTGGGCTTCGGGTCGCCGCATAAGTTTTTACTCCCTCTTTCGGCTTCCCGTAACAGGGGCGCCCTAATCGGACAAAAGGGGACCGACATGCTCTTTGGCGCCATAACACCCTTGGCACCGCATGGCCTAATGGTCGACTGGTTGGCACCATGGAATTCCATATGAGAGCCTTGTGTTCGAATCCCAGTCGTCTCATGACCTCTGGGCGTTGACATTGCCAATACAGCCCCTGGCGCTTCACAAGAAGGTGCGTGACGCCCTCTTTCCCTAAAATGTCTTGTTCAGACGGGATATGTTGTTCCGACGTAGTTTAAACGCAATTCCCGTGCAGTATATCCTCCTCAGTCGTTTCCGAGCTCCTGAATGAATTATGCGTGTCCCGTCGAACACTTCACCCCACGCAATCGGGCGAAAGGGAGACCGCTCCGAGCAGGCGCCTCTCAAGCAGCGCCGCCGTTGCTGCCGAACCTGTGCTTCGGTGGCGTGGGAGGCGGCTCCGCGCTGCGCCTCTCGAGCGGCGCCGCCGTCGCCGCTGGGCCTGTGCTCCGGTCACGTGGGAGACCGCTCCGAGCGGCGCCTCTCGAGCGGCGCGGCCGCCGCCGCTGGACCTGTGCCTCGGTCGCGTGGGGCTCGTCCAGGAGCGAGACCCCAGCCCCGCTGAGGTGTTTGTTTAGATGAGCTGGTCGTCGACGTGTGCGTGTGGGATGTGTCACGCGAGCGTTTGCTGGGTTCAGATCGGCTGGCTCAAGCCCTGAAGGCCCAATTGGGAGAGAGGAAGCCAGCTCGGAGTGGAAATCTTGAGGTGGTTCGATTTCAACCATACTTTCACGCAGCGCCTCGACGAAAGACACTGGGTTGTGCGGAGTGGGAACAGCGTGCATATATTCTGAATGAGGACGTTAGTCTGATGAAAGAGTGACATCGCTTAAAGTTGTATATTTCCTGAGGAAAAAGTGACACAATTGAAACATAAATCGACGAAATATGGTATTTGTGTTTGGTTGAAAGCCGTCCACGATGTGTTCTTTCAGTTCTTCGGCTCGTTAAACTTTCGGTAAATTGGGTTCGACACAACACAATGACGTCAGCTACCATAACTACGCACGAAGTCCTGCGATGGATCTAATAAACGTGCTAATTCTAAACTAAACAATATGCCAAAACCATAGGAGGAAAACGAAGACAAATACAACCAAACTGTATGGGCATGGTGTTCTCATTGACACGCAAGAATCATATGCATATGGACGTATCATAACCGAGTTCAGCAGTATGGCCCCGAAACCAAAACTCACGACCCAACATTGACGTTTTGAAATGTAATTTCTCGATTCCTAACATATAAAGACATGGTGGTAGTCGGAGCCAGACGATTCCCAGCTGCCACGACACGATAAGGAAAAGCTCCAGAGACGCTTGGTGCCTTCCAGTCGGCACCTGGACAGGTGGAAAAAGGGGAAGGCGCGTTTTCTTTTGTGAAACAGGGGAGTGCGTCTCAGGGGAGTGCGGCTGTTACAGACACTTGACAGCTGGGGGCGACTCTTCGCTTCTGAGCGTTCGAAATACTTCTAGCACGCCCCGCTCCTTCACAAAGTCATCAGTCCCGGGTCAGCCCAGAGACTCAAGACTCGGTGCTTTATATTGGGCGCGTTTAAAGGGCGTTCCACATCGGCATGGGGTTTTGAACTGAAATTGTCATATTGAAGACCTTTCGATGCTGCTCACGGCCCTGCTCACCCTTTCTAAGACTTTGGCTCCTGAGCTCAAAGGCCGCAAAGATGTGGGAGAGTAATTATGGGAGAGTATTTCAAGGTTTCCTTGGAATGCGTGACGTCACAACAACTTCATTTAAATCCTATCATTCCTTTATCCATGCGCCGTTCAAGGCTAAAAAAAAAATGTAGCTGTCGAATCGCCCACGCGTGACGTTCGCAAGCGCGCTTTCTAGACATAACGACATTCGATTGAATCTCAGTCAGTGTCGTGCAAGGCACGGTGACGCAATCAAACAATGATGTATTGAGGGACACATTTACCACATGGAAGAATTGTGTTGTTTATAGCAGTATTTTCCTCCTAAAAGTACAAGGACAGTTGTAAAAGAACCTTTTTCATCATATTTGATGCTTGATTCAAATATCTTCGAATCTGGAACATTCTCTTTAATACCTGAGACTATCCCGGCAGCAAAATGTATAACTTCTTGAATCATATACACCTGGGGATGGGTCACGGGATCATTTCGAGATCATTAGGCGCAACGTAAAGCCTGAAGCTTCTCAGCGGGATCAGTATCCAGACGCATTTGTGCACGCCTCTGGCTCTCGCGGAGGAAGGGAATCTCAGCGGGGTAAGTATCCAGACGCATCTGTGCACGCCTCTGGCTCTCGCGGAGGAAGGGAATCTGCGGGTAAGTACGGATGTGTACGCCTCTGCTCCCGAGCGGAGGGCCGGTCTCGCGGGAAGGATCATACGCATTTGTGCACGGGGGGCCCTGTGCTCTGGCTCTCGCGGAGGAAGGGAATGCTCCGTAAAGGTGTGATACCCTCTTCATATTTCTTAAGTGGAAATCACAAAGTTTCTTCAGCGATGGTTTGAAGAGTGATGTGATGTGATGTGATGTGACGGTGTGATGTAAGGCAGTGTTTGTTCTCATAACATAAATCAAAACAAACATCACTTCGCATAACATTCATGACCATGAAGTGGAAATCACAAAGCTTCTTGAGTGATATTTGGAAAAAAGTGATGTGATGTGGTGTGAAGTGATAATGTGATGTGATTATGTGATGTGAAAGGATAATGTGATATGAAGTGATGCTTGTTTCCATACTTCTATGAGAACAGTGTCGGCTTTGTCTTTGTTCACTTTCAGAGTTTTCGCCAAACTAAGCCTGAAGTTTGCAAGTTGACATTTCGAGACGTTTTAGTGCGTCGAGACTCTGCTCGTTGTGGGAGAGTGGTCTGGGAGCTTGGTGTCATCTGCGTATGAGATGAGGTGTTTATGTGACAGGTGAAGTCGTTTGTAAAAAGGACGAATGATAGCGGAACGACTGCAGATGCCTGGGCCACTCCGTGTGTTAACGACTACGGATCCCTGGGCCACTCCGTGGTTAGCGATAGGGTTGTCAGTCCTCCACGCACGACCTACCTCCGACCACTGAGAAAACTTGAACCAATCGGGAGCTATGTCGTGCTACTGAAACTTTGTTATAAAGCGATCATAATCAACGCTGTCAAAGGTTTGGCTAGGTCGACAATTGCCATCGAAATTATCTCTCCGCTGTCGGCAGTCCTCACCAGCTGTCCAACAGTATCGAGAAGAGCGTCCTCAGTAGAGTGACTTTGTCGGTAGACATATCGAGCGAGGCTGATAATGCCATTACAGTGGCGGTAAGTGCCCATGTGATTGCAAAAGACTTTTTCAAGAATTTTAGAGAGCACGCTTAAACCGAGTGTTCCACATTTGTAAGGGGTTGCGAACTGAAATAGTCATTTCGAAGAACATTCGGTGCAGTTCGCAGAACAGCCCTGATCAAATCCAATAAACCAGTAGTTTCTTAGCTACACGTCCGCGAACAAGTGCAAACTATTTTGTGAATCAATTGAAACGTCGTTCAGGCATGTATGGCTCCACAGCAACGCCATTGAAACGCTACCATCCCGTAGACCATGCGACGCTCAAGGGTAAGGATAATATTATTGTCGGGCCGTTCAGGTGTAGCGTCCGTGAGTACGATTTCCAAAGATTGTAGTTGGCTCTCCATCAATATTGAACAATTTGAGCAAGCTTCGATCACATTTCGCATTTAATGCTACAAAGCGCAAGAAGGTGGACATGATTGCTAGATATTACGGCAATACGGCTTGTAACAGAATGACTTAAAGGGAGCGCTTCACTTTTGAATATATGGAAGCAAGCATCAGGTATGATAAAAAAGCTCACTTATGTCTATTTGTATACTTTTGGGTGGAAAGGACTGCTCTACACAACACAATTTCTCTATTCAGCGGACACAGTCCTCAATGCGTCATGTTTTGATTGCGTCATCGTTCGTTGCACAGCACTGATTGAAGGCCAAGTAACGGACGTTTACATCTGGAAATCGTGCAAGAAGGGCAGGGCTGTTAACTGCGCCGGATAATATTCAAGATGGCTATTTTAGTTCAAAATTCCATACAAAGGTAGAACACTTCCTTTCAAAAAAGCGCCAACCGAGTATGTTAATACAAGCCATCATCTTAAGCTCACAGTTAAGTATACAAGAACCCCGTGAAAAAGGGCCAAAGTATGAACACATCACGATATTTGGCTCAGTGAGCGCCTTCAGCATCGTACTGCAATCTCTCGGGTAGTTTGAAGTACTAAAAGTGAGTGCAAAGGTGGGAATTTCGCACGGCTAGTTCGGCAATACCTCATCGCCATACAAACGTTCCATGAGGCAATCAGCGATGTATTGAGGAAGATATTTACCAGATAGAGAAATCTTGTTGTGTATAGCAGTCTTTCCCACTTATGAGCATATCAATAGCCAGTGGGTGGTTATTTTATCACGTCTAATGCTTGCTTCAATATCTCCAAATGTGAAACATTCCCCTTAAGAGATCTGCCTCTATTGTTCGCTGGCACAGTTTGGTCTCCTGATTCCAAGATGGGCAGCACCACGCACAATTTTCTTCTCGTGAGTAAAGACCTGAGTCGCAAGGAAGCAGTTGATGATTCGCAGGAGATGAGGAACGTTCACGGAAAGCATTGGCGCACCTTCATCATCGGAGCTCCGTCCACACACACCGCCCTCGAGCTGTTCATCCGCCTTATTGACGTGGACAGTTCGGGAGAGTAGCAGAATTGGTAGTGAAGGAGGTCGTGCCGGCTGTTAGCAGTCTGGGTAAATGTTGTGGCGGCAACCCGGGACCCAACCGCCACGAAATGACGTTTGAACTCGTCAGCCAAATCATTCCTTTAAAGATCTTCTTGGTTTGCTGATGACGTCATGTCAAATCATTTGAAAGGAGGTCAAAAACTGCGTTGGCTATCCCAAGCCTTGACACCACGGAGGAAATCGCATCTAGCAGATGTGAGGGCAAACTTGCTGTTTCCAAGCCGTGTGGAGTCCGTGTGAAACTTCAGTTGGCAGAGCCAGCCAGATCCCTCGCGCTTCGCTCGGCTTTCAGAGCCAGGAGCCGCCGGTTACCTGCTGTCAGCCAGGAACCGCCGGTTGTCTGCTGTCAGGGACAGCTGGGGCACTTCACGCGCACAGTGACGATCCATGAAAAGGAATGCCACCACACTTGACTAAGAGAAGAAGGGTGTATATGTCCTACAGCCCACACTGTGCAACGCGCTTGCAATTGTACGAAGCTGTGCAAATCGCCGCTCAACAGTCCTCAAGGGACTGTGCGACGACACGACGACGGGTAGGACACGAAGTAGGATCTAATGAAATCGTGAGACGTTCAGCGCTGAAACAACGATAATTGGGAAGACGTATAGGGAAAAGAGAAGACGGAATCTGTGACGCACAGACAGGAAGAGAAAGAGAGAGAGAGAGAGAGAGAGAGAGAGAGAGAGAGAGAGAGAGGGAGAGAGAGAGAGAGAGAGAGAGAGAGAGAGAGAGAGAGGAGAGAGAGAGAGAGAGAGAAGAGAGAGAGAGGAGAGAGAGAGAGAGAGGAGAGAGGAGAGAGAGAGAGAGAGAAGGAGAGAGAGAGAGGAGAGAGAGAGAGAGAGAGAGAGAGAGAGAGAGAGAGAGAGAGAGGCGAGAGAGAGAGAGAGAGAGAGAGAGAGAGAGAGAGAGAGAGAGAGAGAGAGAGAGAGAGGCGAAATAGACTTATGACAAAACGACGCAGGGCCGTATCACCACAGAAACGTATTTCTTGGAGATGGCCATGTGGGTTTTAAGTATGATGCATTCCGTTTCACCAAATGTCACACATTCATATTCTTGTCGATCAAAGTATGACAGCTTGAAGAAGCATGACATCCCTCTTTTATAATGCTATGCCATCGAGCCTGTCATACCTCTTCTATTGGTAACGTGATCGCAAAGCTTGCGATCGCGTAGAAAAGGCGCTCACAAGGTATGCAACTCTCGTTATGCCATCAAAATTACCGTAAGTGGATAGGAAAAGAGCTATCGGCAAACCCAACTATTTCCACTTTAATTTTCACTCTCGCATGGAGGAGTAAAGTTTCCGATTCCCTTGGGAGTTCCAGCCCCCGCCCCCCCACGCCAGCTTTGAGAGGAAAACAGTGCCAACCGGGAATAAATATGTTCCTTTTTTTGTTCATGTTTGGTTACATTATTTATCGCCAGCTCCAGATTATAGTTTATGTGGTATTTCACAACAGCAGAGCTGCGTGGGTTGGGCTTGCCGTGCATCATAATATAACATTACAGGTCAGATCGCACAGAGCAGTTCAACGCATGTTAAACAACCAGCACTGTAGGCACCCACACACTGCGTGTCACAGCGCTGTACACGCTGCAGGCGCCGCTCCAAATGACATTAAAAATATTGCGGGTTTACATTAGGTGGTAGCCGACCTTACCCTGCACTCCAACGTAGCACAGACGGTGGCAGCCCAGCTCTGGACGTATTCTTGGTAACACGTGTCGAATGACACCTCGTGTCTCGTGCTAATGCTGCTCTGCGTTATCGATGGTGTAAGCACTCTGCTCTCACCTGCCTGTTGTCATGGCTGCGTGGGTCACGCACGCCCCATGATACCTGGCAAGGTTGTGCTGGTCAGGCTGCTTGAAGACATCACTGATGTGATGGTGTTTTTGCCTGTCTCTTATCTCTAGGGCACATCGATTTAGTAACGTTTGCAACCCATTAAGTTCCGTGACGTGTGTCATATAGTGATATGCTGCATCGGAAGAAAGAAGTCACTAAAGCCGTGTTTGCAAGAATGGGTTCTGGTATGGCCCTTTAAGCGTGCCAGATCGATAAAGCTAGCCTCGAATTTTGTGCCGGCCAAACATGCCAGCCATTACATTTTGACGTGATCTGGTCTATACGCGGCTTGTAACTGAGATGATTGTCCATTATGATGGTGATAATGATCTAGACTTTTCACAACTGTAGTGAGGCATCACAACATCCATGAAGTTCAGCGGGAAAGGTGCCAAGGCTGTAAGCATGGCCGACGTACCTTGCGCAAGGGTTCGGGTTTTGGTCGCGTTCAGTTTCATGCCGTTTGTGCAAAACTGCTTTGAATGCAGTTTCTATGCTGTGTCCTTTTCGGTATTCGTGTTTGGCGCCCGAACGTAGGAGGTTCGATTCCAAATACTGAACCAGCTGGTGCTGAACACGTTCCTTGGTCTTCATGGCTCCTGGCAGAATGGAGATCGGACGCACACGGGCAGGCTCGAAGGTCCTTGTCTTTTGGAATGGGTGTGATGAGAGCATGTTTCCATGCTGCTGGTACGAGGCTGGTCGTCCGGTCAGCATTGATGCCGTTCAGGAGGCTGTCCTCCACGCCGGAAAAATCAGCATGGTCACCCTAAGGCTGCCTGTGCCAAAAGCATTGGAGGATTTTATTGATATCAGTATAGCTATATCAGGTATATCATGTCTAAAGCTGCTGGTTGTTGCTCGAGGAAGGTTAGTGGTACCGGTGTCGGAGTCTTCATCCAATGGTGGCAGCAATGGGACCGATGCTGACATAGAAATCACTCAGCGCATCTGGCGCAGAACTGGGCGCTAACGCGCCTTAACGATGATGGACAAAAATTCGCCAGACGTTGCTCGGCGCCCTTCTGTCGGGGACGTGCTGTAGGTGAGCCTGCCGATCTCGGCGCCCTTCTGTCGAGGGCGTGCTGTAGGTGAGCCTGCCGATCTCTCCGCCCTTCTGTCGAGGGCGTGCTGTAGGTGAGCCTGCCGATCTCGGCGCCCTTCCGTCGGGGGCGTGCTGTAGGTGAGCCTGCCGATCTCGGCGTCCTTCTGTCGAGGGCGCGCTGTTGGTGAGCCTGCCGATCTCGGCGCCCTTCTGTCGAGGGCGTGCTGTAGGTGAGCCCGCCGATCTCGGCGCCCTTTTGTCGAGGGCGTGCTGTAGGTGAGCCTGCCGATCTCTGCGCCCTTCCGTCGAGGGCGTGCTGTAGGTGAGTCTGCCGATCTCGGCGCCCTTCTGTCGAGGGCGTGCTGTAGGTGAGTCTGCCGATCTCGGCGCCCTTCTGTCGAGGGCGTGCTGTAGGTGAGCCTGCCGATCTCTCCGCCAAGCCGCGCGGCTGACGTCTCAGTCAGTTCCTTGCAGTGGCCACTGGCCGCCAGGCTGGAGCGTCTGTCGCCGACTGGCGAGCAGCTGGAGCGTCTCAGCAGAAATAGGTGGTGCTCCGGGTGGTCATGTCTGTACTTGGCTGATGGGGGGGGGGGGGGGGGGCAGAGACGCAGCGTTGAGTATTGGTAGGAAGATCTTAAGATATTTTCATCATTTCCCAGTGGGTTGCTGTGGCAGAAGTATGGGGCTCCGATCAGAGCAGAACAGCTTCTGACTGGAGCCCTCCTGGTCTAGTCTCCGCTTGCCTTGGTGCCGAGCAGTGGAGCTGGTCCGACTGATCTCGCCGTTGCAACGAAGCACAGCACGGGTGTAGTCGTGAGGGCTGACACCGGGACACCCTGCGTGCACCACTTGATTGGGAGGATTCGATGCGACGGTGTCCAGCGGTGTGTTCCCTAGTCGGTAGCTCGGGCACTGGAACCATCCAGTAGCTGCTGGATGGTCGGCCAACATGTGTTGGAGCTGGCATTTCAGGTATCAATTGACTGCCACTTGGGCTGACTCATTCATGAGCACACGGTAGACGAAAGCGCAAAGCGGGCTGCGGCACCTTTCCCACGTGTGCTCTGACCAGAGATATTTTCAGATTGTTGTTACCTGTTGCCTGTTGTATGCCCGTTATATGCCTGTTGTATGCCTGTTTTGTACCTGCAACAAGGTTTTTGTCAACACATGTGTTGGCATAATCCGGACTTGATGCGCGTCTCAGATTAGCAGGACCACACCGCAACGTCGCCTGGCTAGCTCTGGCCGACAGATCGCGCCTACACAGCCCATAACCATCGATAGTAAGCAGTCGGTCGGGGATATTCTGGGTCAGCCGAGCCCCACACGCTGTCAGAATGCCAAATCCATACATTGAACTCGGCAGGTGAGTTATCTTGGACCTCTGCGGTCGGATGCTCGGCTATCGGTCTCCCCGCCGGCGGGTTAGTCGGTCCGCCCATAACGCGGGGGGGGGGGGGGAGGGAGGCGCGCCGCCGCTGAGGATCGGGAGGCCGGCTCCAGCGATCTGCTGACCGGTGGGGCGAGGCCGCTCGCGGTCAGGGTTGCCGATCGCGGCGACCCGGTGATCTAGCGGTAGTCTAGTGGAGTCAGGGTCACTCACAGCGGTCGAAGCAACTGGCGGAGGGTACCAATGTCAAGGTCACGCCGCGCAGCGGTCGGTCGGTGGTAGGGGCCGTCTCCGCAGCGGTCGGTCGGTGGTAGAAGCCGTCTCCGCAGCGGTCGGTCGGTGGTAGAGGCCGTCTCCGCAGCGGTGGACGCCATGAAACGGTCGCAGGTGTTGCGGCGACGACCATCGTGTGGATGGCATATTAGCTAGACTATGTCGAATCTCGGAAAAAACGACGTGCAGCATCGAGTGCTGAGGAAGACGTGACCCTGTACGAGTTCCTCCTAGTGCTGCACTCTTGCACCGTCGCACTGTTGTTTTGACTGTTGCGGCCGCTCTATTCTTTAGGTTTACGGTTCAGTAGAGTTGCTGGCTCGCCTGGCACTTAACGCCGACACGCTCACTGACACTATGCGTATTTTTGCAAGGACGCCGTGCAAACTGTGTGGGGCAGGCAAGGCGGAAAAGAGCTGCACTCGCACACCCACCCTGGAGCTGCTGGCGCTAGACTAACAAGTCACTTCTCCCTGCTCAAGCCCACAGCCTTCTTGCGAAACTACGCGCAAGTGTGAACAATATAGTAGCTAAGCCTACTGAGGTGTTCAAAAACCTGACCACCTCCATCTCAGTCTCCTCTCTCCTTTCTTCATGGAACCCTCTAGCCTTACCTTTGTTTACCACAGTAAGACTTTAACACTACAGCCCACGTTAACAGCGTCCTAATGACGACAGTGTTGCACCAACCAATGCTATTGGAGTGTAACAACGTTAACATTCCAACAGTGACCCGAGGCCCGGTTTTTGTGCCCCTGGGTTCAGCAAAGTCTTAAAGGCCCGGGCCATTAGTGCCTACACTTCTCACGCTTATTGCCGTAACGGGAGGGAGGGGAGGGGGATGAAACTCTCGGCCCGAGGACAGGCTCAAACGCCACGTCTTGGAGCACGGAGGCGAGTGGTCTCTACTGAGCACACCGTCCGCACCGAACCAGCCAATCAGCAACCGCACGAGGGCTAACCATCCCTAAATGTGCTCTTGGAGCAAGGAGACACTCATGTCAGCGCGTGGTAGAACATAGTAGTGTTCCAGTTATAACTGCAATGGGACATTTACTGATGGAGTACATTCCTGTCAGCAAGCGAGCACAGAGTCGCTTCTATGTACGTTATTGGTTTCTCAACGAAAAATAGAGGACATTCATGCATATCTTGTTTTGAATTAGAAGATGGAATGAGAAGTATGGGGCGGGAGGAAATACATGAACGCAATTGGTGGATAGAGAGACGGATAAATAATGATGTCGTAGTGTTGGCCAAGCTTACCTTTAGATGATAATACCTGATGACATTCCAACCTGGCGTTCTCCGGAGGAATATGCAAGGTTCTGTTTGGAACCGTGAGCTGTTTGGCATCGCATTACCAAATGCGCTTGATGTGATTTGTGTTTGACTGCGTTGGTTTGGGTCCCATGGGGGCCCCAATCGTCTTCACAAACACCTGAGCGCTAAGCGCTGTCGACAACCGCATCGATCTCAGGCTGCTGGGGCCCTGGCGTGGCATATCGAGCGGTCAGTGGGACGGACCAATCCGTTGGCTGATATGCGAGAACTAGAACTATCGGCCAGGCTCGAGGCGCTACTTGTATACGCCAGACAGACGGTAGTCAGGCAGCCCAGGCCCCAGACATACACACCATGCCAGGCTGCGGCGCTGCCTGTATATGCCAGATAGATGGTGGCCAGGCGGCCTAGACGCTGGACGTACACATCAGGCCGGCGACAAGTCCCTGACACGGCCGGTGTCTGTGTCCTACTGATTTGTCGGCTTTGCGCTCACGCCCGACTAGGCAAGACAGCAATGAGGGAGTGTCACGAAAAACGCCGTTCTGGCGCAGTAAGTCCGAACGTTTAAATAAATACTGATATAAATGACACAGTATTGCCAAACACTCGTTTGCAGCAATGATCACATAGGCTATGAGCAAATGCGGTGTTTATCGTTCAGACAAAGCAATTTTGACTAAGGCATGCCAGTTTGGTTTCAAATCGGATAGAAAGAAAACGAGCAGATCTTCACACTGAAGTCGCCATCGCTTCCCACAATGTCGGTGAAAAAATATAAGCCACGAAACACTCGTAATTAAACCGAACACTGGTGGTTGGCTTTCTTTTTCTAACCCATAACATCAAAAGAGTGCTCCACATTTGCATGCGGTTTTGGATTGAAAAAGCCATCTCGAACATCATTTGGCGCAGTTCACAGCTCTACCCTTCTCAATACACCCGTCAGTTTTTGAACTACATGCCCGCGAACACGTGCAGACTATTTTGAGGAGACCTTTCAAGGCCACCCACTCATCCATGACACCATAAAAACGTCATTCAAATCCCGCTATTGCAAAGGCCGTGCGGCGATCAAGGCCAAAAAATGTCGTTGTCGTGTCGTCCATATCTGGCCTTCGTGAGCACAAATTACCATGCACGGCCGTCAATTGGCTCTCAATCAATATTGCGCAAGGTATGGAGACGTAATCAAACAAGTAGGTATTCAGGAGCATTTAACTTTTGTTTCTCTTCAGAAAGACGTTGTGAGCAGTCTTTTCCACTAAAAAAAAAAAAAAATACCACTTGTTACAAGTGAGCTTATTTCATCACGCCTGATGCTTGCTTCAATATCCTCAAATGTGGAACATGCCCTTTGAAGGCAATTTCCCTTTAACAAAAAACAAACATTGAAAACATTCCCTTTTGGTGGAACGTTTCACAATTGAAGATGTTGAAGCAGGCATCAGATATGGGAAAATGAGTTCACTTGTAACCATTGGTACGCTTTTTAGTGGAAAGGCTATACAACCCCATTCTCCGTTTAGTAAATGTGCTCCACAATGCGCCGTGGTCCGATTGCGCCATCATATCTCGCACAACATTGATTGGAAGCCAATTGGCGGCCGTTACATCTGGAAACCGCGCTCACGAACGCCAGATGTAAACGCCTCGACAATTATATATTTTATTTTTTGGCCTTGATCGCCGCATGGTTTGTGGAATGGTAGGATTTGAATGACGTTATTGTAACATCATGGATGCCAAGGTGACCTTGAAATATTTTCTCGATGTACCCTTCCCCATTTTCGTGGGCATGTAGCTGAGAAACTAGAGGGGCTCCGGTATTAAGAAGGAAGGGATCGTGAACAGCACCGAAGGGTCTTCAAGTTGGGCGTTTCTTTAGATATGGAATGGAATGAAATTTTAGATATGGAATAAATGCGTAGGAGGGGCGTAGTTTTCTCTTTAACTTGAGCTCAAGCCCCCCCCCCCTTAACTTCCTCAAGAGAGTAAGCCAAAGTCTGTGAGAAAGCCGTTTATTGGGAGATTTTGTAGATGGGTTGTCTCCTTTTTCATTGCTCAGCCGCCTCCCCCCCCCCCCCCCCCAACTCATTTCGCGAAACTACGCCCCTGTTGCGTTGTGCTTAGTTTGTGTAACATTTGCGTGGAAAAACAATGGTCCATAACATTCCATTGTTTCCGTAGAAAGTTGGATAGGATCGTGCCGAGCCGGCAGGTGGAGTAGCAGTAGAGGACATGTTGAAATTTTGCCACAGATATTACCGTTTAACTGGAATTTGACGATCGCATGGTGTGATTAGGCTTTCCAAAACAAGCATTGCATAACCCGAACTCTGATCCCGGAAATTCATGCGATCAAAATATTGGGATTTATTTTCTGAACAAAGTTTAGTTAAGATATTGCAACATTTCCGTAAACCTATGACTTCATTAAGCACAAATAAGTCCCTGTGCCGAATACAACCAAGTAAAAAGTTACACTGTGTTTAGCATAATGACTATGTTTCTTATCCTTCCAGGGGATGTTAATGCCGGCTAAGGATCGTGTGCTAATGAAACGTGTTGGCCCAGTTATTGCTCACTAGATTAGGTCGGAAAGGCGACGTCATCTCACTCTGCATTGTAGAATATCAATCCGTGGATCGTCACCATTCGGCCTTCATTTTGTCGTTCAGCGCCTGGCGTTGCCGCTCCCGTCCGCACATACCAAAGCGACGCCTGCCCCCCGCTGCCCCAGTGGTCGGCTGTGCCCTGGCCCGCACCCATCGCCGTGGCCAGACTCGGGGTGGGTGGACTTCCCTGGGTAAACACGCCAGCCGTTGCGAGTCTATGTGTCCAGCGGCTGACCACTGTCCCGTTCTGTTTGCCCGAGGGCTCGTTCGCGCACGACGCTGTGTGCGACGTCAATAACTGAGGAGTGTCGGACGCCAGTCTGTGTCGAACAGGCGCGTCTCGCTCGCTTACTGCCTCTGAGGGGTGTCTCCCCATGAGTGGTGTTGCAAATCAGACCTTTGAAGAGGTGCTGCCCCTCCCCCTCGCGTACACACCCGAAGTGCCTTTCGCCACTTTACAGCATGGACATCAAAGTTAAAACGGATATTTCACATCCGAATAGACTGAGGCAAACGTTATATTTTGTGAATAAATCTCGCTTTTAACTATTGATCGGGTCTAGGCAACACAGTTTCACCTGTTGGTAAATAAGCCCTTCATTACGTCATCGTTTGATTACGTCGCGGAACGTTTGTATGACGTCAGAGTCGCTGCCAGATAACCTTGTCGGAGTGACTACTGTAGTGGACGGGCTGACTCCCATGAAGTACTTTTATCTGCCGAGGAGTGGTGCGCGTACTGGTGCGTGTTTGCTTAACTCATATCGTTTGGTGCCCGTGTTTCGGCCCTTCCTTGTGGTGTTCCTATATATTTGTTCGTGTTTTTTCATTTTGTACCTGCATTCACAAGCTCGGTTATGACGCTATTTTTAAGGTATCCACTCTTACTTCGCCCATAACTGCTACTGCTGCCCGAATTCCTCCATTATATAGCACAAAACGTAATCCGTGCTTAAACTTGCGCTCAAGTCATCAAAATGACCGAAGGTCAACTGATGACCGCTGATGACACGAACTGTGCTGACGTACACCGTGCACGAATAATTCGATGAACATATTTGTTCTTGGCCCAGAGCACTGCATAATCAATGAGGTGGCGATATCTGTGTAGTGTTTGTATCTCGTCATGAATGTCTGGCTGACTTTAAAATGGTCTGCACGAAAAGGCTTGCACAAGTTCGCGGGCGTCAAGCTAAGAATCAAGGGGGCTTTAAGCCGTTAAAAAGGCATGATTGTGAGCTGCACTGAATGATCTTCAAACCTTTTATCTCAGTTCAAAGCCCCATATAAGTGAAGAACACTCCCCTTCGGGGAAATGATCCATATTTCGATACATTGAAACAATGTTCAGAACGCCAACAAACGCGAGGTATGAATGACTCGACACATGTATTTTTCTTGGCCTTCATCGCCGGATGGCCTACGGAATGGCAGCATTTCAATGACGTTATCAGGGGGATCGTGAATGCCTGGGTGCCCTTGAAATAGTCTTCCTGAAAATTTGCACGTCTTCATGAGCCTGTAGCTCCGAAACCAGAGAGATTTGAGTCTCAAGAAGGGGAGGGCTGTGCACCGCTTTGAATGACCTTCAAGATGGCTATTTCAGCTCAAAATCCTATACAATTGTGGAACATCCTCTTTAGTAGGAATGCTACACATGTGAGGATATTCAAGTAAACATCATATATGATGAAATCAGCTTACTTTTGTCTATTGGGATATGTTTGAGTGGAAAGGGCTCCTCTAGGCAACACAATTCCTCTGTTTAGCAAATATGCCCTTCAAAACGTCATTGTCTGATTTCCTCATCGTACCATGCACAACATTTGATGAGGGCCAATTGGCGGCCGATATGTCCTGAAATTGTGCTCGCGAACGCCAGATATGACCGACTCGACAATTATCTTTGTCTTAACCTTGATAGACGTTTACGTGCGGCGTGCGTGCGGCGTCACTACGCATGTAGCGACGCTCAGTTGAGTTGTCGGGACGCATTAAGTTAGTGTTCACATCGCCGAGACAAAAGACACGCCTCCCAGTGCCAGCAGCCGCTCTTAGGTGGTCATGTATCTCAGCAAGGCCTCCTGATGTCGGCCGAAACGGAGGTGGACATCGCCCACGGTGGCCGAGAGCTGCCCACTGCCACTTAGCGACGCCCACGACGACTCACATGCCGCACTGGCGTTGGAGACGGGTAACACGCTGCAGTTCAAGTGTTCGCGGCGCAAGATTGCAGCACCACCACCACGGCTGGCGACGGCAGGGCGATCCCGGCAGCGCCGGGTGGGCCAAAACATCTGCACTTCATGGGTGTGGCCTCTTAGTGTCTTGGTAACGGTCTGCGCACCAGCCCGTCTCTGCTCCGTGCAGCGCGGGGTTGTGCAGTTTCTGCCGTGGCTCCATATGGAAGCGCTTTGACAAATTAAGCAGTGCTGACCCGGATATCGGGGAGGGAGATGCAGCAAACATAGGCAGCTAATCTCCAGTTCAAGGAAGCTGGCATCTCTGTTTGACTGGGCTTAACCTTTATCCAAGGCCTTTTGACAAGACAGTGATAATAGCCTTGCTCCTCGGAGAGAAAAAAAAAAACAGGAGAGTGGAGATATAGATACTTATTTTATATTTCTCCAAGGAATAAGGCTATTACTGCTGCCTTATCTGCGTGGGTAATATTCCTCGCAAATGCACTTAACGACTTCGTTAAGTGCGTTTCGACGCCTATTGGCTTGAAAATGACTGACTACAAAAAATACTAATTTTGAGATCGCAATAATCATAATAAGTTCATACAGGGGTGCTGAGCTAAGTTTAGTGAGCGATAGACGGGATGGTAATTGTTGTCCAAGTCCCAAGAATCAGTTTCAGAACCACCAGAGAAGAACCACCTGGCCAAGGACTATGCAAGAGGTAGTTGAGTGCCACTAATACGACATCTTGCCCGCGAAAACTTTGGAGACCAAGACTCGAATGGCTAGTAACGGCATCTGCGCTCGTCGCGTGCCCGTGCGCGATCTGTCAACAGTGCTGGGAGCTGCCGCTCGCCCGAGGGTCTGGAGTCTGCCCACCAGTCCGGGGGAGGGTGCAGCACCGCCTGGCCGTCCGGCAGCTGTGCACGGCTCGCTGTGCACGGCCCTGTCGCGCACCGTTTGCCGCTGTTGCCGGCTCATTGTCGTTGCGGTATGCGGCGGAGTCGCTTGCCTAGTGTCGTGGCGTCCGAATGGTCGATAGTATATATGTACATTGTTTGTTATTGCTGCCTCCTTTAGCACACGAATGGTGAGTGCTGTATGCTACGCTGAATGCTGCGTAAAAGGAATTTCCAGCGCTTCTGTTTGGAAATTTCCAGTGCTGCAAAGGAATTTCCAGCGCATCCTGATTTATGCCTGGACATTTCATTTCCACCACCTCTGTACGGTTCCCACGCCATGACTTTCCGACAGTTTTCTGACATACACCTATTTCTCCGGCTTGACGTGCGTCACATTTCGTGACGAGACGTAACATGCCTCTCTGAAATCGGCGTCGGCCGCGTCAACCCTGACTTCTCGGGAGCGCCGCACCGTTGCCGCATCGTCTGCGCATGCGCCGGGTGCTGTGTCGTGTCGAGCGCCAGCTCGGCTGACGACAGCGGTGGAACCGGAGCGCCGCTCATGGGTGCAGCACGGTGGGCGTTGACTGAGCACCATGGCCGCTCGGATGGTTGCGGCATGGTGGGCGATGGCTGACCACCGTGCCTGCTCTGATGGGTGTAGCCTGCTGGGTGGCGGCAGACCACCGTGCACGCTCTGCCACACCACAAGTCGTGGGTGGCTCCGTGGTAATGCGAGCCTGCGAGATGGGTTCGTTCTGGTCCATTACGACATGTACGAACAGCCACCATGCGTTTGGCGGCCGCGCCTGCCGGCGCGCAGCCCCCCTCCCCACCCCCCGCACGGCGTCCGGCCGTTTTTATTTGCCGTGTTCTCCATAAACAAAGTGCAGACACTTGGGCGCTGACGCCGCTCGGCGCAGCGCTGCGGCCATGTTCACTGGGGATCTGGCGGTGACGGGCCGGCGCTAGTGCTAACTGCGCACGGCGCCCGACATTGGGGCCCGGGGGCGCGGAGCTCATGCCTGCACGGCACGGGCCCACACAGCGACAGCGGCAGCCCGGCCGGAAACGGACGGCGGCGGAATAAACACGCCCGTCTGCGGAGTCCACCGACGGCACTGGAAGCCCTAGCCAATCAGCGCTCGCCGCGCGGTCGCGTACGTTCGTCCGTAGTCGTTAGACACTCGCTGAAACCTTGCCGTGGACTTTTAGCATCAATAACCTTTGAGAAATTCGCACGCACGCATTTCAGGGACACTCCTCTAGCCTCGGCGGGACATTCTGATCCTCTGCACCGCCTTCTGTCCCAACTGCTCACGCCTTTGCTACTGTATGCATCGATTGGTTGTGTAAATGTTGGCGGTAAGAGGAGAGCATTTCATTTCAATGGCGACAACTATTCCTTCTATACCCACATTGACGGGCCGCGATGCTCTTCGCGCTGCGTGAGTACTCCCCGTGTTAAGCCCTGGAGCTGCCTCCGTCATGCCACTTGTAGAAAATTGCAATGACAACACTCTTCGTACAACTTCTTCACCGCAAAGGTGGTAGCCCCTGTAAATGCAAGCCAGCGCGCACAACCCCGTGGCGGTGAACATCTGACCATCAGCGCCAACTGTTACTGCACGACCCTCTCCAAACAGGACACTGAGACTGCCACTGCACATGCCATGTATCACAGAATTCGACGCAATGCGTTCAAAGGATAATACTGCAAAATGACAAAATTTCAACGACCTGCTTCACTCTTTTTTGGAAACCCAGCGACAAATGGGAGGTGGGAGGGAATAGGGCGGTAAAAGCTTTTCTCCACGTTATGTGTTATTATTAAGCAGTTAAGACATAACCCCTCTCTTTGCCCAGCGTTTTGTGTTATTTCATTGTTTCGAAGATTCAGCAAAAAGGCTCAGTTGCATGTAGGAGGGGGGGGGGGGGGAGGGAGGGAGCAGTTCATAGGGTTAAGAAATTAAAACAATGTTTTTTTGCTTTAAGAACAAGCAAACTATTTTGTAATCCCAGTGATCTATGGACCGCGCACACATGCTTATCATTGCTGGATATGAGAGGCTTATATCATACGCATTTAAAACAACCTCGTGGAAGGGGAAAAACAACTAAATTTCATGGTGTGTGATATGTTCTGCTCGCGCGTGGTGTATTGGAAATGGTTGAGCGTACTGAGCCGCTCATTAGAGAACTGTGGCCCATAATCTAGCTAGACGATCAGGAGGGAAACATCCATTGCCTGGGCTGGATCCCAATTAAAGTGTCAAACAACCGCGGCACGATGGGGAATACGAAAGCAGCCGTCAAGCCTGTTGCGACACGGAGTGGTCCGCGGAAAGGTTGCGTACTGCACACGGTCGTCACCCCCATCTACACTACGGCGTATATGTACATGCCTGTCAGGCATTGCACAACAATGAGGTGGCTCGCGTCTCCTTGTGCTGTGCTGCAGGCGTCTTGTCCTGGTTAAATGTCCTTGCAGTTTCCCGTATATTCCGGCAAGTCAAGACTAGTCAAGACTTCAGCGCACCAATCACTTCCAGGATATCACTTTTCCGAGGCAGAATTAAGTGCATTGTTGCAAAACCCATATATCACCTGTGATCTATCTCGGGGTACTTCTGCTTGCTCTTCAGTTTGCTTATCTGTATGCAGTTTTCTGCTTGTTTTTTAGAGTTTCATAATCAATGAAGAGATTCGACTTTTGATGGTATGATCATCTGAATGTGCGCCGTTTACGGCCAGGAACAAGTGCCCGTTTCTCACCTTAAGCTGACCTTGAGCGTGAACTCTTCCATGACGAATGGTGTATGGACGAATGGTGTATGGACGTGATGCCTGCTTTAATATCTTCAAGTGCGGAACATTCCCTTTAAACACAGGCACGGCTGCTTGATGACGCAGTTCTGCTGGACCATTCTCATACGGTACCTGATTAGCTTTATTGAAACCTACCTTGAAAAACCGGAATTTCGATCATCGTCAAACGCGCTACTTTTTAAACTTATGCTGATAGAAGTGGATCCACAAGATTACATAGTCACTGGATAAAAGACATCAATGAAGCGTTCGCGATATTGACAGAGTCGACGTGTTGAAGTGTGCCTATGGTCGCGGGCGAATTAGGCTAAGCAAAAAAGTATATGCTGAAACACCAAGGCACGTGAATAAAGGGAATGGTTTGAAGCGGCGTTTACATTGCCACGAGAATACATGGACGTATTAACTCATTCGACTTCCCACATCCTACTGCCCAATAGGCCGTCTTATGCTAGGGCGGCTAAGCCTGAAGGTTACGATCACCCATGCCGAGCATCATGTTGGGTAACTACTTATCATGAACATGAGATACCACGAATATTGCACTTACCCCACGAACATCGCCAGAGCACGTCCCAAGGTGGCATTTTTGCGCTCAACCTCCGACAAATACTACGAATGTACAGAGATGTCATGTTCAGGTTTACGTTGTCTTAAAGCTGTTAAAATGCGTTCAAAATGTCATTTCCGCGCTATGCTTCATTCGTGCCAGTTGCCTGTCGGTCTGCCCTGTGCTCTCCTAGCCGCGTGTATTCGCTGCGTGAGTGCGCGCCTCCTTTCGGCTTGACTAGCTGTGTGCCGGACAGCCGTTGGCAGTACCATGCATTGAATGCGAGGACCCGAGAACCTGAATACCTAACATGTCCTAAAGTTCGCACAACGTTCGTGGTGTGTGGTGTTCGTGAGAAGGCAATTTTATCACTTAATGTTCGATATAGATCGTCGTAGCTTTCCGACTTAGCCGCCTGCGTCTCGCGTAGCCCTTAGCGCAGGACTGTGTATCGGACGCTAAGATGTGAGTGCTCTGGAGGTTTAATATTGGAGATTCTGAAAGATGTGCTGTCTCCACAGATTTGGACCATTCGTAAAACTCACGTGTCGTCGTTTTTAAATGTAGTTATGCTTAGCCTTGTTCAATGGTGCTCACGAACACAGGTTCCAAATGTTAAATGTTGTCAACATAGCTATTATTCGATTGATAACGTCGGCTAACCTCTCGTTTATTGAAGGTCGAAGTCGAATATTTTCAGATTTATATGTGTCGACTCCCACTGCTGACAAAACCAGATCAAGGTCTTTCTTGCTGATATAAAATAGTTTGTAGCTGTTGACGACGTTGTGTACGTGAACAGAAGTTCAAGATGATCCCGACGGAGTTTCCTTGTTGGTTTTTTTCTCTGTACGAGCAACAATCAATTAACCGTAAAGCGATTGGTATTCATGGACAGCGTACAGTCGCAAATTCATGTTTTTTCTTTGCAAATTTGCGTTTCTCATCCGTTGAAGTGCACCCGGTGAGGAAGAAAAAAAGCTTAAGTGCAACTGGACTGCGAGCGTTATTCACAAGAGCAACTCAGCGCGCTTTCCGATGTACCTTCAATGTCTGCTTCGCATGCTATCCCAAGACTATCAGAAGACGTCCTCAACAGTTTCTGGCTGAGAGCAACGTTAAGACCTCAGCCAGGGACGAAGTGGGCGGAAACGCGCAAAACTCGACAAAAGACGTAAGTGGTAGGTGGTAGGTAAGGTAAGGTGGTAGGTATGTGGTAGGTGGCTCCGAACCCTCATCAGGTCATTATTGAAAATTGCAACCCAAGTTGTCACCAGCTTCAACACCGTGAGGAGAGTTTTTAAAAAACGAGATCTTGGACCAACACCATACACAGTATCGGTCGACCAAACACCATCTGAGGTAACAAACTGAAAGTGCTACTTTCGCAAGCTGGTTTTGTCGCGATTGCACATTTGACGCCAACCTCACGCCTGGTTTAGTGACGCCTGGTTTAGTGACGAGGCCCTTTTTCTACCACATGGGAGTGCGAACACCCAACATGTAAGGATGTGAGACAATATCATTCCACAAATGGGTATGAATGTCCTCAGCGCTCCAACAAAAGCACTACCTGGTGCAACCTCTGCTAGAAGGGGATCATCGATCCATTTTCATTCAGGAGCTGGAGTGACTCCATTGTCACCATTAACAAGGAGCTTTACGTGAAGGTGCTCAACCGTTTCAGGACCAGCGTGTGCATGCTATACCTGAACTTCCCAGAACATGATGTGATTCCAGTACGATGGAGCCACACCATAGGCATCCAACATGAGTCTTGAGCGGCGTGGACGACGCTTGGGGGAACGCTTGATCTGCCACAAGGCGCACCGCTCCTGACCGGGTCACTCTTCAGACTCTGCCTCTGGACTTTTTACTGGAGGCTGCCTCAAGAAGCAAGTGTCCCAGGGGTGCCCCAAGAGCTTCCATGAGCATGAGCAGGCGGTGCGCGAGGTTATGAGAATGTTGGCCGACACGAGCGTCGGGGCGGTGGAGGGGACGAAGAAGTGTGCCTATTTGCGGCAAGCAAGTGTGGAACACTGCCTTTAAAAGCATCCCAATAGTTATAAATGACAGTATTGATCCTGCGCCCGGCTGGGGAGGGGATATTGACCTCCCCACGGTTTTTCGATCATACTCAAAAACCGCTTGCAGCCACACGAAATTTCGGTACTTGCTCATCTATCAGTTTGACATGGTTTACGTAGCTGAAATTTTGATCTACCATGATCAGTGACTTAGTTTAGATCAAGAGGTCAACCAAAGTGTTTAACCGTAAACAAGTTTGACCACACATAACTTTTGTAGGTTATTACCGTTGTTCAATCTGGTTGTAGTAGTAGAACATGATGGTACCTACAGTTTGCGATAGTACCTACAGTTCTTAAATTTTATTCCGTTCGGAAAATGCGTGATCATCGACCTGAAGCTAGGCAAATTTTTGCTCTTTTTCGTACATATTGCAAATTCGTACGTCTTTTGTGTAGATTTGCTGTCGATATGAGGAAAAGGGCACTAACATTCATGCCCAACTATCATATGACCACAGAGCACATGACCTTGGCCCAGACCATTACTAATCTCTGTGGGTACCTTCTAAAGAACACATGCTGTGCTCAAAATACGCAGTTTTATTAGACAATTTTTGATCAGGCGCGAGTGACGTCATGTTTGCCGATGTTTGACAAAAGTGCATAGCCGTGGGCAAATTGACACCGCGACCGAACACAACAACATATTTGACATCTGTGGACGGGAAATGTGAGCCGGTTAGTCCATCACTCATTTACCTTCTCGTTGTGCTGCTTCGATTT
Organism: Pollicipes pollicipes; assembly: GCF_011947565.3. Classification (NCBI taxonomy): domain Eukaryota; kingdom Metazoa; phylum Arthropoda; class Thecostraca; order Pollicipedomorpha; family Pollicipedidae; genus Pollicipes; species Pollicipes pollicipes. The sequence continues at coordinate 18,013,150 of NW_023596136.1, read as the reverse complement.
TGCACCTTGAAATATTCACATGTCAAATCAGAATATTGAGGGGACGTACACCCGACATTTTTTAAAGGTCTCAAACTCAAAATTATAAAAAATATCAAACATCGGTGTCCTAGATACGGCTATGAAGAATGCCTGCAGCAGCCTTAGGCAACTTTCTGTAACAAAGATTGAGTCATGACACGAAATGGATCACAGCGCACATTGCCCGTACCCAGGCGGGCCCGGGCCCGTGGGGGCGGGCGGCGAGGCTCAAGTGCTCCACAGCAGCGCATGCTGCCCGTACCCAGGTGGGCCCGGGCCCGCAGCAGCGGGCGACGAGGCTCAGATGCTCCACAGCAGCGTATGCTGCCCGTGCCCAGGTGGGCCCGGGCCCGCAGCAGCGGGCGACGAGGCTCAAGTGCTCCACAGCAGCGCATGCTGCCCGTACCCAGGTGGGCCCGGGCCCGCAGCAGCGGGCGACGAGGCTCAGGTGCCCCGCAGCAGCGCATACTGCCCGTGCCCAGGTGGGCCCGGGCCCGTGGCGGCGGGCGGCCAGGCTCAGGTGCCCCGCAGCAGCGCATGCTGCCCGTGCCCAGGTGGGCCCGGGCCCGCGGCGGCGGGCGGCCAGGCTCAGGTGCCCCGCAGCAGCGCATGCTGCCCGTGCCCAGGTGGGCCCGGGCCCGTGGCGGCGGGCGGCGAGGCTCAGGTGCTCCACAGCAGCGCGGTGGCGGGGCGGCGGAAGCCCTTTATCAGTTTCACACGCAAACCGATGACCACGTGACTGGAGGCGGGGTTGAAGAGTATCAGGCTGCGCTATTGGAATCAATGAACCGTCGAAAACAGCGCGAAAATCGATCCAACCGCTTTATTGCCCACCGAGGTTATCCATCTGACTTTGACATTAGACAATTTATTATCAAGTAACACCTCTTGCTCACTTGTCCGATCCCCGTCTTCACGGCTAAGCTCTTCCTTTTTACGGTAATATGTCCCAAATCTGACGGAAATAAATAGATCAAAATACTCATAAAGCCCGAGTGTTCAGCTCTTATTTGCCCGGCACGTGCAAATGAGAGCTGATTTGCACGTGATCGTGCATTTGCACGTGACCATAGCTCGAGGCCTGGTGCAACGCCCGCAACGTTTCGTACCTTCGTGTGTAGTGTTTGAGAGTAATGGTTTCACACCATGAGATACACTTCCAAACAAAATGCATTGTGGGAGAGGTCAAAACCCAACCGTACCTAGCCTAGCCTAGCCTAGCCTAGCCTAGCTTAGCCTAGCCTAGCCTAGCCTAGCCTAGCCTAGCCTAGCTTAGCCTAGCCTAGCCTAGCCTAGCCTAGCCAAGCTTAGCCTAACCAAACCTAACCTAAGCTAACCTAACCTAACCTAACCAAACCTAACCTAACCTAACCTAACCAAACCTAACCTAACCTAACCTAACCTAACCTAATCTATATTAAAATTTGACCTTGGCTTGTCACCTTAATAAATACTTAAACTCAAGTTTATTGTGTGGTCTGAGGTTGCACACCACGGTGCGGTAGATTGCGACTTGAATTTTTGAATGCGGCCTGGCTGTTTTTGAAATGAGCAGAGGAGGGGGGGGGGGGGAATTTTCCCTCTCCGGTCAATGGTGTGCTGGTGAATTGCCCGGTCTATGTTGGGTTAAGGATCTGAGCATTTATTGGTTAATGACAGCTTATTCCACAATTTTTCAATGGAAGTGAATACATAACTGAAGGTGAAGGTACTCAAATGAACCTAAGTTGCTGTTGTCTATTTTTTGTAATCCTTCCTGTGGTGGCGATTAATACGGATTCATGTGATTGTTATTTTCTGGCAATTCGGATCGTACCGGATTGGATTGAGAACTAATGAAAAAATGGATTAGTGGGTGGATTGGTTGGACTAGTCGGATTGAACCGAACTCGATCCTTGAAATTCACTCCGTGAAGTGATCTAGAAGCATGCGTAGTCTAAAATAAGTTCACCGCTAAATGTCAGAATGCGCCAGCCGCACTCAGCGCATCACAGCCAAATACGTAACCTGCCTTTTTTGGATTTTTTTGTTTGTGTTTGGATGAGGCTCGCAATCGTTGGTGCGGACTTAAATAGTGATGGACCAAGGCCCTCAGGAGCATATAGCTGATATCTCTCATTGCGTTGTGGGAACAGGCCCGCGTGACTGGCTGAATGGAGAAACATGTGGAGATGGGTGAGGTGAAAGGTATATTGAGTGTTCCTTTTCCATTTAACACTACAAAGTATGTGTTTTAATCGAATGTACACGCAGCAAGACGAGCACGCATATCTATTGCTCTTGTCCTATGCTTTGGAATGCAGAATACTTCCTCTCTTTTTTGGCGCGTACTCTACTTTTCTAGTCGTTTTCTTACGAAACTTTACCTGAGAGCATCCGTAAGGCAACTCTTCTGCCCGCTCAGAGTTGGGCGCGACTGAATGCGCTCCACACAAAAATGCAGGTCATGGTAACCGTGCGAGAATGGGGTCAGTAGGAAAATGTGTTAAAAGTAAACTGTAATTCAACAGCAACCATATTTGCCAGACGTTTTAATGCTCTCAGTGTGCAATGGCCGGACAAGACCTACGCTTCATATTCTCAGCCACGCTCAATGCGGCGCCAGCCGTCCCGCACGTCCCGGTTCGCTCACCCCGACCGCCTCGCGCTGTAATCACACACACGCATACACACGGCGGGGAACCGCCGGCGTTTCCGCTCTGTCCGGCGGGTGCCGGGAGAGTCGTCGGCGACGACGCGCGGCGCCGGTCCGGGGCCGGCGGCCGGCGCCACTCAGCGTCTCGTAAATTCGGCCCGTCCGGGGGAGCCGTCCGGGGACGGCCCGTCCAGCGTCGACCGGGCGACACTGCCCCCGCTGCTCTGCAGTCGTCCTTCTCGTAATGAAACCGTTTGTCAGCCGCCGCCGGCCGCCAACAAACATTGCGGCAATTATCAGCCGGCCACTGCAGAACCCCAGTTGCATGACTAAGCTACGGGCGCGATATTTGGCTTCTGTGTATTGGGTAGTAACATCATCATGATGCGGTCATTGCGGACAACGGCTCATGTTCGAAATGCATGTCATTTTGTGTGCCAGTTCGCATCCATTTTTATGTTGCATTTTGTGTTGTATGTTGTGAATCATGCTTTCTCTACACCATCGTTACTTTGGATGCTGGAGCGCCCGAAGCTACCAAAATATGATATTTTACGTGCCTGCCATAGGTCACGTGAAAGAGCTCACCTTGAGATTTCCTTGGCGAAGTTGGCAAATAATTTAGGGCTTGTAATTCTGTGCTTCTGTCGTGCTTCCGTTTCAATGAAGGCATGATGCCGAAATAACAACGTACCGATATCTCCATTCTCTTATTTTTTTCCGAGCGAGAAGGCTTTTACTACCGTTTTGGTTAGCGAATCCTTTGATTCGTATTCAACTGTCCTTTACAAAAATCAAACCGTGAGACAGCAGAGGTAAAATTAGCACGGAGGCGGTCATCGTTCATGAAACGAAGTAGATATGGGATACCGAGTCAATAACACAGAATACGCAATCGACAAATTTTGGTTAAAGTGTACCTGTTGTCTGGCTGTGCGTGGACCGTTGATGTCGCATAAGGCACCCATTCATGTGGATTACAAAATATACCATTGCAAATTTGGTGGACCACGCATAGCAACGAACACAAACAGTTCATTTTGCAATGCGCAATATGCGATTTTCTTTCCTTGAAATGCCATTTAGTAAGCATTCTTTTAGCTTTTAGAGCCGTCCCGACGGATATGAGAGCGTGTTCCCCTGCTGTGACTAATCGATGTGAGGTCCAGTCTGTAGTCTTCAGCCGGATGTGCAATGCCGTGTCTATAATGTCTGTAACCTCGGAACTACTGAGGTGGTCCAGAGATATTCCAAGACTTCCAGGTTCCGGTTCGGATGACCCCGCAGACAGCCCCCCCCCCCCCCAGCGGGCTTTGTCGGCCCATTACCCGCACTGGCACTAAGGCCCTGCTGGTTAACGTGCCGACTAACTAGAGCCGAGGCAAGTGAGTGCCGCAGAGATGAGACAATGCAGCGCCGGGTAACATTGAGGGACCAACATGGGACGGCTCCGAGATTGCGCCAAATGACAGGCTCAGCGGCAGGACCCACAGACTGCGGCGCAGGCTCAGCGGCAGGACACACAGACTGCAGCGCAGGCTCAACGGCGGGACCCACAGACTGCAGCGCAGGCTCAGCGGCAGGACCCGCAGACTGCAGCGCAGGCTCAGCGGCAGGACCCACAGACTGCAGCGCAGGCTCAGCGGCAGGACCCGCAGACTGCAGCGCAGGCTCAGCGGCAGGACCCGCAGACTGCAGCGCAGGCTCAGCGGCAGGACCCACAGACTGCAGCGCAGGCTCAGCGGCAGGACCCGCAGACTGCAGCGCAGGCTCAGCGGCAGGACACACAGACTGCAGCGCAGGCTCAGCGGCAGGACACACAGACTGCAGCGCAGGCTCAACGGCGGGACCCACAGACTGCAGCGCAGGCTCAGCGGCAGGACCCGCAGACTGCAGCGCAAGAGCTAGCAGCGGCGTTTATTAAGGCAGCACGCGGTACACGCCGTGTTAAATCGCGGCGGTGGGTGAACGTGAACTTCTGACGAGCGCCATAAAACCATCGCATGGCAGGGAACGCTTATCTGCAGTTAGAAAGGACGTGGTGAGAAGAGTGCGAGCTAGCAACTGCGAATACAAAATGATTGTTTTGTTGCCCCGCAATTTTACTCAAACTGCCATAAGGCTCAATGTAGCTGAAAGGGATTGTACGGCCTTCCCTCCTTCTGCACTTCTTTCAGTCTTTCAGCTGTAGAGAGACGAGAACACAACTGAAGCCACGTTTTTGCTCAGGAAAACGAATCACTGCGGGGAGGATTGCAACCAATGGAAAACTCAACCTTGCAGATGACGTGAAAACAGAACCTGCGTATCTCGCCAACCTTGCTGTTATGCCGACAGTTGTACACGACCTTAATTTCCCATTTGTTATAGTTTAGTTAGAGCCAATTGATCTTCGTTAGAACCACGTCTAGATCCCGGACTCCAACATGAGGCCGATTACCACGTGGAGTAGAACAGCATTTGCCCACTGGCTGCATGTTTAAACAAGACAACCGAGCGGGTCGGTCCGCCTCGGCCATGTCTGACTGCCGCCGTGACTTTATTTAGGAGAGATCATTCCCAAACTTGCTACAAGCGCTTTGCCAGTCGACGCCTTCGTTAACGGTTTACGGTCGGGCCAAACGGGCGAGCTGTCGGCACGTCTCGGCTCCGAACAGCCACTGTCTGATCAAGGCCTTGCACGAGCCCACACTTCCATCGGCCATCTTCCCAGTCGGGCTAGTTTTTTCCCAAAGTCATACTAGTTTTCGTGGCAAATGGCTTACAGGTGCTAGTGCTCACATTTTATCGCGTTCTTATGGAAGGTTAAGCTTCAAATAAATGTAAAAGGCGGTGCTTGTCAGAATAAGTGAAAAGGTGCTTAGGGGATAGGTAGAAGTCAACGATTGCTGGAGGCCAATCAACCGAATGATCTTGTGTGACGTTCAAATTTCTAAAAATAAGTGCAGCGTGCACAAATTGGTAGTGATTTGTTGTAAAATGTCGTCAATCAAATGTTGAATATATACTCAAGACGTTTATAGAGTGCAGTTTGTCGCCGTAATTACACCGAGTCAAGACACCCATAAAAAACCTTTCAGAAACTGGCGATTCGAACGCTGTCGTTGAAAGGCAGCTTGTGGTGACGCCACTGGGTGCGGTCGTGGGTTAAAAGTCACTCAGGCTTTATTTTATGTGATTCCGAATACACTGTAAATAACAAAATGGACGAGATTCTTTAGATGGGAACAGCCTGCATGTAGTTTTCTATCAAGTTATTAGGATACCGATTGAGTACGTTGCAGCCACGTGTAAGCATTACGTGAAAAACAACATTGTAACTGCCAAGGATCGATGGATTCTTACCAAAGTTTTAACATGTCACTCGTCACCATTCCGGAAAATATCTGTGAACAGTCATCTAGAATAAGGACCATGATGATCGCTCAACTTTCGTGCAGTATGCGAAACCTTTATTGATCACTTAGTGGTCCAAAGTTACCAAATTAGCACTCACTGAATCCTCCTAATGTGACCGCGACGATCACAAGCAGGCAGTTAGCTTACGTTTACCCTAAAAGCGTTTAAGCCAAAAATCCCTCCCCCACCCTCTGTTGTCGGTTTTTGTCACACTGGCCGCAGCCGTCCGTCTTCCGCTCCCCCTCCCTTCGCCGCTATGTCTATCGCTGCACGACAGCCGAATCCGCATTGTGCACGGCGCGGTCAGCGGCAGCGGCAGCTGCAGCTGCAAAAACAGGGCTGACATTTGGAGTGAGGCGGAGCCAGCCGCCGGCGGAGGGGGAGGCGGCTGAGCGACAGGCGGCCGCTGACTGGCGTGCCCTGTTTCAGCCGACATGAGGCCAACGCCAGACCGGCTACCGCTCGCCAGCCTGCTGCTCCTGCTCGTGACGTCACTTCCCGGTGAGCGCTGACGTCGCGGGCTGCTCGCCCCGTTCGCCGGTGGTGGACGCCGTCGTGATGTGGGCTGGACTGTAGCTGCGGCGGCGGCGATTGACGCTGGGCGGTGCTGGCGGTCGCTTTGTCGCGACCCGTAAGAGCGAGTTGCGGGAAGGGAAGGAGAACAAATCAGGGGCCGCGGGGGAAGCCAACCGCCCACAAGAACGTTGTCAATTTTCTGCTATCCTCCAAATGATCACACTGCCCCGGTGAGCGGCACTGAACACCGTGCAGATTGCCTTCCCCGACATTTAATTCTGCAGCCTGGTGCGCCGGCTCATGCACCGCGAACGCCGTCGCTGTCCGTTGTTCTCCACTCAGGAGATCGATGTGCCGCTCCATTAAAACAGACGTAGAAGTTACGGCGGGCTCCGGCGAGTCCCAATGGCCTGTGTCCCCGAGCGCGTCGGCACGACGTCCGCCTGGTCTAGCAAAGTGCCGTGTGCGGGCGGCGGATCGGCAGGGTGCTAAGCCGCGTGCCAGAACGTGCTCGCTGGCGGCCGGGGCCACCCGCCGGGTGGCCTCGGCTGATCGCTGGCCAACCCTCCCGCTCAGATGCGCTCTCATTACCGCCGGCGTATTGCGGTGAGCTGGTCGTCGTCGTCGGCGGCGGCAGCGACTGCAGTGCGCCACAAGTCGGCTGCCCACCGACTGAGCCGATGACATATCGACGCAGCCGGTGCCGTGTCACCCTCGGGGTGCGGTCGCCGCGGGGCGGCGCCGTGTATTAATCACGTGCCATTACGCGCCGGCTGGCACAGCCTGCCCAGCACTGGATGGGCGGCCGCGGCCTCGGTCCCGTCGTAGACACGGCCGAGTTTCGGCGGCGTTTTTCATTAAGCAGCCGTCTGAAAACATATCGCAAGTCAAACAGCACGGCGGCTGCGGGCTGGGCGGGCCGGCGCACCGCCGGCCGGCATCCGACGGCTGCGGTTCTTCCGCCTCCGGTCGACCGCGTCCGTCATCGTGTCAAAACATCGGGGCGGCGAGACGGCGAGGCGGCCCGGGTGAAAATCGCCGGTCCGTTTTTCTGAACGCACCACTCGTCATTTCGCCATCATTATGCAGCGGCCTGCCAGACGAACGAGGCCCGCATGCATGACGCGTGATTTATTCTGCGCAGAAATGGTCGCTGGGGGTGGTTAACGTGCAGCGCTCGTCCCCTGACGGATTCATTTTCCGTCTGATACGAGAGGGCTTGCGGAGGATTAATTCGGGCTCATTGGACTCAGATGGAGTGCGTGTTGGGTGGCAAAAATCGCCATCTTAGAGAGGACTGGCTTGAGGGGTGTCGTGGCCATTTTGTCACGCAGCGGGGCTCTGAGTCATTACTGCGTTGTGAAAAGCACATGACGCGTTTTGCCAACCAGTGGCTGCAGGAACAGTGCGTCTGGGCGTTGGCGCCTTCAGCAGCTGTGTGACTATTCTGTTTTCTTTTTACTTTTCCATTTACCCTACTGAAATATCGCCTAGATACGAGGTAAGCAAATGTGTAAGACGTGTTTCATTTCCTCAGGTATACAGGTCTGTAGTGACTGGGTAGGCCAAAGAGGCTGTCAGCACCGGCATAACGTATCGAAGCAGATAGACGTTGCGGTTGTATACTACATGTCAAAGTGCCGGAACACTCAAGACGCAAGGCCAGTTGTGCACTACAATATTGACAAAACGCACTTTGAGAGTTGGACAGTTTTCCACAGATGCGTTTGGACCTGACCTCTTGTGCAACACGAATTGTTCCATGTATACTCTTAGAGTAAATAAACAAAGATGGCAACGGCTGCAAATAACCAACCGTTGAGAATAAGGTGCATGAATAAAAGGAAGCAGTTCATTTCAGGCATAGGCATTGCCCGTACCGTACACCGTGCAAAAGGCCGTACAAAATAACATAGATTGCAATGCCTCGCTATGCTTTGTTTGTCATGCTCCATTAAAAGGAGTGTTCCACATTTGTATGTTTTTTAACTGAAATAGCTAGCTTGAAGATCATTCGGTGCAGTTTACAGCCTGGTCCTTCTTAAACACTCGGTTGGGGGGGGGGGGGTAAATTGATCCCCCAAATTTTCTAGACAGATTTCCTAAGGATACGGCCTAGCCACGTAAAACTTGGCATAGCTGTAGAGAGTTGAATAGCAGATCTTTTTATGTTAGAAATAGGTGTACCTTGTAAGTTCACTGAACTTTGGCAGCTCAAAGTCAGGCCATAGCAGTCAGCAAGGGAATCGTTCGATATAATGCAACAACAGAGCTTTAGAGGAAGCCATACATGTCTGAAATTGTTGGGATTTCCCCCGACCGACAACCGTGACTAGCATCGCATCCCGTTGATGGTCAAACTAAACTAATGCGGCATACACCGGACGGCGCCGATGTGCAGCAGGGGCCGGCAGTCGCCCTCAAATTAATGGTTGCGACCCTTTCACGCCGTTTTTCGTGTAAACAGAGCGAAGGTCTCCGTATCGCACGGTGCGCTCCTAAAAACCTCTGCAGGTCACGTGCGAGGCGTTTTTGTGGGGCGTGTCCTCGGCGTCGCTGCGGTTGGGCGGGCGGGCGGCCGACTCCATTGTCCCACATGTCATGTGGCTTCGGACGTTTGCTGCGTCGGGAGCCAGACGGTGACACGTGACATCGGGTGACAGCACACCTGTGATCGCCAGCTAATAATTATACGGCTCCGCCGTTGAAGGCTCTCGTCGATCTCGCCAATGCCACCCCTCCCCCAAGCCCACTTCGCCTTCACTTCTGCCCCTCCCCTTCCCCAGCCGTTTGAACGCCAGGGTCACAGGGAGAACCAGTGCCGCGTGGGTGTTGACGGACTAAGATTCATCGTTTGAAAACAGTCGGTTGTAGCGCCAGGCGATAGCCTCTCGAGACCGAGAACACGTGCCGGGTATGTGAAGGCTCGCCGTATTTTTCCGTTTGACAACAGGATGGTGCCATGCTTATAAATTGGAGCATTTTTAGTTTGCTATAGGCATGATATAATTGCAGCGTCTCAATCCACGCCGGTTTTTGCATCCACTGAGATTCTGCCTCGCTTGTTGATTGCCAGGTGGCAAATGGCCTGCAGAACATCGGTCAGCAGTGACTCCTCTATACCTTTGTTACATTTCGCAATAATGCTCGTGAGTTTGGTTAAGGTTGGGACACTGTAATGGCAAAGCCGAAACTCGCTGAACTAGGGAAAAGCATGTCTTTTTGATGAACGTATTCCACATTTGAAGATATTGAGGCAAGCATCAGATATGATGGAATGGGCTCACTTCCGCTTTTGGTATTCTGTCAGGCGCAAAAAGTGCTTTAAATGGAATGTCCCACATTTGCAGATATTAAAGCAAGCATGATATCTGATGAAATAATCTCACTTATAGCTATTGGCATACTTCTAAGTGGAAAAGGTTGCTGTAGACAACACAATTTCTCTACTAAAATTGGTAATCAATACGTCATCGTTTGATGGCGTCATGGAACGTTAGCATGGTGTTGAGGTGCTGCCAAACTATCCGTGCGAACGTGCCACGTTTGCGCTCACTTATAGTACTTCAGACTTATCGTGAGATTGCAGCACGGTGCTGAAGGTGTTCACTCAGCCAGATATTGTGGTGTGCTCATGTTTTAGCACTCTCACATGGTTTTCTTGCATGTTTATTCAAAAGTTTAAGAAGTGGTTTGTATTAACATGTTCGATTATGGCGCTTTTCTCAAGTCTCTCGATAACAGGTCTTATTTCCGTAACAAACAGCAATCATCTCCAGCTTTTTTTGTTTTGTAGCGCAAAACGCGATTTGTGGTTAAACTTGCACAGCTTGTTCAGTATTGATGGAGAGCCAATTGACGCCCAGAGTATTTGGGAATCGTACTCGCGAGTGCTAGATCTGAACGGCTCAACGATAATATACTTCCTGGCCTTGGACGGCGCATGGGCGATGGTGTGACATGATTTGAATGACGTCGCCATGGCGTCATGCATGCCTGCATGCCCTGGAAATGGTATGCACATCTTTGCGGGCGTGCAGTTCAGAAACTTGCTTGCTTTGGGTCTTAGGAAGGTCAGGACAGTGCACTGGACCAAATTATCTTGAAAATGGCTATTTCAGCTTAAAACCCCACGCAAATGTTCAACTCTGTCTCAAAATGGGGCTGTTACAAATAGGGAGTGATATATGTCTTCGAATTATTCGTGCCGGACATACCTCAGCACGATTTATGACACCATTGAACTTCATTTGGTCCTCTATCAATGGTATGCGCCCAGTGCAAGTTCCGAACACCAATTGCCTTTTTTCTACATAATACAGGAGGAAGTCGGACAGCGGTGCGAGTTAAGATAGAAATAAGACTGATAATTGAATAACTTAACAAAGGCACCACAGCTGAGCCTGAGAATGCACGTAACCGATATGAAATCACTAGCTGATATGCAAGAAAACCGCCGGAAAGGGCCAAAACACGCGCATATAACGGTGTATGGGTTGTGGAAACACCGCACCGAATTGGCATACCTCGCAATAAGCTGGAGAATTACAAGGAACTCAGCCCGTTCACCACATTGGCAACTTTGCACAGTCAGTTTAAGTGACACAAACGTGATACAGATGTTCCATAACACAATCAAGCTATGACGAATGAAGGAGCTTAATACTAAATAGTCAAACTGTGCTGTCTAGAACAGTCTTTTGCACAATAGTTGCAAGTAAGCTTAGCTCGTCACATCTGACGCTTGCCCCAATATCTACAAATATGTAATATTTCCTGTAATGCAGTCAGCTGACGCCAAAGCTGGTTGGTTGCGCGGTCGCACCTACGGGTTTTGCGGTACTTCATCAGACTGGTCGTAGATGGTATCTATCTTCCAGGTGCGGGAATTGAAGGCAACTGGACGGGCTGCTGGCCACCGCCTGATTCCAATCTGATGCTGTACCGTTAGGCCCCGGAGCTTGGCGGTGCAGCCGCCACTGGAGCCTTTCCCCGGCTGCTACCGCGCATAGCTCGCGGTGCCCAGTATTTGTTTATACAGCCCTTCCAGACGGCACGCATATTGCGGGCTTCCTCGCCGCGGAGAGCGGACCGAGGAGCGCTGATTCAGCCCAGACGAGGCTGTTAAGTGTAAGACAGCGGGCGTCCGTCAGCCGGCCTCTGCACTCGCTCATCTCACAGCTCGGCCGTGCGGGCTGCGGGAGGTCCGAGAGCGAGCTGGGCGTCCAAGTTTGGAAGACACTGGCCGCTCAAGGAAAGGGGCAGACGCCCTGAGAAATGTGACTTTAGGTTTATGCGATATTCGATGGACGTGATAAGTCCACTTTGCTGCTCCGGGCGTCCCCGCACGGTGCAGCCGTATGCCCTATGGATCGCAAACGCAGTTTAAGCTCCTGGCTGTCAGTACCACCTAATTAGATATACAGCGTGCGATGCCTCTGACACGAATTTCGCAAACAGATCGTTGATGTAGAAGGACACCATTTCGACCAGCCTGTTTTTATTGAACCTTAGCTTGCAGGATGTTATCTATCCGTTCCACAGCATTGGTTACAGATGGTGGAGGCTGGCCGGCTGACGTGAATCTAGCAAGGCTGGCGAAGGAGTAACTACTGTCCCGAAAGCTAGGGTTCAATTCAAGCATGTTTGTCATCTGTGCTTAAAACAAAACATCATTGCGCGCAATCTTACACCCAGTTCAATCGTGTTTTCAAACACAATCAGATCAGTAGTTGTTTTGTTTTGTTCAATTGTTTTGCAGTTACCGATGCATCCGGTTGCTTATTACTCTGATTTTTTTACTTCGCTGTTGGGCCTTAATGCTAAGTCTTCCTCAAAACGTGGTGGCTTGCTTGACGGCGAGTGCGTGGGTTATTTGCATTTTGTTGGGTACAAATTTACCGTGCACAAAATACACCAACTGCATTTTCTTTTTGTCATTGCTTTTCCTGACATGTCGTTTAGCTCGAGGTCCATGAAATCGGCCGCTTGGAAAATCTACGAAACGCCTCGTGATTGTAACTCTCTGCATGTATGCGACATTTCCCGTGCGTAGCGTCACAAATGTCACGCCGCGCCCTGTGACGTCAGAGGTCAGCTGACACGCCATTGTTCCGTCGTGGGCGGTGCCGAGGGTCTGCCATTGCTGACAGGTGCCAGATGGTCGGCACCGGCCGGCGAAACGGCCGTAAATCAAAGAGCCACTAGCTGTCCATAATACGCAGGGTCGCATGCCGGCCGGCAAGCTCCCGTCAGCGTAATTTTACGTTCAGCATTTTAGCACCAGCGTATGAACTATCTGGATTTGGTCTACTCTGACCATCCTGGGAGGAGATTCACGCCAAAGCACACCGACGGCAGCACATATTCGAGTTTGCAGCGTTGACAGTCAAAGTCCGGCGGAGTGTGTCTGATGTCGGCCCTCTGGAGCGCCGATCTGTTGACCTTCGTCATCTGTTTATTTCTGCGGCGTCGATGTTCTGCGCCGGACCGGCGGACCAGCACGGCACAGTAAACACGCGGCCCTACTGGACAGACCCAAGGGCTAGCTGCAGGACTAGACCGTACAGACCCAAGAGCTGGCTGCAGGGCCAGACTAGACAGACCCAAGGGCTGGCTGCCTGGCCAGACTGGACAGACCCATGAGTTGGCTGCAGGGCCAGACTGAACAGACCCAAGAGCTGGCTGCATAGCCAGACTGGACAGACCCAAGAGCTGGCTGCATGGCCAGACTGGACAGACCCAAGATCTGGCTGCAGGACCGGATCTGACAGACCCAAGAGCTTGCTGCAGGGCCGGGCAGTGGCAGCTGTTCAAGGCCGGGCCTGACAGACCCAAGAGCTGGCTGCAGGACCAGACAGTGGCAGCTCTGCCCAGTGAACAGTAATCAGTAGCAGCCGGGTCCTGCCGCTCTACGGGACACCTGCTCACGCCACGTGATGCACGATCACCGCGCCGTCTTGAGGGGCCGCTCAAACTGTGCCAGGTCTGTTTATAGGAGCCGACAGGGCCGCAGATCGAGACGTGTGAGCTCACCCTGCAGCATGGCGCACCCAGCGACTTTGGACGCCACAGATGGGTATGGCCGTGCTGTCACGAGTGCTTTTGGTACAGCAAACATATCAGTAGTGAACAACGAACACGTTATCCTCGCCACGCCCCCGGAGAGCGGGGAGGGGAGGGGAGGGGGAAACAGTAAAGGCCATTTCTGCGACTCCATGGCAGCGGTGGCCTGCAGTGATTGAACCAATGACCACCAGTACAGCTATATACCTGAACTGAGTCTTCCTAAGTATTTTTACTTTTTATCTAGAGTTCCAAAATTTTGACTGCATGAACTTCTGAGATCATAGCCGACGTAAGTAGGGTTTGTTCGGCGAGCTCTGGCCCCACCATCCAGTCGTGAAATTGCTGGTCAGCGGTATAAGTTTGTGGAAAAGTTTGACGCGTCGCAATGTTAGATACGGTCTTCCCCGCCCCTGACCCGGTCTAATATTGAGCGGCCGGTGCCGCCGGCCGCAGGCCAACACCAGCCGGGGAAAATAGCGAGCACCCAAACGACTCGATTCGACCATCCTTCACCATCCCGGCACGATTGGGGTGGGAAGGAGGCTCTCTAACAGACTGAACTACGATGGCGACGTTATTGTAAAAAAAAAACAACAATGTATCACAATGCATAGCTCATTCAGTTAGCTGCTACGCTGTGGTCGAGCTCATGAGACTTAACTCGCTGCTCGCGAGCCAGAATAACCCCCATATATCCTAGCCTGCATATATAAACGGGCCCAGAATGTCTTGTGTCCTTCTCAAATCACAAAATCAGCCGAGCTGTACACAGTGAGGACACTGCAGACAAGGTGAAAAATGCTAAATAAATTGTCTCCAGTTTTGTTTAGTGGACTACCGTAGTATGGCCAGGCTGGTGTCGGACAAATCGCATCATCACTGTGTTCCGTGGCATTCGCCTATCCAATTCTGCTGAAATTATGGCCCTCCAGTCCAGCAGCATAACTCAGCTAACAACCCAGGCGTGTGCTTACCTCTCATTTTAGGTGAAATGATATCGGAGGCTGATACGTCCGAGGAGTGACACAATGAAGCAGCCATCGCGTCCAGGTAAATAGATGAGCTCACCGATTTTAACTTTCGGTACCTCACTCTTGACTGAACACACAATGCCAGTGGAAGTACTTTGCCTGTTTTTGGGCTTCAAGGCATATCTTTTCGGCTCCTTGCATGTGGCAAGGAGCCGACAAGCATATTCCGATCAGGGCCTACTTGTTGACGCTACCTGGATGGGCATCCTTCTTGTCTTACACATAATTTAGTTATATCGCGATTTCTCGTAAAAAAACAGTTGGGTGATTCGTCCGGTTGAAAACGCACACTGTACCTCATGCGCCTCTATTAAAGGGCCGCTGTGATTCGTCGGGCCCAAAAACACACGTCTATCGTTAAAGGTCCGATGCTGTACAAGCTTTTTCGCACCCATTGGAAGCAACTATCTTGGCCATTGGCATTCCAAGAGGATTAAATGAATAATAACGAACACGTACAAATCTGAAAATTTGACCATGGTAATGCTTGGATAGCACCAAACTTTGTAACGCCTTACCGTACGAGTATTATTTGTGAGTGTTAAACAGAATAATGGTGTGAGTATCCACAGATTGCAAAGAATATATATATATATATATATATATATATATATATATATATATATATATATAGATAGATAGATAGATATATCCTTCAGCAGTTGGCAGTTTCATCAGCCGTATTATCGTATTAATCCAAGACAAGCCATTTATTGTGGCATTTCTTGTTCCTGCTGGGAGCTTTCGAGGATCACTAGTTATTCACGGCCTAATTATATGACCGCGCTCGAGCCATGACGGCCAATCCCTCGGCGTCCGGAAACTTAGGCCTGCGTTTAACGATTCTGGACAGCCGCCAGTTAAAGGCCAATTAGATATGGACACTGTGGCTTTGTGTTGCAAATTCTGTCAGCAGTTGAACAGTTTGCTTAATAAGCCGTGCGTCGTCGTGCCACGTGCCAGTCTTGGCTGTGATGGGGCAGTCGTACTGCCATCAGTCCCTGTCGACAGCGCTGTCCGACCGCCGTCAACCGGCGACGACCAGCCGCCAGGGCAGCGCGCCTCCCCTCCCCGTGACGAAGCGGTCGACTTACCCAGTGACGAAACCCCAACAGTACCGACGTGATTTAAGGGATGCCCTTCTAAGATGCGTAGCTGTGAAGTAGTGTGACCCAGGACCGAGCTCAGCGATCCGAGTTCTTGTTGGAATGATGAACCAAGACGTTAAAACAAGATGGCGTTAAGACATGACTTCATGCAGTTATGAAGCCAGGTCAAGTTGAATGGTTTCTCGGATGCAGCTGAGTTAGTTACCAGTTTGGTCCCTCGGCCTCAGTCTAGCCGCCGTTGTACCGTGGCCAGCCCGAGAGCCGCACCAGTCGGACAGTGCTGGCCTCTGTCGGATGTGGAGGCAGAGACCGCAGCCGAAGGCGGCGGACGACTGCTGACAGCACGGCGGACGGTACCAGCGGGCCGTTCGTGCCCCTCGGCCGCCGGCGTGGGTGCCGACCGACCGGCTCTCCAGCGCCGCGCCGGCGGCTGAGCGCGCTCGAGACCGGCGACGTGTCGTCGAGCCACTGTAATGAGGGCCCGCGGGGCAGAGCCGCGGGCGTGTCCCGCGGCCTGATACGCTGTGACCTATGTCACCCGACGGCACCGCCTGAGAGCGACACGAGCGTGCTTGGCTCGGGCGCAACAGCACTGTGTTGTGGAGTGAGAACCCCGACGG
This sequence comes from Pollicipes pollicipes, assembly GCF_011947565.3. Classification (NCBI taxonomy): domain Eukaryota; kingdom Metazoa; phylum Arthropoda; class Thecostraca; order Pollicipedomorpha; family Pollicipedidae; genus Pollicipes; species Pollicipes pollicipes. The sequence continues at coordinate 17,996,750 of NW_023596136.1, read as the reverse complement.
GAGCAGTGCTGACAGAGCGACTCAGGCGCCAGCATTTGAAACAAGTCAAAACAAAGAGGTGGCATGGTCTTTTTCGGTTGTTCATCGCTTTGAAAAGAAATAACGATTGAATTATCGACCGGCGTTTGCCGCGACAAATCGCCGTGGCGACGGCCGGTGGCCGGCCTAGTGCGGTCGGATCCATACCAGAGCCCGGGGCTGGGCCTGTGTGATGATGTGGCGTTCGATGAGTCGGCATGGGATGGAGCTGGGATGACGTCACCGCTGAGGACTGAAGCGGGGGCACGTAGCGTCAACAATTACATCGCTTGTTTTATATCGGTTCGTAAAGCTACCTTTTAAGTATTGGCGTTTCAGATGCTATAAAATGAAAAGCAAGACACAAGGTTAGGTTGAATAGGATGGGTGCTTTCAGTACAGAATCATCCTTTCAACTGCGCTGGGGCTGCAATCTCATAGTACCGAGAACACAGCTTAGTGTGAAGCATGGTGGCCCATGTTAGTTGTATCAACAGATTGCTCTCAGCTCGTCAACATTTACAACACGCAAAAATGCAACCGACGCAAAATGCAACACAGCGGACAATGACTGGTTTCCGGCATCGACAGTTATATTTGTCTGTTGCATCTCTGTATGAGCTGTAACTTGTGTTGTAAGCTACTTTGGTGATGGCCGATTCCTCGTAGTGTGGTTGCAAGGACACATTTTTCTCGTGAAGGGACCACGCACACTTCGTCTTTCTCGGCTCTCGGCCTCGTCGGACAAAAAACGCTTTTGGGATGTTGATGCGAGCAAGTGAAATATATGCTCATGGACATGTGTGTATGTGCCATTATGGTAACGAGGGCAAATCGCATTAGCTGCAGCCTCTTTTTGTTGAACAGTGAAATGCATTGTCCTCACCCACCCAAACACGTTAGGATGTGCCGGGTGAACAATGCCACTGCGCGCCTTCGTTTTTGAACGGTGCACTCAAATATCCCCACCGTGAAATACTCTGTAAACAAAAAAATATGCACGGCACACAGGACTATTGGAAATGTGCTGGCGTTGAGTAGTGCCACCCTAGCAGGTGTTTTAGGAGCACTGACAAAGTGCACTTTGAAAAAGGACCCAAAGCCACAGTATGGCGTCATTCTTTGAGCTCTTGTGACAATGCCCTCGTATTTGTATGTCTGGTTCTCAAAATAAGCTCGCCATATTTTCGGAGAATTTATTAGGCAAGGATTTTGACCAAACAATGCACTGCAAACATAGCATAATGCACAGGCTGGACAAATCATGACAAATGAAACGTCCTATTTTCATAGCGGTGAGCAGGAAGTCCGATATTTGTTCCGTCGGAGTGACTACTTGAGCTAGAAATCGGAACCATTCGGAAGGATTTTGAGACAACTGGTTTTACCAATCACGTCGGACGCATCTGTTATAGCAATATGTGGAAAGTATAACAAAGTAGCGTACTCCCTTTAAAGCACAATGATGGCTCATTGTCTATCTGCAGCTTTTGCACGCATAACCTCGTCCAACAGTGGGCCTGGCAGACCCTCCCTCTCCTGAGGTTTGCCGTGAACTTTTCAACCGTCAGGCATGCCATGCATACGTTTTCAGTAGCTGACCTCACGACATTTGTACTCGTTCTGTCTAATGTTCAGCGCCGTTGTCGCAGTAAGTCGTAACCGATGACCCACTTATGTAGACCATGGCAGTCAGGCTTCTCGGAAAGTGGACAATACAGTTTACTTGCTGCCAGCTGAGATAACACATTTGTATTCTTTACAAATTCAACCGATTTCGATGTCAGTGATGCCAAGCCTGATTGTATCTGAGGGCATGCGGCCAGGCCATTAAAGGTCAAAAGGGTCAAGCATGTTCGATCGTTCTTATGTACGGGATATTTCGCACCTGCTCTGGCAAAAATGTTGTGTTATAATCGACCATATTAATGCATTTCGGGAAAAAACATCGTGAAGAACCAATGGGAGCATGAAGAAGAACGTGAAGAACCAATGGAAGCCGTAGCCTGGTGTTTGTTTTTGTTTTTGTTAAGGAACTAATGAGAACCAGGAACCCGTATGTTGTGTTTGCGAAAGAATCCGCGACGATCAAGAGCCAGCCGTCGTCATTGAGGCTTTACGACGAACTCAGCTGCCGAGGCTATATGGCGCCGTATGCTTCACCCTGGCAGGAATGGCGGGCACCACCAGGAATCGAGCCCCGTAACTCCGGTTTCCCAGACATGCACTGGTTAGCGCAGAGGCGTTAACAACCAATAGTCACAGCCCGGTGTTTGCAAAACAGTCAAAAAGATCCAGGAGCCCCAGGCTCGTGTTTATGAAAGCAACAACCGATACCAGCATCCAGAGCCTTGCTTTCATCAGGGGAAGTAGGCACCAGGATCGCCCCGTTGCCCCCTCCCCTCACCCACTTAATACAAGTGACGCCTCTGCATGACACCACCTAATGAGGGTTTCCAGAACAACAAGCTACAAGGTAGTCAAACGACAACTATTCGTATGACGAAAGTCAAAAGCAATAAAACGGTAGTGTAAAATTGAAAATGTCAAGAGATCCAGAAGGACAAAACGCTACATGGCAAAATTAAACAGAATAGACCTCAACTACAGAAAGTGATGCCGGCAAAAGACAAAAGTGATAGAAGTCACACGGATACGTGAAAAAGGGAAAAGTAAAAAGGATGCAAGTCAAAGCCAGAAAAAATATCTTGGCATGAAGTGAACAGAAATGGGAGTCAAATGGGAAAATGGAATAGGCCATCAGTCAAAACAAACAAGTCCTGGCCAGAGGCCATGGATTTCAATACAGCTTACAAATGTACTAAGAGTTCTTCATCAGCTACATGTCCACGAAGGCGGGGGAAGGGGCTGGGGATAAGCCCCCCGTCTCGCTCAGCCAGTGGGATCCAGCCAATTAGCGCCCTTGTGACTGCGCGCAGGGCGTACAGGTGTGCTCGATATAAGTCGGGTGGGCCCTCTGCGCGATGTTAGATGTCCTGACGCAGGATCCATTGTCATCGCATGATGCCTATCCAGCTATATGCTTTGATAACTACTTAGCGTGGTTCTCGAGTTTGCGAGAAGTTTGAGCTCGCCTCTTTAATGGCGCTATAGGGTCTGGGCAGGCAAACCGAACCCCATTTTGCGGAATCATGGTGGGCAGTGAAAACGTTTTGATGAGATCGCAATGAGGTTTTAATTTTTTAAGATTAGTTTTGTTAAACGTGGTTTGACGTGTTTGAAAATATTACCGAGCTGGGACATCATAAACGTAAAAAAGATAATATTCCAATCAGCTCGCTTGGTTCGCACGGATTGCGTGCCAGTCCCCTTACCTCTGAGCCCAGGTGCCATTGTGTTCGCCCAGTCCACTGGAGCCAAGCAAGCTGCTTGAGATACAGTTGCACTACTTTTTAGATTATCAGCCAGGTTGGACAAAATTAAGGTCATTTTTGATTCTAGGACGATCAGTGACAAAGTTCTAAATGCAAAACCGGGGATATCGGTAACTAGCGGATATCGAATTTTGAAATGATGGGACTGGGGCAGGAAAAAGAAAAGTGCACTTGGGGCAGTATGTCATACTGGGTGCGATGCTGGATTCGGGTCAGGTGATTTGTACACTTGAGCTTTATTTTGTTTTAGTGCTGCGATATGCCGCACGCGTTGCTGTTAAACCGATTCAAGAATATGAACAAACTATGTACGTGCTTAAGAGACGCGCGCGGCGAGAGTTAGTTGTCATATGGCATAGTAACATTCAGCAGACATGTATTAAAATCGTATCGAAGTTGTGAGTGTATTACATGTGCCCTTTGTGATCGGTTTGTATTATTTATATGTGACTGAAATGTAAAACCGGTCATCTGTTCTTCTTTCGGTTCCTCGGAGGTATGCATACGTCAGATTGCATGTGGAGTTTTAGGTTTTCCTCAAAGCGTATCTGGATCTGTCGTCATAAATACAATTGTCTGACCAAGACTGATGAAAGGATATAGATGATCCTGAGAGTCCCCGTTGAATACAAACAGGCTGGTTGAAATATTTCTTTCTTACATAAACGTAGTTTGTTTATTATTTGTTGCTGAACAGACAGACGCCCAGAACAAACAGAAGTCCAAGCTTGCAAGCAAATGGGACAACGAGGCTTCTTGGCCGGGCTAAGGACGTGGGATCCCGGAACCTGATTTATTTTGAACCATCTTAACGGTTTGTTTAGCTGACTCCGCAGTTTCCTTGCATTTTCTGGGCTTGTATGTCATTGGCTCTTTTAAACTTTGACTTCCCTGTCCTTTGTCCTTTTGACTTACGGCTTATTTGACTTGTTATGTTTGAACTCGGTTATTTTGATTATTTATTCCTCTTGTTTTGATGGTTTTGACTTAATATTTTTATCCATGTACATCTCATGCACACTCATACACATTCTTAATATTTTCAGTCACGCACACATTCATGCACATTCATGCACTTGGCATCTTCCCCTTTGACTTTCGTCCAATTTGATCATTTGCTTATTTAGCTCTCTTCCCGCTTGACTGTTAATTTTTTGACATCTTGCCAGTTGACTTTCATCTCTTTTGAATTTTTGCCATATGGCTCTTTCACATGTTGTCCTAAATCCTTTGAATTCTTGGCTTTTGCGTCTTTGCCCGGTCACCTAACGGCAGCCGGCTGCCTTTGAAAATAGGGATGACCTTCGCAACGGCAGACGCTCGCACCCACTGCCTATCGGGGCACGTCTGTACTCGACTATAGCTTCCGTGTTCTACGCCTGTCGGCCACCGTGGCCGCTGATGACGTCCGACAGCGGTCGGGCGCTCAGCGGGCGACTGGGACGAGACATGCACGTGGTCCGCATCCCGCGACGGCACGGCGCACGGGCGTCACTGTCTCCGGTGGTCTCTGTATGCGATGACTGCAAGCCGACTGGGCGGCGCTGGTCACTGCCAGGCACGTTCTGCGAGGCCATTTTTGTCCGCTCTTCCCTGAAAATGGTGACAACATGCACGTTTTGGGGCGCCGCCGTCTGCCTGCACGCTCTGCTTGGTGCCACTGTTGCGACTCTAGGTGCGGCGGTGCACGATCTGCCGGCAGGAACACATTGACCGATACCTTTCAGACACCCCTCCAGACTGGTTTCGGGCTGAGTTGGGCTCCCGCGGCCCTGCGCGTCTGGGGGCTGGCTCTGCTGACGGGTTTGGCAGCCGCCTGTCGGAACGTTTACGGGGCGAGGAAAGGTTACAGCCGTTGGGTGTGATGAGATGTGCTTCTGTGATGAGCTCCTTTCCGTCGGTGGCGGTGCAAGTCAGCAGATAAGACGCACTATTGTAGTGTGATGGATCAACGCCTGTCTGCGACAGCGCGAGAGAGATCGCGGAGCAAGAGTGAGTAGGGGATTTCCGAGCCTCGGAGGTGGGTGCTGCAGATGGGGGCGCGACTACGGGCACTGCGACAAGTTTTGACTTTTATTTGGCCTGCAGTGTGTATGTCAGATGTTCACAAAAGTTACAACCTGGCATGGAACTATAAGAAGGTGCAGACGGGCTGAATACTATTTTAATCCTATCGAAAGAATTAAAGAAAGGAGGGCGGTGAAGAGTAAGTGAAATTGTATAACGGGAGATAAGCATGAAGGACGGGGGCGGGACGATGCGGAGACGGGGTGACTGGTTATGAGATAGCGAAGATAATAAGTACACGGTGAACTGCCAGTCATGACAGACACCTGTCATATGCGGACAGACGGTAACAGGGCTGGATTGTGCTAGCGCTCGGTGCGGGTGCCGGTGAAACATGCGGTACCAACACAGGCCAGTCTGTCGGGCTCTGCGCCAGCGCCAGCGCCAGCGGTGCCGGGTGACGACCACCGACGGCCCGGCCTCCTTGCCCCCCATACAGTTTGGCTCGCTGGCACCGCGGCGTGCCGGCTGCGGCGCTAATCGAGGACCACCGGATTATCGAGAACATTCGGCCGCCGGAGTGGCGTGCCTCAACACCCGGCCGCCGGAGTGGCTAGCGTGCCTCAACACCTGGCCGTCGGACTGGCTAGCGTGCCTTAACGCCCGGCCACCGGAGTGGCTAGCGTGTCTTAACACGCGGCCGCCGGGGTGGCTAGCGTGCCTTAACACCCGGCCGCCGGAGTGGCTAGCGTGCCTTAACACCCGGCCGCCGGGGTGGCTATCGTGCCTTAACACGCGGCCGCCGGGGTGGCTAGCGTGCCTTAACACGCGGCCGCCGGAGTGGCTAGCGTGCCTTAACACGCGACCGCCGGGGTGGCTAGCGTGCCTTAACACCCGGCCGCCGGGGTGGCTAGCGTGCCTTAACACCCGGCCGCCGGAGTGGCTAGCGTGCCTTAACACCCGACCGCCGGAGTGGCTAGCGTGCCTTAACACGCGGCCGCCGGGGTGGCTAGCGTGCCTTAACACGCGGCCGCCGGAGTGGCTAGCGTGCCTTAACACGTGGCCGCCGGGGTGGCTAGCGTGCCTTAACACGCGGCCGCCGGGGTGGCTAGCGTGCCTTAACACCCGGCCGCCGGGGTGGCTAGCGTGCCTTAACACCCGGCCGCCGGAGTGGCTAGCGTGCCTTAACACGCGGCCGCCGGGGTGGCTAGCGTGCCTTAACACGCGGCCGCCGGAGTGGCGTATCTCGCTCTGTTTGTAACATAACGAAATGCTCGAGGTCCGGTGTGGAAACCCGCCCTGACAGAGTGTATCATTTTGTGCAGCCTGCACGTACGGTGCAGATGCTTTGCCTCCAATGTTGCAGCGAAACCGACGAAAACAATGTGTGATGGCGTTTATCCTGCTTCCAGCCGGCGTGACATTGGTGCTGAATGACGTCACGGCGCCGTCGTACATCGTGCGGGGCCACTCGGGCCACCTGCGCTGCGACTATGACGCTGCCGGCCGGCCTATCTACGCAGTCAAGTGGTACAAGGACCAGGTGGAGTTCTATCGATACAAGCCGGACGCCCCCGAGCCGATCGCCACGTTCGCCTCCAAAGGATTCGTCGTCAATGTGAGGCGGTGTTGATGCAGACGTACTGTTCAGAGGGCGATTGCATCACTGCGGCGGCTGTCAAAAGTGATATATGATGCCATAAATAGGGACAACATCCATCTGGTAACTGCAGAAAATCAAATTAAGGCCAGCGCATTGGCGGCACGTAGACGGAGGCATATGCTCCGCGCAGACCTGAACCGACTGTAGCTTATTTACCAATCAACCCCTGGCAAACGCGACGTAAAGCATGCGGGGTTTTGAGAAGGGGAGGAGGATGAGGGGGGGGGGGGGGGCACGTGAGAATTGGTGTTAGCTCCGAATACAATTTAATCAAGCTGCTCAAATAGAATGATCATATGCCAAACATTCCTAGGCCCTCCTCAAAACCATCGAGCGCCTGATGACGGCCCGACAAAGCGAGCGTTGGAAACGCTGTTTGTAGTTGAACACCATTAACGAGGATAGTATGAGTAATTTTTCCCTACGAATGAACAGCACGTCTCAAACATTCCGTAAAGGCGTGGTAAGTACCGGATGAGAGAAGAAACCCATTGCAGGCGCGTAGCTCATGAATCCGTTACCTTATAAGTCATAATGAGTTCAGAGCTCTTGCTATGAGATGCTATGAGATGTTGTGAGAGATGTTATGCAGTGAGAGTTATGGTATGAGTGATAGCTGCGAATATCAACATTCATTACACTAGGAGCCAAGGCAGGGCTTCTGATTCAACCATGCTGCAGTGTTAACTTAGGTTCAATGAGTATCGACAGCAATCTTAAAAGTTAAGACACGTGAATATAGAAAATGTTCCAAATGCATGCAGACACTGCTTCTTAACATCAACATCAAGCAGCTATCCGAGATCCCACATCCAAACACGGATGAAAGCGTGAATGATTTACTGTAGGAGAAATGCCGGAGCTCAGCATCCCTCCCTATCTCACCCTCATCCCACTCCACACTCAGAAGTCGTACTAAACTGCCGTTAAGACTTCAAAGCATCTTATCTGAGCGAATATAACATTTCCTTTTCGAGGTTGCCGAGTGCATGTTCTAACACGCGCTTGGGTAGTGGTCAATTTGACCCCTCCCCGAAGGTTTTTCCGGAGTGATTTCCGAACAACGCGGCTTAGCTGCGCCAAATTGTGTACAGCTGTAGACAACTGAATAATGGATCGTTTGGTACCAAACATTTTGATCTACATTGTGAGATTGCTGACCTACTGTAAGTCAAAGTCAGGACGTGGGTTCAGGAAGACATTTTCTAGGGAATCGTCCAATCTGATGCAACAGCGAAGTGTTAGGCTAAGCCACAAATCTCTGAGATAGCTTCTTAGGCAACATAACAACTGAATTAAAAAATGACTTGACCTAGGGTCAAGTATGAAAGTCAAACCAAAACAATAACCAGTCTTTTTTATTGATCTCGAACTTGCTGCATGAGGTAGTTTATGGTGCTCATTTTTAGTTTGTTGATGACAGGAACCGCATCTGAACTATTCTGACCTACATTGACCGAGGTCAGCATCTCATTTTTTGACCATACTTCCTGGAGCAATCGTTGACGCTTATTCAGATGCAAAGTAGTCTTGCATAATTTTGGTAATCATGACTTTGATGACTTAGTTTGATTCAAAGATAAAAAAGTCATTGACCTTAGATGAGCGGCAGTCATCTTTTGCATAGAACAGGCATCAAGGCTTACGGTGATTGCATAAAAAGGTCTAGAAACACTTCAGGCAACAACGTAGAGTTCAACTTTTTCACTTTTTTGACCCAATGACCATAACCCAGGAAACTTGAATATTGACAGAAGTGAATTCATTTACGGGTTAACACACCCTGTGGATGTGGCGCCTCCAGCTCTATTATTTGTTTTACCTCCAAACCAACTTGACCCCAGCCGTTCGAACAAACGGTATTCTACCGGCTCCCGGGAGCGTGTTTAGATATTCTATCAACTATGTCGATTAAACGATTTTCCGGCTAGAAAGGCTTAGGCAATTTTACATACGTGAGCTTTGAAAGCAGGTAACGTAAGGTTATTAACGAGATCATGAACCATGGCCTGCCGCGGGCCATTAAATACGACATACGGTTTCAATCCCTAAGGTCCTACCTTTACGTAAAAATCAATGTCAACCTAACTATGGTATTGCGAATAAGTCGGTATGTAAACGTCACGCTTTACAGTGCCATCCAACTTTCACAATGAACAAAGGATCACCGGATCCAACTTTGTCCGCGGTTAAGCAGGGTACTGAAGACCTTACAGTTCGGTGATGGCCAGCTCCCCTGACGCAGCAGAGACCCCACTCGCCAGAGTGTTTGCAGCACGATCTGATGTCAATGGAGAGGCGCCATGCGGTCGCTTCACACGGACCAGGCGCTACACTCCTCGGTCCCGTGACCCTTGGAGGCATTTAAACATGGCAGCATCGATTTCGTTTACAGCTGCCATTGTAGTTGCTGGGTCTTCTTAATGGCGACTGAAAAATTACAAATCAACAGCCTGTGGTAGGGATATCTACTCGGTACATGGCTGTCTTTCTGCGCTAACCGTCAAGCCTTGAAAAAAAAAACAATTTACTGTCACCTGGTCCTGCACAATAAACTGGTGGGGTAAAGTTTACCCAACTCAACAGTTATATCTGTCGACTAGCCTAATGAGAAAGTACCGGTTATCAGCTCCACCAAAAACCGACAGGATTGCATTCATAGAATCATAACAAAGGAAGGAAATAGTCCGATCATTTTTCAGTTTGGATCGCAGCCACACAAAACAATGAACAAAGAAAACCCCGGTCAGCATAATTTATTGAGTGTTAAATGGTAGCAAGCAAAGCAATATGCAAATATGCAGATGATTTATAATTCATAATATAATATTATCCCCTCTGGTCCTTTTGAGGGACATGCCTGTCATCAGTCGGCCGTAGACGAAACAGATAATGATGGCTGCATTGGCAGACACAACTGCTTCACGAACAGTTTAAATGCCTTGGAGCAGGCGCCGTCTTCGGAATCAGGGATGTTTCATTGATTGTACCTGATAAGATTCTGCATAGCCAAAGGCAACTGAAAATCATCGCGCCTTAAAATAAGTGCACAAAGTAGTCACCAAAAGTGAACGATGGAGCTAAACGGGCACCTTCGAACTTAAAGTGAAGCGTCCATGGTACATGGAATACGCTATGAGACGCACAACGCCCGCCCTCATAGCTTGACTTCCGGCCCCGCTGGAGGACACCGGTGCTCAGCCCGATTTAGTGCCACCACAGGGACAGTCTCCGACCGGCGACACACGACTGATGGGACTCCGGACTGGCGCCTCGTCACCAGACACGTCACCCCAGGGACAGCCCCGGCCGTGCGAGGGGCCGGACATTACCTGGTTTTGCTCGCGGACCGCTCGTGGATAGCATCCAGTAATGTAGCGTTGCAACGGGGCGCTCACTGTTGGTAACATCGAATCTAACTTGTGCACCGTTTCAGAATAACGCTTTCATTATATTTTTATAAACCTGACGGCAAACGATACATTTTGCTCTTGTTCATCCCGGTTTTCGTGCGTTTTATATTTGGTACCAAATTATGTCCCTGTCTAATGAGGCTAGTGTGGAAAGATCTTATCTTTCTTTGCCATGTCAATTCGGTCATATGCTATGCCAGTTTGCAAGTGTTGGGAAATCTTCAAAGTATAACACTTGAATCTGGGCGATAAATTGACTGCAACACCCGGCAGCCATTTAAGGTGGCAAACAAAATCGTAAAGTTGAAATTTTCTTCCATCCAGCAGCAGAGAGTGCGGGTCCATGACTCGAAGTCTGACTGGACCGCCGTCGCCAGCAGTACTCCTCAAAGAAAGATTCTGGGACCAATCAGGTTCATTATTTTGTCAACGGTTTACCGGCAGTGCGAGGCGCGGTCCAGATGTTCACGGATGATACTCTTGGTGACCTGTGGTGCTCCAAGGCCCTGACCGCACGGATGATACTTGGTGAACTGTGGTGCTCCAAGGCCCTGGCCGCACGGATGATACTTGGTGAACTGTGGTGCTCCAAGGCCCTGACCGCACGGATGATACTTGGTGAACTGTGGTGCTCCAAGGCCCTGACCGCACGGATAATACTTGGTGAACTGTGGTGCTCCAAGGCCCTGGCCGCCTTTCTTCTCACGGTTGCTCTCATTAAGGGCACCCATGCGTAAAGTAGTGCACATCATCACTTACAATCCGCGACTGACGTACTTTCGTTAAAGGCGCCGATGTCGCAGTCGTGCCCTCTGAAAAATACGCTGGAATTTTCGTGGGTGCTCATGCAGGCTCATGCTCCACGTGAAGACAGCGGAGGGGTTTCTAAGGCCAATCAGATGCTGGCAGCCGTGGGAACGTCATTCGCCGACATTGACGTTTTCACACCGCCACTGTTGTATTCCCGCCCTGACGCAACTTTTCGAGGGCATGCCATCATCACCTGGTGTCCGTTGGGCAGACTGGATCAGGAGCGGCTGGAACGGGTTCAATGACAGCTGCGCGTCTTAGAGAAGTAAGGCACGGGCACATCCTGGGAGGCTCAGACTCCTCCAACTGCCTTCGATGTACTACCGATGTCGCAAGGGAAACATGATTGCAGTGTTCCAGATGTTTCACAGAAGCCTATCTTTGCCGGTGGGCGAGTTCTTGACAAGACACGACCCGAAGGTGACATGACGACACCAATGTAAGCTGAGAAGTCCCCAAGCCAGGACCTTCGTCCTTCGAAACTCACTAAGCTTCTGGGTCGTAAATGATTGGAACGCTCTTCCACCGGCAATGCTGCCGTCATCCGCAGTTGAACAGTTTAAAACTAGGCTCGACTCACGCTGGGCCAACATCATGCACACCAGCTCACACTGACCACACGTTAAGATGACGTTGGTTGGGTAACTGGACGGGGTAACAAAAAAGGGTGGTATTCGCAGCCTTAGTGCCCTTTTAATTCCAGTTTCTCACCGTTCGACAATTTAGGTAAGCTGATAAGTGATAGTTGAGAGCTTGTAGGGAAACTGAAAAGTAAACCCGATGGTTTTGGATCTGCAGTTTACATATGATTTCTGAACTCACCTCATCTTGCCGCATGTTGCCAACGAGTGTCCTGGCAAGCGTGCAGTCAGTATTTGTACTCGTCAACACATGTTGATTTGGTTTCTCAGCTGCGCACAACGCACACGCACGACGGTACCCACAATGTTTACACCACCGGTCGTGTGAATGCAACGGTGGTGCGGCCCCGACAAACACTTTGCCAGAATTTGAGTACTTCTGGGAGACCGGCCCGAGCCCAGCAAGATCTCACTCACATTCTGCAAAGGCATTCGCGGAAAAATCGCACTACATACCCACCTGTGCACAAGTTTGGTTCTACCTGGGCAGTACCATGCTTCATTCAAGATACTGAGATACTGAGAACAAGAGACTGATACTGAGACAAGAGACAAGAGACTGGGTCCTGGCAGGGCACGGGCCGAGCTGCGCTGCTGTAAGATCTACCCAGCTGAGACTCTGATAAATTGCTGGTTGGGGGGGGGGGGGGAGGGGGATGGCACAGCCAGAGTATTGATAAGGTGGGGGTTGAGACACATGGTTCACAAAGGGTCCCGTTCTGGTGAAGGCCCCCCCCCCCAAAAAAAAATCGCTGGATCCTGATTCCACCTGTCCACCTGATTCTGAGGAGCACGATCTTCTTCGTTTTATTTTACTATATATCTTCCTTTACTGAAACAGAAGCCAGAAGGCACCAAAAATGCAATTCTGTTCGCGTTTTGAAGTCAATAAATTGCAAGTACCTGGTGCTAAATGGTTGCATGGAGTGCGTTACTGCGGCTTTTCATTTCTCAATGACTCAGTTAACTTTTTCTAAGCCGATAGCACTCAGGGGCTGCCCCGTTTTTTCCTGAGCTGTACAGAGCTTCTTGAACAGAGATGACGGTGAACGTCATTTGCTAATCAAAATGGGGCCATAAAGTTGCATTAAAATGGCCAACCCGTGTTCATCTTGGAATGATCAGCCTTTGTTCAGAGCTTAGTGGTAGAATAATTTTGTAGCAATTTTGAACGTAGATGACCGTAAACGTAGATTGGAAATCAAAATCGGCCCATCACGTTGTATTGGAATGACCAACACATCTTCATCCGGCAATGTTCAACCTTTGTTCAGAGTTTACTACCATAAAACAGCGTAGCGAGTAACGCCCCACTTTTCGAAAACATCATATCCTAATCCCGAACCGCGGCCATCCCATGCATTAAAGGGGTGTCGTGTTTCAGAAATGGGGCCTCCAGAGTATAGACGGTGCCTCCTAAACCAAAGCAGAGACTTGCTCGTTTGTAACCTGCCAGAACTAGAAGGGGGCCTACCGGAACCAGCATTGGCCACCTTGTTCCTAAAAGTGGCCTCAGGAGCTAGAAAACGACTCTCTTGATGCAGCAGATGGTCTTCTGAGCTCGATTTATTACTCCCTAGCTGAGCTATGAGCGTCCTTAGCTGAGTTATAGGGGCCCCTTGATCTGAACTTTGGTGCTCTATGTATAGCCACAATGCCTCTAGTTTAGAAAAAGAGCCTTCCAAAAAAATTAGCGGCAGGCAAAAACATAACCTTGATGAGTTGCCCCCTGTCTACCGGCAGGGGGCAACTGCCCCATTTGCCCTCCCCCTTACTGCGCTGCCTCTGGACAGCATTTGCTTCTTCACGCATGCCACCTCCGTATTTAATACGTTTACAATATGTGTGCCAATTTTGCGTTTACAGCAGAAGTTGACTAGGAGCACAGCGAGCAAGCTCGTCTAGTTGATAACTTCGTGGCACATTTTTGCCGGTGGTGACGTTTTGAGATCTACAAGATCTAGAACGACTGCGGGTTGTATGGACAAGTGAGCGAAGCTGTGATACTTAAAAACACACAGTTGCCCTTTCATTTAATAAATGATTAATGTTGAATATAAGGCATAGTTTTGTATCGAACACAAGTGCAGTATGCAGCTGTGGTTATATTCATGACCTCCTTATCTACTCATAAATAAGTCATGTCAAGCTTCGAATATTTTGGATGGTTATCATTGTTTTTTGTGAGATGTTTGCTTAAAGATGTGTATTTTGTGCACCCTGGTTTAATATTGTGTCATCTCTGCCATGGTATTCTCCTGTCACTGGGGCCCTTGCTATAAAAATATACTGTGATGTTTTCGTGATTTTATTGTACTAAGCAGTACACTCGGATTTTTGGAAGGTTTTAAAGGTTAGGAACTAGCAAACAGTGCATTATGTAACATTCTAAGGTGTTGCAGCGCTTTTGCAGTGAAATGCATGGCAATTATGACACGGAACTTAAGATGACCTCGTTGCAATAATTAGGTACGTGATTTTCGTTAAGTAAGTTTAATTTTTGATGAATTTTCGGTCACAGACCTTGCTTACAAAACCAGAGGTTAAAATATGAATGGTTTGAAATATTTAAATTTTTTACTCTGTGAGCAAGGTCGGTGACAGAAAATTCATCAAAAATTCAACTTGATTAACGAATATCACGCGTGTAATGATTTAAGGAGGTCATCTTAATTCCCCTATAATACATTATTTTGGATATTGAAATTGATGAACTGCAAAAGCCCCCAACTGGCGCTGGTGGGTTCAAAAGTTATGTCTCTTTTCCTGGACAAACCGTTCTGTCCAAATTCTACTATGCAAATAATTATTGAAGCATGCGCATCGGGTGTGGGACTTCCCCCACCTAGTGCACTTATGTGGAGGATGGCCTGCTGCATGTAAACACATTTTGTGCGCTGGATGCTGATGATAATACTGAACCCCGTTAAGGTGCTATGTTTCCAGCGTTTCAACCAACCGTTACTCTCTGGGCTTACCGCATCTTTCTCCACAATCTTTCCAAGCCAACAAATCTCATATCGTTCATCAATAAGCCCAATAATTTAAAGAGAATGGTTATAGGAAAGTCTTCTGATGCTTTTTGTGTCATGATGGTCGGTGTGTGGTTGGCTGAACGAGTATGAGTCTACGAGCTAAACAAGCTGAATGAGTCTACCGTCTCTCCTGTCTTCCGGACATAACATACACATTCGTATACATTACGATGAACACCATATATCACGCTGCTTGCTTAACACCCAGCCCTTCTATCATACGTACACCACATGCCTAGACAAATTCTTCAGAATAAGTAACACTTGTTTGACTACTTACAGGACGTGTTTGACAGCCAGACCCTGATGTCTTATCAAAGGGACAGGGCAACTGGGTCAATGGGTGCAAGGATCAGCCGGCAAACTCAAAATGAAAAATCTAATGAACGGTCGGGTTATGAACCGACAGATTTATGGCAAGACCGCGTCGTCTGTGGGTGGATTAATCAGGGACATGCTTTGGTTAGGGGACCTTCAAATACCGTAGATGTTTAATTGGACGGTTGGATGTAAAACAAGAAACGTGACATATGGTGCACATTGCATTGCATTGCGTGGTCGGGGAGACGGGAAAATACTTTATGTACTTGTTCGCCAAACCACTTATCGGCACCGAGACAGACAAAGCACCGGTTGAATTATTCTGTGTCAATCCACTTTAACTCACAAAGGCGCTCGCTGAACGATTGGCTTGGACAGAGCATGGAGCAAAGATGTAGTGTGTAGGAGGTTCAGAGTGCAAAGGGGGGTTGATGTGCTGGGAACATCGCATCTGCAAGGGGAACTCAACGTAAAAACCAGAACATGTTGCATGCAATGTGTCTAGGAAGTGCTGTGGGTAAAGCTGTCTCACACCCAATGCATATGTGTCGATTATGATTTTAAGGTAAGAAATGGAAAGCATTGGATCTCCCGACCGTCGCAGACTCGAAAAGAGCTGAAACGTCTCGTTGCAGGAGGTCCACACACACACACGTACGCATGCACACACACACACACACACACACACACACACACACACACACACACACACACACACACACACACACACACACACACACACACACACACACACACACACACACACACACGCACGCACGCACGCACGCACGCACGCACGCACGCACGCACGCACGCACGCACGCACGCACGCACGCACGCACGCACGCACGCACGCACGCACGCACGCACGCACGCACGCACGCACGCACGCACGCACGCACGCACGCACGCACGTTACATTGCCGGAAAAATGATCATACGTTGGTATCAGTATGCTGTCTCTACAAGCCTCCGGAACGTAACTCACATTTAGAGACCTTTGAGCACTGGCTATTCTTTCTTTAGCCACAGAAGCAGCATGGGGCTAGACTGGGATGAGAACCGTACTCGTCATCGTAGATGTCACATCAGACTGACGAATTAGCTAACGACATTTGCCAATGATATGCCTGCAGATACTTCGAAGTAGATTGTGCAGCTTTGTGGCTGTGCAAGTGTACACAGGTTTCCCTATGGCCCGCTGCATATCGGCCACCATAGCTCTGATTAAAAGGCTGGATGGAAAGATAGAAACTATGCTCTTCGCCATTGCCATCGACAAGTGATGTTAGAAACAGTGGGTTTCAATGGCTGCTTTGGGGGTATGCCGACGTGTTAAGCCCTCAGGTCTGGCTATCCGGGCCAGCCGACGAGCACTCCCACCGAGCCGATGACGAGCCCTGATCTCCGCTGGTCGTCGCAGCGTATTGACCTGGCGGCCGACTGGTGTACGGTGGCCGACCACGGTGGCCACCAGGGCCGACTGGTGTACGGTGGCCGACCACGGTGGCCACGAGGGCCGACTGCTGACGGATTAGGCACAGTAATGAGCCTGACTACCGCTGCTTCTCCGGGGTCGTTAGACGTAAACCGGCTCTTAAGCTCGGATGTCCACCCGAGCAGCCAGTTTTCGCGTGGCGGCAAAACAACGGCGCAGTTCGGACCCGATGCCATGGAAACAGACAGATGCTGATCCGAGAACGGTCGTCGTCAGCGTTTGACATAAGTACGGGGTCGCTGATCAGGGATGTCGCTAACGTACATGAGTCTCAGGTAGTCATTGGAAGCAATATGCTACATCTAAACATCACTTTGTTTGTCGTGTCTTTTATTAATCCGTTCGAGAGTTTATAATTAGTTCCGTTTTGCAGCATAACTGAACTTATTTCCGTTAAGCCGAATCACAAAGAAAGCGTGAAAACATAATGCAATATCCCTACCTTGGACGTGTCATTCAGATGCTTACTAGATAAAAATGGAGCTCGGTTTGGTCGAGTTCAAACTTGTTTGGATCTGATCGGCAGGTCTGAGATTCCTAGAATGTGATGTTACCCGAACATACTGCCCTCCTTGTTATAAAAGCTAACTTCACGGCCCCAAAATTTTGAGTGATGGGTCTCTGGCCACTAGCTATCTATAGCCACTCGGGGGCCGGGCGGTGTCACTGGCACGTCAGTCAGATCCCAGGCGTGAGAGTGACATGTGAGGCAGCGGGCAATATCTCGAAATTTTACTGTGAAGCGAGGGGTATTTTGCAAATTTTGCGCACTACCCAGCGGCATCGGTTGAATGCTCCCCGCATGTACTAAGAACCCACTCGCTCAAAATCAAATGTCAACAGAGTTCAGAACTTTTCCATCATAACAACGACAATTTGGAAATCCGACTTTTTAGGACTGACCAAAGTGTCAGTGTGTCAGTACGACTGACCAAAATGGAGGGTGGGGAGCAGAGGCAAGAGGTCGGAGTCAAGTGCCTGGCAGTTCACTCCGCAGGTGGCGTTCCAATACTTGTCTAAAAGATGGCACAGGAGGTCGCTGTAAGTCAGACGGCGTTTCACTATATCAAGAAGCCGACCGCAAACAAAGACTCGCTTCCCCATCTCGGTTCTGGACCAGGGTACTAGCAAGTCACCATCCCCTGTCTGGTGGTTTTCCATCGAGCCGTTTCAGTGCGCAACTCACTGGTGACATTCTGAGGTTCCCCGTCCGGCACACTTACGACAGCGGTACGTCTGGCACATCAGTCAACGTCCCACCTTCGGGCACCCCATTTTTCTAAGTAAGTTTAATTGGAGGTCAAATTTGTAAATTTTGTCTGAAAATAACCTCGGTTGTTAAGTTAATTTTGCTTTGTATCCTGGACATGTCTTTACGTGCACAGTTACCGTATGCATGGATACAGTAACGGACCTGCGATGGAATCAAGACGTCCACTCATGTGGTAGTAGCGCGGGGGAAGGGAGTGCTTCAGATGAGATCGAGCGTTTGAAAGTAAGCCGCAAAACGAATAAGTGTCAATGTTGTGAGAGCTGAGTTTGATTAGTATTTTGCAGTGTCTATCACATCTAAGTGCTTTCTGAGTTTAAGGGGACACGACAATGATGTTTCTCCATGGTCATTGCAGACAGGCTATGGTCGGAAATGGAGGTAAGTGCGGTATCCGTCAGGTGACGAGGATGTAAGCCAAGTAGGGATGCGGAAAAGTAGGTGGTGATGGGAAAGGTGGCCGTCAAGCTGCCCGTGCAAAACACGCTGGACAATTTTGGTTATTGCAGTGACCCTGGAGATGGCACGGTAGTTACAAGGTACGGAGTGATCTCTGGATTTAAAGATAAAAAACTAGGAGCCGTTTCCGGGACATGGGCACAGGGAGAGATAGGCTGGATTGACTAGGTGGATAAGTACCGTTCACAGAGTGCGGTTATATGTGCCGTGAGCTGCCATCAATCGGTGATAGTGAGTGCTAGCATAATTTATGTACCTTGTTGTCTATGTGAATCAAATTTCGCTTGGGGAGGGGGCAAGTCAAAGGCTCCCGATGTTGTTCATCACTGACATGAGAACACTGCATTGCATTTCAGGACTTTAGGTCACATGTAAAAGCCACACATGGCTAGAGCATTCCGATCGGTCGTGATACCGTTCCTGCTGGACGATCTCCAATGATACACAACTTGTATGTGCCGCAAGTTAAAAATGCAAAAGACACCCACGCCTTCTGAGCAAACAAAACGACTCTTACATCTAAACAAAATATGATTGATTACGTGTGCTGCCGTTCGCGGACAAGCCAACTGATAAGATAGCTTCAACTGAGACAATAAACCCCTGTGAGATATTGCGTGAATCAACATTGTAATCCACCCACACACTGGTCACCGCCGCGGTGCAGGAGCGGGGAGACAGAAGTTATATTTTTTAATACCACTGGCAAAATACCGTGAGCTGTCACATGTCTCGTTATGCTATTGCCCGCAACGGAAGGGAATTAAAAATGATGTTCTAGACGAGCGTGCCATCAATGCATGCATCGACACGGAGGCAGTTAAAAACTATTTTTTTACCATGCATGTTGACTGCAGTGCATAGAAAGACTTTGACATTGCTTTGGTTAGCAGGCTGAGAGACGATATGTAAAAAGTATCAGATGTTACAGCATTTAAGTGTGTAAGCGCCTCGTGCGCCGTGAGCTCCTCTGGTGTCTGATGTGATGACAGGTTTCTCCTATATCAATTTTCTCAAAATGCAAGGGTTGGGTTAACGGCGCTCGTTCATGGGTGGGTACAAGGGGCCTACGGGGACTGTACCGCCCTCCCCCGCCTCTGGTGGTCTGGGGACCCCTCGGCCGGGCCGAAGAGTCGGCCGAGGGGTCCCCAAAATTCCGGTCAGGATAAGGCGGTATTTGGGCCTCTGAAGCATTGACAGCAGTATTGACGAGCATTGACAGGGCCATCTAAAGCCCTGTCAACGGGGGCCCCAAAACTGAATAAGGTCCCCGTGCCCGGCAAGGGTCCACCAGCCAAACAGGGCTGGAGCAGCACTCAGAATGTCAGATAGAGACTCCTCAGACGTCGTTCTTGGGGGCCCCTGAAGCATTAAGGACCCCTTTGTTCTTTAGGGAGCCTCAGTACTGAACAGAAGATCCCCTGTACCGAACAGGGGGTCTCTACACTGAACAGGGGCTTCTTGCAAGCCAGGAGGAACCCATTAGCCGATCGGGAGAACAGCCATAGTCAGCGAATTTGTCATGGCAACCTCTGTTGCATCACAAAGAGACCCTCAGACAATAGCATACAGTGTCGGTTAAGGGCCTCGGGTTCGGACAGGGGCTCTTGCCAGTCAGAACCCAATTCGTGGAACAAGGGCAGGGCAAGGCCTAGATTGATAGTCAAGCAGCCTTCCCGTCGTTGGTCATCTTCCTTGAGACATCAAGGTCCCACTGTAGGCCAAAGGGGTCCGGTACTGGTAAGGGGAGCTCCAATGCTGATCAAGCATCCCGCGTTAGCCCGAGGCCCACCTAGCTCAGTGAGGACAGGGCCGTGGCCGTCGTATACCAGTCATACGATCTGCTCGGCATCACTCAGGGCCGGGGCCCCTGAAACAATGAGAAGGTCACTCTCCCGGTCCGGGGTCTTTTGATGCCGAACAAATGGGCCTCTGGCACTGAGCAAGGGCTCGTGCAAGCAAGGAGGCCCATTAACCAAACTAGGGTAGCCCAGGGTTCCAGAATGAAAGTCGGCCAGCTTTATCACCCTGGGCCTCCTGAGACGGTGATGGGTGCGACTACCAGCAATCAAGGGCCCATGGAAGTGATCCTAAACAAGGACCACCGGGTCGGAACGAGAGGTTCGTGGCCTGCGGATGCGGTCAGGTAGTGCTATTGGTGAGGAAGTTCAAGGCTCGGATTTCGGGATGCAGGCACCATGCCGGCTATGGGAGCCTGACTGGAGACGTGCACTGTCATGTGATGGATCCCTTTAATATGATAGCTTTGTTATAAGGGACACGGTACTGCCAGATTCGCTCCATTGCCTTGACCAGAACGTATCGCCACTTTCATCCCCTCTCGTCGACGCTGTTTTGCACGAGGATGTGGTCGATGTGGGTGGGACCTGCGCTCGGCAGGTTTATATAATATATTTATTGCATGTCAGTTGGTGAGTGAAATCCGTCGCTCAGTGAAAATGCCCACCAGGCGCGGCGCACACTGTGCATACTCAAGCACCTAACCTGCCAGAGGCACAGGCGGGTGGCACATGCCTCCCAAGGTTCCGGGGGGCCCTTCATGCCCCTCGGACCCACTCGAAGATATTGGAGCAAGCATCAGATGTAATTGAACGGACTCAATTATAAATATTGGTGATTTTTAAGTGTGAAAAGACTGCACTGGACAACATTCTACCCTCATTTTGGTAAATATGTCCCTCAGCACCCCATGGCTGGATTACGTCATTGTATCGTGCACAACATTGATTGAGAGCCGATTGACAGTCGTTACATCGGGACATCGGAGTTACATTACAACTATGCTCCTGAACGCCGGATATGAACGACTCAAAAATTATATTATTCTTTGCATTGATCGTCGCCTAGCCAATGAATTGACAGCATTTAATGACGTCATGATGGCGTCATTGGTGCCCTAGTGACCTTGAAATAGTCTCCCGAAATATTCTGCACATTTGACGGGTGTGTAGTTCAGAGGTAAGAGGGGTTTAAGTCTTAAGGTAGATGGGGCTTTGAACTAGGCCGAATGGTCTTCGAGACTGCCATTTTAGTTCAACACCCCACACAGATACGAAACTCTCACTTTAAGGGGCCCATTTGGAAATGACTGTCCGGAAGTCGTATTACGGTTCCCAGCAGAGCCGGTGAAGGGCCAACTGCCGTGGCGTAGGCCCGCGTGATCAGTCGGAGCGTCAGGGAGAGGAGAGACATGTGATTCATCCCTCCGAGAGCGTGATCAGTCGGAGCGTCAGGGAGAGGAGAGACATGTGATTCATCCCTCCGAAAGCGTGATCAGTCGGAGCGTCAGGGAGAGGAGAGACATATGACTCATCCCTCCGAGAACCTCGTATTCGACGAGGTGGCCTCGACTTCTGCTCTGCCAGAATGACAGCCACTAGGGACCCAAGCTGGGACCGAAAGAGCTGTAGCTCCTGGCCGAGAAAGGTGATGGCATCCACAGGAACCACATTTTATCTTTGTAATCTTGAGGTTTTCTCTGAATGGATTAGCCCTTACAGCAGCACGAACAACAGAGTTCGGCACCGTTCGGCACCGCGAACCCTTGGTGCCAAGAGTTCGCGGTGCCGAACGGTCTGATCCGTTCTGAGCATTGCGTTCCAGTGGTACAGCGGGTAAGCTGCACGTCTGAGAAATCATGGATACGGGGTGGGGTTCGTTGTGCCCTCCCTTCTCGCCAGAATAAGAGGTGGGCGACACCAAAAAGCCTCAGCAGTTGAGTGCGTCGTAAAGCCTCAATAACACATGTTCTGAGTGTGTCAGTTAATGTAAAAGTTAAAGAGGCGAAACGTACGGCCCAGACTATCTTCCGCGCGGATGAATATATGTCATCAACCGCAAAGCGTGCTTCTTTCCGATGAATGGCTAAACAACGTTTTAGGGTACCTGGTAAATTTAATCTACCAGAAATTGTTGTCCGTGCACTTGAAATGTCTGGTAAACGGAAACATATTGATGAAAAAAACGGCTGATACCGTTTGATAGAAATCATTTTTTTTCAATCCTGCGTATACAGTTGAAATTCACTATATGACTAGACACACTCTCCTGAAGCAACAAGCCTCAAGACCGTTCCACGCATACGGCTGTTAAGACAATTCTCACCTGGTTGCTGTGATTCAGACAATGCAGCAGAATGGTTCCACTTAATGGGGCATGCCACCTTTTTGTACTTTCTATTTATTGTTGGATCAGACACGTTCGATTTGATCAAAAATGCCGATTTTTCGAAATCCTTCCGAACAACTCAGGGCTTTGATTTGAAGCAGCCGACCCTGCAGGACGAATCCCATTTGACTCCCTGCCCACCACTATGGAAGGAGCACATTTCATTTATCTTGTTTTTCAAAGCTGTGTCCTTTTTGCCACGGTTACAGTTACTAATTCGTATAAGTGTATGTGTAGTAGACACTATAAAAGTTTAGACACTGTTTAAACAACAAAGATATGCGAACGTGAAGATCTTATCCCGCAAATTCAACGAAACGTTATACTATGGTTTTGGTTTCTCCCCAATGGCGTTTACCCCAGCCGCCCTTTTCGAAACGCATTTTGACTTTGGGAACAGGAGTTTCACATAGCCTAGAGTGATGCACTGGTACACACTCCAACTAATGTGGTTCTCGGTAACAGACCCTTACCACTCGCTGGGCCAATCGCAAACATTGTTTTAATCGCACCAATAGACGTGTGCACGTTATCGTTGTGGCGACTCGGGTCGCGACAACTGCAGGGAAGAAGCGCTGTGCCGTTACAAAGCATTAACAGCGTAATTTGGACTCGAAAATTAACAAAATCGATGTCCTTACCATATCTTGACGGTGCTGCAGTGACACTACCCAGTGTTATTATTAAACGTAATTGGTTCCGAAGTTTCAATGGGGAATGCTTTTGAAATGTGCCTCAAAGGTGTGACACCCCTTTAAAGTGCAATGTTCTGATCTGCTGGCCGCCTGTATTTCAGGTGGCCCGGTCCAACGAGCACGACCTTTACCTGTCGCAAGTGGACCTGGACGCCGCCGGCTGGTACAAGTGTGAGGTGACATCGGGCGCTCCCCTGTTCTGGACCGTGGAGAAGCGCAAGAAGGTCCAGGTCGTCGGTGAGAGAGCCGGTGGCATTGCGGACGGGGCCATGAGGTCCGTCATACGTGGGAACCAAACTGGAGTGTGTGGAACGACACTATGCCCCAGCGTTGCCCGTTGAATGGCCAGTTCACACGCCGTTGATGGTCCACCTTCCTCGTCGCATGTTTCTGACACATCATCGACCGCCTTTACAATCCCCACCACAGTCTGACAGCCACCGTCGTCGGCCGGCCCCGGGCAGGGCCTCCACGCGGCAGTCGTGACCTCTCCCGGCGGCAGCAGCGTCTTCCGCGAACAGATATGGCATGGGGCGGAGCTCGTGCTGCGCGGTCTGGCACGGCAGCATTGCACCGGGAAACATTATCACGGCCGTAGCTGTTCTGCACAGTAGGGCCAAGCGGCACGCTATGCGCATTGATGAGCGGATTTCTCCTTTTCAGCGGAATGTTTTTTCGGGGTGGCGGGGGGGGGGGGGGGGCTGCGGGACTATGCCATGGTTTCTTTCAGACGTAGACCACACCAGTTGTTCCTTTGACACACAGCCTCTGTTAAGCCGAATTTACGAGACTTTAGAGAACCGTGGTCTGTTGGTAGATATTTGAATCAAGCATGTGCTAAGATCCGAAAATGATCCGAGGATCGGACCCCTAGGTTCGGGTTCGAAATCTTTTGACGCCCTGGATATTATATGAAGGTTCGTCGAAAGACCTAAGACTTAGATCTTTTTAAAATTTTGCAGCAGGATTTCGTGTGATCTTGTATTTTTGAACATTTTGTTCTGGAAGATCTATTGAGATCTCAGAACTAACTCAATCATATCAATCATATACATCATAACATCGCACGCTTGTGCGTGTTGAAGAAAGAGTGCAATCGCCTTTGCGTCCGTCCACGGCACGGTGATCTGGCGATTCAAATAACTGCTGTCGCTGAATGCGGCGGGACTGTTCAAAGTGCGCGGTGCGTAAGGTGTCGCTTTCCGGTCCAAAATACGCATTATGAGACCGGGACCTCCGCAAGATTGCTCCATGTCAAAAAACTGACCTCCCTTCAATATTCAAGACTGCCAAAATCAGCAGAAACGTGAAACGCGTAGATGCATATAAAATATGGATACATGTGCCAAACACTTCATCGCTTTGGTCATAAAAAATGTCATGTTACACACTGGGTTCGGTTTGAATATTTTTGTGAGGGACGCAGCCTCGTTGTTGAGTTGCCGCCCCCCCCCCCCCCCTCCAATGTTGGCTTGGGGCCGCCCAATGTTTTTGGCCAGACTGACACAAAAGTTAACCATCACACAAGACTGTCTTCTTTGAGCATCGTTTGCTGGCCATGAATACAAGGACGAATCCAGAAATTTCGCCGGAAGTTTGGTACAGCTCTGTTAATAAAACCTGCATTGGTACATATGGGCAAGTCACATTGTAACAGGTTATTGCAGCTAGTCTACAGGGAGGTACGTTACTGGACAAGTGATGATTCTCAACCGGGCTACCGCCTTGTCGCTCATACATCTCGGGGTATGAAAAGTTTGTAATGCAGTCCCGAAAGCCAAGGAAAGGCCATCACTTGCCAACTTTTTTACATGCTTGTATACCCGTCCCACGTCACGAGTGCAAGTGGTTTTGCATGTAATGCACAAGTTGTTGCACGTGGGACAATAACGGGATGGGCGACCGCCAGCCACCCAGACCACTTGTACAATGGTGTATTCATATTTGCTATATTTGGAGCAGTTTCGGTGGTCTTGCACCGGTCTTGCCGGGAGGTCCGTCGTTGCGCTTGGGGCAACCATCGCTTGGCAGCCGCCAGCCGCCCAGACCGCTCGCACCATGCCTCGGTGGTTGTTTTTCAGACCCGCGTTTACAAGTGGAGTATAGACTGGAAGGCGGCAGGTTTTCTATCACCTGAGCACTTATTCTACGCTGTTTGCTATTTAGCTTTTTACATTGATGGCGTGCCTTTCCTACTCAGTGTTCTTCATTAACGGCATTCCCGCCCTACTCTAGGGCACCTTGTTGTCCCTTCGCTGGCCGGGGGGCCGGCCGGCGAAGTTATGTTATGAGCTGCGACATATTAGGTACAATAAAGTATTAGGTATTTCAATATCTTAGGGGTCTGTTATGAAACATGAGGCGTTTCGATACCTTAGGTGCTATGAAGCATTATAGGTTTTAATTCATTAGAGGTGACTATACATTTGTGTTTGCAAACATGAGAGCAACCGATACTGACCCACTTTCAAATTGACAGCGCAAATTGCGTTACACAGTTTTGCGTACGTTTAGCTCAGAAATAACAGGGTTATAATTCTTCAAGACGGTACGGCTATGAACTGCAGTGCATTGTCACGAATATGGATATCTCAGTCCAAAAATCTCATACGAAATTGGAATAGTCCAATGAGCGATTTCGTAACACGCGTAAGGTGCTTTAAGCATGAACTTTTATGTCGATAACAAAACGGCCGATTAGTGCTCACTTTCAACTGTGTTCGTGGTACATGCCACTGCAGCAGTAACGACCCTATATACAGTACATCATGCACTCAATCCAATATTCCATACCTATGATTGATATAGCCGCAACACGTGCCTTTACAAATTAACCAGGTATGTATGACGTCATTACAATATCACGCGAATTCCCCCGCCCCTCCCCTCCCCCCATCTCTTTGGCTGTATCGTGTTCATGGCTAAGAAAATATGGTCGCTGGGATATTTGTGATTGCAGTGATTCAGCACCAAGTGCACCAGCGACAGAAGGCTGATAAAAGCTGATCGGATTGACTGATGGTCAGATGGCGTTGGTGCGAGCATGTCTCGATCACAAATCGCGTTTTTGTGATACATAGCTCAGACATTGAACAACTATTAGTTATTACAGAGATGAGGCTGAAAATCGAATACACGAATTAGTCACACCGTCCGTACCATGGCATCTGGACAAAGCCAGTCTGGCAACAGCTGTGGCGTAATAAAAACGTTCCATGACATGAGTTGACGATGACGTGTTGAAGAAAATATTTAATGAATATTGTAATCATGGCATTAAGAGCAGTCTTTTGGACTTCTAAACTTGCCAATAGCTTAAAGTAAGATGAGGTTTGATACAGGTGAGCTTATCCATTACATCTGACGCTTGCCTCGCTATCTCAAATGTGGAACAGTCCCTTTAAACCATGAGGGTCAATGGCAATGTCAGTAATTGATAATGTATGCTTAATGCTTTGGTCTTGTAGCATGTACTATCCAACAGTATACGGCAAGCCATCATTTCATGACAAAAGAGAGGCGTCACGTGCCAATGCACAGTCCAGCTTCGCACACAAGCGAAGCGAAATCAATAAGAAGTGATTTTCGAAGTTGTTTGGCCAAGTCTAATCGATTTGTCAGTAGACAGGCCACGGAGGCAGAAAGTTTTGCAGCATGGCATGAATTGAGCTATCCGTCACATCTACAGCAGTAGTTGAGTAATGGTTCATGAATCCCCGAGATGTCTGCGCTGCCACGTGATTTGATCAGGCCGGCTCCGGCTGAGCGTCATCGAGGCACTTGGGCCTTACAGCCAGCACGCGGCGCGTGGCGTCGGCCGGTCCGCTCCATCTGGCGATACCATCTGCAGCGCGGCCGGCCGGAGGGCGGGCCCGCACATTACCGGCTGGGAGACAAAGCCCGCCGGGTTTACAGGCTTCAGACCCGAGGGAGGGGAGCTGCGGCGGTGGCCGTGGCGCAGCCCCCCCCCCCCCCTCCCCCGCTCGCCGCACCGCCCCCCCCCCCTCCCCCTCCCCCCTCCGCCCGGGTCGCCCGCCTCCCGCCTCGCCGGTCGCCGGGCGGCGTTATTGCGGATTAGCGATTTGTGACGGGGTTGTCGACGATCGGGCGGAGGCAGGGAGGAGTAATCGCACCCCCACCGGCGTGGATTGGAGAAACGATGACTCGAGACGTTCAGATGTGGCCGACTTCGGCTTCGGCTCAGGGCGAACGCCTCGGATCCGAGCTGGAGGCGTTTGAAGCCCAGCTGCTGACCGTTGCGAAATGGAGCGGAGCCAGGGAACGAGCGAGACGTTCACTGTCTGAGGTGGCGCAGACGCATGAGCGTGAGACTACAGGAAGAAGTAGGAGAACGGTAGAAACACGAGTGATGTAGGAACCTTCGAAGAGTGGGACTGAGGTAACGGACCGATTATGATCTGCTCGATTAGGATTGTGTTTTATATATAATCACTCTAACCAATTACGACTATCGATCGCGCCCCGCCACGCATCACTGCAGGCAACATTCTATGTACATCCGGGGTTAGAAGTCAGCTGCTCTCAGCTGAACACCTCCCCGCCGTTGATCTTTAGCTTGGCGAAATTATATTTAAATTACACATTGGTATTTATACGACAATCATTACATTTATATTACTACAAAATGATAGTTACCGCGATGTTTACACGCCCGTCGTCTTTGGCAGGATTCTGCGCATTTCAAAATGAGTTGTGTTCATCAGTTATGTGCAGGGTAGTCTCCTCAGTCCTTAAAGTCCCTAAAAATGGGATGTCTGCTTTTCCAAAAAGAGGGGTAACCTGACGCTGGATGGTGCGTTTGTCCCTTTCCTGTTGATGGGAACGCCCCCCCCCCCCCCCCCCACCGACTACGCCCGAAATCGATTGCCCTCTTGACGTGGGCGGCTGCGGGTAGTTTGAATTTAGACCGGAAGGGGTAATCTGACTGTGGACCCCTCGTCTTGGTGTGTTTACATGGCTGAAGCGGGCTTACACTGCTAATAGCCGGTAGTCCGCACTTGGTAAGCTCGAATCAAGGAACAGATTATGGGCATATAATGCGCCCTTACGACAAATCGATGCGTTGGTGCAGCGTTGGTACTTCGCAGATGATAGCTGGAGAGGGTCAGGATTTGTGTGGAGATCGTGGTATGAAGACGGAAGATTGATTATATTATGTTGCATAACTGCAAGTTTATATATATATATATATATATATATATATATATATATATGTGTGGGTGTGTGTGTGTATAATAGTGCATTACATTGGTAAGAGCCCGCTGCATTTCAGCCGTGAGAGCCCCTCCTCCTTATTAGTCTAAACAGACGTCATACATTGGGCGCCCCACAACATTCGCTCGAAGGACACACATCCACTGGCGCCCACATCACTCCACTCATTATTGGTTCACAAACGGGTAGCCTCCCCCCCCCCCCTTGCCATCACCGCCCTGTCGAGCCCTTGGCATTATAATTGTCACGTTTGCGCTAGCCCTCGTCGAGCCAAATTAAATTCCAGTTAACCCATTTGAATTATCCAGTGAAGCCACGTCGTCAGCGCATCATCGGGTCAATTTGTTGTCGGCCTTGCACCGACGCGGCTACTGGGCTAGCCACAGGGGTGCAAAACTTGGGCGATGACTCGTTCATTCCCCAGCCTACCTCCTCCAGGGCGACGACCCTCCATGCAAACCGAATTCGCTCGCGCTTCGTCTACGGCGTGGGGCCCACCACTCCTTCGGCCGCGCTCGCCGCTTGCAGCTTCCCACTGCTTTGCACACGCCTTCGGCTGCGTCCCGCCCAGTAGGGGAATGTCGCCTCGGACGCTTATGCGCCCTCGCCTTCGGCTGCGTCCCGCCCAGTAGGGGAATGTCGCCTCGGACGCTTATGCGCCCCCGCCTTCGGCTGCGTCCCGCCCAGTAGGGGAATGGCGCCTCGGACGCTTATGCGCCCTCGCCTTCGGCTGCGTCCCGGCCAGTAGGGGAATGTCGCCTCGGACGCTTATGCGCCCCCGCCTTCGGCCTGCCGGAATGAGCTTTGCAAGGGACCGCCCCCACGGTGCGTCCCTCGGAGGCCTGGAGGTAGATAGCGCACCTGGTGTCACGTGGTTAAGCCCCTCGGCAGACAGCGAGCGCCCGGCATGACCTTCGCTTGCACCTTATGATCTCCATGACCAGCGTACTCTCGAACCTCGGTCTAAATGACCTGTCCCACGGTTTAGTCCGACGTCGCCCTTGCTACGAGTGTCGATGGCGTGATCTCCATCTGTGCCGAGCATTCCGCCGCCAGGGGCTTATAATGCCTGACGTACACCACGTCCGAAGGGAACGGGCTATGTCCTGATCTTCCTGAGGCGTGCTACACCAACGGATAGACCCGGCTACCGCAGTGAATAACCCTGCATGTCGTGCGGTCCGAATTAGCATACAACCTACGCCTCTTCATGCCGCCATGTCTGAGGTCGAGTGAATGACAACCGAACGAGTTGACCGTCTCCTGGCCCCAAAATTAAAGCATTGTGCCATCAAGTCGCGATACTTATCAAACATTCATTTGTAAAGAGTACGACTTGAGATGGTCTGGTTCCTCCTTGAGCCGTATTGCTCGAGCTTATCACCCCTCACGGCCACTATCGTTCCTGTGTGACTCGGCCCTTGCAAAAAAGAGCATGACGTGAATCTTTAAAAGTCCGTCAGTTCTGTTGAAGTTTTGCGGGCTGGATCGAGCAACGAATTAATAAAAGGTAGAGGAAGCATGCTCGTAAGGAAACTACGCACCCGCACGCTGGACTGGGGCCAGTTGAGAGTTCAGAGAGTTTTGCCTTTCTTTGTGAAAGAAACGGATCAGAAAACGAAAAAACTAACGGACGAACAAACAGA
The DNA here is from genome assembly GCF_011947565.3 of Pollicipes pollicipes. Lineage (NCBI taxonomy): Eukaryota > Metazoa > Arthropoda > Thecostraca > Pollicipedomorpha > Pollicipedidae > Pollicipes > Pollicipes pollicipes. Next base: position 17,966,456 of record NW_023596136.1, on the reverse strand, counting down.
CAGACCATCTACCCAAAGAAACCCGAGTGTCTGCGCAAACAGCCCTGACGTCACGCCCGACCGCCATGCAGGGCCGGCTAGGGCCATAGTGGTCCAAAGTAGACCCCTATGACTGTCTGAAACGGCTAATTCGAGATAGCCTCGGCATAGGCGAATGAACGAGCCATCGCGGCGTCACCCGCGTGACCAGCCTCGGCCACCAGATCCACCCTCACAGCGCTTGGCTACTCGCATTCTGCTAGCACCATTCACGCCCTGTATTCTCGTAAGTGGACCGTGGGGACCTCGCCAGCTAGCCCATGACTGTCGACTCGTCGACCCCTCGGGCACCGTTGCGTTTCCGTCCGAGACTGGCCGAAACAGGAGGTACTGGGACGCCGTTGTGGGCGCGATTGCCCTGCCGCAGTCTCGAACAAATCACTTCTCTCCTCACTTTAATGCTTAACGATTAAAACGCAGCTCATCACCTATGTTAACAAAGTCATTCATATACAGTCACCACTTCAGCCAGCGCGCCTGACCTCCGTGCCCTGCCCTCACAAGGCCGCAACCCCACGCGGGCCCAACGCCGCCCGAAGCCCCGTGACGCGTCACTCAACCCCTCGCCCATCCTGAATTATGGAATCGCAGGACCGCCGAGTCGCAGTACCGGGTCGGGAGGGTCGCATGGCCCGTGCCCCAGGTTATGCCAGGTTATGCCCCGTGCCATTTCCCCAGGTGACACCAGGGGGAAGAGGTTGCTGTGGCCCGTGCCCGCCCGTTATGGAGGGGTCAAGGGACAGTCTCGAGCCGCGCAGCCAGAGTTACACAAACTCCCCGAACTGTTCCCTAAAAGACATTGGCAAATGGCCATCTGTGTCATCATTATTTGTGTCATTCAAAACAATACTCAAATGATAAGCGCTTGTCATGTATGAAAGCAATTGTTTTCGTGCGTCTCGCGCCTCTTTTCTCATCTCTTTTTTAAAGAGGAACCGTTTACAACGTGGGCGTGTATTTTAGCGGTCTAATTATCTAAACGCCAAATGCAACTGCAACAAAGAAGCTCAGAACGACTCGATATAACGGGTGCGCTCTCTTCGAAGTGTTAACACCAATGCTACACCATAACCACAGTTATATGTGTGCGTATCCATCATTATAGCTTTTCCCAATTCAATCCGTGATCTTAAATAACCAAATGGCGTTGACACAGCGGAATAAAACAATGCGTTCTAAGTCTATGGTATCATCGAACGCATTGTGCATTCTAAATCGTATATTTTATCGTCATTGCTAACTGGCTCTGTTAACGGAACATAGCGAACACAGCGAACATGACGGAACATAGCGAACATATTCGGGACATGACGAATTTTATTAGAACCATACGCCACGTTCATTGCCGATGGCACAAGTTATTCGGCGGCAAAACATCTGTTCATGTGCTCATAACAAACAAGGCAACACGAAGTGCCCAACCAAGCCGCTCAGCAGCGACAGATGGCGCCGCCCGGCGCCTATGTCTGAAATAATGTCAGTGTGTGAGTAGTAATGCTTAATAAACAAACAAAGCAATTATATATTACTGAAATATGACAAATATATAAGAAAATAATTGGTAATTCATGACTCACCAGCAGTTGATCACATTCCAGAGCGTCACCTGCCACCAACTCCAAAACCAGTGTTCAGTAGGACCACGGTTCCACCACTATGTTCAGACCTCTGTTGCCGTTTACAGTTGCGAAGTTTACCTTGAAACTTGCAACCTTTACAGCCACATCGTGCGTGCCACCGTGATGGAGCGAACATCCTCCATCGCACCCGGTGATAGAATTTCAATTTGTTTTACTATCGATAAAGGTGAAGCGACGCACTACACAACACAGCACAACACTGACATCCCGCGGCAAGCTTGTGGTATGGCGAGCCCCAAAACATTTTGCTATGCTGGCTGGTAAGGTTTTCAAACGTTTTGTGCGCTGCGTTTGAAACACGTCCGCCAAATTTGTTACATCGCTTCCTCCACGCTGTCTACGGTCAGTCTGTCACGCTTCGTTCACCCTCAACTGCTTTAAAGCATTGAACATATAGAAGTATGTGTCTCGAACATCTCATGGAGCGGACAGAAGAACGCTGTTACTGCTATACCACTCACTTATACGTTCGAAACTTGACCATGGCTGTTTTATTTATGACCGCGCGCCGAGTTCCTCCAAACGTTTATTAGACACCGTGCACCATACCGCATTACGCATTGCGACGGGAGCATTCAGAACGTCGCCAGTTGCTAGCCTTACCGTGGAAGTTAATGAACCGGCGTTGGCACTGAGAAGGGAAATGCTTGGCATGCGGTATTTTCCAAGCTGGCTCAATTTCCCAACGATCCGACTCAGCGAGCAATCTTTTCACGTGATGTGGAAAGCAAGTTCCAAAGTAGCGGAAGGCCGTCCATTTGGTGTCCATATGAATAAGCGGTTCCGGGAAAGCGACATAAGTTGGCGTGGTGTGCTAAGGTCGCGTCCCGTATTAGTGCCTCCATAAGAACTAATTCACCAGAAGTGGATGCATCCCTTTCATTCACCAGCAAACAGGGAGCGATCCCATGCGACCTGAGATCGAAGGCTCTGGAGCACATCGGGTCGTACATAGGTTTTCAAACCACATATAATGATGGGAAGTAGGCGTTGGTGCTGCATTTGTGAATAATCAAGCCACCCGGTCCTTTTCTTTACCGAAACACGCCTCAGTTTACACATCCGAGCTCGTTGCAATCAGTAAAGCCCTATGCTTCATCGAAGTTGGTGAGAGCAACTCACACGTGATCTTATCCGATTCTTTGAGCAGCCTGTTGGCACTAACAGCATTTAACCCACCTTGTCCCATTATACAGGATATTTTAGTTCGCCTGACAGCGCTTGATCTTGCTGGTAAAACTGTCGTCTTATGCTGGATACCGAGTTATGTGGGTATCGCAGGTTACGAGCATGCTGACGCGGCCGCAAAACGGGCAGCGCGTGCACCTTGCACCCGTTCTTTACCCTTGCCGGCAAGGGACTTGTACCCTGCAGTCGCAACCTTTGTGAAGGGGAAATGGCAACGCTGCTGGGACGCCATTGTAAACAATAAGTTAAAGGTGATCAAGCCACAACTGGGTCCATGGTCTTCAAGCTCACGCAAGTTGAGACGCGAAGAAGTAACCCTCAGCAGATTACGAATTGGCCACACGCACGCAACACATAGCTACCTTTTGTGCGGTGGGGAACGCCCTAAATGTCCTCGCTGTGATGCGCCACTTACGGTTCGCCACGTTATTCACTCTTGCCCCACAGTTAAGAGAAGACCGGGCACTTTACTTCGGACGAGATGCGTCAGGTCTTACCTTTTTAGACCTTATTGGTGACGATTCCCGCATGCTTGGCACCGGACAGCTGTTTTCATTTTTGAGAAACGTAGGATTCACAGCCATTTATACACCACGGTAAGCACTTAGCTGTTATGGGCGCAAAATGACCCTAGAAGTCGACGCGCCCTAAAACCCCAATCATCATCATCATCGTTCACCCTGTCTTGAAAGCCGATGTAAATGTAATGGGGCTGTCTCGTGCAAGTGGCTTGGAGGAAACCCGAGGACGGCTACATCCATGACACAACCAATCAGTTGACAGCTGATACTCAACAGTGCAATAGGTTGCCGCTACTAAATTAAATTGCAGGCTTTTTTACTCGCTGTGAGCGATTTTTATTCTAAATTTATTAAATATCTCTTTTGTGGTGATAAGTTAAACTTAAACGTTGTCTGAACAGGAGACCATTCAACGAGCTCTTCTGTCGCCTACATTGTTGGGAAGTAGGCGGGTTTGTGCACCCCTGTGTACAGCCGGCCGTGGCTCGGTCTGGATGGCGATGATAGCCTGTGTGCTCACAGTATGCGTGATGCGAGCCGTCGTGCCCGGACTGATGACCTTGTATCATGTTTTATTGTCTTGCAATCTCTGAAAACTGGGTTGGCTAGCCCTCGTTTTCTGCATGATCAAATCATGTGACCGAGATGTCCGCTGCACTCACTACGTTGCCTGGCCTGCCTGCCCTAATTCCAAGGGATCGGATCCCACCGTGCCCTTGGACCAGGACTCGAGCGTCGCGTCGCCCGCCATGGCGCAAGGCCGGTCCGCTCTCTTCCTGCCGCGCCCCGGTCGGGCCCTGCGCGTTCCCCCTGGCCCAGTTCTCTCGTGGCGCGGCGTTGCTGACACCAGCTGGGGTGACGCCGACACCGGCGGGGCACAGTTCTCGCGCATGAGTGTTGTGGCTGCGTGGCTGTTTTCCGCCGGTGACCTGGCGTCACGCGTCCATGGCTGACGTCCGTCCGGCCGACGGCAGGGGTTTCTGTGGACACGTGGGTCCGATTCGGGAAAAGGGGTCGCCGTCATGGCGAATGTGAGAAGGCGCCGTTGATTTGTTGTGCCTGGGCAGAGATCGCGCGCCGCTTCATCCCGCCGATTTGGTCTTCAGCAGGCGCTTTCTCTTGTTGGGGGCCGATCGACTGAAGCGTCTGGCGGATCTACATTTGATTCCAGACTCCGCTCGGTCTGTTAGGTTTATATGGTTCCGCGCCGGGGTTTCTAGAGCCGGTAGCCGGCTTTTTGCCGTCCCATCCCCCGCCTTGAAACTCCACCGCAGTTCAGGTAGTGTGGAAAATGAAAAGCGTCGAAATGTGTGCCTACACCACAGGCTCATGTGTGCGCACCATTTATGATCTTTAACAAGCTAGTATGTTGCCAAAGTTTGCCGAAATATGCACACATTGATTGTCGACTTATATTTGGGAAGTTGTTATAGCTCGTTATGATTCCACATGCCTGTAATGGTACCTTGATCTGACCAGCGTCGGCAGATGCAATGATTGCTGGCATCGCCACGAGACTGCTGTCCTGTTTTACCTTTGCTTGCGTTGCATTTGCGGTGCGGGTTTGAGTTATAATCAGTCCTCCCCTACACAAGTAGATGTGCCGATCTCTTGACCTCTGTGATCACCCTGCTGGCTTTTCCGACTCCATGAGATCCTCTAACCTCTCTTCTTTGTCCCCAGCCGGCGGGCTTTTCCGTTTCCTCTGTAGCAAATCCTTAAACCCCTTCATGTTTGCCACCAGACCTGCCGACTTCCTCATCTGTAGAAATATGTGCTGACTGCTGCTGCAGTGCATCTGGTGTTATTCTCCTTCAGCCAACAAACTCGGCATTTTCCCGCCTTTATAAAAGACACGTCTGCGTCGGCTTCGCAGCAGACCTGCCAGTAGTTCAACCTCTGTGGTAAAACTTACGATGGTTCATCACTTTGCAGACCTGTCGTAAGTTTTGTCACTGTAAAAGACCCACCAGGTGTCCGCCTGCATACCAGACCTACCAGTTATACCGCAAATACATATATTAAACCTGTCAATCGTTCTGCCTCTGCTTGCAGATATGCCGGATGACTTGCCCTCCATCAAAGGCCACGAGTCCAGCTACAGGGTTGGTGACGTGATGAAACTCAATTGTTCGTCATATCGCTCGTACCCGCCTGTCAAGCTGCACTGGTACGTCAACGAGGAGCCGGTAAGCAGAGTACGTATTCCTCTCGACCGGATCAGTTGGTTCTGGTTTGGTTCACGTTGTGAGACGTCGGCGTGGAAAAAGTCGGAGATAAATTCGGAAGATTGTGGGACTAACCCAGATAGGTTCGGAAAACTTCGTTCGTCTCCTGGTATGTCATTGTAAAGCCGTCACTAAAACACATCGGGCCTCTCTCGTTTCGCTTCTAGCCTAGTCTTACAATTTGCAGCCTTCGTTTGGGCGGAACAATATCATTCCACCACTTTGAAAAGTATCGGTATTGTGATACCATAGTGAAAATTTGCTTTTGCAGGGCTTAAAACGGTCACTTAGTCCGTGCTCAGTGCAATAGCAGCCCTCTCCAGTTAGTTGTTGCCACGTTCTGCGTAGCTCAGGCCAAAAAAAACGGGCTACGGTAATTGGTTACGGTAAGCGCGCTCAGCTGCAGCGAATTTCGCGCGCAAGTGATGAACATTCGTCCGGGCTCTTCGTTTGGAAGTCGAGAGTAAGCGCGCTGCGCTCTCGCTCGGATGTCTGGGTTTGTGCCGAGCGCCGTTGCCTCGTGTCACGCCGGTGTGCTGCTGTTTCCGCGACTCGGGCGGCCAGACAGACAGCCACCAGCAGCGTCCGTCGGAAGGCGAAGGAACGCGTCTCACAACGTCCTTTTCGTCGCGGGAATGAAGTGGTGTTTACGGCCTACGTTCTCTTCCTCTGAGTTTCTTGTCTTTTAATTATTTTAGGTCGTGTTTTGCATGTCGGTGTTATTCGTCAAATCGGTCGTCATGTTATTAGCATGATGATTCCATTATTGGTGTCGGCTCATTGTCGCGGTGTACGCATGATGTTCATCCGGTTTTAAAACCTGTGTGCGTGTGTGTGTGTGTGATCCACTGCCAAGCCAGTTGGGGCGGATCCACGTTTGATATGCAGTTATAGGGAAGGCTCCTTCGTGGGACTCAACAATGTTTACATCTGTACGCTGACAGCATGCATGCCACCAAGTGAAATGTATCATGCAGCTACAGCTCATGATCGCAAGCATCAGAAGAACATCCTGTTTACATCAGCCACTCAAGCACGGCAGGCATCCTGGCTCACCAGATAGAGCAGCCTGTTCACATTTTCAATCCAGTGCATGTTATCTTGGTCGTTTTTTGCTGTCCCTTCTCAAAAATGAGGAACGGTATGACGTTGAAGAACGCCCACGCAAGCCCACTTTAAGGTTTTGTCATGTTCAAATCATGGCTTGTGCTTTGCATCACTGCTTTCGTAAGGCCTTGCTCTCATATATTGAGTATTGTGTTTGTTTGTAGAACCGTGAAGTGGCTCAAAACCATGAATTCTGCAAAATCAATAGCGCTGTTTCAATCAGGCCTGCTCCAAATTAGCTCAGTTTCTTCTGTCGTGAATTTCCCTCGTTCAGGGCCGACGTAGGTATACAAATGATTTACCTCGTGTTGTAGAAATACCTTAGTGGCAAGTTACGGCCAACATCTTTTTTCAGACGTATCTTGCGAATGCACCCAGAAGTATTCAACTGATGCCGCTATCCTCTTCGAAGTTTAGAATGCCTATACTGATAGATATTGCCTAGAAATTGAATTAGAAGCTGCGAAATGCCTGCCCAAAGTTCCCAATCCAAATATCTCGTTCCGTTGAAGGAAGACCTATTTATTTGTTTTTATAGTGAGCACTGTTTGATTTCAGCATTTCCATTTTGAATCCCAATCCACCGATGCCGAAAAATTGCTTCGTCACAGTATGTATCAGCTCTTACCACAATGACTGCGATTGGTCACGAGAGGGTGTAGGTGTGGAATGGGGAGTGGAGATGCAAGTTCATCACTACGTTTGTGCCTTCATTTTGCCTCTTCATTTGTCCGATGTGGGGCAGATGGGCAAATATAGGGCAAATGTAATTTATTTTACTATGTCTGCGCATACTTAAGGCACCAAGGTTAATTTAAAAACATCATATCACGCAATTTTGATGTCAGAATTGCCAACTCACTCTTTCTCAACGCAACAAACTCTTGATGATGCAATGTCAAATGATTTCAGGATGATGTTAACCTCAAAGTGGTATATAGAACAGCGCCCATAATGACCTCCTCGCTTCTTAGAAGTCACACCCACGCGCATTTTCACCAATAAGCTAAACCCAGGGTTATCACTTCTCTCGAATGCTGAATCAATAGGCATGGCTTTGGGCTTTGGTTGACCAAACATAAACTGCTTATGGATTGTTAGGGTGCAATATTTGCATTCCGTTTCTTGTTCGGATCTAGGGAGGTTGGTGGGGGTGGCACCGACAATCAGTTCAAGCGAAAGGCGTTCACCTTAAGGCTCTTTGAAGAATTGATATCTATGCTTGTTGGAAAAGTCGGTTATCACGCGACATCTTGCGGACATTTTTGAGATTGAGTACGCAAACCCTCGCCATCAGAGAGAGGGTTGATGAGACCCCCTCACGTTCCCTGAGGGTACCTCTCCGACATGTGCAGTCGCGCTCAAAATTGTGATACGTCCTGGGACGTCGATTGCGTGTGTTTTGATACAAAAAGCATCCCTAGCGTTTCTGGATTCAACGAAGCGACAGTTTCTGGGAACAATGCGCGGTAACTCACGGCCCACGCGGGCGGCGGGTGTGCGGTAATCCACGGCCCACGCGGGCGGCGGGTGTGCGGTAACCCACGGCCCACGCGGGCGGCGGGTGTGCGGTAACCCACGGCCCACGCGGGCGGCGGGTGTGCGGTAATCCACGGCCCACGCGGGCGGCGGGTGTGCGGTAACCCACGGCCCACGCGGGCGGCGGGTGTGCGGTAACCCACGGCCCACGCGGGCGGCGGGTGTGCGGTAACCCACGGCCCACGCGGGCGGCGGGTGTGCGGTAACCCACGGCCCACGCGGGCGGCGGGTGTGCGGTAATCCACGGCCCACGCGGGCGGCGGGTGTGCGGTAACCCACGGCCCACGCGGGCGGCGGGTGGCAGCCGACCATTGGAATCGATCTGGTGCGCGCACGGTCCGCGGTTCGAACTTGGTCCGATCGCGGACCGGGCGCGGCAGACCGACGTCATTTAAGCGAGGAACCCTTCATCATAAACGCATGCTCAGAGCACAAAATGCACACCATTACACCGAAAATTAAACGAGGAACATGCCAGTTAGGTGTTGTGTCACTGCGAGGCATGGTCCTTTACATATGGGTACGTGAAGCCAAGAAAAGTCCAAGTTCAGGAAATTTGACCTCTGAATTGGTCTTTTAACGCCGAATCAAACCATAGATTAATAGAATGCTGGCCTCCGAAAATAACCTGCCTGAAAATGATGATATTGTATGAAAATATCTCTGCATCACTGCACTATCGTCCACATGGACTGACCTATCGCAAATAATTAGTAGGTCAGTTGTGCGAACGATCGTGACACGCTTCCGATTCCTTTGGTATCCCTCTTTTTGCTGAGTTTGCTAGATACAGTAACATGGCAGCTTTGGTCTCAATAAGGACAAAGTGGGAGGTAAGTGCCACGTTGGAGTCTCTCTCTTCGTTTTCCTGTTCTGGAAATGCCCAGGCTGCAGGTCGGGGTGGACTTAATGACCCCCGAGGTCACGGGAAGACAGCACAGCTAATGTGCTTATTGGAGTACATGAACCATAGCCCCCCGCCGGTAGCAGCCACACCAAACGAAGTGGGTAACGGGGAAAGTACCAATACAATGCTCATCGGCACAGCTGTCCGGCTGCACACGATGTCTTTGTGTTATTTATTTGCGACGTCTGAGGTCAGACTAGGTCGGTGATGTCATGCATGCTTTTTTAGTTATATTTTGCGCATATTTTTGTTAAGTTCATCGGAAAAAGGTGATTCTATTTTTTTTATTTTCGGTCGGGAAAATTCGGCTTATATGCATTCCACCTTTGAGAGAACAGGGTCAAAGCTTTTTTAGGCCAAATATTTTCTCTACTTGGCATATGTTGACCGCACGTTGTGACGATGCGATAAGCGAAATTTGGCGCAATGTGACAAACCACTTCAGATAACTGGTATATGAATGCTCTGTGGAAGACCTACCCCAGGTGAAATCAGGTCACGTAGTCTTACAGTGTATTGTTTTATTAATCATAACGCATATGCTACGCAATGAAGAGCAGGAGCCATCAGTGCACTCAAACCGTACTAGACATGTCTTGAAATTGCAATCACAGGCATGGCGGGGCAGCTTAGATGCTGCATGCAGAGACAAATCATTCAAGGTCATGAACTGGCTTGCATACATATGCTTCAGTTTACTCCAGCGCGCATTTTGTGTGCATGCATGACGCGGTCCCCTCAGTCTCACACAGCAGACATCAGACATGGTTCTGCGCCATGCCGTCTAATGAGCGGCCGTACCAACCCGGGGGCCGGCGCGTCGGCCGGCGCGCCTCTCAGCTGGGCGAGTGAGCGCGGCGAGGTCGGCAGACGCGCCGTGTCTGTCGTCGCGCCACTACTACCCGTGCACGGGGATGCATCGGCGGACGAACCGTGCACGACTGGCTGCACAGGTTGACTGATGAGGGGGCGCTGTAAACCGTTTAGTGAAAGCGTCAGTCACTCACCGGTGCCTATTAGGGTTTGGGCGCTTCTTCAGGTTCCCAGTACTGCTGCTCGATCGCCACAAATGAAATGGTAGCAGTTGAGAGATGCTGGTACCTTGGCGCGTGCGACACGCGCCGTCACAGGTCGGGTTCAAAGACGGATGGCGGATGTGAATAGACGGATGCCAGGATGAGCGACAAAGAGGCTTGGTTGTACCGAATACGGCACACATGCGCATAATAAATTCCATTATCTTTGAATACAGATGGAGGCTCACCGTTGCTCACTGTAGGAACTCTGATCCATTTCAGTGCATATGGCAAGCTCGCCTTTGCTGATGTTGAAGTTATGATGGATAGGAAATATTACATTCAGAGGCAGGTGGTGCGTGTGGACACGTCAATTCTGCGACTCGAACCATACCTCCGTGAGTGAGGCAAGTTCGCGACTACATCCATACCTTAAGGAGATAAAAGTGACAACAACTTTAAGATGGCGGACTGATTGGGCACGGGAAGACGCCCGCCGTCTTGCACCCAACAAAACGAAAATCATCTCACTCCTGCCATCTCTGCGGGGTGCTTATGTTCAGATTTGTTCAACAGGACATATACGATCGGGGAATACCCATGCAACTTAAAGCGCCCCCGTGCAAACTAAATTAAACGCATGCCCAATTAAACGCATTCGCGTAGAAATAAAATGGCAAACAAAACATCGTGGCCACGAGAAGCACAGCTCCGAACTAGGGCCAGTCGCGGGTATTTCAGCGGCTTCGGCTTTCCTTCGCCACAGCCGACACACCGCTCCTAAGTTCAGGACGACACATGCTTAACTTATCATGGATACATTAGGAAGACTGGAGACACTGCGACTTACGGGCCCAGGAAGGTCAGCTTACCTTGTTAAATGGAAATTGTGTGAGGCACCAAAAAAAGCGAACATCTTAAATTTTGTTGCATAGGCTCTTTGTTGTCCATTCCCTCCAAGACGCAGCTCCTGACTCGGCTTCCCTGCTCTCCCTCACCTAGCGTTTTTGAGGTACAAGGGAATTTTTGGAGGAGCTTTACGACTAGTCCGCTGGATTGTACATAAACTGAGGTAGTCTGCATGCATTTAGGAGATTTCGTGATTTGCAAACTACATTCACTTATCAGCCTGTGAGCGTGATAGAATAGTGGGCCAAGTCGTGAGGCAGTCCTGCCGCGAGCGCTTATTCTGCGACAATCAATGCAGTGAATTTGCGTAGCCTAACCTGGTTTACCTCGTTATCGTCCGAATATAAATGTGTTTCAATATTTGCTAACGTTGCCTGAAGCGTGTCTGGCGATAACATGCGGCGAAGACCAATGGCATCTTAATGCTGAGTTGTGCGTCAATAAGCAAAGGAAGGAAGACAAATTCGGCATGAGGGACTAGATGAAGTTTTCGTGCGTCTGTGCCATAACGCATAATAGGTACAACTCGTTTTCCGTGTTGGATTAATTGTGACTAAGGTGCATCATGTTATGTACATGATGTACATGTACATGTTAAGGTGACACCATGCATCTTTCTCGTGGGGTGACATAAAATCCACCGCATCGGTCTCACAGCTTGGTGTAACGGAACTTCACTGAACAGAGCTGACCTTATCCATTGCTTTGACGAGTGCTGAATGTGCATGTAACAAGGTATCTGTTCCGGCTTCATTATCTGAAGCTGGATGCCTGTGATCTGGTGAAGCGGTGTGGCTGGACATCAGACAGGCAGCAGGTCTCGCCTGGCAGCGGACAGGCAGCGGGTCTCCCATGGCAGCAGACAGGCAGCAGGTCTCGCCTGGCAGCAGACAGGCAGCAGGTCTCCCCTGGCGGTAGGGCTCCCCTGGCAACAGACAGGCAGTAGGGCTCCCCTGGCAGCAGACAGGCAATAGGGCTCCCCTGGCAGCAGCCAGACAGCAGGTCTCGCCTGGCAGCAGACAGGCAGCAGGTCTCCCCTGGTAGCAGACAGGCAGCAGGTCTCCCCTGGCAGTAGGGCTCCCCTGGCAGCAGACAGGCGGCAGGTCCCGCCTGGCAGCAGACAGGCAGCAGGTCTCCCCTGGCAGCAGACAGGCAGCAGGTCTCCCCTGTCAGCAGACAGGCAGCAGGTCTCCCCTGGCAGCAGACAGGCAGCAGGTCTCCCCTGGCAGTAGGGCTCCCCTGTCAGCAGACAGGCAGCAGGTCCCGCCTGACAGTAGGGCTCCCCTGGCAGCAGACAGGCAGTAGGGCTCCCCTGGCAGCAGACAGGCAGCAGGTCTCCCCTGGCAGCAGGTCTCCCCTGGCAGCAGACAGGCAGCGGGTCTCCCCTGGCAGCAGTCTGCTCCGCCTGGCCCGGCGTTCCCCCACCAGTGCCAGAGCCTCACGAATCGTGCTTGTGACGAGGGCAGTCGTGGGCTGTTCAATTCCTCTCCTGTAGAGCCGGGCAGACCGCACATAACATGGCGTTTTCCTCCGAGCCATGGTGTGAATTCCTGAACACCTTGTGCAATCCCTGCACCATCTGCGCCTATGACTGCTGCTATGTGACTCATAGAACAAGTTCTCAAAGTCGTGCAGTAGACAACTGTGTGAAACAGTATATGCTAGAAACTATTGGCTTGGCGTGTGAGAAATATGTACTGCACCGTTTCAACGACAATTTCAATAACATAATCGTTTTTGCATGTTTCCATGATAGGTCACGCGAATTACTTGTTTGTATGTGGAGCGTATGTGGTGTGTGTGGTGCTTGGTTTCTGGTTGAACACAGCTTCTGCCTGCAGAGCAAACAGTTGTGGGATAAAGCTAATGATGTGCCGGAAGACATGATGGTTTCTCGACGATTAATCAGGCATTGAGGATGTAGGGAAGCAGTGTGAGCAGCCTGGGAATATCACTCACAACGCAGGTAGAACTTGGGCTCAACGCAGGGTTTACAGAAAAGGGAAGGCAGCAGAAAAACTTAAAATAGGTGGATGCGAGCGGAACAAATTGTTGGCCTCAACCGAGAGGATCGCTTACACCGCTTCTCAGGGCTGGTAAAAGTGCACCTTTTATCGCCGATCAAATTCCCTACAGGCATAGTAGGGACTTTGTAGCAGCCGGTAGCGTAACACAATGTCATGCTGCATAAGATGACAAAGGAGCCCATGTCCAGTAACACAATCACACTTCGGAATGATTTGACGTAATACAAAATCCTCTCTCATCGCCGCAATTTTCAAAATCATGCTCACACAACCGAAACACTCATTTATGGGATTTTATTGAAGTAACGTCAGGGTAATTGCTGTCTGTAAGAATGGAGGCACCGGCCGTACATTACGGGGCAGCTATTCATAAGGACTTTGCACTTCCCTGCAGCACTGCCACATCGCCACGACCGGGTGCAGTCACCTAGCACTCTGCCTTTTCCTGACAAAAGTAGTCCACCCGAATCCTTTTGGGATCTTTGTAGTGGACTTCGATAGGATGTCATAGGAAGCCGACCCTGCACATCAGATGTAAGCATGTAAAAGCTTCTGACCAATGTGTGGGAGTCATGTGTGTTCGCGTCCCAATGCAACCATGCTTTGTGACCTTAACATGGCAGTTAGTTGACAACTGGCCAGGGAGACTAGCATGCAACCAGGGTCTGTGTGAGGAAACTGCATTTTAGGTTGTCATTTCGTACATAATTGTCCGTTGAACTATGATTTGTTATTGTTTGAAACTGACGTAAGTAATAACTGCAGAATTAACTTTTTAACTTACCTCGATGTTAAACGTGACGTAACGAAGCCTTAACGTCACTTGTCTTAACAGTAGCTCGTTTTGCAGATTGCAATAACTATGAATTTGACTGTGGCAAGCAACGGCATATGCTCCCTTCACGCTTCTTGCTTGACCATACACTGGACTCAGCATCCCCCCTCCCTCACAAAATACCAACTACCACACAAGTCGCGACCTGTCCGCGGTGCGGTGTTACCGAACGACTCAAGTGTTTGAGAACCTTCCAGCCGACCGATCAAGAAGAACCTGCATTTCCCACGCACAGGACGGCAAGCAGGCTGACGTGAATGAAATCGGCACGAACAGCCGAACAGCCGATCGATTAACACGCGCCCGGATGGCCGGCTAGATATCCTTCGCTCGGGTGGGGGGTCAATTTAACCCCCTGAGATCTCAAGAACTAAGAAAGCTAGAGGCACCAAATTTGCAGGATGTTTTGACCTGTCACTGAGATCAAAGTTTGAGCTTCCTAAGGTGTGACCTTCAGGTCAAATAAGGTCAAACAAGGTCAAATTCTAGGTTGGTCACGAAAGTGCCCCCAGAACCTAGGAAACTGTTTGTAAGCAAAAAGCAAAGGCCCATTTGAGGGCAGTGACCTTGTTTTACCTTTTCAAGGTCATGGTGACCAAAATTATACAAGACTGCTCTGAGTTTTGCATTTGAATAGGCGACAAAGATTACGCTAGGCAGCATGCTCATAAAACAAAAAGTCGACTCAGGTCAACTTAGGTCAATGACCTTTTCTGACCTCTAAAAAGTCAATGGAAGATCCATAATGTGGTTTCTGCTGTCAATAAATTCGAAATGAGCACTACGAACTATCCCATACAGCAAACCCTGGTTGCCACCTCGGTCTGACCTTCATACCTGACCTTAGGTCAACGTAATTTGCTCATTCAAGGTTGTTAGTGCCTAAGAAAGCATATCGAGATGTATGGCTTCGTCAGACACTCCGTTATTGTATCAGATTGGACGATTCCCTAGAAATTGCCTTCGCTGAAAGCATGGCCTGACTGAACTGCTATAGGTTAGCGACCTTACAAGATACGTCTAAATTTTTGATGTCAAACGATTTGCTATTCAATTGTCAACAACTATGCAAAATCTGGCGGGGCTGCGCCGCGACGCTCGGAAACTATTTTGGAAAATTAAACCTTTGGGGGTCAATCTGACCCCCACCCGAGCGCGTGTTAACGCAGCCGATCGCAGAAATCAAGTTAGCCCCAATGGGGGAACCCAGCTGCGCATAAGAGCGAATGCTGTGCTGCTATGCTTTGTTTTTATCCCGATATACGCGGTACAATTTGAAGATTTTGTGTACATATGGACACTCTTCTTCATGTATTGTTGTTCTTTTGACCCCATTATAATCCTGATGTCCTAGGAGACTTGCTCATTTCGCAAGTCTGTCGCATAACCACACCAATATACTTGTGACTAGAATCGTATAGGGTCTCCTCGCATCTGTGCATATTAACGAGCGTACATAAATAAATGGAAGAAAACCAACGGGTAACATGCGTCACTGATATAAACCAGCCCTACTCAGAAAGACGAAACATCATGTCCCTGGCACTGATTCACACTACATCGGTTGTGACAGCCCCTTGCATCGGCCTCAAATTCCCAGCATGCGGGTATAACAATGATCTGTTAGTTTTTTTCGTCCACTGGCTTTGGAGCTCTGCCGTCTTATCCAGGGTCCATTGTCGACACTATTTTCGGCTGCTAGAGACCACCATTCGAGGCGCCCATTCCAGTCGGCTCCTTTGCATCGCAGAGTAAGAAAAGCAGCCCCTTACAGTTGGCGAATGCTGCTATACCATCTATTATTGCAATAATGGCGTTCCACTGTATACCGTAGGGTAAGAGATGGCGTCATAACCCTAGGCGCCACCCTCAAATATAAGGGCGAAGCACCATACCCTGGCGGACACAGGTGAAACTACTGTGTGGACATTGTGAACTGGGACCATTACGAATTGCGGACATAATGGACTTGGGACATTATGAACTGTTGGAATTATGAAACGACCCGTACCGCAGTGACACAAAGCCAGCGTAAACTCTGTGGTGGCTGGGTGGGCATCACCGACAGCTTTCCTGCAATCACTGGAAGTTATTCTAGAATTACAGATACGCTTTCGCCAGCCTCTGTGCTTTATGCACTGCGTGGAGGTCCGCTGTGTCGCCACTTACCGTTTTGGAGTTAGTATAAGCGTGGTACGAAGCCGCCCTCCATTTTGGAGGGTGTATGCCCGGCGGTAATCGCCCTCTATTTTGAAGGGTTATACGCGTGGCCTTTTCATAATGTGTTTTTCGCCCAAAGCATCAAAGGTTCATCTTAGGTCTTAAAAACGCGAGTGGGTTTACAAAAGCGGACCCTAAAGCCGCTGAAACTGATAAAACCGTTTCTAGACCATACCCTGGATTGGCTTTTCGTCCGCTGAAACCATGCGTTACGTAACCGATTGCCAGAAAAACTCGCATGACAGTACCAAGTCAGATGCGTGACGTGGAACGCGCTCGCGCGCCAGTTTGCCCTCGCTGGACGAAGTCATCTGTGGCGCGCACTCCTCAGTTGAATAGCACACCGCGCAGTACATTAATTCCGCCTGAACTAACATCGTGAACGGCGCTGACGTCGGCCTATGACGTGAGGCGATCTGTTTATATGGGCGCGAGCTTGCCCCGGACCCCCGCCAGCGGCCATTGCTCCAACCCAACCGCTGTTGAGCTCGGCTGGTCGGTTGGTGGTCGGTTGGTTGGTGGTTGAGCGTGGCGTGGATGGGGTGTTGGTGTACGCTGGCGCGGGCTGGCGGTGTGCGGCAGAGCGTGACGACGCTCGCCGCTGGTGACACCAGGTCATGGACTGTCAGGCAGGACGGGACAGGATAGGGCGGGATACGGCCGCAGCCCCACGCCGGCTATGATCCACTGGTTGTGTATTTTCCCCAAACGTGGAACACGCCCCGCGATACGCGCGGACATACATGCGAAGGTTTGAACTGCAAACCCCTTGGTCTCAGAAATTTTAGGCCTATCGTACATCATGTCTCTCGAGGTATCGCCGAACACATGTGGGACTCATCGACGTGGAGTATCGAATATCTGATCCCTCGCCTTCTTATCCTGTGGTATCGAAATATTTCGCGACACAGGTCAGCGTGGATCATTTTCGCCCGGTTGGCCCTCACCCAGGCGTGATTTTCAGCACATCGAAGTCATGAGTCACCACTGGTATTGACAATGCCAGAGGTGTAATAATGTCTAAGAAAACGCGACGTGGTGGGGGACAGAACTGTAGCCATCAAACTGGAATTTGAAGAACGATCTCACTTAAGAATGGGATTTTGAATGGATGACGTAAAAATGTGCATTGCACGGATAAAAGTAAAGGGACTAAGATCCGATTTGGAAAAAAAGAGTAAACCGTCCCCGGAAGCGCAGCCAGGATTTTCAGAACGTGGCGCCCGGGGCTCGGTGAGAGCGCATCACGCGGATTTGTAAAGTTCTGTCAGGAGCCATCTATGATGAAAACGAAAAACAGACCGAAATTGGGGGAAGGAGCAAGGCCTGAATCAGGTGCCCCTCCCCTCTCGGCTTGGTCCTCGCTTGGCCATCTCTGCTTCCAAATGAATGCGCTCAAACCAATGTCAAAAAATGAAGACGCTCATACCAATGTGAAAGAAGTGGTTCACAAATAAAAGATGTCTGCGAAACCCAAACTCAATTCAAACTAACAGTCTTATTGTTGGGGGAACCAGAGTTACTTGTCCCTTTGAAAGATTAGTCGGCCTAGATATATGTATAGCTGTGCAGAGCACCTCAAGCTTCCGAATCATACTGGAACCTGCGCATAAGACATGGGGAGCTTGGGAAAAATAATTCCGTAAACTCTTAACAATCCCTTCTTTGTTTGCCAGGGCCACTCGGCATTTCTTTTAGCCAAATCGGTAGAGATTTTTCTCAACTACAGCAGACCTGCAGATGTGTCATAATTTCGGTATCATGAGCTCTTACGCTGCAGTCAACGAAACTTCATTATATTAGGAGGTACTGATTGAAAAATAATGTCAAGCAATTACTTGGACACAAAATGGCTTCTCGGCGTCTCAACACACTGACCAGCAATGGTTTGAATAAAGTACTTCGCTGCATAAATAAATACACGAATAGTGGATCGATTAGCCGGACCGGAAAATTGAAACAACACATGAATCTGATGGGATCGAATTCCAAAATTAGTGGAGCCAAATGCATTGGATGGATTAAGAACCATTCCAATTGCACAAAATATGCCGACTGGATTGACACGGCCTCAATGCGGCAACCGAGAAAGCGCTTGAATCCTATAAAAAATTGGTTTTTAGTATGTGTTTTAGAAATGCATGATACCGGATGATGTAAATATGCCTGAGTAGAATCTTACTCACTTCGCTCAAACGAAAAAGAAAACTTACAAACACTCAGATTGGCTGCTAACTGGCAGATACAGCAGTTTGTTGACTGCCATGGCGCCATAACCTTTAACACAGGTACTGTGGAAAAGAGTTACTGATGTCAGCACTGTATCCGAAACACATGGCGAAGATGCTGTTACCAAGTGGATCGGAACTGTCCGGTGGCCGCCGGCAAACCAGCCGACGGATGGGCGGGCGAGACGCGTGTGACGTTCATGTCGCGGGCATTCCGTGCCGGCCGTAGCTGTCGCGGCGGCCGGACTCGGCGCGTAGGCTTATGACACGGGCCCTCGGCGCTGACCGGTACGTCGTGTGACCCGGACAGAGGCCGACTAATGAGCATGTGCCAACCAGCTGGGCGAGCGTACGACTGGTCTGTGCGGCCGGTGGCCGATAAAAGTGTCCAGCTGTGGACCGGGTGGGGTTATCTCGTCCCTGCCCACCCCGTAACCGGGCCAATGATAACGGCTGGTGACTTATGAATCCTCTCCTTCCGTTCCGGTGGCCATGCGGTGGTTGGGGGGGGGGGGGGAGACATCCCATACGCTGTTTTGAGCACAGGTCAAAAACGAAAAGGACAGGAAGACCAAATTTTCAGTATCTGTTCATCTGTCAATCATAGGTTTTTACGTTTCAGGTTTTTCAAAATATGCGTGGTCAGTGACCTGAAGGCAGGCCATTTTTCCTATTTTTCGAAAATACTCCAAATTTGTACCCATTGCTGTATGCATTTGGTGTTTTTATCAAAGGGAAAGAGGACTAACTCACATGCACAACCATCGTATGACCTCAGAGGGATGATCTTGGTGCAGGTTATGAGCTATTTCTTTGGGTGTCTTCTGCAAGATGCACACTGAGCTCAAGATAGGCAGTTTTATTATATATTTTGAATGCAAAATTTGAATACTTCACTAAAAACATGTTGCGATACCATTCTAACACATAATAAGATCATAATAGGCCACGTGCGAACGTGAAAGGCCATATTATGTCATCCAAGGTCAGTGGTATATGTCGTCAGCAGCCGAAAGGCTAGATGAACGAGTGCGACGCGTGTAACCACCTATTCATGGTGTTTGTGAAGCTGATGACGCACAATTTCAGGTGCCAACGTACCTGTTGTCAGTTTGTTACAAATACGTGCTACCAGATCCTCTTATGTAACCATTGTGAAGCTAGACACCTGTTCTTAGCAAAACATCACTGGTACTTATTTAAAGTCGGTGACATTTTGGGATCTCTAGGAGGTCATGGTGATCAAAATCATGCGAGACTGCTCAGATTTTTTGCACTTTAATGAACGCCAATGATAACACTAGGCAGTATGTTCCTAGAAACGAAATATTGGCCTGGGTTATTTTAGGTCAGTTACCCATCCTACCGTTTATAAAGACCATAGAAGATAAAATACGACTCACTTCATCAGTAAATTGCAAATAAGTAGCAGAAATTACTCAATACAGCACGCTCTAGAAAATAGAACTGAGCTGCCCTTCACCTTGGTTGACCTTTAGACGCGACCTTAACTCAATATGATTTGTTAATTCAATTGTTGTGCTGTCTGAAAAACTGTCTCAAAGATGCATTGCTTCGTCTAATGCTCCATTATTGCTTCAGATTGAAAGATTTCCTTCAATTTTTTTTCGCTGCATCCGTGACCCGGCTTTGATCTGCCGTAGCTCAGCAACCTTACGAGGCGCATCTAAACTTGTTGATACCAAAAGATTCGCTATTGAATAATTTACAGCTATGCAAATTTAGCGCGTTTACGCCGCGCCATTCGGAATCAATCCGGAAAAACCTTCAGGACGGGGGAAAATTCCCCCCCCCCACTCCCACCCGAGTGCGTGATAGCGCTTATTTCTGTGCGCTGATTACCCGTCTTGACGTGTTTAAGGGACTGTCCTGCGTTTTAATATAATGCAGAAAGCATCAAATATGATAAACTAAGTTCACGTACAGTTATTGGTACACGTTGAAGTGTGGAAGACTTTTCTTGATGGCACGATTCCTCTGTTTAGTAATGATGCTCGTCAATGCGTCATTGTTTGACAATGTTATCATGTTTTGCACAAAATCGATCGAGAGCCAATTGAGGGTTGTTATATCTAGGAATGGTGCTCGCGGATGCCAGATTTGAACGGCCCGACCGCACTACTTTTTTGGGCATTGACTGTCGCATGACAAATAAAATGACAGGATTTGAATGACAATATTATGGCGTCTTGGATACCTCGGTAACTGAAAAGTCTCCCTCAAAATAATCCGCACATCTTTGCGAGTGTTTAGCTAAGAAATTACAGAGGTTTAGGTATTGAGGGCAGGGCTGTGAAATGCACCGAATGACCTTCAAGATAGCAATTTCGGTTGAAAACCCCACACATATCTGGAACACTCCCTTTGGCATGAGTTTTAACTGCATCTACCCGAACGACCATTTTTGGGTATATCATGAGCTCTGGTGACGGCACATTTGACTTAAAATAAAAATCTGATACGCATTCTTCATGGTTTTACGACATCTTCACAGCGGTATCGTTGCTATTCCTGTACGGCATGTGCAAGCCTTTTATCTACACATTTATACAGCAACTGCATATGCGGAACAGTCTTAACCCGGGATTTGTTGACCCCTGCTTAATGTTAGTGATGACGTCATCAGTCAGCTCTTCCCGGCTTGGCCAAACTGGGCTGAGCACTGTCAAGATTATAGAAGCGACTTTAGCTTTATATAAGGGACTGAAAGATTATCATTATTTGTGCGACACGTATAAAACGATTTACCAATTGAAATGCGCCACTTGTGCTGATAACATGATACCGTATTCAACATTTACATTGAAGACTGATGATGACCACAGGTTTTACTGGAAAAATGTTGCAACGTGCTGTCAGTGTTCGCAGCGGTGGCAACGTTTTCTGCGTGTTGTCGGTGTCCGTAGCGGCGCCACCGTTTTTGGGGTCATTGTTTGTAATACGTTACACAAGAACATTTCCCCTGCCTTCTCCCTACTCCTTCCATGCCCTCCCCCGCCAAGCGTCACTCCGGACCGGCGTCACACGGAGACAGGTCTGCCGCTTCGGCAAAGTTTTGTTCACATATTGCTACCTTGCCAGCTGCTCTAATCCCAAATTTAAGAGGCGTGGTTGCACACGAGAGGACTTTTATGTTCTTTCCGTCCAAGATGTAGTTTCACAGAAAAGGTTGGGGTAGAGAGGGGTGGGCTGAGCCGTGAAAGATAGCTAAACCTACCCGAAAACAACAACCAAACTCCCGGAATAATCCCAAAGTACGCGAGAAGGCGAATTTCTCCCGCGATTTGGCTCATTTTCTTTTTAGAGCTGGGGCTTCAGGCTGGACCCCCAGTTTTCCAAGTGAATAGGAAACGGCACCCTACTTACAACTTAAGTGTGGCGGCTGGGCACGGGAAAATGGACAGCCCACTTTCACAGCTTGGCGGCGATGGAGGCAAAGTAAAGAATTTACCGAGTTGTGCGAAAATGAATGTAAAAGTTGTGCAGTGGTTGTGTGGTGAGCTGCTGCTGGCGGTCCGGGTGGTGACAACCCCTAAACCGCGACGTTACTCTCACTCGTTCGGTCTGCTGCAACAGCTGACGGCTCAAGAATGCGCTGCAGGAGTCTGACTGAAATGCATATATTGACAGGGCCATGATGTTCGCTGAGGTTAGTAAAAAGGCTTTGCTGTGTTCCAGAACAATCTGGTTCTGGCGCACCACGGATCAAAATGGTCTAACACAGCGGGCTGGCTGTATTGGTGTATGTACCTATTGGTCTATGTATCCCTGGCGCAATAGACCAGGTAAACGCGCTAATTAATATGCAAGCGAATGGTGTGTTGATGTACTGACCAGAACATCAGTTAGGACCAGAACATGCGGGACACGTTTGCTAACGCACTCGCCCCGTGGTTGCAGGTCGCCTGGACGTCTGTGGAGAGCTGGACGAACCCAGAGCCGTTCAGCATGAGCACAACCTTTTCCCGACTAACGCACACGGTGTCACCAGATGACTTTAACGACGGTCTGATGCGCGTCCGGTGAGTAGAGGCTCTAAAAAAGGCACCCCTGCGCCGTCGGGAGCCTCCTCTCCTACCAGGCGGTGCCTGGTGGTGTAGGCTTAAACAAGGCACCCCTGCGCCGTCGGGAGCCTCCTCTCCTACCAGGCGGTGCCTGGTGGTGTAGGCCTTAACAAGGCACCCCTGCGCCGTCGGGAGCCTCCTCTCCTACCAGACGGTGCCTGGTGATGTAGGCTTAAACAAGGCACCCTTGCGCCGTCGGGAGCCTCCTCTTCTACCAGGCGGTGCCTGGTGATGTAGGCTTAAACAAGGCACCCCTGCACCGTCGGGAGCCTCCTCTCCTACCAGGCGGTGCCTGGTGATGTAGGCTTAAACAAGGCACCCTTGCGCCGTCATTATTGTGAACTTCTCCCCTTTACATATATTGCATATGTTAATATTTTTGTCGTGCCATACATGTTTGGTGTGGTTCACGTGGAGCTTTGTATTGGACTGGTTTTTAGTCAGAGTCCGTAATTTAATGACAAAAAATCGTGTGTTTGTCGAAGTTCTGGAATGATCGTGAGAACTAGTCCACATTTTACGAGCACCAGTCTTTTGTGTGTTTTTTTTACCATATGTGACGTTACTTCCGGATGATCTCCAAATGCACTTAAACGCCTGTTGGGCGCAATGCGGGCGCAATTGAGCCACGCTGTGCGTACGCACGGACCTCAGATGTGTTTATGGAATGGTCGGTATTGATGTGCAGATGATCCGGCAGACCCGCAGGTCCAAGTGGACCATTAGACCGGCACTGGCGCGGTATGCCGCAGCTGCCATCCGCCTCATTAGCGGGCCACTCGTGGTATATAGCGCTCGTTTTCTGTCGCATTACCGGAAACCGCCGGCAGACGGAATGGCCTACGCCTATTGATTCCCATTGTGCGCACTGTGGGTGGCAAAGGGGCCGGTGTGAATGAGGCGTGAATGGTGCACTGATGAAGCCAATGAAGATGACGCTGTCGCACCATATGATTTTGCAGTATGTTGGGTTGAGCAGTGCGTCAAATGCGTCACTAGTGGTGATATCAGGTGCGACCGATTTATAAGTAATGGCCAAAAACCGACACTAATGTGCATGTGAGACTGTGTCTCAAAAACGGCAGGTTTGTCTCTGATGCCAAAAATTTGTTCTGTCCACCTACTTCCTTCATTGTTTTTGTTTTTAATATCCTCAAACATGGTTTGAATGTCAAATATAAAAAGCTTCATGGAATTTGTATTGAACAAAGCTAGCAAAAGGTTCTGGTTTCCACCCTCATCACCAAGGAAAGGCAGAACCATGGGTTACTTATTGAACACGCATTGTTAAGTTTTTTTGTCAACATTTTACGTATATTCGAGCAATATGATGTTTTTCCCCGAGTTAAAGAAGTGCACCGAACGCTCTTACCACACAAAAGAGAAATAGAATAGAGCTTGTTGGATGGAGTACTGGCAGTGTTCACTGGATAACATTTAGATTAAATAGATAAAGTATGGAACTACTTTTGTGAACGATATAATTCAAGATCCAAAACTAGCGAGATGCACAGCACATGCATTTCGATGAACAGAAGTTACCACCTACTTCTGTGCAGCCAATAAACGAAGAGCATGACATGCGCGCTTCCTCTGCGGCACCCTGGGGATTCCTCTGACGTCATCCGACCTTTACTGCATCTGCTGCCACCGACCGTAGTTTATGCCAGTCAGGGCCAAAAAATCAGCGCGTAAAGCGATTCGGACGCTCCCCGCCACCAGTGGGCGTATCGGAATGTAAGTGCCCTAAACAACTGGCTGTTGGGGCATATTACGGAAGAGAAGGGAGTGGAAATGTCAGTTTTCATCTTTGTCGCAAACTTCCGCATTTAAAAAAAGAATTGGTATCTCCGGAATATCGAAACAGCATATCTACGATGAAAAGCAACCACGCCCGCATGAACGCAAGAGCTATTTCATGTTGCATGTTGCATGTTGCATCTGACCTGTATTTGGGTAGGACGAGCATACAACTGCAGCGATTAAAAATGGTAAAATAATCGACTAACTTTGCAATGCTTGGGAAAAAACTATGCGCGCCCAATTTCAGCACAGAAAATCATAACTGACTTACTGAGTAGAGTGGAATGTGACATGCATCTAAATATTTGGTTCCGGTCAACTATATTACATGACCGTCCGTGCGGGTGTGAAATTGCTATGCTACCGAGTATTGTGTTAAATAAAAGAATGCAGTGAAGGATGTCAGTGTGGTTGTCTACTCACCCTTTCCACTTAGGAGTCAGGCAAAATCTAAACATGAAAATGGCGCATCCGATTTTGTCACGCTTCTGTCGGTTTGTTATTCTGGAGGTGTCAGTGTTTGCTCTCAAATGGAAAGCTTGCCCAGAAAAATAGCAATTTATATTTTCTTTCCCTCCTTAGCTCGTGGCAAAAACTCGTTGGTTAGAACTCGTCTGTATTGATATTCATTTTCTGGTTGCGGGGAGGGTTCGTGTCGCTTAACGTGCCTATCACTTGGCCCTGACTGGCATGAACTGCGGCCAGTAGCAACGTGAACGGTAAACCTCAGGTGGCGTCGAATGATTTTACACTCAGGGTAGGACGGGCAGTGCCGAACGTTGTGGCACGTTAAATGGCCACCGTAAAACTCTATCCCTGATCCGAAGTATTTTGATTTTTGACTAGCAATGTTACTTTACACGCGCTCGGGTGGCGGGGTCAAATTGACCTCTCTGAAGACTTTCCAGAATAATTCCCGAACAGCGCGGCGAAGCCGCGCCAAACCTTGCATAGCTGTAGACAATTAAAACGCGGATCTTTTATGTAAAATATTAGACGTACCTTGTAATGTCGCTTATTTATAGCAGGTCAGGCTATGGCTGTCAACAAAGGGCATTTGTGGGGAATCGTTCTATGTGATGCAGCAACGGAGTGCTAGACGAAGCCAGATGTATCTGAGATAGTTTATCAGGTAACAAGCAAAAAATTCGTGTTCTTGAAAAGGTTCTGGTGCTCATTTGGAATTAGGTAATGACAAGGAACGAGAATGATATGTTCCGTGGACGTTTTTAAGGCAGATCAATGACCTAAAATGACCCAGATCAACGTTTTGTTTTTAGGAAAATACCGCATGGCGTAATCACTAACACGTATTGCAATGACAAAATAGGGGTAATCTCCTAGGCATTTGGTCACCTCAACCTCATGAAGATAAGATATGGTCAATGACCTCACTGACCATTTGTTTAGAATATGTATTTAGCTTCACGGCGGTTGCATGGGGAAGTGCGGGGAACTTGAGACAACAATTTTGAGTTCGACCTTGTTTGACCTTATTTGACAACAAACTTATCGCCTTGAAACCTCACATTTTGACCCAAGTGAATTCACACACAGGCCAATCTACCCTGTGAATTTGGCATCTCTAGCTATCTTGATTTTTGACTTCACAGGGTGTTCAACCTGCCCCCCCCCCCCACAAACCTGAGCGAAGCGTATTCAGCCGGCCATCCGGGTGCGTATTAGATCAGATTGTATAAGCCTTATGCACATTTATACTATAAGGTGTCTCTTAGCCATTGCATAGACCGGTAGCAAGGCATGTTTTACAAAGTGTATGGACCCATGCCGTCATGGCCTGTCAGCTCTGTTAGGTTGTGTAGTTAAAAAGCTTCATAATACCCTGCAGATGTAATTTTTATCAAATTTATTAGAAATATGATTATCCGTCCAATTGTCACCAACATCTTTGAATGGTTAGCTGTAGAATATTATGAAATCTAAAAGGCAGAACATTGCGGCCCATTTTAGTCCTATTCTGCCGCATCCGAACATTGATCTTACCTTTCGCTAAGCCTGTATTTTCTTTGAAAATTTAGGATCTTTGCCAGGAATACGGATTTCAGACTGTGAGGTTAGTATTCAAGAGAGGATTGCTAGCAGGTAGTTCTTTCAAACAGTCAGGCTGCTTCGAACAGAACTGCTGACTGCTGTTTTTTTGCAGCAGTTCAGAATATTAAGATAAAAGTTTTCAAAGACGAATAGTACGATGTGCAGGGTGTGACATATTTGTTTTTGGTGAGAAAATAAAGAAACTTGAAGGAGGATTGACGCTGGTTTCATGAGCATACTTCTGCTTAGCCGGGCCGGATTGCATTGAGAAATTTCGAGAGTCGTGGCTTCTAGAGAATCGCGCCGGACTGAACCGCCCTCAAAAGGCTCAGTCCGTGGAGTGCTTTAACTGACAGCCCCAAGCCTTGATCAAGTGGTCGGGGTGCTCAGTAATGACCAAATGTTTGGAACATGATGTTTACTTGACCTTTGTACTTTCTTTGGACTCATTCATTTATTATGCGGTACCATGTCCGTTAACTGTGCTGCTTACAAGTTGATACTTGTTTATTTACATGCCATCTGTTCAGCACTGTTTTCAAGTCGTTGGGGTTGTACGGCGCCATGCTGCTTGTAGTCGGATATGTGGCAGGTTGACGTTTTAGTGGTACTACAAATGTGTATCGATCAAGGCAGGTATGTAAAAGCCCTATCACCTGCTCAACTGTAAATAAGAAGTTTGTTTCCCATCATTACGATAAGATCGATTAAAAACATATCATTCTCAAACTGCAAACCTTTGATACATTTTCTGCCAGTTATTACTATCTATTGCCATCTTTTAAGGACGTGTCTTTAATCCATGTAATAACATTGTTTTTCCCGCTGGCAAACACTCGTAACACCATTTTCGATGCCTAAAGCTAAACGGAGACCGCTGGCAATCGAAGAGGTCGATATAGTTTTCGAGGCCCTAGGTAAGTGGCATGTGGTTTGAACGAGCCGTCAAGTGCCGTCCCGGTGCCGTTGGGCGGACCAAGACGTCTGTTTATACCCAAAAAAGGTCATGTTCACG
Source organism: Pollicipes pollicipes (assembly GCF_011947565.3). Taxonomy (NCBI): domain Eukaryota; kingdom Metazoa; phylum Arthropoda; class Thecostraca; order Pollicipedomorpha; family Pollicipedidae; genus Pollicipes; species Pollicipes pollicipes. The sequence goes on along the minus strand of NW_023596136.1, from coordinate 17,939,097 downwards.
GCTCCTTAAAGCCCCCCCCCCCCCCCAATGAGCCTGCTACATCAACACTTACTGAAAGTGTATGATCCCAAGCGCGCTTCAGCTGATGCCGCATAATTTCTCACAGCATACGACCTCTTGGCGACGTCACAACAATCTAGAGCAGCCGTGTCCAGTGACACACCGTCTTCCGGAGTTGCTGTGTAAAGTGTCCTGTTGCCTTGGCCTGACCCAGTTGATGTGCCCCCAGGTGCACGGCCAGTATGAACGGCACCGACTACTGGGAGTCGGCCGAGATCGCTGTGTCCCGCGTCGGCCGCCGCCAGCTCTACAGCCCTCAGACGGCGTCCTCGGCCCGGCCCGTAAGGCTCTCCCCGGGCAGCGCGGGTGCGGGCGAGCCCCCCCCCCCCCCCTCCCCCCGGATACATTCTCTACACGCGTTCATAGTGAAAGAGAGAAATTCTAGTGATCGCGATCACGGGATGCGGATATGCTCTTATCGCAAACCAATTGGATGCCCATGCTCATTGTGCCTACTGCGTACGTTATCGAACATATACCCATTGATAATTTGGATGCATCGTTAATTGTCACTGCACGCCAACTCACTAGTCGAGCCCATGCACCATCTGAGATCAGAACTAAAATTCGTGTACAGGGTTATCTCGTGCTCCAATCGCGGCTCTGAAGCGTTGAGACCTCTGCACCCCGGCGTTTACCGTTATTGATGTCAGAAAAGACGTAGTGATGAAAATTGGATTAAATGAAACGATAATAACCACAATCATGACATATTTTATTCCATCAGAAAAACAAAAATCATGTAGGCAATAAAATACTCTGACTGCCAATATCAAGACAAGTTGAATGATTGCATCGTTATGGGATAACTGTGCTTTTCATAGTATAAAAAGCACATTTCCTAAGTTGTTGACACCTGCGATTTGTTAAAAAGCTCAAATCTTCGTTCATTATGCATTGAAAGAATGTTGTAATCATTGTTGGAACGCTGATAGCGTTCCGGTTGTCAGCCTTCTCTCCCCATGCCCAACGACATCGGTCTTCTCAGCTGTGACGTACTGGGCGAGACATGAGCTTGGCACGGATGGACGGTCCGATGTGCGCACTAGTTATAAAGAGTTCATGCTTTGCAAAAGGTAGTTTGTGCTAACCCATTGGGCCTGAAGGGTAAAATGATCAATAAAGGGCTGAAAACTGTCATCAAAAGGCTTATTGTTGGCCACTGTTTGCTTCTGGAGCTTCTACTTCGCCGGCAAGCTAGGCACATGGTGCAGGAAGCAGTTTCAAGAGGAGGATTCTGAGGCCATACATCTGTCGAATGCTAACACTGACCGAACCGGTCCCGTCTCGGTCAGGTCCAGCGAGGCCCGCTCCCACAGTAGGGCATGTTAAACGTGCAGGATCCGCCACAAGCCGGGGGCCCAGGCACAGCTTCCTTTCGGCCGTTTTTCAAATCACAACAGGAGCCTCCTCAGCAGCCATATGCAAAACTGTATCTTCACCATCGTCCACGCAATTGCGAACAACAACAGTTGTGTTTACAGTTGTGCATACCACGAGACTGCCTGTTGTTCATCTGTAGCCATCTGTGCCCTGTCAGTCGGCCGAATTTTTCGCGCTCTTTTCATCATGTGTTTCGTGGCGCTAAACATGGCGCAGCCAGTCTTGAGTGTGTGTGGGGGGGGGGGGGGCAGGGTTGACAAAGGGTCTCTGATTATGAAATCCCTCCCCCCCCAAATTGCCGGATACGGCCCACATAAGTTTTAGGAGGACGCGAGTTATCTGTATTGCTTTCATTATTACTTTCTTTAACTACAGCAGAAGCCAGAAACTATTGAAAGTTGCAATTGTTAATATTTTAAATCAATACCCCGAAGGAATCCCTTGTTAAATGGCTGCACGAAAAAGAACCATCGGCACCATTTGTTTTGCAGTGGTTCTTTGTACTTTTGCTGGACCGATAGCACCCACAGAATTTGCCAAAATGTTTTTGGGTTCCACAAAGATATTGCGGACTGCGTGATAGCATTTTGTAGATGGAAATGGGCTAACACATTCTCATTAACATGGTCAACCCTTAGTCGTCTGAAAATGTTCAACACTCACTCAGAATTGATGAATGAAAACAAATAATGTAAAGTAGGTTTCAACCTGCGCGCTCACGAGTCTTTCAAACAAAAACCCCGACGCCCGACATTACGGTCTCCATGGGCAGTGCGGCATCGACCCTGGGACCAACACGAGGCGCCGGCCAACGGGTGGACGAAAATTGTGACGCATCTGAAATAAGTGCCTTTTAACGCTTGGGCATGTTCATTGGTATGTTTAGCAGGTGGCCTGAGCGTATTATTCACTTGTGGTATTTTTGGACTGATAAAAAGAGCGGATTAGCATTGACATTACCACGAACTGTTGCTGGAATCTGTCTTTGAAACTGGAAGAACATATAAATATTCTGTATTTTCGTGTTACTGTTGCTGTTAATCTGTTCAAAAGACAATCTGAAAATGTCTCAGGTGATAAACACATCCAAGTCCTACCGTTGAACAATACGGCTTGCTTTTGAATGATTTACGGAAGTTTTATTTCACGGCGGTCACTCTTGCGTGCCGGGGCCCGAGAGCAGAACGCTAGGGGGCGCATCGTTCCAGGCGAAGCGCGGAAGGCCCATTCCGTCCCAATGCGGGGTGTCTACTGGCTGCTATTCTGGCGACATGGGGACGCTGTTCTCTGGTGGATCCGAAAGCCCATAGGGGGATACGTCATACTCGAGTTCCATCCATGACGCGGGAGACGCTCTGACCCGTGCAGTGGCCCGGGATCGACGCAGAGGTCTACATTACCTCAAACCAGATTATTTATCGCTGGAGGGGGTCCGGTATTTAGCATGGAAACTCCAGTTCGGTTCAGCGGACCTTTGGCTGAAAAGGAATGGACCCCCCCCCTCCCCGTTAGGTACCGGTGACCTTAACTGACACATTCGCCTTTTCATTGCTCGATGGTGGACTCCCCTCATAAGTTTTGATATGCCCTGTCGCCGTTTGGGCACCCCGGCCAACGCAAGAGGCCCACTGGCATTCGGAGTCCTGTCCATGTTCAGCAAATGTTCCCTTGCCGAAATCAGGGGGCTCCTTGCCGACTTCTTGCCGACGTTGGGCACCGTGGGCTCCTGATCGACATAGGGACCCCACATTATTTCAGGGGCCTGACCAATGCACATTACAGACCCCGATCTTGTCCCACCTCGGGAAATGTGCCCCAGGTCTCAGACCGACACGGGGCTGACTGTTTGTGTAGTTTGTGTTCGTGTGCAAGAAGCCCTTTAACTGAAAATTGAAGTTGTAGCCCTTCCGGTCAAAGTCCGTGTTGTGGTCCACAACCAGCATTTCGGGCCCTTCGGCCTTTCAATCGGACCCTTGACGGTTACCCTCGAACACTTTCCCGACCGCCTCAGGGCCACTTGGCAGCACAGGGGCCTCCTGCAAAGCACCATGGGCCCCTGACCGACACGGAGCCCCTCATTGACTCAGGAGCTCCGACCAATGTAAATCGCGGGCCCCAGTCTTGTCCCTGCTTGGGCAATGGGTCCTCAGACCCAGACGGACATGGAGCCGACTGCTCGGTGCTGGTAGTGCCTGACCGACTTAGAGGCCCTCATTGATTAGAGGGGCTCCCAATCGGCGCAAAGGGACCTTTGACCGGGATTCGAGTACCCAGGAATATCTGCCAGGGTCTTTAACACAGACCCGGGCCGGCCGTTCCGGCCCTTAATCGTCGCTTCCGGGGGACATCAAGGGAGGAGGAGGTGCAAGCTCCCTCTGCCTCCGCCACTGGCGCCAAAGCTGGATACAGTTGTATGGATTTGTATGGGAACAGTGTAAGAATCTGCACTTTGAATATGCATTATGTTGGGGGCGATTAAACTTACCTACAAGTTCCGTCATCAGTTTTTTACTATAATTAAATGTCCCCGTGTGTTTCCTCGTTGTTTCCCCGAGGTCTTTTGTTTTTGCCGACTCTCTCTTTCGCAAAACAGTTTGATATTACGTAGAGAGCAGCACATTCAGCAAGACACTCTTTCACCATGCGTATGCTTCATACAAATTATGCAATATGTGTGCGGCCTGTAGTTGTACATGTATTAGATTCTATCAGCAGCATTTCTGAACATGTTTATGCTTAGATTTGGTGAGAAACCGATGACGTTCTCATTACTTGCGTCGCGCAAATTAACTAGAACTTCAACGAAGAAACAGAACAAAAATACGTGATGACGTAGTACAATCTTCAGCAAATCTCGGGTTTAGTGAACAGTTCTTCATAAAAATCACTTATGGCAGGCGAATGCAAACCAGCTGCCAGCTCACCTGTGTGGACTGACACATGACAGCCACGATGACAGCGATGACAGGCATGATGACATTCATGTTTTTATTGATGACCAGATTGTTTGGATGTCTTCGGGTGAACTAAGCTGTTGTGTGGACGATGGTGAAGGTCCGTCTTCATGAATGGCCGCTGAAGAGGCTCCTAGTTGTTGAGAAGTCCACCGAACGGAGTTGAGCCTGGGCCCCGGCTGTAACGGATCTTGTCTGTTTGACCTGCCCGGTTGTGGGAGCAAGCTCGATGGAGCTGACCGAGACAGGTCCGGTTTGGTCAGAGTCCGAATGAGGCAGATCTATTGCCTCGAAATCCCTCTTCGGAACTCACTTTCTGCATCCTCTGCATAGCTTCCCACTGACTGGTATTAGTCCTAGAAGCAGGCAGTAGCCAACAATGAACATGTTGGTGACAGGTCGCGGCATCGGCGCTGTAGCTGCCGGGAGCACCGGCGCTGCCTGGGTCAGCCGGCAGCGAGCAGGGGGGCGCAAGGGGCCGACTAGTTACAATTACAGTCGCAGTTACAGTTACGATCGGCCGGGGATGCCGCGCCGCACCGACCGCTTCTGAGCGCAAAATATGCTATGGTGGCGGAGTTATCGTCGTTTACTTAGCACATTTCCTTTGTTACGCCATGTCCAGATGCCATCATGGCGGAAAACGGCTGGGTACTGAGGTTAAAAAACGCCAGAATTATGACCGGAGCTCAACATAGTCCTGCAGACCAAATTTTGTCCAGGGTTGAGATAGTGGTATGTAAAGTTGCAGTTTTATTAGTTGGGTTGGCGTGGAATGATCGTAAAACGAAGTTAACATCCGGTGAATTGTACATTACCCGATCCAAAGTGACGATGTTATGTCATAAAACCTCACCACTTAGCGGGAAATCGTTAGTGTTTATGAGCTATGTCTTCGTTCGGGGTCCCTAGATCCGGTGATAGATTATTGGAAAGGGCATGCAGCCGCTACTAGGCGGCGAAATTCCGTTAAAAAATCATCCCATTCTTAATATGTGCAATTTCATTACGTTGATGCCGGACTGCTCAGTGGCGACAAGTGATCTTTTCAAGTACATTAAATAACTTCCGAACCTTTACAGACATACTCGCCGAATGTCCAAAGCGTGATAGATAATTACTGTGCCATATTCTGAAAGGTAAAGTTTAAAGCATTTGGTCAGATTACTTAGTTGTGAGCCCATTAACAAAGGCGCTCACGGCAAGTTTTGTACTTGCCTGCAGAAAAAGCCCCCTGTCTGGTTTTAGATTGTTCGGCGCGATCGACGCTGACTGTATGTGTGAGCCAGTGTCAGTCGCACTGTACTGGTCAAACTAGGTCACCAGCAGAGGTGGCATGAGGTTAAGTCAGGTATGGAATAAAACGGACGTTTTTCTTAGCAAACCAGTATGTAAAACACGCGCTCCCGTGGTTGTCAATTTGAACCCCCCCCCCCCCCCCCCCGACGTTTTTTTCGAAATGGTTTCCGAACGGCGCGGCGTAGCAACGTCAAGTTTTGCATAGCTTTAGACCAATGAATAGTAGATCGCTCGGTATCAAGCATTTAGTTGCACGTCGTCAGGTTGCCGACCTACGGCAGGTCGCAGCCAGGTTATGGGTTCGGCGAAGACAATTTCTAGGGAATCGTTTCATATGAGGCAACAACGGAACGTTACACAACGCCAGACATCCCTGAGATAGTTTCTTAGATTTAACACGTTGCATTAACAAAGGGCCAAGTATGAAGCTAAGACCAAGGTCATAACCGACTCGTCTTATTGCACCAGTTTGTTGTACGGGGAGTTTCTGGTGCTCATTTTTAGTTTGTTTACAGAAACTGCATGCTACGTCTTCAATGAATTGCTTCAGGGTCGTAATGGGTTACTGACTCAGGTCAGCCTTTTGTTTTTAGGGACATGCCGTCTAGCGAAATCTTTGACGCTTGTTCAACCACAAAACTCAAAGCAATTGATCGTGGTCACTATGACCTCAATAGGTCAAAAAAGGTCAACGACCTTACATGAGCACAAGTGGGCTTTTGAAGAACAAGTATGTAGGCTCTGGGACGGCTTATGATGCCAATCTGCATTTTGACCTTGTTCGGCCTTATTTTTCCCAACGGTCATGACCAAAGAACGTCCGATTTTGACACAAGTGAGCTCACCTACAGGCCAGTACACCCTGTAAGTTTGATATTTCTATGTCGATAAAGTGGCCCTACACATATGAAAATATATAGTACCTCAGCAAACACTAAAACTGAGATTGAACAAGCGAAACGACTTCAAGTGTTGAATTGGATGCGCATGTTCCCTCTCCACGCCAGTATAAACGCAAAACACTCCCACGCATCACGGATGTTCAAAAGTTTCATAACGCGGTGAAGCGAACCACTTCCATATCCCGAACATGAGGCTGGTGTGACGAAATCGGTATGGAAGTAACACAGATTTGGGGAATAGGACTCAGTGTTGCACCTGACCGTTCCTCCTGTAAAACATTTGCTTCCACCCACGCTATTGGCCAGCGCAAAGCAAAATCGCGCTATTTTGGACTAGAAAAGCTGATCCTGCTGTATAAAATGGCTGCGTCGCATGGACATCCTGCGCTGCTTCAGGTGTACACATAGAAGCTCATGTCGCTCCGCTTTGGCGATCAGGAGACCTGACGTATCTGTCATCACTGGAACCGGCCTTTGCCCGTCCTGAGTGTGGACAGGGGGTCGTTACATGTTAAGCGGGGTGGTTTGATGCCCTCATGCGGGGTGGTTTGTGGCTCTGAGATCCGGTCCACTCAGATGTTCTGTCAGTGGAGATTTCTGTCACCAGTATGCCTCACAGTCGAATAACTGCTGATACCCGTTGGCATCGAAAGTGAAAGCTGGTGGAGTTAACTCTCTTATTTAAATTCCTCATCTTCCTCAATCACTTACTGATCCCTTACTCAACACCGACAGCTACAGCCGGCCAGTTCTGAGGTCAGCAGCTGCAGCTGCCGTCATCTCGGTAACGTCGCTACAGGTGGACTGCAGTGGACGACAGGCAGCTCACGCCATGCTCCCGCTGCCGATTCGCGTAGTGACCCCGTGAACGACCTCAATACAGTTGTCACATCATCGAGCTCCCGGAACCCCTGAGCAGCTGCCAACTGATGCTGACAACAGCTGCAAATTAAAACTCGCTTGCATGCGGCTGGTGAATGAACCAATAAACAGGTTTCTTGTCGACCTGCTGAAACAGGCGGCAGATGCTGCCAATGCGTTCAGGGTTAAGCGCAGTGTCATCCACACCATAGAGTGGGGCCTGGGAGTGGCTCTGCCTACCAGTAAAACAAACGGAATGGGTATGCATGAGTGACTGCTAGCAGCTCACACTGCTAGTAACTGGCTCTGTTAGCAATTAACACTAACTGATCTCTGTCGCCCTCCGTTTAGTGTGATCATACATCGACTGGTTCGACCCAGTCAGCCACGACAGCAACCTTTGTCTTTTCTCCGTTTGCTGCACTCTCCATCCTGTTTACACGGGACGGAAGCGGGATGGTGCGGTCCTCGTCTAGTCCTAAACCGTAGTTTTGAACAGCCAAGACGTTTTTATGTTCACGATAAAACATTGAGGAGATTTCGAGACGAGTAGGACGATACGTTGTCACACAACAGTCATATTTGGTGTGGCTCTACCACTGCATGAGTGCATAAGGTATAATGCTGTCATTTTGCAAACTTCGGGTGTCTTCTGCGGTCGGTGATCAAAACGACACCGTAGCGTGATGTTTCCCATGGCCCAATGTTATATGGAGCCTGCTGCATTATGGAGCGGATGAAATGAGCTGGCTATAGGTTATTCTTGCTGATCTCATACTGCAGTCTAGCGCAATGTTCAAAACTACCCTTATCACTCTTTAAGCTGAATTCACTTCTTTCCGCCAGGTGGCGGGATGTTGCGTATGCGTAACGCGTAAGGACAACCCTAGAAGGGATGTTCCACATTTGAAGATATTAAGGGCAAAAGGGCAAGAACCTAGTTGAGAACATGGAGGATTGATGAATTCATACAAAGCCTGGAGTTGACATACTTAGGACACGACGAAGGTTACACAAGCTGTCATTTTGTCACACACTGATTCAGTACAAAACACCAACAACCTTACGATTTGACAGACACGTCTCCATACACGCACCACTCACACTGACAGTACACTCAGAAACTCTACAACCCTCAAGGCCAGAACATCTTTTCAACGATAATTCATGCTAAATACCACGTGCATATTGACCAAACGTACCCGTAGCACTTCGCGCATTACGCACAGAATTGAAAAATTCCGTAGCAGATCTGTTGGGTACCAGAAAACCTCCTCCATATTTCCCATGCGAATCAAAATTCGGAAATGTCTACCACACCCGAATAAGGACCAGCTGCATCCCTCTTAACGCGCTCCTCGTCCAGGTTCAAAAGCCTCCCGTTGCTTAGTGTCTGTTGTCACATGTCTGAGACAGTTCATCATTTTGTCCCATTTGACCACTTTCTCGACACCCGGGACGCCAGCTCATGCGGAAGGTTGTGCAAATATTAAACCTCTGTTTCAATCCATTTGCAAGCACCGACAGCACACACGCGTCATTTACCGGATGATATAAACGGGGATGACCAGGTGGTCGCGGCGTGCTTCCAGGGTTGCATCATTAAAGTGTTAAAACTATGGCATGAGGCCGTAGACAGTAGCGGTGGCGGCGTCTTGTGCTATCGCGGTGGATCGTTATTAGAATGCCATGACCGGCAGCTGTTTTCCGTTCTTTTTTCTGTTCTCAGCTTGCTGTCCTCGCTTCTTTCTGCTTCTTTTGGGAGATGTGCCCAGATTTAAGTATCATGATTTGTACACCAATTCTTTGTTTACATTTATGTTACCGTACCATTTATAATATTTTGAAAGTTAGATAAAAACACAGCAAACAAACGTATAGAAAATCATTCATGCCCAATGCTGGGAGAATAAGGTTGATATGCCTAGTGTTCGTCAGGTTTAAGTGCGAAGAATATTAAGTTCGTAACAACACAGTTGCCATGGAAGGTAACTACAGACAGTGATGACATGGCGAATGTTCGTCGGGGAAAAGTTCGTAGCAAAAATGTCGTACCCATCAAGGTCCGCGTGGAAAAGATCCTTAACGACTGCTCGGACGGAAATGTTAGTTCATGCGACAAGGGCACATAGTAATGGTTCGTACTTCGATATGAGATGTGAGTAACACAAAGTTTGTGCGCAAATGCTCGTCAGGAATATAGTTCGTATGAACAATCTCGTTTGGCAAAGCACCTAATCAAAAGGTGGGATGCAGAGGTATCACTGGCAAGTTGGAATGCAGGCCTGCATGCTTGATGGCTGGCGTCGGATGAATAACCGCTGTGCGGGCCAATACATACCATAAATCAGAGAGAGGGGGATGACGGTAACGTTGAAAGTATCACTTTCAAACTTTTTCGCCGGCAAGAGCTAAACATAGCTGACATGACGTCATGCCTTAGGTCATCCCCGGAAAACCAGGTTTCAGCAAAATTTGAGAGCTGAGGGTGAATCCGGTGTTCTGGTGGTCAATATGTCCTGGAACGCTCTCCATAGAAGCATCATCCACCATCCAGAAGTTAATTCTGGTCATGCATCGACTTATGCTTATGCTTAGACTTATGCTTATGCTTATGCTTAAATCCCTAGGCTGCCAAGAGCTTTTGTGCATGCACTTTTGTTAAACCAACCTCATATGTGATGAACGTTGCGTACGCTGCTATTACTTTCCAAGACCATATAGTTACAGGAGAATAAAGCGAAAAGTAGTAAGAAACGTCTATAGAATCAAACTACACTAATGCGGAGGGGGGCAAAACGTGGGGTGGTTGTTGATAAATCGAACGTATAGTTTAACTGTTAAATGTGGCGTAATGTAGGCGCATTAGGGGCGTGCCAAAATTATGGGTCTTAACTCGCAACAGCTGTGAGAAAACATTTGCAATGTTTAGTAGTGCCTGACAAAAGTCCCTTACAATTTGCAAGCTCGTTCAGATCTGTTTGGTGCAAGAAATAACCATGCTCTCTGACCGTCGTACTTCACATACGTTTATTACACGTGTGTGCCAAAGGCTTTCAGGAGACGTTGTTGGCCCGGTAATATGTAAATATGCAGATTCCTACTGAAGTCCGACTTGCCTCTAGTCCTTTGCTTTATGATATATAAAATGTATTGATCAACAGCCAGAAGCACTACGAGGGCACCTACATTGTTTTTTGTAAGTCCTTAGAACGGGTAGTACGGGATTCTTACTGGAGCATCGATGCTGTGAGTTTTTTAGGTAAAATATACCTAAAACATTATTTGTGCTTCCTTCGTTCGGCACTCTAAACGTATCAACTAAGCATTTGTCCATTGGCGAGATGTGCAGAGAATAGCGGGGGGTCATGCACGGTGACCGCGATGTACTAGTCATGCCAGTAACAGACGTTGTTGGGAATGTCTCTCTCGCATCCCACGTATCGGGACCACGCGCACGCTCGTAATGTGATAGCCGTGCCCAATATCATTGGAAGACCTGCTTCCAGGCATCGAAATGCGCACACGCCCAAAACCCCCACACAGGGCTGGCAAAGTTAAGTCTGAAGAGGTTGTGGCGGCGACTGTACCGAGCTGTAGTACTCGAGCACCCGCAGCCGAGCAGTCCAGCCCACAATATGACATCGATTCGGGTTTAATTTCGCTGATTGGATGGTAGGTTGAAGTCGGTGCCATTCCGTTGCAATGGTCATAATTGATTGGAACGCGGTCATCCAGCCATCTGTTGTAACAGTGCGGCAGACATGTGCAGCCTTGCTAAAACGTGGACACATCGTATATCATGGCATCGGGCCGTCTGCCCGCTGTCGGTTTAAAACGATGCTCTAATATGGACCCACTTAGCGCCGATTCCTCTTGCCCGGGTAACGTACGATCGCCAGGGCCTTCGAAATATCTACATTCTCGATGAGCCCGTGTGCTACCGGTCCCTTTCGTTATGCAAAACGCGACACTTTGAATTTATGAGATGGGCCGAGGCGGTATTAAGCCGCCCATAGGCTGGAAAATGCCTTGCCCGTTATCATAACATTAAATGGGTGATGTGAAAGTTTGCAGAACCGAATGCCGGATGTCTAATCCGCGGTAAGGGCTGATTAATATTGACGTAATTCTGAAGGCGTACCCGTTGGCCTTGGGTGACTCGGCGAAATGGCGTGGCAGGCCAGCCGAGGCTATCTTTAAGTTGGAAGATGGATGCCGTCAGTGCTCCAGTGTTTCTGGGCATCCCAATTGCGCGAAAGGAACGCAGGATTTATCTGTATAGCTGATCCTTGTCGTTCGGGCCCATTTGGTGGTGGAGACGGTCTTTCTGTGGTCTTGTAGTTGTGACTAGCGGACGAGTACGCGGCCCATGCTAGGCGGCCCTGCTGCCATCTCTCTGTGGTCTTGTAGTTATGACTAGCGGACGACTATGCGGGCCATGCTAGGCAGCCTTGCTGCCATCTCTCTGTGGTCTTGTAGTTGTGACTAGCGGACGAGTCCGCGGCCCATGCTAGGCGGCCCTGCTGCCATCTCTCTGTGGTCTTGTAGTTGTGACTAGCGGACGAGTCCGCAGGCCTTGCTAGGTGGCCCTGCTGCCATCTCTCTGCGGGGTCCTTGTAGTTATGACTAGCGGACGAGTCCGCGGGCCTTGCTAGGCAGGTCCTGCTGCCATCATGCACTCTTGACGCGAAGGAGTGGTTGCATTTCACCTTCGCCATGCTATTTGCATTACGTCTGGTACGGGAAAACTCAACTAGATTGAGGTCGTCTGGAAGCAACTGCCTTTGGTTGAGGTTTGCTGGGAGCTTACGAGGCGTGCGGAACTTGGCATTTGTACTGCTGGTGCAGCTGCTGCGCTCCGCTACGGCGACTGACTTGCGTCCCCACTTATCACCAAAGCGGAGTCTGCAGCGCCAGGCGCCCAATCCGCTTCTCCCAGGCCCTCGTTACGCGGCCTGTGAAAGCAAATGGTACGTGCGCTGGACAGATATGGTCCTGCACCGAGCACGCGTGGATCACGGCTCGGTGGGTCCCGGCCTGCCTCTGTGCAGCCGACTGTGGGGTGAGACTAGAGCAATGTTACGATGGTCCGCGCCTGGCCACAAGCACGCCGGCCAGAAGGCGGTCTGGTACCGGAACGGACTGCCATCACGTCACGTGCTGTCTTGCCATACATAATTACGCTTGGCGTAATGTCCAGGAGTGCGGGCCACTTTCGCCCGATGATGTCTCTTATGAATCGATAATTGCGGTCATTTGACCGAAGACAGCTCCTGTCTGCACTGCGTGGAAAGAGACCGTTGCCCAGCTAGGTGTCGAAATTCTGTTGGCCAGGAAATGCAATGCAATGTGTTCGATTCTGTTCGCTTTTTGCGGCATTCAGATGTGACCGCTGATGCTGCCGCCGCACCACGCGTCCGAGTGTGCGAGCTCCGCGTCTGTGTGCACCTGACGTCGCTTCGGCCACAAAAAGTTCGATGCACGCATCTGAGCCCGTGTGGGGTGTGTCTCGGTTACAGGACGGCGGCTGAGCCTAGCGCAGACGTTGCACATCCTGCTGGCCGTGTTCGTGATGCTCCTGGCGTGACGCTGAGACGCCGGCGGCCGCGCCCTGCAGCGCTGCCCGGGGCACGCGCCGGCCTCCGCCTTCACGTAGTCCGGAGGGCGACCGCGGCCGTCCGCTCACGGCCCCCTACCCTGATGGACGGTGGCCTGGCGCAGCTTGTGACGGTTGCCTGGGCCAGAAAATTGGAGCTGTCACGCATCGGCGGCACCGGCGACCCACACCCGGCAAAAAACCGTCCGGCGGCGGCGGCGACGGTGGCGGCGGCAATGGTAGTGGCCCAGGCGTGTACTCCTTCCTGCAGGAGGCGTCTGCGTGACCGGCCCGACGGCCTCCGGTGGCTTTCGACGGCTTCCGGTGTCTGCCAGCGGCGGTCTGCGTTGCCAGTCCGCCGGCTGGGTGTGCCGGGGGCCGGCTGGTCGCCACCTGCACGCCGACTGGCTGCCACAAACCCCGGCTGACAACGAGGCCAACGTTCGTATTGAGTCCACAGACTGCTCTCAGTGCCACACGTAACTGGACGTCGTTTTCGATGGTAGCTCTGGGTTTGCCGACTTGGCACGCCGTTGTCGGTGTTTGCGCTCACTTGTTCGCTGTGCAGTGACGGGATAGCTCGCAGGCTAGCGGCGAGGCGGAGTCGAGTGCCCGGAGGGCTGGTCGAATGTGAGGCCAGCTCTGGTTTCTGTTATTGTGTTGCGCTATGGGTGCGAATCGCGAGATGTTCGGCCCGGGCTCCGAAAGATGTTCGGCCCGGGGTCCGAGAGATGTCCGGTCACATGGTCGGAGAGATGTCCGGCCCGGGTCCGAGAGATGTCCGGCTACAGGGCCTTTTAATCCAGTGGTGTGGTCCGTCTCGTCTGGTGAACTGCCACACGAGATCTTCATGAGAGCATGGTGACGTTATAATACATTGTTTCCATATCATTGTTTCCATATTACAAACTGACGGAGTTTGGGCAGACGTTTGATTATGAGATGTCCTGTACATGATAAGATATGCATGACGGTACATTTACTCGACGCACATCACCGGGCGAGAGAGAGCAGCCCGCATCAAGTCCGCCAACGTAAGTCATGCCCGGCACGGGCAGTCCCTCGCGCAGAGGACATTGCTGAACATTCTCAGATCACCCGACAATGATCATGAATGATCACTCCACATACGGAAGTTGTCCCACGGGGGTCATGCTACATGCTAAGGTCCTCGCTGATATTTTTCTGACGCTGAAGAATTTCGTGAAGAAGTTCTGCACGCTGATCTTATTACTGAGACGAAAGTACTGCGACGAATGTGCATGAACCAGCTCGCAATCTGCTTGGCGTTATGTGCAGTGCATGGTGAGGAGCACGGTCTGGTTGTTTTAGTCATCCCAGATTCGAAACAGCTGCCGTGATGCGTGTTTCCGATTCCAAATTTAGGCTCAATCCTGAACGCTACACTATCCTGCTATTTATAGTCTGAGCGGGCCGAAATTCCGTTTTGCAAACTTTTCATGCGAACGACGGATACGTCCATTTGCTCGTAGAGCCAAACAGGGCGTAATAAACGGTGATCGGAGCGGCAGTCATCGCCTTGAGAGAACATTGTGTTAGAGACGCTCAAGCATGGCAGACTTCAAGCGCGCGCGACCTCGGATGCATGCCATCACTTACTGTGGAAGGTTACAGCACATTTAGGAGTACACCTTTTCTGCAAACAGATTTTCCATATTCTTTGAAAGCTTATATCACTTCTCACATGATGGCTAAAAAGCCACGCAATTCTGCTCGTAGGATTGTGGGGCATTTCGGTATTCTTCGTGTTGTATCCATTGATTCTTTCAATTCGCTTCCATCGACCAAATATTTAAAGTGCCCCAGTTTAACAAATATGGGTAATTATTGCTGATAATCTTCCAGGCCGAGGGCCAATCTCTGATAATTTACAAATCTTGGTGAACACGGGACAATTTTCAGACCTTGATCATGACAGGGTAGCATTTCTTCACTATGCCTAGCCATGACCACTTGCTAGGTGGGGACTTTACACTAGTTAGAAATATGGCAGCAATGGCACAGATTTTACGACTAGCCCGCAGTCCCATGTTAAAATACCCCTTCTCAGGCCCACGGCTTTTTAGATATTGAATATGTGTGTGCATACAAAGTACACAGAAATGAACCTCGAACAATTTTTGTCCCATCTCTGGGGTCAAAACTTTGCGGCGTGCCACTCTTTTTCGAGCTATTAGGCAAAGCATAGACCAAATGCACACGCTGCGATGTCCTGTCGTGGGGTCAAATCCCGTTGCAGCCAACACTTTTTAGCAGAACTGAGATAGAAAACGGAGCGAATACGGTCACTGACTGACCATGGAAATAATGAGTATGAACGAACATCTGATGACCACTAAATACATATGCATATATATATATATATATATATATATATGTATTGTTATATGTAGGAGGTTAATTGTCTTCTATGTAAGTCTTGTTAAAGACCTTCGTGTAAGTGCTTTTAGTAAGCTTTTTCTGCACTTGCTCTAGTCTTGTATTACACTTGTTTCCTCATCATCGAGATAAAAAGCGACTCGCCTATGTTTGGTATCGATTGGTTGGTCTGACGTTTCGGAATCATTACTGCATTTTCCATTTCGAAAGGTGTACACATACAGCATACAAGCGACGAATATATAATTACGTGTTACAGTTAAGTGTAGCAAGAAGGTATAATCGCGTTGAGTTCGGTTGTCAAAGTGCACAGAGCCCAGATTAGTTGACTGACATTTTGAAAGCATAGTAATTCAAGTGGTGGAAAACGCGCTGAAAAGGAATATCTACCATATATACTGATGGTAACAATCGTCCCTAAAGGGGATAAAGGGTGATTGAAGCTTTGGTTGGCTTGTTCAGTTCCGGTGACAATGTTTCGATCGGGACGGCCTCTGCAACATAAAGCTTCCTCCTGTTTGGTGATGTCATGGTGCTGGTGCCTCTGGTCAGAACGTTTCGGGTGATGTCCCGGCCATGCTCTTTTCTCGTTTGCTCTGTTGAAGTAACGTCAACCAAGTTCATCGTCAACCGCCTTGAAACTGTGGGTGGTAGCGACACCAACGCAGTTTGATTGCTTTAGGAGTCTGCAATCTCCGATGCCACAACGAAACTGGTAAACTACATTGGCTCGTTTCAAGGGGTCAGATTTGGCCGTGAGGTTATTTCCCATGATGTATTTGAGTGTCCTTTCTGTTTTTGTAGTAGATGGTGAGCGTTATTTCGTCGTCCTGGCTGACTGGCTTGACGTTGGATATTGTTTTCTCGAGGATACGCTCGCATGTGTTATAGCTATAAGACATTTCATGTGGATGGAGCAGATATGATTTGGTTCATGTTTGATGGCGTCAGCTGTTGTCTGTTATCGTGACATAAAGCTGCTGATCTGATGGTCGATGGCACTGCTGGAGTAGCCATTATTTGCAACAACTTGTTTGATGCGCTGCAGTTCTCTGCGTAGCTGCGTAGCTGCGTCCAATCAGAGCAGAGTTTGAAGACTCTTTAGAGGCCGGAGCGCACTACAGGGATCTTGTCCCGGTCGGGGCACTGGCTTGTGGCCCTGAGCCATCGTCCAGCATCTGTTGGCTTTTGTGCATCTCTCTCACAAATCGTTGTTGGTCAGCAGTGAAGTATATGTCTAAAAATGGAATCCGGTTAGTGACGCTTAGTGACGCTAGATGCTGGACGATGCTTCTGTGACACAAGCGGTTGCCGCGACCGGCGCCAGATCAGTGCAATGCGCTCCTACCTGTGAAGAGCCTTCAAACTACATATACTTGGACTAACTATATTTGGACGCAAGTAAGCAGTAAGCTGTAGCGCCATCAACAAGGCCTCGTAAATAATGGCTACACCAACATAGCCATCGATCATGAGATTAGTGGCTTTCCGTCACGATACCAGACAAAAACTGACGCCATCAACATCAACCAAATCAAATCACACTGTTCTATCAGAATGAATTAGCCGATAGTTACAAGAGAGACGACTGTTTCCACAAGAAAATAATATATGACGTCTCGCCCTTCATGCAGGACGACAAGAAAGCGCTCACCATCCACTTCAACGGAGAAAGGTCATCATCATAATGAGAACTAACCTCACGGCCAAACCTCACGACTCGAAACAAGCCAACAGAGTGTACCAGGTTCGGTGTGACATAGGATATTGCAGAACTAAACTGCGCTGGTGTCACTTTCGCTACACTCTAAAGGCAGTTGACGATGCACTTGGCTGACGGTACTCCAAAAGAGCACATGAGAAAAGAACACGACTTGAACATCATCCAGGACAACCCCACCAGAAACAGCAGCACCATAACATCATCATCAAACAGGAAGAAACTTCATGTTCTGGAGGCTGTCACGATCAAAACATCGTGACCGGAACTGAACAAGCAAGCCAACCCCTCAGTCACACTTCACTTTGTTTAGGGACAACCGTTGCCATCAGTACAGATGGTCTATATCTTGCCTTTCAGTGCGTGTTTTAACACTTGAATTCTTGCTCTCTCAAAAGTGCTAACCACCTTATTTAGACTCTGTACAAGTTGACGATGGATCTGAACATGGTTTTACCTAATTGTTGTACCTAGCTCTAACGCACCATCATATATTCGTCGCTTGGTGTTCTGTTTTTCACCTTAAAAATGAAACATGTAATACAATTCCACAACGTCTTGCCTACAATAGATGCCGAACATTGGCGAGTTACTTTTTAGTCTCAATGATGAAGAACCAGCCATAACAAGAAAACTAGAGGAAGTGCATAAAGGCTCATTAAATGCACCTACGCCAAGGTCTTCAGCAGCACATATATATATATATATATATATATATATATATATATATATATATATATATATATATCTCTCTCTCTCTCTCTCTCTATCTATCTATCTATCTATCTATCTATATATATATATATATATATATATATATATATATATATATATATATATGGAAAGCCTTAAGATGCAGCCGTTGTACTGTAAAACGTGCTGCATGTCATGTCAAAAATATACATTATATATCTCTACATCCATAAAATATTCCTGGCAGGTGCAATGCAGCCACCGGGCTACAGACAGGAACCTGCGGTAGAGGGTGCATAGCTTATTGTGTCTGACGTATGGAGCCATCACGACGGTGGCCGTCCAAGCCGGCCGCGTCCAGCACGTCCAGGGGTAGGACCCGCACAGTGCTATGTTAAGCTGGGATGCTGGTGGACACTGCTGTACGGGGCTGGCAGTGCCGCCTCGGGACCAGCACAGCAGCGAGGGCGCGGTGACATTGAGATCGCCTGCCGTCCATTACCCCTCCGGCCGTCCCCTTGGTGCCGTCTTAGACAACATTGGGCAGTCCGCATTCAGGAACCGGCGGTCACTCCAGCAGAGGCGACCGTACGGCTCTTCAAGGGAGTGGGACCGGCGTAAACGGATCGCCACCGCGACGCCGGTGCGATCTCTTTTTGCAAAGTTGAAGTCCTGGTCGTCAGCCGATGTGCCGGCCTAAAGTTGGGACAGCGAACATGCTGGCCTGCCATGGCGCTGTCGAACTGCATGACGCATCGACTCGATTCGTGCGTCGCACAAGTTTGCAGCAAGCTGTCACTGCGGCACGAATGCAGGGCGCTGTGTCCGTCAGGGTGTCCAAGCAGCAAAGGCGGCGACTATCTGTCGTCGATCCGCGGTCAGATAGCGTGTCGCGACCACAGCCGATCATCTTGAATTCTGAAGAATATATAATTCCAACCACTGCTCCTGCCGATAGTCTCAGGGGACAGGTGGCAGCTTCCCTCCCCAAGTTAAGACCCGCATCACCACAGGTGAACTAAGACTACACCCCCGCTTGGAAAGCAACCGTGCTTGGAAGTAGGACGGCATTCACTCTAACGACCAGCGCCGTGACGGCGAGCTGGTACTCCACAGTTGTCCTGAGATGTACAGATCTGAACATATCTCTCATTATGAGCGCCGTGACGGCGAGCTGGTACTCCACAGTTGTCCTGAGATGTACAGATCTGAACATGTCTCTCATTATGAGCGCCGTGACGGCGAGCTGGTACTCCACAGTTGTCCTGAGATGTACAGATCTGAACATATCTCTCATTATGAGCGCCGTGACGGCGAGCTGGTACTCCACAGTTGTCCTGAGATGTACAGATCTGAACATGTCTCTCATTATGAGCGCCGTGACGGCGAGCTGGTACTCCACAGTTGTCCTGGGATGTAAAGATCTGAACATATCTCTCATTTATCTGAAAGACTTCCCTGAGTGCTCTGAAAGTCCTAAAATACATAAAACACCTGGCAAACCTGTGGCGCATGTGACCATGCTCACTAACAGCATTTGTAGAAATGTTTTTGGCATGAGAAACAATTACCATGAGCTACACTGAAAGCATGAGCCCCAAAAGCAAGCTTTGACATCAGAAACGCTGCACAACAAATAATTGGCAGCTGAGTATACAACTC
This sequence comes from Pollicipes pollicipes, assembly GCF_011947565.3. Lineage (NCBI taxonomy): Eukaryota > Metazoa > Arthropoda > Thecostraca > Pollicipedomorpha > Pollicipedidae > Pollicipes > Pollicipes pollicipes. The sequence goes on along the minus strand of NW_023596136.1, from coordinate 17,919,564 downwards.
ACATTTTCCTATTTCTTACTAAGCCCCGTAATTTATTACTTATAATTCCATCCATTGATCCCTGAGTGGGACAGGAACACCTAAACAGCTGGAGTGGAATGGGCAGTTAAGAAAAAGCACACACCATTGTCAGAAACATACTCAGCATTGGCTCTTCAAGAGAATGCTAGCGCCGAATAAACCTTAGACTACCCTGGACCATACCCCATACCCCAGCTATGTACATTCTTGTAAAAAATGTAGCGTGGGTTGTTGATACAATATTTCTGTACCACTGTCTTCCACTCAACATTTACTGCATTTGTTGCCAAGCAATTGTTTTGTTTTAACTCATGTTATGATGTGTAACAAATGGATTGTTTTAGATTGGTGTACAGCTGAACATTAAGAAAATTGCTACGTTTCATCAAAACTTTAGTTTTTACAACTGCTACAGTGCTGGAATCATCCCCGGGAAAGGCGACCATTCTATTCTGTCATAATGATATTGTTAGTTCTGCATCCTGAACCATATTATCGTTTGAGCATAAGGTTTGACATACATCTCGAAGATTGCGTAAGTGTTGAGTGTATTTGCAAGGAGTGCTATGCATATAGATTGACAATACTATTAGTGTTTTCCTCGTATAATAACCAGGAGATACGAGAGATAAATGTATTAATATTTCGGTTGCGTGCCTTGATTAAAACGAACATCAACGGTAAATTGGAATTGCCTGCCGATCCCGCGATATTTT
>NW_023596136.1:17680546-17918727 GCF_011947565.3 Pollicipes pollicipes | reverse complement strand
ACTGCGTTGGTTTGGGTCCCATGGGGGCCCCAATCGTCTTCACAAACACCTGAGCGCTAAGCGCTGTCGACAACCGCATCGATCTCAGGCTGCTGGGGCCCTGGCGTGGCATATCGAGCGGTCAGTGGGACGGACCAATCCGTTGGCTGATATGCGAGAACTAGAACTATCGGCCAGGCTCGAGGCGCTACTTGTATACGCCAGACAGACGGTAGTCAGGCAGCCCAGGCCCCAGACATACACACCATGCCAGGCTGTGGCGCTGCCTGTATATGCCAGATAGATGGTGGCCAGGCGGCCTAGACGCTGGACGTACACATCAGGCCGGCGACAAGTCCCTGACACGGCCGGTGTCTGTGTCCTACTGATTTGTCGGCTTTGCGCTCACGCCCGACTAGGCAAGACAGCAATGAGGGAGTGTCACGAAAAACGCCGTTCTGGCGCAGTAAGTCCGAACGTTTAAATAAACTGATATAAATGACACAGTATTGCCAAACACTCGTTTGCAGCAATGATCACATAGGCTATGAGCAAATGCGGTGTTTATCGTTCAGACAAAACAATTTTGACTAAGGCATGCCAGTTTGGTTTCAAATCGGATAGAAAGAAAACGAGCAGATCTTCACACTGAAGTCGCCATCGCTTCCCACAATGTCGGTGAAAAAATATAAGCCACGAAACACTCGTAATTAAACCGAACACTGGTGGTTGGCTTTCTTTTTCTAACCCATAACATCAAAAGAGTGCTCCACATTTGCATGCGGTTTTGGATTGAAAAAGCCATCTTGAACATCATTTGGCGCAGTTCACAGCTCTACCCTTCTCAATACACCCGTCAGTTTTTGAACTACATGCCCGCGAACACGTGCAGACATTTTGAGGAGGACCTTTCAAGGCCACCCACTCATCCATGACACCATAAAAACGTCATTCAAATCCCGCTATTGCAAAGGCCGTGCGGCGATCAAGGCCAAAAAATGTCGTTGTCGTGTCGTCCATATCTGGCCTTCGTGAGCACAAATTACCATGCACGGCCGTCAATTGGCTCTCAATCAATATTGCGCAAGGTATGGAGACGTAATCAAACAAGTAGGTATTCAGGAGCATTTTAACTTTTGTTTCTCTCAGAAGACGTTGTGAGCAGTCTTTTCCACTTAAAAAAAAAAAAATACCACTAGTACAAGTGAGCTTATTTCATCACGCCTGATGCTTGCTTCAATATCCTCAAATGTGGAACATGCCCTTTGAAGGCAATTTCCCTTTAACAAAAAACAAACATTGAAAACATTCCCTTTGGTGGAACGTTTCACAATTGAAGATGTTGAAGCAGGCATCAGATATGGAAAATGAGTTCACTTGTAACCATTGGTACGCTTTTTAGTGGAAAGGCTATACAACCCCCATTCTCGTTTTAGTTAAATGTGCTCCACAATGCGCCGTGGTCCGATTTGCGCCATCATATCTCGCACAACATTGATTGGAAGCCATTGGCGGCCGTTACATCTGGAAACCGCGCTCACGAACGCCCAGATGTAAACGCCTCGACAATTATATATTTTATTTTTGGCCTTGATCGCCGCATGGTTTGTGGAATGGTAGGATTTGAATGACGTTATTGTAACATCATGGGATGCCAAGGTGACCTTGAAATATTTTCTCGATGTACCCTTCCCATTTTCGTGGGCATGTAGCTGAGAAACTAGAGGGGCTCCGGTATTAAGAAGGAAGGGATCGTGAACAGCACCGAAGGGTCTTCAAGTTGGGCCGTTTCTTTTAGATATGGAATGGAATGGAAATTTTAGATATGGAATAAATGCGTAGGAGGGGCGTAGGTTTTCTCTTTAACTTGAGCTCAAGCCCCCCCCCCCCTTAACTTCCTCAAGAGAGTAAGCCAAAGTCTGTGAGAAAGCCGTTCTATTGGGAGATTTTTGTAGATGGGTTGTCTCCTTTTTCATTGCTCAGCCGCCTCCCCCCCCCCCAACTCATTTCGCGAAACTACGCCCCTGTTGCGTTGTGCTTAGTTTGTGTAACATTTGCGTGGAAAAACAATGGTCCATAACATTCCATTGTTTCCGTAGAAAGTTGGATAGGATCGTGCCGAGCCGGCAGGTGGAGTAGCAGTAGAGGACATGTTGAAATTTTGCCACAGATATTACCGTTTAACTGGAATTTGACGATCGCATGGTGTGATTAGGCTTTCCAAAACAAGCATTGCATAACCCGAACTCTGATCCCGGAAATTCATGCGATCAAAATATTGGGATTTATTTTCTGAACAAAGTTAGTTAAGATATTGCAAACATTTCCGTAAACCTATGACTTCATTAAGCACAAATAAGTCCCTGTGCCGAATACAACCAAGTAAAAAGTTACACTGTGTTTAGCATAATGACTATGTTTCTTATCCTTCCAGGGGATGTTAATGCCGGCTAAGGATCGTGTGCTAATGAAACGTGTTGGCCCAGTTATTGCTCACTAGATTAGGTCGGAAAGGCGACGTCATCTCACTCTGCATTGTAGAATATCAATCCGTGGATCGTCACCATTCGGCCTTCATTTTGTCGTTCAGCGCCTGGCGTTGCCGCTCCCGTCCGCACATACCAAAGCGACGCCTGCCCCCCGCTGCCCCAGTGGTCGGCTGTGCCCTGGCCCGCACCCATCGCCGTGGCCAGACTCGGGGTGGGTGGACTTCCCTGGGTAAACACGCCAGCCGTTTGCGAGTCTATGTGTCCAGCGGCTGACCACTGTCCCGTTCTGTTTGCCCGAGGGCTCGTTCGCGCACGACGCTGTGTGCGACGTCAATAACTGAGGAGTGTCGGACGCCAGTCTGTGTCGAACAGGCGCGTCTCGCTCGCTTACTGCCTCTGAGGGGTGTCTCCCCATGAGTGGTGTTGCAAATCAGACCTTTGAAGAGGTGCTGCCCCTCCCCCTCGCGTACACACCCGAAGTGCCTTCTCGCCACTTTACAGCATGGACATCAAAGTTAAAACGGATATTTCACATCCGAATAGACTGAGGCAAACGTTATATTTTGTGAATAAATCTCGCTTTTAACTATTGATCGGGTCTAGGCAACACAGTTTCACCCTGTTGGTAAATAAGCCCTTCATTACGTCATCGTTTGATTACGTCGCGGAACGTTTGTATGACGTCAGAGTCGCTGCCAGATAACCTTGTCGGAGTGACTACTGTAGTGGACGGGCTGACTCCCATGAAGTACTTTATCTGCCGAGGAGTGGTGCGCGTACTGGTGCGTGTTTGCTTAACTCATATCGTTTGGTGCCCGTGTTTCGGCCCTTCCTTGTGGTGTTCCTATATATTTGTTCGTGTTTTTTTCATTTTGTACCTGCATTCACAAGCTCGGTTATGACGCTATTTTTAAGGTATCCACTCTTACTTCGCCCATAACTGCTACTGCTGCCCGAATTCCTCCATTATATAGCACAAAACGTAATCCGTGCTTAAACTTGCGCTCAAGTCATCAAAATGACCGAAGGTCAACTGATGACCGCTGGATGACACGAACTGTGCTGACGTACACCGTGCACGAATAATTCGATGAACATATTTGTTCTTGGCCCAGAGCACTGCATAATCAATGAGGTGGCGATATCTGTGTAGTGTTTGTATCTCGTCATGAATGTCTGGCTGACTTTAAAATGGTCTGCACGAAAAGGCTTGCACAAGTTCGCGGGCGTCAAGCTAAGAATCAAGGGGGCTTTAAGCCGTTAAAAAGGCATGATTGTGAGCTGCACTGAATGATCTTCAAACCTTTTATCTCAGTTCAAAGCCCCATATAAGTGAAGAACACTCCCCTTCGGGGAAATGATCCATATTTCGATACATTGAAACAATGTTCAGAACGCCAACAAACGCGAGGTATGAATGACTCGACACATGTATTTTTTCTTGGCCTTCATCGCCGGATGGCCTACGGAATGGCAGCATTTCAATGACGTTATCAGGGGGATCGTGAATGCCTGGGTGCCCTTGAAATAGTCTTCCTGAAAATTTGCGCGTCTTCATGAGCCTGTAGCTCCGAAACCAGAGAGATTTGAGTCTCAAGAAGGGGAGGGCTGTGCACCGCTTTGAATGACCTTCAAGATGGCTATTTCAGCTCAAAATCCTATACAATTGTGGAACATCCTCTTTAGTAGGAATGCTAAACATGTGAGGATATTCAAGTAAACATCATATATGATGAAATCAGCTTACTTTTGTCTATTGGGATATATTTGAGTGGAAAGGGCTCCTCTAGGCAACACAATTCCTCTGTTTAGCAAATATGCCCTTCAAAACGTCATTGTCTGATTTCCTCATCGTACCATGCACAACATTTGATGAGGGCCAATTGGCGGCCGATATGTCCTGAAATTGTGTTCGCGAACGCCAGATATGACCGACTCGACAATTATCTTTGTCTTAACCTTGATAGACGTTTACGTGCGGCGTGCGTGCGGCGTCACTACGCATGTAGCGACACTCAGTTGAGTTGTCGGGACGCATTAAGTTAGTGTTCACATCGCCGAGACAAAAGACACGCCTCCCAGTGCCAGCAGCCGCTCTTAGGTGGTCATGTATCTCAGCAAGGCCTCCTGATGTCGGCCGAAACGGAGGTGGACATCGCCCACGGTGGCCGAGAGCTGCCCCACTGCCACTTAGCGACGCCCACGACGACTCACATGCCGCACTGGCGTTGGAGACGGGTAACACGCTGCAGTTCAAGTGTTCGCGGCGCAAGATTGCAGCACCACCACCACGGCTGGCGACGGCAGGGCGATCCCGGCAGCGCCGGGTGGGCCAAAACATCTGCACTTCATGGGTGTGGCCTCTTAGTGTCTTGGTAACGGTCTGCGCACCAGCCCGTCTCTGCTCCGTGCAGCGCGGGGTTGTGCAGTTTCTGCCGTGGCTCCATATGGAAGCGCTTTGACAAATTAAGCAGTGCTGACCCGGATATCGGGGAGGGAGATGCAGCAAACATAGGCAGCTAATCTCCAGTTCAAGGAAGCTGGCATCTCTGTTTGACTGGGCTTAACCTTTATCCAAGGCCTTTTGACAAGACAGCGATAATAGCCTTGCTCCTCAGAGAGAAAAAAAAACAGGAGAGTGGAGATATAGATACTTATTTTATATTTCTCCAAGGAATAAGGCTATTACTGCTGCCTTATCTGCGTGGGTAATATTCCTCGCAAATGCACTTAACGACTTCGTTAAGTGCGTTTCGACGCCTATTGGCTTGAAAATGACTGACTACAAAAAAGACTAATTTTGAGATCGCAATAATCATAATAAGTTCATACAGGGGTGCTGAGCTAAGTTTAGTGAGCGATCGACGGGGTGGTAATTGTTGTCCAAGTCCCAAGAATCAGTTTCAGAACCACCAGAGAAGAACCACCTGGCCAAGGACTATGCAAGAGGTAGTTGAGTGCCACTAATACGACATCTTGCCCGCGAAAACTTTGGAGACCAAGACTCGAATGGCTAGTAACGGCATCTGCGCTCGTCGCGTGCCCGTGCGCGATCTGTCAACAGTGCTGGGAGCTGCCGCCAGCCCGAGGGTCTGGAGTCTGCCCACCAGTCCGGGGGAGGGTGCAGCACCGCCTGGCCGTCCGGCAGCTGTGCACGGCTCGCTGTGCACGGCCCTGTCGCGCACCGTTTGCCGCTGTTGCCGGCTCATTGTCGTTGCGGTATGCGGCGGAGTCGCTTGCCTAGTGTCGTGGCGTCCGAATGGTCGATAGTATATATGTACATTGTTTGTTATTGCTGCCTCCTTTAGCACACGAATGGTGAGTGCTGTATGCTACGCTGAATGCTGCGTAACAGGAATTTCCAGCGCTTCTGTTTGGAAATTTCCAGTGCTGCAAAGGAATTTCCAGCGCATCCTGATTTATGCCTGGACATTTCATTTCCACCACCTCTGTACGGTTCCCACGCCATGACTTTCCGACAGTTTTCTGACATACACCTATTTCTCCGGCTTGACGTGCGTCACATTTCGTGACGAGACGTTGTAACATGCCTCTCTGAAATCGGCGTCGGCCGCGTCAACCCTGACTTCTCGGGAGCGCCGCACCGTTGCCGCATCGTCTGCGCATGCGCCGCGTGCTGTGTCGTGTCGAGCGCCAGCTCGGCTGACGACAGCGGTGGAACCGGAGCGCCGCTCATGGGTGCAGCGCGGTGGGCGTTGACTGAGCACCATGGCCGCTCGGATGGTTGCGGCATGGTGGGCGATGGCTGACCACCGTGCCTGCTCTGATGGGTGTAGCCTGCTGGGTGGCGGCAGACCACCGTGCACGCTCTGCCACACCACAAGTCGTGGGTGGCTCCGTGGTAATGCGAGCCTGCGAGATGGGTTCGTTCTGGTCCATTACGACATGTACGAACAGCCACCATGCGTTTGGCGGCCGCGCCTGCCGGCGCGCAGCCCCCCTCCCCACCCCCCGCACGGCGTCCGGCCGTTTTTATTTGCCGTGTTCTCCATAAACAAAGTGCAGACACTTGGGCGCTGACGCCGCTCGGCGCAGCGCTGCGGCCATGTTCACTGGGGATCTGGCGGTGACGGGCCGGCGCTAGTGCTAACTGCGCACGGCGCCCGACATTGGGGCCCGGGGGCGCGGAGCTCATGCCTGCACGGCACGGGCCCACACAGCGACAGCGGCAGCCCGGCCGGAAACGGACGGCGGCGGAATAAACACGCCCGTCTGCGGAGTCCACCGACGGCACTGGAAGCCCTAGCCAATCAGCGCTCGCCGCGCGGTCGCGTACGTTCGTCCGTAGTCGTTAGACACTCGCTGAAACCTTGCCGTGGACTTTTAGCATCAATAACCTTTGAGAAATTCGCACGCACGCATTTCAGGGACACTCCTCCAGCCTCGGCGGGACATTATGGTCCTCTGCACCCCCTTCTGTCCCAACTGCTCACGCCTTTGCTACTGTATGTATCGATTGGTTGTGTAAATGTTGGCGGTAAGAGGAGAGCATTTCATTTCAATGGCGACAACTATTCCTTCTATACCCACATTGACGGGCCGCGATGCTCTTCGCGCTGCGTGAGTACTCCCCGTGTTAAGCCCTGGAGCTGCCTCCGTCATGCCACTTGTAGAAAATTGCAATGACAACACTCTTCGTACAACTTCTTCACCGCAAAGGTGGTAGCCCCTGTAAATGCAAGCCAGCGCGCACAACCCCGTGGCGGTGAACATCTGACCATCAGCGCCAACTGTTACTGCACGACCCTCTCCAAACAGGACACTGAGACTGCCACTGCACACGCCATGTATCACAGAATTCGACGCAATGCGTTCAAAGGATAATACTGCAAAATGACAAAATTTCAACGACCTGCTTCACTCTTTTTTGGAAACCCAGCGACAAATGGGAGGTGGGAGGGAATAGGGCGGTAAAAGCTTTTCTCCACGTTATGTCTTGTTATTAAGCAGTTAAGACATAACCCCTCTCTTTGCCCAGCGTTTTGTGTTATTTCATTGTTTCGAAGATTCAGCAAAAAGGCTCAGTTGCATGTAGGAGGGGGGGGGGGGAGGGAGGGAGCAGTTCATAGGGTTAAGAACTTAAAACAATGTTTTTTTGCTTTAAGAACAAGCAAACTATTTTGTAATCCCAGTGATCTATGGACCGCACACACATGCTTATCATTGCTGGATATGAGAGGCTTATATCATACGCATTTAAAACAACCTCGTGGAAGGGGAAAAACAACTAAATTTCATGGTGTGTGATATGTTCTGCTCGCGCGTGGTGTATTGGAAATGGTTGAGCGTACTGAGCCGCTCATTAGAGAACTGTGGCCCATAATCTAGCTAGACGATCAGGAGGGAAACATCCATTGCCTGGGCTGGATCCCAATTAAAGTGTCAAACAACCGCGGCACGATGGGGAATACGAAAGCAGCCGTCAAGCCTGTTGCGACACGGAGTGGTCCGCGGAAAGGTTGCGTACTGCACACGGTCGTCACTCCCATCTACACTACGGCGTATATGTACATGCCTGTCAGGCATTGCACAACAATGAGGTGGCTCGCGTCTCCTTGTGCTGTGCTGCAGGCGTCTTGTCCTGGTTAAATGTCCTTGCAGTTTCCCGTATATTCCGGCAAGTCAAGACTAGTCAAGACTTCAGCGCACCAATCACTTCCAGGATATCACTATTCCGAGGCAGAATTAAGTGCATTGTTGCAAAACCCATATATCACCTGTGATCTATCTCGGAGTACTTCTGCTTCCTCTTCAGTTTGCTTATCTGTATGCAGTTTTCTGCTTGTTTTTTAGAGTTTCATAATCAATGAAGAGATTCGACTTTTGATGGTATGATCATCTGAATGTGCGCCGTTTACGGCCGGGAACAAGTGCCCGTTTCTCACCTTAAGCTGACCTTGAGCGTAAACTCTTCCATGACGGAATCAACAAATGGTGTATGGACGTGATGCCTGCTTTAATATCTTCAAGTGCGGAACATTCCCTTTAAACACAGGCACGGCTGCTTGATGACGCAGTTCTGCTGGACCATTCTCATACGGTACCTGATTAGCTTTATTGAAACCTACCTTGAAAAACCGGAATTTCGATCATCGTCAAACGCGCTACTTTTTAAACTTATGCTGATAGAAGTGGATCCACAAGATTACATAGTCACTGGATAAAAGACATCAATGAAGCGTTCGCGATATTGACAGAGTCGACGTGTTGAAGTGTGCCTATGGTCGCGGGCGAATTAGGCTAAGCAAAAAAGTATATGCTGAAACACCAAGGCACGTGAATAAAGGGAATGGTTTGAAGCGGCGTTTACATTGCCACGAGAATACATGGACGTATTAACTCATTCGACTTCCCACATCCTACTGCCCAATAGGCCGTCTTATGCTAGGGCGGCTAAGCCTGAAGGTTACGATCACCCATGCCGAGCATCATGTTGGGTAACTACTTATCATGAACATGAGATACCACGAATATTGCACTTACCCCACGAACATCGCCAGAGCACGTCCCAAGGTGGCATTTTTGCGCTCAACCTCCGACAAATACTACGAATGTACAGAGATGTCATGTTCAGGTTTACGTTGTCTTAAAGCTGTTAAAATGCGTTCAAAATGTCATTTCCGCGCTATGCTTCATTCGTGCCAGTTGCCTGTCGGTCTGCCCTGTGCTCTCCTAGCCGCGTGTATTCGCTGCGTGAGTGCGCGCCTCCTTTCGGCTTGACTAGCTGTGTGCCGGACAGCCGTTGGCAGTACCATGCATTGAATGCGAGGACCCGAGAACCTGAATACCTAACATGTCCTAAAGTTCGCACAACGTTCGTGGTGTGTGGTGTTCGTGAGAGGCAATTTTATCACTTAATGTTCGATATAGATCGTCGTAGCTTTCCGACTTAGCCGCCTGCGTCTCGCGTAGCCCTTAGCGCAGGACTGTGTATCGGACGCTAAGATGTGAGTGCTCTGGAGGTTTAATATTGGAGATTCTGAAAGATGTGCTGTCTCCACAGATTTGGACCATTCGTAAAACTCACGTGTCGTCGTTTTTAAATGTAGTTATGCTTAGCCTTGTTCAATGGTGCTCACGAACACAGGTTCCAAATGTTAAATGTTGTCAACATAGCTATTATTCGATTGATAACGTCGGCTAACCTCTCGTTTATTGAAGGTCGAAGTCGAATATTTTCAGATTTATATGTGTCGACTCCCACTGCTGACAAAACCAGATCAAGGTCTTTCTTGCTGATATAAAATAGTTTGTAGCTGTTAACGACGTTGTGTACGTGAACAGAAGTTCAAGATGATCCCGACGGAGTTTCCTTGTTGGTTTTTTTCTCTGTACGAGCAACAATCAATTAACCGTAAAGCGATTGGTATTCATGGACAGCGTACAGTCGCAAATTCATGTTTTTTCTTTGCAAATTTGCGTTTCTCATCCGTTGAAGTGCACCCGGTGAGGAAGAAAAAAAGCTTAAGTGCAACTGGACTGCGAGCGTTATTCACAAGAGCAACTCAGCGCGCTTTCCGATGGACCTTCAATGTCTGCTTCGCATGCTATCCCAAGACTATCAGAAGACGTCCTCAACAGTTTCTGGCTGAGAGCAACGTTAAGACCTCAGCCAGGGACGAAGTGGGCGGAAACGCGCAAAACTCGACAAAAGACGTAAGTGGTAGGTGGTAGGTAAGGTAAGGTGGTAGGTATGTGGTAGGTGGCTCCGAACCCTCATCAGGTCATTATTGAAAATTGCAACCCAAGTTGTCACCAGCTTCAACACCGTGAGGAGAGTTTTTAAAAAAAACGAGATCTTGGACCAACACCATACACAGTATCGGTCGACCAAACACCATCTGAGGTAACAAACTGAAAGTGCTACTTTCGCAAGCTGGTTTTGTCGCGATTGCACATTTGACGCCAACCTCACGCCTGGTTTAGTGACGCCTGGTTTAGTGACGAGGCCCTTTTTCTACCACATGGGAGTGCGAACACCCAACATGTAAGGATGTGAGACAATATCATTCCACAAATGGGTATGAATGTCCTCAGCGCTCCAACAAAAGCACTACCTGGTGCAACCTCTGCTAGAAGGGGATCATCGATCCATTTTCATTCAGGAGCTGGAGTGACTCCATTGTCACCATTAACAAGGAGCTTTACGTGAAGGTGCTCAACCGTTTCAGGACCAGCGTGTGCATGCTATACCTGAACTTCCCAGAACATGATGTGATTCCAGTACGATGGAGCCACATCATAGGCATCCAACATGAGTCTTGAGCGGCGTGGACGACGCTTGGGGGAACGCTTGATCTGCCACAAGGCGCACCGCTCCTGACCGGGTCACTCTTCAGACTCTGCCTCTGGACTTTTTACTGGAGGCTGCCTCAAGAAGCAAGTGTCCCAGGGGTGCCCCAAGAGCTTCCATGAGCATGAGCAGGCGGTGCGCGAGGTCATGAGAATGTTGGCCGACACGAGCGTCGGGGCGGTGGAAGGGACGAAGAAGTGTGCCTATTTGCGGCAAGCAAATGTGGAACACTGCCTTTAAAAGCATCCCAATAGTTATAAATGACAGTATTGATCCTGCGCCCGGCTGGGGAGGGGATATTGACCTCCCCACGGTTTTTCGATCATTACTCAAAAACGCTTGCAGCCACACGAAATTTTCGGTACTTGCTCATCTATCAGTTTGACATGGTTTACGTAGCTGAAATTTTGATCTACCATGATCAGTGACTTAGTTTAGATCAAAGAGGTCAACCAAAGTGTTTAACCGTAAACAAGTTTGACCACACATAACTTTTTGTAGGTTATTTACCGTTGTTCAATCTGGTTGTAGTAGTAGAACATGATGGTACCTACAGTTTGCGATAGTACCTACAGTTCTTAAATTTTATTCCGTTCGGAAAATGCGTGATCATCGACCTGAAGCTAGGCAAATTTTTGCTCTTTTTCGTACATATTGCAAATTCGTACGTCTTTTTGTGTAGATTTGCTGTCGATATGAGGAAAAGGGCACTAACATTCATGCCCAACTATCATATGACCACAGAGCACATGACCTTGGCCCAGACCATTACTAATCTCTGTGGGTACCTTCTAAAGAACACATGCTGTGCTCAAAATACGCAGTTTTATTAGACAATTTTTGATCAGGCGCGAGTGACGTCATGTTTGCCGATGTTTGACAAAAGTGCATAGCCGTGGGCAAATTGACACCGCGACCGAACACAACAACATATTTGACATCTGTGGACGGGAAATGTGAGCCGGTTAGTCCATCACTCATTTACCTTCTCGTTGTGCTGCTTCGATTTTGCACCTTGAAATATTCACATGTCAAATCAGAATATTGAGGGGACGTACACCCGACATTTTTTAAAGGTCTCAAACTCAAAATTATAAAAAAATATCAAACATCGGTGTCCTAGATACGGCTGTGAAGAATGCCTGCAGCAGCCTTAGGCAACTTTCTGTAACAAAGATTGAGTCATGACACGAAATGGATCACAGCGCACATTGCCCGTACCCAGGCGGGCCCGGGCCCGTGGGGGCGGGCGGCGAGGCTCAGATGCTCCACAGCAGCGTATGCTGCCCGTGCCCAGGTGGGCCCGGGCCCGCAGCAGCGGGCGACGAGGCTCAAGTGCTCCACAGCAGCGCATGCTGCCCGTACCCAGGTGGGCCCGGGCCCGCAGCAGCGGGCGACGAGGCTCAGGTGCCCCGCAGCAGCGTATACTGCCCGTGCCCAGGTGGGCCCGGGCCCGTGGCGGCGGGCGGCCAGGCTCAGGTGCCCCGCAGCAGCGCATGCTGCCCGTGCCCAGGCGGGCCCGGGCCCGCGGCGGCGGGCGGCCAGGCTCAGGTGCCCCGCAGCAGCGCATGCTGCCCGTGCCCAGGTGGGCCCGGGCCCGTGGCGGCGGGCGGCGAGGCTCAGGTGCTCCACAGCAGCGCGGTGGCGGGGCGGCGGAAGCCCTTTATCAGTTTCACACGCAAACCGATGACCACGTGACTGGAGGCGGGGTTGAAGAGTATCAGGCTGCGCTGTTGGAATCAATGAACCGTCGAAAACAGCGCGAAAATCGATCCAACCGCTTTATTGCCCACCGAGGTTATCCATCTGACTTTGACATTAGACAATTTATTATCAAGTAACACCTCTTGCTCACTTGTCCGATCCCCGTCTTCACGGCTAAGCTCTTCCTTTTTACGGTAATATGTCCCAAATCTGACGGAAGTAAATAGACCAAAATACTCATAAAGCCCGAGTGTTCAGCTCTTATTTGCCCGGCACGTGCAAATGAGAGCTGATTTGCACGTGATCGTGCATTTGCACGTGACCATAGCTCGAGGCCTGGTGCAACGCCCGCAACGTTTCGTACCTTCGTGTGTAGTGTTTGAGAGTAATGGTTTCACACCATGAGATACACTTCCAAACAAAATGCATTGTGGGAGAGGTCAAAACCCAACCGTACCTAGCCTAGCCTAGCCTAGCCTAGCCTAGCCTAGCCTAGCCTAGCCTAGCCTAGCCTAGCTTAGCCTAGCCTAGCCTAGCCTAGCCTAGCCTAGCCTAGCCTAGCCTAGCTTAGCCTAGCCTAGCCTAGCCTAGCCTAGCCAAGCTTAGCCTAACCAAACCTAACCTAAGCTAACCTAACCTAACCTAACCAAACCTAACCTAACCTAACCTAACCAAACCTAACCTAAGCTAACCTAACCTAACCTAATCTATATTAAAATTTGACCTTGGCTTGTCACCTTAATAAATAATTAAACTCAAGTTTATTGTGTGGTCTGAGGTTGCACACCACGGTGCGGTAGATTGCGACTTGAATTTTTGAATGCGGCCTGGCTGTTTTTGAAATGAGCAGAGGAGGGGGGGGGGGGGGAATTTTCCCTCTCCGGTCAATGGTGTGCTGGTGAATTGCCCGGTCTATGTTGGGTTAAGGATCTGAGCATTTATTGGTTAATGACAGCTTATTCCACAATTTTTCAATGGAAGTGAATACATAACTGAAGGTGAAGGTACTCAAATGAACCTAAGTTGCTGTTGTCTATTTTTTGTAATCCTTCCTGTGGTGGCGATTAATACGGATTCATGTGATTGTTGTTTTCTGGCAATTCGGATCGTACCGGATTGGATTGAGAACTAATGAAAAAATGGATTAGTGGGTGGATTGGTTGGACTAGTCGGATTGAACCGAACTCGATCCTTGAAATTCACTCCGTGAAGTGATCTAGAAGTATGCGTAGTCTAATATAAGTTCACCGCTAAATGTCAGAATGCGCCAGCCGCACTCAGCGCATCACAGCCAAATACGTAACCTGCCTTTTTTGGATTTTTTTGTTTGTGTTTGGATGAGGCTCGCAATCGTTGGTGCGGACTTAAATAGTGATGGACCAAGGCCCTCAGGAGCATATAGCTGATATCTCTCATTGCGTTGTGGGAACAGGCCCGCGTGACTGGCTGAATGGAGAAACATGTGGAGATGGGTGAGGTGAAAGGTATATTGAGTGTTCCTTTTCCATTTAACACTACAAAGTATGTGTTTTAATCGAATACGCAGCAAGACGAGCACGCATATCTATTGCTCTTGTCCTATGCTTTGGAATGCAGAATACTTCCTCTCTTTTTTGGCGCGTACTCTACTTTTCTAGTCGTTTTTTTACGAAACTTTACCTGAGAGCATCCGTAAGGCAACTCTTCTGCCCGCTCAGAGTTGGGCGCGACTGAATGCGCTCCACACAAAAATGCAGGTCATGGTAACCGTGCGAGAATGGGGTCAGTAGGAAAATGTGTTAAAAGTAAACTGTAATTCAACAGCAACCATATTTGCCAGACGTTTTAATGCTCTCAGTGTGCAATGGCCGGACAAGACCTACGCTTCATATTCTCAGCCACGCTCAATGCGGCGCCAGCCGTCCCGCACGTCCCGGTTCGCTCACCCCGACCGCCTCGCGCTGTAATCACACACACGCATACACACGGCGGGGAACCGCCGGCGTTTCCGCTCCGTCCGGCGGGTGCCGGGAGAGTCGTCGGCGACGACGCGCGGCGCCGGTCCGGGGCCGGCGGCCGGCGCCACTCAGCGTCTCGTAAATTCGGCCCGTCCGGGGGAGCCGTCCGGGGACGGCCCGTCCAGCGTCGACCGGGCGACACTGCCCCCGCTGCTCTGCAGTCGTCCTTCTCGTAATGAAACCGTTTGTCAGCCGCCGCCGGCCGCCAACAAACATTGCGGCAATTATCAGCCGGCCACTGCAGAACCCCAGTTGCATGACTAAGCTACGGGCGCGATATTTGGCTTCTGTGTATTGGGTAGTAACATCATCATGATGCGGTCGTTGCGGACAACGGCTCATGTTCGAAATGCATGTCATTTTGTGTGCCAGTTCGCATCCATTTTTATGTTGCATTTTGTGTTGTATGTTGTGAATCATGCTTTCTCTACACCATCGTTACTTTGGATGCTGGAGCGCCCGAAGCTACCAAAATATGATATTTTACGTGCCTGCCATAGGTCACGTGAAAGAGCTCACCTTGAGATTTCCTTGGCGAAGTTGGCAAATAATTTAGGGCTTGTAATTCTGTGCTTCTGTCGTGCTTCCGTTTCAATGAAGGCATGATGCCGAAATAACAACGCACCGATATCTCCATTCTCTTATTTTTTCCGAGCGAGAAGGCTTTTACTACTGTTTTGGTTAGCGAATCTTTTGATTCGTATTCAACTGTCCTTTACAAAAATCAAACCGTGAGACAGCAGAGGTAAAATTAGCACGGAGGCGGTCATCGTTTATGAAACGAAGTAGATATGGGATACCGAGTCAATAACACAGAATACGCAATCGACAAATTTTGGTTAAAGTGTACCTGTTGTCTGGCTGTGCGTGGACCGTTGATGTCGCATAAGGCACCCATTCATGTGGATTACAAAATATACCATTGCAAATTTGGTGGACCACGCATAGCAACGAACACAAACAGTTCATTTTGCAATGCGCAATATGCGATTTTCTTTCCTTGAAATACCATTTAGTAAGCATTCTTTTAGCTTTTAGAGCCGTCCCGACGGATATGAGCGCGTGTTCCCCTGCTGTGACTAATCGATGTGAGGTCCATTCTGTAGTCTTCAGCCGGATGTGCAATGCCGTGTCTATAATGTCTGTAACCTCGGAACTACTGAGGTGGTCCAGAGATATTCCAAGACTTCCAGGTTCCGGTTCGGATGACCCCGCAGACAGCCCCCCCCCCCCCCCCAGCGGGCTTTGTCGGCCCATTACCCGCACTGGCACTAAGGCCCTGCTGGTTAACGTGCCGACTAACTAGAGCCGAGGCAAGTGAGTGCCGCAGAGATGAGACAATGCAGCGCCGGGTAACATTGAGGGACCGACATGGGACGGCTCCGAGATTGCGCCAAATGACAGGCTCAGCGGCAGGACCCACAGACTGCGGCGCAGGCTCAGCGGCAGGACCCACAGACTGCAGCGCAGGCTCAACGGCGGGACCCACAGACTGCAGCGCAGGCTCAACGGCAGGACCCGCAGACTGCAGCGCAGGCTCAGCGGCAGGACCCGCAGACTGCAGCGCAGGCTCAGCAGCAGGACCCGCAGACTGCAGCGCAGGCTCAGCGGCAGGACCCACAGACTGCAGCGCAGGCTCAGCGGCAGGACCCACAGACTGCAGCGCAGGCTCAACGGCGGAACCCACAGACTGCAGCGCAGGCTCAGCGGCAGGACCCACAGACTGCAGCGCAAGAGCTAGCAGCGGCGTTTATTAAGGCAGCACGCGGTACACGCCGTGTTAAATCGCGGCGGTGGGTGAACGTGAACTTCTGACGAGCGCCATAAAAGCATCGCATGGCAGGGAACGCTTATCTGCAGTTAGAAAGGACGTGGTGAGAAGAGTGCGAGCTAGCAACTGCGAATACAAAATGATTGTTTTGTTGCCCCGCAATTTTACTCAAACTGCCATAAGGCTCAATGTAGCTGAAAGGGATTGTACGGCCTTCCCTCCTTCTGCACTTCTTTCAGTCTTTCAGCTGTAGAGAGACGAGAACACAACTGAAGCCACGTTTTTGCTCAGGAAAACGAATCACTGCGGGGAGGATTGCAACCAATGGAAAACTCAACCTTGCAGATGACGTGAAAACAGAACCTGCGTATTTCGCCAACCTTGCTGTTATGCCGACAGTTGTACACGACTTTAATTTCCCATTTGTTATAGTTTAGTTAGAGCCAATTGATCTTCGTTAGAACCACGTCTAGATCCCGGACTCCAACATGAGGCCGATTACCACGTGGAGTAGAACAGCATTTGCCCACTGGCTGCATGTTTAAACAAGACAACCGAGCGGGTCGGTCCGCCTCGGCCATGTCTGACTGCCGCCGTGACTTTATTTAGGAGAGATCATTCCCAAACTTGCTACAAGCGCTTTGCCAGTCGACGCCTTCGTTAACGGTTTACGGTCGGGCCAAACGGGCGAGCTGTCGGCACGTCTCGGCTCCGAACAGCCACTGTCTGATCAAGGCCTTGCACGAGCCCACACTTCCATCGGCCATCTTCCCAGTCGGGCTAGTTTTTTCCCAAAGTCATACTAGTTTTCGTGGCAAATGGCTTACAGGTGCTAGTGCTCACATTTTATCGCGTTCTTATGGAAGGTTAAGCTTCAAATAAATGTAAAAGGCGGTGCTTGTCAGAATAAGTGAAAAGGTGCTTAGGGGATAGGTAGAAGTCAACGATTGCTGGAGGCCAATCAACCGAATGATCTTGTGTGACGTTCAAATTTCTAAAAATAAGTGCAGCGTGCACAAATTGGTAGTGATTTGTTGTAAAATGTCGTTAATCAAATGTTGAATATATACTCAAGACGTTTATAGAGTGCAGTTTGTCGCCGTAATTACACCGAGTCAAGACACCCATAAAAAACCTTTCAGAAACTGGCGATTCGAACGCTGTCGTTGAAAGGCAGCTTGTGGTGACGCCACTGGGTGCGGTCGTGGGTTAAAAGTCACTCAGGCTTTATTTTATGTGATTCCGAATACACTGTAAATAACAAAATGGACGAGATTCTTTAGATGGGAACAGCCTGCATGTAGTTTTCTATCAAGTTATTAGGATACCGATTGAGTACGTTGCAGCCACGTGTAAGCATTACGTGAAAAACAACATTGTAACTGCCAAGGATCGATGGATTCTTACCAAAGTTTTAACATGTCACTCGTCACCATTCCGGAAAATATCTGTGAACAGTCATCTAGAATAAGGACCATGATGATCGCTCAACTTTCGTGCAGTATGCGAAACCTTTATTGATCACTTAGTGGTCCAAAGTTACCAAATTAGCACTCACTGAATCCTCCTAATGTGACCGCGACGATCACAAGCAGGCAGTTAGCTTACGTTTACCCTAAAAGCGTTTAAGCCAAAAATCCCTCCCCCACCCTCTGTTGTCGGTTTTTGTCACACTGGCCGCAGCCGTCCGTCTTCCGCTCCCCCTCCCTTCGCCGCTATGTCTATCGCTGCACGACAGCCGAATCCGCATTGTGCACGGCGCGGTCAGCGGCAGCGGCAGCTGCAGCTGCAAAAACAGGGCTGACATTTGGAGTGAGGCGGAGCCAGCCGCCGGCGGAGGGGGAGGCGGCTGAGCGACAGGCGGCCGCTGACTGGCGTGCCCTGTTTCAGCCGACATGAGGCCAACGCCAGACCGGCTACCGCTCGCCAGCCTGCTGCTCCTGCTCGTGACGTCACTTCCCGGTGAGCGCTGACGTCGCGGGCTGCTCGCCCCGTTCGCCGGTGGTGGACGCCGTCGTGATGTGGGCTGGACTGTAGCTGCGGCGGCGGCGATTGACGCTGGGCGGTGCTGGCGGTCGCTTTGTCGCGACCCGTAAGAGCGAGTTGCGGGAAGGGAAGGAGAACAAATCAGGGGCCGCGGGGGAAGCCAACCGCCCACAAGAACGTTGTCAATTTTCTGCTATCCTCCAAATGATCACACTGCCCCGGTGAGCGGCACTGAACACCGTGCAGATTGCCTTCCCCGACATTTAATTCTGCAGCCTGGTGCGCCGGCTCATGCACCGCGAACGCCGTCGCTGTCCGTTGTTCTCCACTCAGGAGATCGATGTGCCGCTCCATTAAAACAGACGTAGAAGTTACGGCGGGCTCCGGCGAGTCCCAATGGCCTGTGTCCCCGAGCGCGTCGGCACGACGTCCGCCTGGTCTAGCAAAGTGCCGTGTGCGGGCGGCGGATCGGCAGGGTGCTAAGCCGCGTGCCAGAACGTGCTCGCTGGCGGCCGGGGCCACCCGCCGGGTGGCCTCGGCTGATCGCTGGCCAACCCTCCCGCTCAGATGCGCTCTCATTACCGCCGGCGTATTGCGGTGAGCTGGTCGTCGTCGTCGGCGGCGGCAGCGACTGCAGTGCGCCACAAGTCGGCTGCCCACCGACTGAGCCGATGACATATCGACGCAGCCGGTGCCGTGTCACCCTCGGGGTGCGGTCGCCGCGGGGCGGCGCCGTGTACTAATCACGTGCCATTACGCGCCGGCTGGCACAGCCTGCCCAGCACTGGATGGGCGGCCGCGGCCTCGGTCCCGTCGTAGACACGGCCGAGTTTCGGCGGCGTTTTTCATTAAGCAGCCGTCTGAAAACATATCGCAAGTCAAACAGCACGGCGGCTGCGGGCTGGGCGGGCCGGCGCACCGCCGGCCGGCATCCGACGGCTGCGGTTCTTCCGCCTCCGGTCGACCGCGTCCGTCATCGTGTCAAAACATCGGGGCGGCGAGACGGCGAGGCGGCCCGGGTGAAAATCGCCGGTCCGTTTTTCTGAGCGCACCACTCGTCATTTCGCCATCATTATGCAGCGGCCTGCCAGACGAACGAGGCCCGCATGCATGACGCGTGATTTATTCTGCGCAGAAATGGTCGCTGGGGGTGGTTAACGTGCAGCGCTCGTCCCCTGACGGATTCATTTTCCGTCTGATACGAGAGGACTTGCGGAGGATTAATTCGGGCTCATTGGACTCAGGTGGAGTGCGTGTTGGGTGGCAAAAATCGCCATCTTAGAGAGGACTGGCTTGAGGGGTGTCGTGGCCATTTTGTCACGCAGCGGGGCTCTGAGTCATTACTGCGTTGTGAAAAGCACATGACGCGTTTTGCCAACCAGTGGCTGCAGGAACAGTGCGTCTGGGCGTTGGCGCCTTCAGCAGCTGTGTGACTATTCTGTTTTCTTTTTACTTTTCCATTTACCCTACTGAAATATCGCCTAGATACGAGGTAAGCAAATGTGTAAGACGTGTTTCATTTCCTCAGGTATACAGGTCTGTAGTGACTGGGTAGGCCAAAGAGGCTGTCAGCACCGGCATAACGTGTCGAAGCAGATAGACGTTGCGGTTGTATACTACATGTCAAAGTGCCGGAACACTCAAGACGCAAGGCCAGTTGTGCGCTACAATATTGACAAAACGCACTTTGAGAGTTGGACAGTTTTCCACAGATGCGTTTGGACCTGACCTCTTGTGCAACACGAATTGTTCCATGTATACTCTTAGAGTAAGTAAACAAGGATGGCAACGGCTGCAAATAACCAACCGTTGAGAATAAGGTGCATGAATAAAAGGAAACAGTTCATTTCAGCCATAGGCATTGCCCGTACCGTACACCGTGCAAAAGGCCGTACAAAATACCATAGATTGCAATGCCTCGCTATGCTTTGTTTGTCATGCTCCATTAAAAGGAGTGTTCCACATTTGTATGTTTTTTAACTGAAATAGCTAGCTTGAAGATCATTCGGTGCAGTTTACAGCCTGGTCCTTCTTAAACACTCGGTTGGGGGGGGGGGGGTAAATTGATCTCCCAAATTTTCTAGACAGATTTCCTAAGGATACGGCCTAGCCACGTAAAACTTGGCATAGCTGTAGAGAGTTGAATAGCAGATCTTTTTATGTTAGAAATAGGTGTACCTTGTAAGTTCACTGATCTTTGGCAGCTCAAAGTCAGGCCATAGCAGTCAGCAAGGAAATCGTTCGATATAATGCAACAACAGAGCTTTAGAGGAAGCCATACATGTCTGAAATTGTTGGGATTGCCCCCGACCGACAACCGTGACTAGCATCGCATCCCGTTGATGGTCAAACTAAACTAATGCGGCATACACCGGACGGCGCCGATGTGCAGCGGGGGCCGGCAGTCGCCCTCAAATTAATGGTTGCGACCCTTTCACGCCGTTTTTCGTGTAAACAGAGCGAAGGTCCCCGTATCGCACGGTGCGCTCCTAAAAACCTCTGCAGGTCACGTGCGAGGCGTTTTTGTGGGGCGTGTCCTCGACGTCGCTGCGGTTGGGCGGGCGGGCGGCCGACTCCATTGTCCCACATGTCATGTGGCTTCGGACGTTTGCTGCGTCGGGAGCCAGACGGTGACACGTGACATCGGGTGACAGCACACCTGTGATCGCCAGCTAATAATTATACGGCTCCGCCGTTGAAGGCTCTCGTTGATCTCGCCAATGCCACCCCTCCCCCAGCCCACTTCGCCTCCACTTCTGCCCCTCCCCTTCCCCAGCCGTTTGAACGCCAGGGTCACAGGGAGAACCAGTGCCGCGTGGGTGTTGACGGACTAAGATTCATCGTTTGAAAACAGTCGGTTGTAGCGCCAGGCGATAGCCTCTCGAGACCGAGAACACGTGCCGGGTATGTGAAGGCTCGCCGTATTTTTCCGTTTGACAACAGGATGGTGCCATGCTTATAAATTGGAGCATTTTTAGTTTGCTATAGGCATGATATAATTGCAGCGTCTCAATCCACGCCGGTTTTTGCATCCACTGAGATTCTGCCTCGCTTGTTGATTGCCAGGTGGCAAATGGCCTGCAGAACATCGGTCAGCAATGACTCCTCTATACCTTTGTTACATTTCGCAATAATGCTCGTGAGTCTGGTTAAGGTTGGGACACTGTAATGGCAAAGCCGAAACTCGCTGAACTGGGGAAAAGCATGTCTTTTTGATGAACGTATTCCACATTTGAAGATATTGAGGCAAGCATCAGATATGATGGAATGAGCTCACTTCCACTTTTGGTATTCTGTCAGGCGCAAAAAGTGCTTTAAATGGAATGTCCCACATTTGTAGATATTAAAGCAAGCATGATATCTGATGAAATAATCTCACTTATAGCTATTGGCATACTTCTAAGCGGAAAAGGTTGCTGTAGACAACACAATTTCTCTACTAAAATTGGTAATCAATACGTCATCGTTTGATGGCGTCATGGAACGTTAGCATGGTGTTGAGGTGCTGCCAAACTATCCGTGCGAACGTGCCACGTTTGCGCTCACTTATAGTACTTCAAACTTATCGTGAGATTGCAGCACGGTGCTGAAGGTGTTCACTCAGCCAGATATTGTGGTGTGCTCATGTTTTAGCACTCTCACATGGTTTTCTTGCATGTTTTTTCATAAGTTTAAGAAGTGGTTTGTATTAAAATGTTCGATTATGGCGCTTTTCTCAAGTCTTTCGATTACAGGTCTTATTTCCGTAACAAACTGCAATCATCTCCAGCTTTTTTTGTTTTGTAGCGCAAAACGCGATTTGTGGCTAAACTTGCACAGCTTGTTTAGTATTGATGGAGAGCCAATTGACGCCCAGAGTATTTGGGAATCGTACTCGCGAGTGCTAGATCTGAACGGCTCAATGATAATATACTTCCTGGCCTTGGACGGCGCATGGGCGATGGTGTGACATGATTTGAATGACGTCGCCATGGCGTCATGCATGCCTGCATGACCTGGAAATGGTATGCACATCTTTGCGGGCGTGCAGTTCAGAAACTTGCTTGCTTTGGGTCTTAGGAAGGTCAGGACAGTGCACTGGACCAAATTATCTTGCAAATGGCTATTTCAGCTTAAAACCCCACGCAAATGTTCAACTCTGTCTCAAAATAGGGCTGTTACAAATAGGGAGTGATATATGTCGTCGAATTATTCGTGCCGGACATACCTCAGCACGATTTATGACACCATTGAACTTCGTTTGGTCCTCTATCAATGGTATGCGCCCAGTGCAAGTTCCGAACACCAATCGCCTTTTTTCTACATAATACAGGAGGAAGTCGGACAGCGGTGCGAGTTAAGACAGAAATAAGACTGATAATTGAATAACTTAACAAAGGCACCACAGCTGAGCCTGAGAATGCACGTAACCGATATGAAATCACTAGCTGATATGCAAGAAAACCGCCGGAAAGGGCCAAAACACGCGCATATAACGGTGTATGAGTTGTGGAAACACCGCACCGAATTGGCATACCTCTCAATAAGCTGGAGAATTACAAGGAACTCAGCCCGTTCACCACATTGGCAACTTTGCACAGTCAGTTTAAGTGACACAAACGTGATACAGATGTTCCATAACACAATCAAGCTATGACGAATGAAGGAGCTTAATACTAAATAGCCAACTGTGCTGTCTAGAACAGTCTTTTGCACAATAGTTGCAAGTAAGCTTAGCTCGTCACATCTGACGCTTGCCCCAATATCTACAAGTATGTAATATTTCCTGTAATGCAGTCAGCTGACGCCAAAGCTGGTTGGTTGCGCGGTCGCACCTACGGGTTTTGCGGTACTTCGTCAGACTGGTCGTAGATGGTATCTATCTTCCAGGTGCGGGAATTGAAGGCAACTGGACGGGCTACTGGCCACCGCCTGATTCCAATCTGATGCTGTACCGTTAGGCCCCGGAGCTTGGCGGTGCAGCCGCCACTGGAGCCTTTCCCCGGCTGCTACTGCGCATAGCTCGCGGTGCCCAGTATTTGTTTATACGGCCCTTCCAGACGGCACGCATATTGCGGGCCTCCTCGCCGCGGAGAGCGGACCGAGGAGCGCTGATTCAGCCCAGACGAGGCTGTTAAGTGTAAGACAGCGGGCGTCCGTCAGCCGGCCTCTGCACTCGCTCATCTCACAGCTCGGCCGCGCGGGCTGCGGGAGGTCCGAGAGCGAGCTGGGCGTCCAAGTTTGGAAGACACTGGCTGCTCAAGTAAAGGGGCAGACGCCCTGAGAAATGTGACTTTAGGTTTATGCGATATTCGATGGACGTGATAAGTCCACTTTGCTGCTCCGGGCGTCCCCGCACGGTGCAGCCGTATGTCCTATGGATCGCAAACGCAGTTTAAGCTCCTAGTTGTCAGTACCACCTAATTAGATATACAGCGTGCGATGCCTCTGACACGAATTTCGCAAACAGATCGTTGATGTAGAAGGACACCATTTCGACCAGCCTGTTTTTATTGAACCTTAGCTTGCAGGATGTTATCTATCCGTTCCACAGCATTGGTTACAGATGGTGGAGGCTGGCCGGCTGACGTGAATCTAGCAAGGCTGGCGAAGGAGTAACTATTGTCCCGAAAGCTAGGGTTCAATTCAAGCATGTTTGTCATCTGTGCTTAAAACAAAACATCATTGCGCGCAATCTTACACCCAGTTCAATCGTGTTTTCAAACACAATCAGATCAGTAGTTGTTTTGTTTTGTTCAATTGTTTTGCAGTTACCGATGCATCCGGTTGCTTATTACTCTGATTTTTTTACTTCGCTGTTGGGCCTTAATGCTAAGTCTTCCTCAAAACGTGGTGGCTTGCTTGACGTATGGCCTTAGCGCGGCGAGTGCATGGGTTATTTGCATTTTGTTGGGTACAAATTTACCGTGCACAAAATACACCAACTGCATTTTCTTTTTGTCATTGCTTTCCCTGACATGTCGTTTAGCTCGAGGTCCATGAGATCGGCCGCTTGGAAAATCTACGAAACGCCTCGTGATTGTAGCTCTCCGCATGTATGCGACGACATTTCCCGTGCGTAGCGTCACAAATGTCACGCCGCGCCCTGTGACGTCAGAGGTCAGCTGACACGCCATTGTTCCGTCGTGGGCGGTGCCGAGGGTCTGCCATTGCTGACAGGTGCCAGATGGTCGGCACCGGCCGGCGAAACGGCCGTAAATCAAAGAGCCACTAGCTGTCCATAATACGCAGGGTCGCATGCCGGCCGGCAAGCTCCCGTCAGCGTAATTTTACGTTCAGCATTTTAGCACCAGCGTATGAACTATCTGGATTTGGTCTACTCTGACCATCCTGGGAGGAGATTCACGCCAAAGCACACCGACGGCAGCACATATTCGAGTTTGCAGCGTTGACAGTCAAAGTCCGGCGGAGTGTGTCTGATGTCGGCCCTCTGGAGCGCCGATCTGTTGACCTTCGTCATCTGTTTATTTCTGCGGCGTCGATGTTCTGCGCCGGACCGGCGGACCAGCACGGCACAGTAAACACGCGGCCCTACTGGACAGACCCAAGGGCTGGCTGCAGGACTAGACCGTACAGACCCAAGAGCTGGCTGCAGGGCCAGACTGGACAGACCCAAGAGCTGGCTGCCTGGCCAGACTGGACAGACCCATGAGTTGGCTGCAGGGCCAGACTGAACAGACCCAAGAGCTGGCTGCATAGCCAGACTGGACAGACCCAAGAGCTGGCTGCATGGCCAGACTGGACAGACCCAAGATCTGGCTGCAGGACCGGATCTGACAGACCCAAGAGCTTGCTGCAGGGCCGGGCAGTGGCAGCTGTCCAAGGCCGGGCCTGACAGACCCAAGAGCTGGCTGCAGGACCGGACAGTGGCAGCTCTGCCCAGTGAACAGTAATCAGTAGCAGCCGGGTCCTGCCGCTCTACGGGACACCTGCTCACGCCACGTGATGCGCGATCGCCGCGCCGTCTTGAGGGGCCGCTCAAACTGTGCCAGGTCTGTTTATAGGAGCCGACAGGGCCGCAGATCGAGACGTGTGAGCTCACCCTGCAGCATGGCGCACCCAGCGACTTTGGACGCCACGGATGGGTATGGCCGTGCTGTCACGAGTGCTTTTGGTACAGCAAACATATCAGTAGTGAACAACGAACACGTTATCCTCGCCACGCCCCCGGAGAGCGGGGAGGGGAGGGGAGGGGGAAACAGTAAAGGCCATTTCTGCGACTCCATGGCAGCGGTGGCCTGCAGTGATTGAACCAATGACCACCAGTACAACTATATACCTGAACTGAGTCTTCCTAAGTATTTTTACTTTTTATCTAGAGTTCCAAAATTTTGACTGCCTGGACTTCTGGGATCATAGCCGACGTAAGTAGGGTTTGTTCGGCGAGCTCTGGCCCCACCATCCAGTCGTGAAATTGCTGGTCAGCGGTATAAGTTTGTGGAAAAGTTTGACGCGTCGCAATGTTAGATACGGTCTTCCCCGCCCCTGACCCGGTCTAATATTGAGCGGCCGGTGCCGCCGGCCGCAGGCCAACACCAGCCGGGGAAAATAGCGAGCACCCAAACGACTCGATTCGACCATCCTTCACCATCCCGGCACGATGGGGTGGGAAGGAGGCTCTCTAACAGACTGAACTACGATGGCGACGTTATTGTAAAAAAACCATGTATCACAATGCATAGCTCATTCAGTTAGCTGCTACGCTCTGGTCGAGCTCATGAGTCTTAACTCGCTGCCCGCGAGCCAGAATAACGCCCATATATCCTAGCCTGCATATATAAACGGGCCCAGAATGTCTTGTGTCCTTCTCAAATCACAAAATCAGCCGAGCTGTACACAGTGAGGACACTGCAGACAAGGTGAAAAATGCTAAATAAATTGTCTCCAGTTTTGTTTAGTGGACTACCGTAGTATGGCCAGGCTGGTGTCGGACAAATCGCATCATCACTGTGTTTCGTGGCATTCGCCTATCCAATTCTGCTGAAATTATGGCCCTCCAGTCCAGCAGCATAACTCAGCTAACAACCCAGGCGTGTGCTTACCTCTCATTTTAGGTGAAATGATATCGGAGGCTGATACGTCCGAGGAGTGACACAATGAAGCAGCCATCGCGTCCAGGTAAATAGATGAGCTCACCGATTTTAACTTTCGGTACCTCACTCTTGACTGAACACACAATGCCAGTGGAAGTACTTTGCCTGTTTTTGGGCTTCAAGGCATATCTTTTCGGCTCCTTGCATGTGGCAAGGAGCCGACAAGCATATTCCGATCAGGGCCTACTTGTTGACGCTACCTGGATGGGCATCCTTCTTGTCTTACACATAATTTAGTTATATCGCGATTTCTCGTAAAAAAACAGTTGGGTGATTCGTCCGGTTGAAAACGCACACTGTACCTCATGCGCCTCTATTAAAGGGCCGCTGTGATTCGTCGGGCCCAAAAACACACGTCTATCGTTAAAGGTCCGATGCTGTACAAGCTTTTTCGCACCCATTGGAAGCAACTATCTTGGCCATTGGCATTCCAAGAGGATTAAATGAATAATAACGAACACGTACAAATCTGAAAATTTGACCATGGTAATGCTTGGATAGCACCAAACTTTGTAACGCCTTACCGTACGAGTATTATTTGTGAGTGTTAAACAGAATAATGGTGTGAGTATCCACAGATTGCAAAGAATATATATATATATATATATATATATATATATATATATATAGATAGATAGATATATCCTTCAGCAGTTGGCAGTTTCATCAGCCGTATTATCGTATTAATCCAAGACAAGCCATTTATTGTGGCATTTCTTGTTCCTGCTGGGAGCTTTCGAGGATCACTAGTTATTCACGGCCTAATTATATGACCGCGCTCGAGCCATGACGGCCAATCCCTCGGCGTCCGGAAACTTAGGCCTGCGTTTAACGATTCTGGACAGCCGCCAGTTAAAGGCCAATTAGATATGGACACTGTGGCTTTGTGTTGCAAATTCTGTCAGCAGTTGAACAGTTTGCTTAATAAGCCGTGCGTCGTCGTGCCACGTGCCAGTCTTGGCTGTGATGGGGCAGTCGTACTGCCATCAGTCCCTGTCGACAGCGCTGTCCGACCGCCGTCAACCGGCGACGACCAGCCGCCAGGGCAGCGCGCCTCCCCTCCCCGTGACGAAGCGGTCGACTTACCCAGTGACGAAACCCCAACAGTACCGACGTGATTTAAGGGATGCCCTTCTAAGATGCGTAGCTGTGAAGTAGTGTGACCCAGGACCGAGCTCAGCGATCCGAGTTCTTGTTGGAATGATGAACCAAGACGTTAAAACAAGATGGCGTTAAGACATGACTTCATGCAGTTATGAAGCCAGGTCAAGTTGAATGGTTTCTCGGATGCAGCTGAGTTAGTTACCAGTTTGGTCCCTCGGCCTCAGTCTAGCCGCCGTTGTACCGTGGCCAGCCCGAGAGCCGCACCAGTCGGACAGTGCTGGCCTCTGTCGGATGTGGAGGCAGAGACCGCGGCCGAAGGCGGCGGACGACTGCTGACAGCACGGCGGACGGTACCAGCGGGCCGTTCGTGCCCCTCGGCCGCCGGCGTGGGTGCCGACCGACCGGCTCTCCAGCGCCGCGCCGGCGGCTGAGCGCGCTCGAGACCGGCGACGTGTCGTCGAGCCACTGTAATGAGGGCCCGCGGGGCAGAGCCGCGGGCGTGTCCCGCGGCCTGATACGCTGTGACCTATGTCACCCGACGGCACCGCCTGAGAGCGACACGAGCGTGCTTGGCTCGGGCGCAACAGCACTGTGTTGTGGAGTGAGAACCCCGACGGGAGCAGTGCTGACAGAGCGACTCAGGCGCCAGCATTTGAAACAAGTCAAAACAAAGAGGTGGCATGGTCTTTTTCGGTTGTTCATCGCTTTGAAAAGAAATAACGATTGAATTATCGACCGGCGTTTGCCGCGACAAATCGCCGTGGCGACGGCCGGTGGCCGGCCTAGTGCGGTCGGATCCATACCAGAGCCCGGGGCTGGGCCTGTGTGATGATGTGGCGTTCGATGAGTCGGCATGGGATGGAGCTGGGATGACGTCACCGCTGAGGACTGAAGCGGGGGCACGTAGCGTCAACAATTACATCGCTTGTTTTATATCGGTTCGTAAAGCTACCTTTTAAGTATTGGCGTTTCAGATGCTATAAAACGAAAAGCAAGACACAAGGTTAGGTTGAATAGGATGGGTGCTTTCAGTACAGAATCATCCTTTCAACTGCGCTGGGGCTGCAATCTCATAGTACCGAGAACACAGCTTAGTGTGAAGCATGGTGGCCCATGTTAGTTGTATCAACAGATTGCTCTCAGCTCGTCAACATTTACAACACGCAAAAATGCAACCGATGCAAAATGCAACACAGCGGACAATGACTGGTTTCCGGCATCGACAGTTATATTTGTCTTTTGCATCTCTGTATGAGCTGTAACTTGTGTTGTAAGCTACTTTGGTGATGGCCGATTCCTCGTAGTGTGGTTGCAAGGACACATTTTTCTCGTGAAGGGACCACGCACACTTCGTCTTTCTCGGCTCTCGGCCTCGTCGGACAAAAAACGCTTTTGGGATGTTGATGCGAGCAAGTGAAATATATGCTCATGGACATGTGTGTATGTGCCATTATGGTAACGAGGGCAAATCGCATTAGCTGCAGCCTCTTTTTGTTGAACAGTGAAATGCATTGTCCTCACCCACCCAAACACGTTAGGATGTGCCGGGTGAACAATGCCACTGCGCGCCTTCGTTTTTGAACGGTGCACTCAAATATCCCCACCGTGAAATACTCTGTAAACAAAAAAATATGCACGGCACACAGGACTATTGGAAATGTGCTGGCGTTGAGTAGTGCCACCCTAGCAGGTGTTTTAGGAGCACTGACAAAGTGCACTTTGAAAAAGGACCCAAAGC
The DNA here is from genome assembly GCF_011947565.3 of Pollicipes pollicipes. NCBI lineage: Eukaryota > Metazoa > Arthropoda > Thecostraca > Pollicipedomorpha > Pollicipedidae > Pollicipes > Pollicipes pollicipes. The sequence goes on along the minus strand of NW_023596136.1, from coordinate 17,889,552 downwards.
CACAGTATGGCGTCATTCTTTGAGCTCTTGTGACAATGCCCTCGTATTTGTATGTCTGGTTCTCAAAATAAGCTCGCCATATTTTCGGAGAATTTATTAGGCAAGGATTTTGACCAAACAATGCACTGCAAACATAGCATAATGCACGGGCTGGACAAATCATGACAAATGAAACGTCCTATTTTCATAGCGGTGAGCAGGAAGTCCAATATTTGTTCCGTCGGAGTGACTACTTGAGCTAGAAATCGGAACCATTCGGAAGGATTTTGAGACAACTGGTTTTACCAATCACGTCGGACGCATCTGTTATAGCAATATGTGGAAAGTATAACAAAGTAGCGTACTCCCTTTAAAGCACAATGGTGGCTCATTGTCTATCTGCAGCTTTTGCACGCATAACCTCGTCCAACAGTGGGCCTGGCAGACCCTCCCTCTCCTGAGGTTTGCCGTGAACTTTTCAACCGTCAGGCATGCCATGCATACGTTTTCAGTAGCTGACCTCACGACATTTGTACTCGTTCTGTCTAATGTTCAGCGCCGTTGTCGCAGTAAGTCGTAACCGATGACCCACTTATGTAGACCATGGCAGTCAGGCTTCTCGGAAAGTGGACAATACAGTTTACTTGCTGCCAGCTGAGATAACACATTTGTATTCTTTACAAATTCAACCGATTTCGATGTCAGTGATGCCAAGCCTGATTGTATCTGAGGGCATGCGGCCAGGCCATTAAAGGTCAAAAGGGTCAAGCATGTTCGATCGTTCTTATGTACGGGATATTTCGCACCTGCTCTGGCAAAAATGTTGTGTTATAATCGACCATATTAATGCATTTCGGGAAAAAACATCGTGAAGAACCAATGGGAGCATGAAGAAGAACGTGAAGAACCAATGGAAGCCGTAGCCTAGTGTTTGTTTTTGTTTTTGTTAAGGAACTAATGAGAACCAGGAACCCGTATGTTGTGTTTGCGAAAGAATCCGCGACGATCAAGAGCCAGCCGTCGTCATTGAGGCTTTACGACGAACTCAGCTGCCGAGGCTATATGGCGCCGTATGCTTCACCCTGGCAGGAATGGCGGGCACCACCAGGAATCGAGCCCCGTAACTCTGGTTTCCCAGACATGCACTGGTTAGCGCAGAGGCGTTAACAACCAATAGTCACAGCCCGGTGTTTGCAAAACAGTCAAAAAGATCCAGGAACCCCAGGCTCGTGTTTATGAAAGCAACAACCGATACCAGCATCCAGAGCCTTGCTTTCATCAGGGGAAGTAGGCACCAGGATCGCCCCGTTGCCCCCTCCCCTCACCCACTTAATACAAGTGACGCCTCTGCATGACACCACCTAATGAGGGTTTCCAGAACAACAAGCTACAAGGTAGTCAAACGACAACTATTCGTATGACGAAAGTCAAAAGCAATAAAACGGTAGTGTAAAATTGAAAATGTCAAGAGATCCAGAAGGACAAAACGCTACATGGCAAAATTAAACAGAATAGACCTCAACTACAGAAAGTGATGCCGGCAAAAGACAAAAGTGATAGAAGTCACACGGATACGTGAAAAAGGGAAAAGTAAAAAGGATGCAAGTCAAAGCCAGAAAAAATATCTTGGCATGAAGTGAACAGAAATGGGAGTCAAATGGGAAAATGGAATAGGCCATCAGTCAAAACAAACAAGTCCTGGCCAGAGGCCATGGATTTCAATACAGCTTACAAATGTACTAAGAGTTCTTCATCAGCTACATGTCCACGAAGGCGGGGGAAGGGGCTGGGGATAAGCCCCCCGTCTCGCTCAGCCAGTGGGATCCAGCCAATTGGCGCCCTTGTGACTGCGCGCAGGGCGTACAGGTGTGCTCGATATAAGTCGGGTGGGCCCTCTGCGCGATGTTAGATGTCCTGACGCAGGACCCATTGTCATCGCATGATGCCTATCCAGCTATATGCTTTGATAACTACTTAGCGTGGTTCTCGAGTTTGCGAGAAGTTTGAGCTCGCCTCTTTAATGGCGCTATAGGGTCTGGGCAGGCAAACCGAACCCCATTTTGCGGAATCATGGTGGGCAGTGAAAACGTTTTGATGAGATCGCAATGAGGTTTTAATTTTTTAAGATTAGTTTTGTTAAACGTGGTTTGACGTGTTTGAAAATATTACCGAGCTGGGACATCATAAACGTAAAAAAGATAATATTCCAATCAGCTCGCTTGGTTCGCACGGATTGCGTGCCAGTCCCCTTACCTCTGAGCCCAGGTGCCATTGTGTTCGCCCAGTCCACTGGAGCCAAGCAAGCTGCTTGAGATACAGTTGCACTACTTTTTAGATTATCAGCCAGGTTGGACAAAATTAAGGTCATTTTTGATTCTAGGACGATCAGTGACAAAGTTCTAAATGCAAAACCGGGGATATCGGTAACTAGCGGATATCGAATTTTGAAATGATGGGACTGGGGCAGGAAAAAGAAAAGTGCACTTGGGGCAGTATGTCATACTGGGTGCGATGCTGGATTCGGGTCAGGTGATTTGTACACTTGAGCTTTATTTTGTTTTAGTGCTGCGATATGCCGCACGCGTTGCTGTTAAACCGATTCAAGAATATGAACAAACTATGTACGTGCTTAAGAGACGCGCGCGGCGAGAGTTAGTTGTCATATGACATAGTAACATTCAGCAGACATGTATTAAAATCGTATCGAAGTTGTGAGTGTATTACATGTGCCCTTTGTGATCGGTTTGTATTATTTATATGTGACTGAAATGTAAAACCGGTCATCTGTTCTTCTTTCGGTTCCTCGGAGGTATGCATACGTCAGATTGCATGTGGAGTTTTAGGTTTTCCTCAAAGCGTATCTGGATCTGTCGTCATAAATACAATTGTCTGACCAAGACTGATGAAAGGATATAGATGATCCTGAGAGTCCCCGTTGAATACAAACAGGCTGGTTGAAATATTTCTTTCTTACATAAACGTAGAGTTTGTTTATTATTTGTTGCTGAACAGACAGACGCCCAGAACAAACAGAAGTCCAAGCTTGCAAGCAAATGGGACAACGAGGCTTCTTGGCCGGGCGAAGGACGTGGGATCCCGGAACCTGATTTATTTTGAACCATCTTAACGGTTTGTTTAGCTGACTCCGCAGTTTCCTTGCATTTTCTGGGCTTGTATGTCATTGGCTCTTTTAAACTTTGACTTCCCTGTCCTTTGTCCTTTTGACTTACGGCTTATTTGACTTGTTATGTTTGAACTCGGTTATTTTGATTATTTATTCCTCTTGTTTTGATGGTTTTGACTTAATATTTTTATCCATGTACATCTCATGCACACTCATACGCATTCTTAATATTTTCAGTCACGCACACATTCATGCACATTCATGCACTTGGCATCTTCCCCTTTGACTTTCGTCCAATTTGATCATTTGCTTATTTAGCTCTCTTCCCGCTTGACTGTTAATTTTTTGACATCTTGCCAGTTGACTTTCATCTCTTTTGAATTTTTGCCATATGGCTCTTTCACATGTTGACCTAAATCCTTTGAATTCTTGGCTTTTGCGTCTTTGCCCGGTCACCTAACGGCAGCCGGCTGCCTTTGAAAATAGGGATGACCTTCGCAACGGCAGACGCTCGCACCCACTGCCTATCGGGGCACGTCTGTACTCGACTATAGCTTCCGTGTTCTACGCCTGTCGGCCACCGTTCGGCCACCGTGGCCGCTGATGACGTCCGACAGCGGTCGGGCGCTCAGCGGGCGACTGGGACGAGACATGCACGTGGTCCGCATTCCGCGACGGCACGGCGCACGGGCGTCACTGTCTCCGGTGGTCTCTGTATGCGATGACTGCAAGCCGACTGGGCGGCGCTGGTCACTGCCAGGCACGTTCTGCGAGGCCATTTTTGTCCGCTCTTCCCTGAAAATGGTGACAACATGCACGTTTTGGGGCGCCGCCGTCTGCCTGCACGCTCTGCTTGGTGCCACTGTTGCGACTCTAGGTGCGGCGGTGCACGATCTGCCGGCAGGAACACGTTGACCGATACCTTTCAGACACCCCTCCAGACTGGTTTCGGGCTGAGTTGGGCTCCCGCGGCCCTGCGCGTCTGGGGGCTGGCTCTGCTGACGGGTTTGGCAGCCGCCTGTCGGAACGTTTACGGGGCGAGGAAAGGTTACAGCCGTTGGGTGTGATGAGATGTGCTTCTGTGATGAGCTCCTTTCCGTCGGTGGCGGTGCAAGTCAGCAGATAAGACGCACTATTGTAGTGTGATGGATCAACGCCTGTCTGCGACAGCGCGAGAGAGATCGCGGAGCAAGAGTGAGTAGGGGATTTCCGAGCCTCGGAGGTGGGTGCTGCAGATGGGGGCGCGACTACGGGCACTGCGACAAGTTTTGACTTTTATTTGGCCTGCAGTGTGTATGTCAGATGTTCACAAAAGTTACAACCTGGCATGGAACTATAAGAAGGTGCAGACGGGCTGAATACTATTTTAATCCTATCGAAAGAATTAAAGAAAGGAGGGCGGTGAAGAGTAAGTAAAATTGTATAACGGGAGAAAAGCATGAAGGACGGGGACGGGACGATGCGGAGACGGGGTGACTGGTTATGAGATAGCGAAGATAATAAGTACACGGTGAACTGCCAGTCATGACAGACACCTGTCATATGCGGACAGACGGTAACAGGGCCGGATTGTGCTAGCGCTCGGTGCGGGTGCCGGTGAAACATGCGGTACCAACACAGGCCAGTCTGTCGGGCTCTGCGCCAGCGCCAGCGCCAGCGGTGCCGGGTGACGACCACCGACGGCCCGGCCTCCTTGCCCCCCATACAGTTTGGCTCGCTGGCACCGCGGCGTGCCGGCTGCGGCGCTAATCGAGGACCACCGGGTTATCGAGAACATTCGGCTGCCGGAGTGGCGTGCCTCAACACCCGGCCGCCGGAGTGGCTAGCGTGCCTCAACACCTGGCCGTCGGACTGGCTAGCGTGCCTTAACACCCGGCCGCCGGAGTGGCTAGCGTGCCTTAACACGCGGCCGCCGGGGTGGCTAGCGTGCCTTAACACCCGGCCGCCGGAGTGGCTAGCGTGCCTTAACACCCGGCCGCCGGAGTGGCTAGCGTGCCTTAACACCCGGCCGCCGGAGTGGCTAGCGTGCCTCAACACCCGGCCGCCGGAGTGGCTAGCGTGCCTTAACACGCGGCCGCCGGAGTGGCTAGCGTGCCTTAACACGCGGCCGCCGGAGTGGCGTATCTCGCTCTGTTTGTAACATAACGAAATGCTCGAGGTCCGGTGTGGAAACCCGCCCTGACAGAATGTATCATTTTGTGCAGCCTGCACGTACGGTGCAGATGCTTTGCCTCCAATGTTGCAGCGAAACCGACGAAAACATTGTGTGATGGCGTTTATCCTGCTTCCAGCCGGCGTGACATTGGTGCTGAATGACGTCACGGCGCCGTCGTACATCGTGCGGGGCCACTCGGGCCACCTGCGCTGCGACTATGACGCTGCCGGCCGGCCTATCTACGCAGTCAAGTGGTACAAGGACCAGGTGGAGTTCTATCGATACAAGCCGGACGCCCCCGAGCCGATCGCCACGTTCGCCTCCAAAGGATTCGTCGTCAATGTGAGGCGGTGTTGATGCAGACGTACTGTTCAGAGGGCGATTGCATCACTGCGGCGGCTGTCAAAAGTGATATATGATGCCATAAATAGGGACAACATTCATCTGGTAACTGCAGAAAATCAAATTAAGGCCAGCGCATTGGCGGCACGTAGACGGAGGCATATGCTCCGCGCAGACCTGAACCGACTGTAGCTTATTTACCAATCAACCCCTGGCAAACGCGACGTAAAGCATGCGGGGTTTTGAGAAGGGGAGGAGGATGAGGGGGGGGGGGGCACGTAAGAATTGGTGTTAGCTCCGAATACAATTTAATCAAGCTGCTCAAATAGAATGATCATATGCCAAACATTCCTAGGCCCTCATCAAAACCATCGAGCGCCTGATGACGGCCCGACAAAGCGAGCGTTGGAAACGCTGTTTGTAGTTGAACACCATTGACGAGGATAGTATGAGTAATTTTTCCCTACGAATGAACAGCACGTCTCAAACATTCCGTAAAGGCGTGGTAAGTACCGGATGAGAGAAGAAACCCATTGCAGGCGCGTAGCTCATGAATCCGTTACCTTATAAGTCATAATGAGTTCAGAGCTCTTGCTATGAGATGCTATGAGATGTTGTGAGAGGTGTTATGCAGTGAGAGTTATGGTATGAGTGATAGCTACGAATATCAACATTCATTACACTGGGAGCCAAGGCAGGGCTTCTGATTCAACCATGCTGCAGTGTTAACTTAGGTTCAATGAGTATCGACAGCAATCTTAAAAATTAAGACACGTGAATATAGAAAATGTTCCAAATGCATGCAGACACTGCTTCTTAACATCAACATCAAGCAGTTATCCGAGATCCCACATCCAAACACGGATGAAAGCGTGAATGATTTACTATAGGAGAAATGCCGGAGCTCAGCATCCCTCCCTATCTCACCCTCATCCCACTCCACACTCAGAAGTCGTACTAAACTGCCGTTAAGACTTCAAAGCATCTTATCTGAGCGAATATAACATTTCCTTTTCGAGGTTGCCGGGCGCGTGCTCTAACACGCGCTTGGGTAGTGGTCAATTTGACCCCTCCCCGAAGGTTTTTCCGGAGTGATTTCCGAACAACGCGGCTTAGCTGCGCCAAATTGTGTACAGCTGTAGACAACTGAATAATGGATCGTTTGGTACCAAACATTTTGATCTACATTGTGAGATTGCTGACCTACTGTAAGTCAAAGTCAGGACGTGGGTTCAGGAAGACATTTTCTAGGGAATCGTCCAATCTGATGCAACAGCGAAGTGTTAGGCTAAGCCATACATCTCTGAGATAGCTTCTTAGGCAACATAACAACTGAATTAAAAAATGACTTGACCTAGGGTCAAGTATGAAAGTCAAACCAAAACAATAACCAGTCTTTTTCATTGATCTCGAACTTGCTGCATGAGGTAGTTTATGGTGCTCATTTTTAGTTTGTTGATGACAGGAACCGCATCTGAACTATTCTGACCTACATTGACCGAGGTCGGCATCTCATTTTTTGACCATACTTCCTGGAGCAATCGTTGACGCTTATTCAGATGCAAAGTAGTCTTGCATAATTTTGGAAATCATGACTTTGATGACTTAGTTTGATTCAAAGATAAAAAAGTCATTGACCTTAGATGAGCGGCAGTCATCTTTTGCATAGAACAGGCATCAAGGCTTACGGTGATTGCATAAAAAGGTCTAGAGACACTTCAGGCAACAACGTAGATTTCAACTTTTTCACTTTTTTGACCCAAAGACCATAACCCAGGAAACTTGAATATTGACAGAAGTGAATTCATTTACGGGTTAACACACCCTGTGGATGTGGCGCCTCCAGCTCTATTATTTGTTTTACCTCCAAACCAACTTGACCCCAACCGTTCGAACAAACGGTATTCTACCGGCTCCCGGGAGCGTGTTTAGATATTCTATCAACTATGTCGATTAAACGATTTTCCGGCTAGAAAGGCTTAGGCAATTTTACACACGTGAGCTTTGAAAGTAGGTAACGTAATATTATTAACGAGATCATGACCCATGGCCTGCCGCGGGCCATTAAATACGACATACGGTTTCAATCCCTAAGGTCCTACCTTTACGTAAAAATCAATGTCAACCTAACTATGGTATTGCGAATAAGTCGGTATGTAAACGTCACGCTTTACAATGCCATCCAACTTTCACAATGAACAATGGATCACCGGATCCAACTTTGTCCGCGGTTAAGCAGGGTACTGAAGACCTTACAGTTCGGTGATGGCCAGCTCCCCTGACGCAGCAGAGACCCCACTCGCCAGAGTGTTTGCAGCACGATCTGATGTCAATGGAGAGGTGCCATGCGGTCGCTTCACGCGGACCAGGCGCTACACTCCTCGGTCCCGTGACCCTTGGAGGCATTTAAACATGGCAGCATCGATTTCGTTTACAGCTGCCATTGTAGTTGCTGGGTCTTCTTAATGGCGACTGAAAAATGACAAATCAACAGCCTGTGGTAGGGATATCTACTCGGTACATGGCTGTCTTTCTGCGCTAACCGTCAAGCCTTGAAGAAAAAAACAATTTACTGTCACCTGGTCCTGCACAATAAACTGGTGGGGTAAAGTTTACCCAACTCAACAGTTATATCTGTCGACTAGCCTAATGAGAAAGTACAGGTTATCAGCTCCACCAAAAACCGACAGGATTGCATTCATAGAACCATAACAAAGGAGGGAAATAGTCCGATCATTTCTCAGGTTGGATCGCAGCCACACAAAACAATGAACAAAGAAAACCCCGGTCAGCATAATTTATTGAGTGTTAAATGGTAGCAAGCAAAGCAATATGCAAATATGCAGATGAGTTATAATTCATAATATAATTTTATCCCCTCTGGTCCTTTTGAGGGGCATGCCTGTCATCAGTCGGCCGTAGACGAAACAGATAATGATGGCTGCATTGGCAGACACAACTGCTTCATGAACAGTTTAAATGCCTTGGAGCAGGCGCCGTCTTCGGAATCAGGGATGTTTCATTGATTGTACCTGATAAGATTCTGCATAGCCGAAGGCAACTGAAAATCATCGCGCCTTAAAATAAGTGCACAAAGTAGTCACCGAAAGTGAACGATGGAGCTAAACGGGCACCTTCGAACTTAAAGTGAAGCGTCCATAGTACATGGAATACGCCATGAGACGCACAACGCCCGCCCTCATAGCTTGACTACCGGCCCCGCTGGAGGACACCGGTGCTCAGCCCGATTTGGTGCCACCACAGGGACAGTCTCCGACCGGCGACACACGACTGATGGGACTCCGGACTGGCGCCTCGTCACCAGACACGTCACCCCAGGGACAGCCCCGGCCGTGCGAGGGGCCGGACATTACCTGGTTTTGCTCGCGGACCGCTCATGGATAGCATCCAGTAATGTAGCGTTGCAACGGGGCGCTCACTGTTGGTAACATCGAATCTAACTTGTGCACCGTTTCAGAATAACGTTTTCATTATATTTTTATAAACCTGACGGCAAACGATACATTTTGCTCTTGTTCATCCCGGTTTTCGTGCGTTTTATATTTGGTACCAAATTATGTCCCTGTCTAATGAGGCTAGTGTGGAAAGATCTTATCTTTCTTTGCCATGTCAATTCGGTCATATGCTATGCCAGTTTGCAAGTGTTGGGAAATCTTCAAAGTATAACACTTGAATCTGGGCGATAAATTGACTGCAACACCCGGCAGCCATTTAAGGTGGCAAACAAAATCGTTAAGTTGAAATTTTCTTCCATCCAGCAGCAGAGAGTGCGGGTCCATGACTCGAAGTCTGACTGGACCGCCATCGCCAGCAGTACTCCTCAAAGAAAGATTCTGGGACCAATCAGGTTCATTATTTTGTCAACGGCTTACCGGCAGTGCGAGGCGCGGTCCAGATGTTCACGGATGATACTCTTGGTGACCTGTGGTGCTCCAAGGCCCTGACCGCACGGATGATACTTGGTGAACTGTGGTGCTCCAAGGCCCTGGCCGCACGGATGATACTTGGTGAACTGTGGTGCTCCAAGGCCCTGACCGCACGGATAATACTTGGTGAACTGTGGTGCTCCAAGGCCCTGGCCGCCTTTCTTCTCACGGTTGCTCTCATTAAGGGCACCCATGCGTAAAGTAGTGCACATCATCACTTACAATCCGCGACTGACGTACTTTCGTTAAAGGCGTCGATGTCGCAGTCGTGCCCTCTGAAAAATACGCTGGAATTTTCGTGGATGCTCATGCAGGCTCATGCTCCACGTGAAGACAGCGGAGGGGTTTCTAAGGCCAATCAGATGCTGGCAGCCGTGGGACCGTCATTCGCCGACATTGACGTTTTCACACCGCCACTGTTGTATTCCCGCCCTGACGCAACTTTTCGAGGGCATGCCATCATCACCTGGTGTCCGTTGGGCAGACTGGATCAGGAGCGGCTGGAACGGGTTCAATGACGAGCTGCGCGTCTTAGAGAAGTAAGGCACGGGCACATCCTGGGAGGCTCAGACTCCTCCAACTGCCTTCGATGTACTACCGATGTCGCAAGGGAAACATGATTGCAGTGTTCCAGATGTTTCACAGAAGCCTATCTTTGCCGGTGGGCGAGTTCTTGACAAGACACGACCCGAAGGTGACATGACGACACCAATGTAAGCTGAGAAGTCCCCAAGCCAGGACCTTCGTCCTTCGAAACTCACTAAGCTTCTGGGTCGTAAATGATTGGAACGCTCTTCCACCGGCAATGCTGCCGTCATCCGCAGTTGAACAGTTTAAAACTAGGCTCGACTCACGCTGGGCCAACATCATGCACACCAGCTCACACTGACCACACGTTAAGATGACGTTGATTGGATAACTGGACGGGATAACAAAAAAGGGTGGTATTCGCAGCCTTAGTGCCCTTTTAATTCCCGTTTCTCACCGTTCGACAATTTAGGTAAGCTGATAAGTGATAGTTAAGAGCTTGTAGGGAAACTGAAAAGTAAACCCGATAGTTTTGGATCTGCAGTTTACATATGATTTCTGAACTCACCTCATCTTGCCGCATGTTGCCAACGAGTGTCCTGGCAAGCGTGCAGTCAGTATTTGTACTCGTCAACGCATGTTGATTTGGTTTCTCAGCTGCGCACAACGCACACGCACGACGGTACCCACAATGTTTACACCACCGGCCGTGTGAATGCAACGGTGGTGCGGCCCCGACAAACACTTTGCCAGAATTTGAGTACTTCTGGGAGACCGGCCCGAGCCCAGCAAGATCTCACTCACAATCTGCAGAGGCATTCGCGGAAAAATCGCACTACATACCCACCTGTGCACAAGTTTGGTTCTACCTGGGCAATACCATGCTTCATTCAAGATACTGAGATACTGAGAACAAGAGACTGATACTGAGACAAGAGACAAGAGACTGGGTCCTGGCAGGGCACGGGCCGAGCTGCGCTGCTGCAAGATCTACCCAGCTGAGACTCTGATAAATTGCTGGTTGGGGGGGGGGGGGGAGGGGGATGGCACAGCCAGAGTATTGATAAGGTGGGGGTTGAGACACAGGGTTCACAAAGGGTCCCGTTCTGGTGAAGGCCCCCCCCAAAAAAAAAAATCGCCGGATCCTGATTCCACCTGTCCACCTGATTCTGAGGAGCACGATCTTCTTCGTTTTATTTTACTCTATATCTTCCTTTACTGAAACAGAAGCCAGAAGGCACCAAAAATGCAATTCTGTTCGCGTTTTGAAGTCAATAAATTGCAAGTACCTGGTGCTAAATGGTTGCATGGAGTGCGTTACTGCGGCTTTTCATTTCTCAATGACTCAGTTAACTTTTTCTAAGCCGATAGCACTCAGGGGCTGCCCCGTTTTTTCCTGAGCTGTACAGAGCTTCTTGAACAGAGATGACGGTGAACGTCATTTGCTAGTCAAAATGGGGCCATAAAGTTGCATTAAAATGGCCAACCCGTGTTCATCTTGGAATGATCAGCCTTTGTTCAGAGCTTAGTGGTAGAATAATTTTGTAGCAATTTTGAACGTAGATGACCGTAAACGTAGATTGGAAATCAAAATCGGCCCATCACGTTGTATTGGAATGACCAACACATCTTCGTCCGGCAATGTTCAACCTTTGTTCAGAGTTTACTACCATAAAACAGCGTAGCGAGTAACGCCCCACTTTTCGAAAACATCATATCCTTATCCCGAACCGCGGCCATCCCATGCATTAAAGGGGTGTCGTGTTTCAGAAATGGGGCCTCCAGAGTATAGACGGTGCCTCCTAAACCAAAGCAGAGACTTGCTCGTTTGTAACCTGCCAGAACTAGAAGGGGGCCTACCGGAACCAGCATTGGCCACCTTGTTCCTAAAAGTGGCCTCAGGAGCTAGAAAACGACTCTCTTGATGCAGCAGATGGTCTTCTGAGCTCGATTTATTACTCCCTAGCTGAGCTATGAGCGTCCTTAGCTGAGTTATAGGGGCCCCTTGATCTGAACTTTGGTGCTCTATGTATAGCCACAATGCCTCTAGTTTAGAAAAAGAGCCTTCCAAAAAAATTAGCGGCAGGCAAAAACATAACCTTGATGAGTTGCCCCCTGCCTACCGGCAGGGGGCAACTGCCCCATTTACCCTCCCCCTTACTGCGCTGCCTCTGGACAGCATTCGCTTCTTCACGCATGCCACCTCCGTATTTAATACGTTTACAATATGTGTGCCAATTTTGCGTTTACAGCAGAAGTTGCCTAGGAGCACAGCGAGCAAGCTCGTCTAGTTGATAACTTCGTGGCACATTTTTGCCGGTGATGACGTTTTGAGATCTACAGGATCTAGAACGACTGCGGGTTGTATGGACAAGTGAGCGAAGCTGTGATACTTAAAAACACACAGTTGCCCTTTCATTTAATAAATAATTAATGTTGAATATAAGGCATAGTTTTGTATCGAACACAAGTGCAGTATGCAGCTGTGGTTATATTCATGACCTCCTTATCTACTCATAAATAAGTCATGTCAAGCTTCGAAGATTTTGGATGGTTATCATTGTTTTTTTGTGAGATGTTTGCTTAAAGATGTGTATTTTGTGCACCCTGGTTTAATATTGTGTCATCTCTGCCATGGTATTCTCCTGTCACTGGGGCCCTTGCTATAAAAATATACTGTGATGTTTTCGTGATTTTATTGTACTAAGCAGTACACTCGGATTTTTGGAAGGTTTTAAAGGTTAGGAACTAGCAAACAGTGCATTATGTAACATTCTAAGGTGTTGCAGCGCTTTTGCAGTGAAATGCATGGCAATTATGACACGGAACTTAAGATGACCTCGTTGCAATAATTAGGTACGTGATTTTCGTTAAGTAAGTTTAATTTTTGATGAATTTTCGGTCACAGACCTTGCTTACAAAACCAGAGGTTAAAATATGAATGGTTTGAAATATTTAAATTTTTTACTCTGTGAGCAAGGTCGGTGACAGAAAATTCATCAAAAATTCAACTTGATTAACGAATATCACGCGTGTAATGATTTAAGGAGGTCATCTTAATTCCCCTATAATACATTATTTTGGATATTGAAATTGATGAACTGCAAAAGCCCCCAACTGGCGCTGGTGGGTTCAAAAGTTATGTCTCTTTTCCTGGACAAACCGTTCTGTCCAAATTCTACTATGCAAATAATTATTGAAGCATGCGCATCGGGTGTGGGACTTCCCCCACCTAGTGCACTTATGTGGAGGATGGCCTGCTGCATGTAAACACATTTTGTGCGCTGGATGCTGATGATAATACTGAACCCCGTTAAGGTGCTATGTTTCCAGCGTTTCAACCAACCGTTACTCTCTGGGCTTACCGCATCTTTCTCCACAATCTTTCCAAGCCAACAAATCTCATATCGTTCATCAATAAGCCCAATAATTTAAAGAGAATGGTTATAGGAAAGTCTTCTGATGCTTTTTGTGTCATGATGGTCGGTGTGTGGTTGGCTGAACGAGTATGAGTCTACGAGCTGAACAAGCTGAATGAGTCTACCGTCTCTCCTGTCTTCCGGACATAACATACACATTCGTATACATTACGATGAACACCATATATCACGCTGCTTGCTTAACACCCAGCCCTTCTATCATACGTACACCACATGCATAGACAAATTCTTCAGAATAAGTAACACTTGTTTGACTACTTACAGGACGTGTTTGACAGCCAGACCCTGATGTCTTATCAAAGGGACAGGGCAACTGGGTCAATGGGTGCAAGGATCAGCCGGCAAACTCAAAATGAAAAATCTAATGAACGGTCGGGTTATGAACCGACGGATTTATGGCAAGACCGCGTCGTCTGTGGGTGGATTAATCAGGGACATGCTTTGGTTAGGGGACCTTCAAATACCGTAGATGTTTAATTGGACGGTTGGATGTAAAACAAGAAACGTGACATATGGTGCACATTGCATTGCATTGCGTGGTCGGGGAGACGGGAAAATACTTTATGTACTTGTTCGCCAAACCACTTATCGGCACCGAGACAGACAAAGCACCGGTTGAATTATTCTGTGTCAATCCACTTTAACTCACAAAGGCGCTCGCTGAACGATTGGCTTGGACAGAGCATGGAGCAAAGATGTAGTGTGTAGGAGGTTCAGAGTGCAAAGGGGGGTTGATGTGCTGGGAACATCGTATCTGCAAGGGGAACTCAACGTAAAAACCAAAACATGTTGCATGCAATGTGTCTAGGAAGTGCTGTGGGTAAAGCTGTCTCACACCCAATGCATATGTGTCGATTATGATTTTAAGGTAAGAAATGGAAAGCATTGGATCTCCCGACCGTCGCAGACTCGAAAAGAGCTGAAACGTCTCGTTGCAGGAGGTCCACACACACACACGTACGCATGCACACACACACACACACACACACACACACACACACACACACACACACACACACACACACACACACACACACACACACACACACACACACACACACACACACACACACACACACACACACACACACACACACACACACACACACACACACACACACACACACACACACACCACACACACACACACACGCACGCACGCACGCACGCACGCACGCACGCACGCACGCACGCACGCACGCACGCACGCACGCACGCACGCACGCACGCACGCACGCACGCACGCACGCACGCACGCACGCACGCACGCACGTTACATTGCCGGAAAAATGATCATACGTTGGTATCAGTATGCTGTCTCTACAAGCCTCCGGAACGTAACTCACATTTAGAGACCTTTGAGCACTGGCTATTCTTTCTTTAGCCACAGAAGCAGCATGGGGCTAGACTGGGATGAGAACCGTACTCGTCATCGTAGATGTCACATCAGACTGACGAATTAGCTAACGACATTTGCCAATGATATGCCTGCAGATACTTCGAAGTAGATTGTGCAGCTTTGTGGCTGTGCAAGTGTACACAGGTTTCCCTATGGCCCGCTGCATATCGGCCACCATAGCTCTGATTAAAAGGCTGGATGGAAAGATAGAAACTATGCTCTTCGCCATTGCCATCGACAAGTGATGTTAGAAACAGTGGGTTTCAATGGCTGCTTTGGGGGTATGCCGACGTGTTAAGCCCTCAGGTCTGGCTATCCGGGCCAGCCGACGAGCACTCCCACCGAGCCGATGACGAGCCCTGATCTCCGCTGGTCGTCGCAGCGTATTGACCTGGCGGCCGACTGGTGTACGGTGGCCGACCACGGTGGCCACCAGGGCCGACTGGTGTACGGTGGCCGACCACGGTGGCCACGAGGGCCGACTGCTGACGGATTAGGCACAGTAATGAGCCTGACTACCGCTGCTTCTCCGGGGTCGTTAGACGTAAACCGGCTCTTAAGCTCGGATGTCCACCCGAGCAGCCAGTTTTCGCGTGGCGGCAAAACAACGGCGCAGTTCGGACCCGATACCATGGAAACAGACAGATGCTGATCCGAGAACGGTCGTCGTCAGCGTTTGACATAAGTACGGGGTCGCTGATCAGGGATGTCGCTAACGTACATGAGTCTCAGGTAGTCATTGGAAGCAATATGCTACATCTAAACATCACTTTGTTTGTCGTGTCTTTTATTAATCCGTTCGAGAATTTATAATTAGTTCCGTTTTGCAGCATAACTGAACTTATTTCCGTTAAGCCGAATCACAAAGAAAGCGTGAAAACATAATGCAATATCCCTACCTTGGACGTGTCATTCAGATGCTTACTAGATAAAAATGGAGCTCGGTTTGGTCGAGTTCAAACTTGTTTGGATCTGATCGGCAGGTCTGAGATTCCTAGAATGTGATGTTACCCGAACATACTGCCCTCCTTGTTATAAAAGCTAACTTCACGGCCCCAAAATTTTGAGTGATGGGTCTCTGGCCACTAGCTATCTATAGCCACTCGGGGGCCGGGCGGTGTCACTGGCACGTCAGTCAGATCCCAGGCGTGAGAGTGACATGTGAGGCAGCGGGCAATATCTCGAAATTTTACTGTGAAGCGAGGGGTATTTTGCAAATTTTGCGCACTACCCAGCGGCATCGGTTGAATGCTCCCCGCATGTACTAAGAACCCACTCGCTCAAAATCAAATGTCAACAGAGTTCAGAACTTTTCCATCATAACAACGACAATTTGGAATTCCGACTTTTTAGGACTGACCAAAGTGTCAGTGTGTCAGTACGACTGACCAAAATGGAGGGTGGGGAGCAGAGGCAAGAGGTCGGAGTCAAGTGCCTGGCAGTTCACTCCGCAGGTGGCGTTCCAATACTTGTCTAAAAGATGGCACAGGAGGTCGCTGTAAGTCAGACGGCGTTTCACTATATCAAGAAGCCGACCGCAAACAAAGACTCGCTTCCCCATCTCGGTTCTGGACCAGGGTACTAGCAAGTCACCATCCCCTGTCTGGTGGTTTTCCATCGAGCCGTTTCAGTGCGCAACTCACTGGTGACATTCTGAGGTTCCCCGTCCGGCACACTTACGACAGCGGTACGTCTGGCACATCAGTCAACGTCCCACCTTCGGGCACCCCATTTTTCTAAGTAAGTTTAATTGGAGGTCAAATTTGTAAATTTTGTCTGAAAATAACCTCGGTTGTTAAGTTAATTTTGCTTTGTATCCTGGACATGTCTTTACGTGCACAGTTACCGTACGCATGGATACAGTAACGGACCTGCGATGGAGTCAAGACGTCCACTCATGTGGTAGTAGCGCGGGGGAAGGGAGTGCTTCAGATGAGATCGAGCGTTTGAAAGTAAGCCGCAAAACGAATAAGTGTCAATGTTGTGAGAGCTGAGTTTGATTAGTATTTTGCAGTGTCTATCACATCTAAGCGCTTTCTGAGTTTAAGGGGACACGACAATGATGTTTCTCCATGGTCATTGCAGACAGGCTATGGTCGGAAATGGAGGTAAGTGCGGTATCCGTCAGGTGACGAGGATGTAAGCCAAGTAGGGATGCGGAAAAGTAGGTGGTGATGGGAAAGGTGGCCGTCAAGCTGCCCGTGCAAAACACGCTGGACAATTTTGGTTATTGCAGTGACCCTGGAGATGGCACGGTAGTTACAAGGTACGGAGTGATCTCTGGATTTAAAGATAAAAAACTAGGAGCCGTTTCCGGGACATGGGCACAGGGAGAGATAGGCTGGATTGACTAGGTGGATAAGTACCGTTCACAGAGTGCGGTTATATGTGCCGTGAGCTGCCATCAATCGGTGATAGTGAGTGCTAGCATAATTTATGTACCTTGTTGTCTATGTGAATCAAATTTCGCTTGGGGAGGGGGCAAGTCAAAGGCTCCCGATGTTGTTCATCACTGACATGAGAACACTGCATTGCATTTCAGGACTTTAGGTCACATGTAAAAGCCACACATGGCTAGAGCATTCCGATCGGTCGTGATACCGTTCCTGCTGGACGATCTCCAATGATACACAACTTGTATGTGCCGCAAGTTAAAAATGCAAAAGACACCCACGCCTTCTGAGCAAACAAAACGACTCTTACATCTAAACAAAATATGATTGATTACGTGTGCTGCCGTTCGCGGACAAGCCAACTGATTAGATAGCTTCAACTGAGACAATAAACCCCTGTGAGATATTGCGTGAATCAACATTGTAATCCACCCACACACTGGTCACCGCCGCGGTGCAGGAGCGGGGAGACAGAAGTTATATTTTTGAATACCACTGGCAAAATACCGTGAGCTGTCACATGTCTCGTTATGCTATTGCCCGCAACGGAAGGGAATTAAAAATGATGTTCTAGACGAGCGTGCCATCAATGCATGCATCGACACGGAGGCAGTTAAAAACTATTTTTTTACCATGCATGTTGACTGCAGTGCATAGAAAGACTTTGACATTGCTTTGGTTAGCAGGCTGAGAGACGATATGTAAAAAGTATCAGATGTTACAGCATTTAAGTGTGTAAGCGCCTCGTGCGCCGTGAGCTCCTCTGGTGTCTGATGTGATGACAGGTTTCTCCTATATCAATTTTCTCAAAATGCAAGGGTTGGGTTAACGGCGCTCGTTCATGGGTGGGTACAAGGGGCCTACGGGGACTGTACCGCCCTCCCCCGCCTCTGGTGGTCTGGGGACCCCTCGGCCGGGCCGAAGAGTCGGCCGAGGGGTCCCCAAAATTCCGGTCAGGATAAGGCGGTATTTGGGCCTCTGAAGCATTGACAGCAGTATTGACGAGCATTGACAGGGCCATCTAAAGCCCTGTCAACGGGGGCCCCAAAACTGAATAAGGTCCCCGTGCCCGGCAAGGGTCCACCAGCCAAACAGGGCTGGAGCAGCACTCAGAATGTCAGATAGAGACTCCTCAGACGTCGTTCTTGGGGGCCCCTGAAGCATTAAGGACCCCTTTGTTCTTTAGGGAGCCTCAGTACTGAACAGAAGATCCCCTGTACCGAACAGGGGGTCTCTACACTGAACAGGGGCTTCTTGCAAGCCAGGAGGAACCCATTAGCCGATCGGGAGAACAGCCATAGTCAGCGAATTTGTCATGGCAACCTCTGTTGCATCACAAAGAGACCCTCAGACAATAGCATACAGTGTCGGTTAAGGGCCTCGGGTTCGGACAGGGGCTCTTGCCAGTCAGAACCCAATTCGTGGAACAAGGGCAGGGCAAGGCCTAGATTGATAGTCAAGCAGCCTTCCCGTCGTTGGTCATCTTCCTTGAGACATCAAGGTCCCACTGTAGGCCAAAGGGGTCCGGTACTGGTAAGGGGAGCTCCAATGCTGGTCAAGCATCCCGCATTAGCCCGAGGCCCACCTAGCTCAGTGAGGACAGGGCCGTGGCCGTCGTATACCAGTCATACGATCTGCTCGGCATCACTCAGGGCCGGGGCCCCTGAAACAATGAGAAGGTCACTCTCCCGGTCCGGGGTCTTTTGATGCCGAACAAATGGGCCTCTGGCACTGAGCAAGGGCTCGTGCAAGCAAGGAGGCCCATTAACCAAACTAGGGTAGCCCAGGGTTCCAGAATGAAAGTCGGCCAGCTTTATCACCCTGGGCCTCCTGAGACGGTGATGGGTGCGACTACCAGCAATCAAGGGCCCATGGAAGTGATCCTAAACAAGGACCACCGGGTCGGAACGAGAGGTTCGTGGCCTGCGGATGCGGTCAGGTAGTGCTATTGGTGAGGAAGTTCAAGGCTCGGATTTCGGGATGCAGGCACCATGCCGGCTATGGGAGCCTGACTGAAGACGTGCACTGTCATGTGATGGATCCCTTTAATATGATAGCTTTGTTATAAGGGACACGGTACTGCCAGATTCGCTCCATTGCCTTGACCAGAACGTATCGCCACTTTCATCCCCTCTCGTCGACGCTGTTTTGCACGAGGATGTGGTCGATGTGGGTGGGACCTGCGCTCGGCAGGTTTATATAATATATTTATTGCATGTCAGTTGGTGAGTGAAATCCGTCGCTCAGTGAAAATGCCCACCAGGCGCGGCGCACACTGTGCATACTCAAGCACCTAACCTGCCAGAGGCACAGGCGGGTGGCACATGCCTCCCAAGGTTCCGAGGGGCCCTTCATGCCCCTCGGACCCACTCGAAGATATTGGAGCAAGCATCAGATGTAATTGAACGGACTCAATTATAAATATTGGTGAGTTTAAAGTGTGAAAAGACTGCACTGGACAACATTCTACCCTCATTTTGGTAAATATGTCCCTCAGCACCCCATGGCTGGATTACGTCATTGTATCGTGCACAACATTGATTGAGAGCCGATTGACAGTCGTTACATCGGGACATCGGAGTTACATTACAACTATGCTCCTGAACGCCGGATATGAACGACTCAAAAATTATATTATTCTTTGCATTGATCGTCGCCTAGCCAATGAATTGACAGCATTTAATGACGTCATGATGACGTCATTGGTGCCCTAGTGACCTTGAAATAGTCTCCCGAAATATTCTGCACATTTGACGGGTGTGTAGTTCAGAGGTAAGAGGGGTTTAAGTCTTAAGGTAGATGGGGCTTTGAACTAGGCCGAATGGTCTTCGAGACTGCCATTTTAGTTCAACACCCCACAAAGATACGAAACTCTCACTTTAAGGGGCCCATTTGGAAATGACTGTCCGGAAGTCGTATTACGGTTCCCAGCAGAGCCGGTGAAGGGCCAACTGCCGTGGCGTAGGCCCGCGTGATCAGTCGGAGCGTCAGGGAGAGGAGAGACATGTGATTCATCCCTCCGAGAGCGTGATCAGTCGGAGCGTCAGGGAGAGGAGAGACATGTGATTCATCCCTCCGAAAGCGTGATCAGTCGGAGCGTCAGGGAGAGGAGAGACATATGACTCATCCCTCCGAGAACCTCGTATTCGACGAGGTGGCCTCGACTTCTGCTCTGCCAGAATGACAGCCACTAGGGACCCAAGCTGGGACCGAAAGAGCTGTAGCTCCTGGCCGAGAAAGGTGATGGCATCCACAGGAACCACATTTTATCTTTGTAATCTTGAGGTTTTCTCTGAATGGATTAGCCCTTACAGCAGCACGAACAACAGAGTTCGGCACCGTTCGGCACCGCGAACCCTTGGTGCCAAGAGTTCGCGGTGCCGAACGGTCTGATCCGTTCTGAGCATTGCGTTCCAGTGGTACAGCGGGTAAGCTGCACGTCTGAGAAATCATAGATACGGGGTGGGGTTCGTTGTGCCCTCCCTTCTCGCCAGAATAAGAGGTGGGCGACACCAAAAAGCCTCAGCAGTTGAGTGCGTCGTAAAGCCTCAATAACACATGTTCTGAGTGTGTCAGTTAATGTAAAAGTTAAAGAGGCGAAACGTACGGCCCAGACTATCTTCCGCGCGGATGAATAGATGTCATCAACCGCAAAGCGTGCTTCTTTCCGATGAATGGCTAAACAACGTTTTAGGGTACCTGGTAAATTTAATCTACCAGAAATTGTTGTCCGTGCACTTGAAATGTCTGGTAAACGGAAACATATTGATGAAAAAAACGGCTGATACCGTTTGATAGAAATCTTTTTTTTCAATCCTGCGTATACAGTTGAAATTCACTATATGACTAGACACACTCTCCTGAAGCAACAAGCCTCAAGACCGTTCCACGCATACGGCTGTTAAGACAATTCTCACCTGGTTGCTGTGATTCAGACAATGCAGCAGAATGGTTCCACTTAATGGGGCATGCCACCTTTTTGTACTTTCTATTTATTGTTGGATCAGACACGTTCGATTTGATCAAAAATGCCGATTTTTCGAAATCCTTCCGAACAACTCAGGGCTTTGATTTGAAGCAGCCGACCCTGCAGGACGAATCCCATTTGACTCCCTGCCCACCACTATGGAAGGAGCACATTTCATTTATCTTGTTTTTCAAAGCTGTGTCCTTTTTGCCACGGTTACAGTTACTAATTCGTATAAGTGTATATGTAGTAGACACTATAAAAGTTTAGACACTGTTTAAACAACAAAGATATGCGAACGTGAAGATCTTATCCCGCAAATTCAACGAAACGTTATACTATGGTTTTGGTTTCTCCCCAATGGCGTTTACCCCAGCCGCCCTTTTCGAAACGCATTTTGACTTTGGGAACAGGAGTTTCACATAGCCTAGAGTGATGCACTGGTACACACTCCAACTAATGTGGTTCTCGGTAACAGACCCTTACCACTCGCTGGGCCAATCGCAAACATTGTTTTAATCGCACCAATAGACGTGTGCACGTTATCGTTGTGGCGACTCGGGTCGCGACAACTGCAGGGAAGAAGCGCTGTGCCGTTACAAAGCATTAACAGCGTAATTTGGACTCGAAAATTAACAAAATCGATGTCCTTACCATATCTTGACGGTGCTGCAGTGACACTACCCAGTGTTATTATTAAACGTAATTGGTTCCGAAGTTTCAATGGGGAATGCTTTTGAAATGTGCCTCAAAGGTGTGACACCCCTTTAAAGTGCAATGTTCTGATCTGCTGGCCGCCTGTATTTCAGGTGGCCCGGTCCAACGAGCACGACCTTTACCTGTCGCAAGTGGACCTGGACGCCGCCGGCTGGTACAAGTGTGAGGTGACATCGGGCGCTCCCCTGTTCTGGACCGTGGAGAAGCGCAAGAAGGTCCAGGTCGTCGGTGAGAGAGCCGGTGGCATTGCGGACGGGGCCATGAGGTCCGTCATACGTGGGAACCAAACTGGAGTGTGTGGAACGACACTATGCCCCAGCGTTGCCCGTTGAATGGCCAGTTCACACGCCGTTGATGGTCCACCTTCCCCGTCGCATGTTTCTGACACATCATCGACCGCCTTTACAATCCCCACCACAGTCTGACAGCCACCGTCGTCGGCCGGCCCCGGGCAGGGCCTCCACGCGGCAGTCGTGACCTCTCCCGGCGGCAGCAGCGTCTTCCGCGAACAGATATGGCATGGGGCGGAGCTCGTGCTGCGCGGTCTGGCACGGCAGCATTGCACCGGGAAACATTATCACGGCCGTAGCTGTTCTGCACAGTAGGGCCAAGCGGCACGCTATGCGCATTGATGAGCGGATTTCTCCTTTTCAGCGGAATGTTTTTCGGGGTGGCGGGGGGGGGGGGGGGGGGCTGCGGGACTATGCCATGGTTTCTTTCAGACGTAGACCACACCAGTTGTTCCTTTGACACACAGCCTCTGTTAAGCCGAATTTACGAGACTTTAGAGAACCGTGGTCTGTTGGTAGATATTTGAATCAAGCATGTGCTAAGATCCGAAAATGATCCGAGGATCGGACCCCTAGGTTCGGGTTCGAAATCTTTTGACGCCCTGGATATTATATGAAGGTTCGTCGAAAGACCTAAGACTTAGATCTTTTTAAAATTTTGCAGCAGGATTTCGTGTGATCTTGTATTTTTGAACATTTTGTTCTGGAAGATCTATTGAGATCTCAGAACTAACTCAATCATATCAATCATATACATCATAACATCGCACGCTTGTGCGTGTTGAAGAAAGAGTGCAATCGCCTTTGCGTCCGTCCACGGCACGGTGATCTGGCGATTCAAATAACTGCTGTCGCTGAATGCGGCGGGACTGTTCAAAGTGCGCGGTGCGTAAGGTGTCGCTTTCCGGTCCAAAATACGCATTATGAGACCGGGACCTCCGCAAGATTGCTCCATGTCAAAAAACTGACCTCCCTTCAATATTCAAGACTGCCAAAATCAGCAGAAACGTGAAACGCGTAGATGCATATAAAATATGGATACATGTGCCAAACACTTCATCGCTTTGGTCATAAAAATGTCATGTTACACACTGGGTTCGGTTTGAATATTTTTGTGAGGGACGCAGCCTCGTTGTTGAGTTGCCGCCCCCCCCCCCCCCTCCAATATTGGCTTGGGGCCGCCCAATGTTTTTGGCCAGACTGACACAAAAGTTAACCATCACACAAGACTGTCTTCTTTGAGCATCGTTTGCTGGCCATGAATACAAGGACGAATCCAGAAATTTCGCCGGAAGTTTGGTACAGCTCTGTTAATAAAACCTGCATTGGTACATATGGGCAAGTCACATTGTAACAGGTTATTGCAGCTAGTCTACAGGGAGGTACGTTACTGGACAAGTGATGATTCTCAACCGGGCTA
Source organism: Pollicipes pollicipes (assembly GCF_011947565.3). Lineage (NCBI taxonomy): Eukaryota > Metazoa > Arthropoda > Thecostraca > Pollicipedomorpha > Pollicipedidae > Pollicipes > Pollicipes pollicipes. The sequence continues at coordinate 17,865,851 of NW_023596136.1, read as the reverse complement.
CCGCCTTGTCGCTCATACATCTCGGGGTATGAAAAGTTTGTAATGCAGTCCCGAAAGCCAAGGAAAGGCCATCACTTGCCAACTTTTTTACATGCTTGTATACCCGTCCCACTTCACGAGTGCAAGTGGTTTTGCATGTAATGCACAAGTTGTTGCACGTGGGACAATAACGGGATGGACGACCGCCAGCCACCCAGACCACTTGTACAATGGTGTATTCATATTTGCTATATTTGGAGCAGTTTCGGTGGTCTTGCACCGGTCTTGCCGGGAGGTCCGTCGTTGCGCTTGGGGCAACCATCGCTTGGCAGCCGCCAGCCGCCCAGACCGCTCGCACCATGCCTCGGTGGTTGTTTTTCAGACCCGCGTTTACAAGTGGAGTATAGACTGGAAGGCGGCAGGTTTTCTATCACCTGAGCACTTATTCTACGCTGTTTGCTATTTAGCTTTTTACATTGATGGCGTGCCTTTCCTACTCAGTGTTCTTCATTAACGGCATTCCCGCCCTACTCTAGGGCACCTTGTTGTCCCTTCGCTGGCCGGGGGGCCGGCCGGCGAAGTTATGTTATGAGCTGCGACATATTAGGTACAATAAAGTATTAGGTATTTCAATATCTTAGGGGTCTGTTATGAAACATGAGGCGTTTCGATACCTTAGGTGCTATGAAGCATTATAGGTTTTGATTCATTAGAGGTGACTATACATTTGTGTTGCAAACATGAGAGCAACCGATACTGACCCACTTTCAAATTGACAGCGCAAATTGCGTTACACAGTTTTGCGTACGTTTAGCTCAGAAATAACAGGGTTATAATTCTTCAAGACGGTACGGCTATGAACTGCAGTGCATTGTCACGAATATGGATATCTCAGTCCAAAAATCTCATACGAAATTGGAATAGTCCAATGAGCGATTTCGTAACACGCGTAAGGTGCTTTAAGCATGAACTTTTATGTCGATAACAAAACGGCCGATTAGTGCTCACTTTCAACTGTGTTCGTGGTACATGCCACTGCAGCAGTAACGACCCTATATACAGTACATCATGCACTCAATCCAATATTCCATACCTATGATCGATATAGCCGCAACACGTGCCTTTACAAATTAACCAGGTATGTATGACGTCATTACAATATCACGCGAATTCCCCCGCCCCTCCCCTCCCCCCCATCTCTTTGGCTGTATCGTGTTCATGGCTAAGAAAATATGGTCGCTGGGATATTTGTGATTGCAGTGATTCAGCACCAAGTGCACCAGCGACAGAAGGCTGATAAAAGCTGATCGGATTGACTGATGGTCAGATGGCGTTGGTGCGAGCATGTCTCGATCACAAATCGCGTTTTTGTGATACATAGCTCAGACATTGAACAACTATTAGTTATTACAGAGATGAGGCTGAAAATCGAATACACGAATTAGTCACACCGTCCGTACCATGGCATCTGGACAAAGCCAGTCTGGCAACAGCTGTGACGTAATAAAAACGTTCCATGACATGAGTTGACGATGACGTGTTGAAGAAAATATTTAATGAATATTGTAATCATGGCATTAAGAGCAGTCTTTTGGACTTCTAAACTTACCAATAGCTTAAAGTAAGATGAAGTTTGATACAGGTGAGCTTATCCATTACATCTGACGCTTGCCTCGCTATCTCAAATGTGGAACAGTCCCTTTAAACCATGAGGGTCAATGGCAATGTCAGTAATTGATAATGTATGCTTAATGCTTTGGTCTTGTAGCATGTACTATCCAACAGTATACGGCAAGCCATCATTTCATGACAGAAGAGAGGCGTCACGTGCCAATGCACAGTCCAGCTTCGCACACAAGCGAAGCGAAATCAATAAGAAGTGATTTTCGAAGTTGTTTGGCCAAGTCTAATCGATTTGTCAGTAGACAGGCCACGGAGGCAGAAAGTTTTGCAGCATGGCATGAATTGAGCTATCCGTCACATCTACAGCAGTAGTTGAGTAATGGTTCATGAATCCCCGAGATGTCTGCGCTGCCACGTGATTTGATCAGGCCGGCTCCGGCTGAGCGTCATCGAGGCACTTGGGCCTTACAGCCAGCACGCGGCGCGTGGCGTCGGCCGGTCCGCTCCATCTGGCGATACCATCTGCAGCGCGGCCGGCCGGAGGGCGGGCCCGCACATTACCGGCTGGGAGACAAAGCCCGCCGGGTTTACAGGCTTCTGACCCGAGGGAGGGGAGCTGCGGCGGTGGCCGTGGCGCAGCCCCCCCCCCCCCCCCTCCCCCGCTCGCCGCACCGCCCCCCCCCCCTCCCCCTCCCCCCTCCGCCCGCTCGCCCGCCTCCCGCCTCGCCGGTCGCCGGGCGGGCGTTATTGCGGATTAGCGATTTGTGACGGGGTTGTCGACGATCGGGCGGAGGCAGGGAGGAGTAATCGCACCCCCACCGGCGTGGATTGGAGAAACGATGACTCGAGACGTTCAGATGTGGCCGACTTCGGCTTCGGCTCAGGGCGAACGCCTCGGATCCGAGCTGGAGGCGTTTGAAGCCCAGCTGCTGACCGTTGCGAAATGGAGCGGAGCCAGGGAACGAGCGAGACGTTCACTGTCTGAGGTGGCGCAGACGCATGAGCGTGAGACTACAGGAAGAAGTAGGAGAACGGTAGAAACACGAGTGATGTAGGAACCTTCGAAGAGTGGGACTGAGGTAACGGACCGATTATGATCTGCTCGATTAGGATTGTGTTTTATATATAATCACTCTAACCAATTACGACTATCGATCGCGCCCCGCCACGCATCACTGCAGGCAACATTCTATGTACATCCGGGGTTAGAAGTCAGCTGCTCTCAGCTGAACACCTCCCCGCCGTTGATCTTTAGCTTGGCGAAATTATATTTAATTTACACATTGGTATTTATACGACAATCATTACATTTATATTACTGCAAAATGATAGTTACCGCGATGTTTACACGCCCGTCGTCTTTGGCAGGATTCTGCGCATTTCAAAATGAGTTGTGTTCATCAGTTATGTGCAGGGTAGTCTCCTCAATCCTTAAAGTCCCTAAAAATGGGATGTCTGCTTTTCCAAAAAGAGGGGTAACCTGACGCTGGATGGTGCGTTTGTCCCTTTCCTGTTGATGGGAACGCCCCCCCCCCCCCCCCCACCGACTACGCCCGAAATCGATTGCCCTCTTGACGTGGGCGGCCTGCGGGTAGTTTGAATTTAGACCGGAAGGGGTAATCTGACTGTGACCCCTCGTCTTGGTGTGTTTACATGGCTGAAGCGGGCTTACACTGCTAATAGCCGGTAGTCCGCACTTGGTAAGCTCGAATCAAGGAACAGATTATGGGCATATAATGCGCCCTTACGACAAATCGATGCGTTGGTGCAGCGTTGGTACTTCGCAGATGATAGCTGGAGAGGGTCAGGATTTGTGTGGAGATCGTGGTATGAAGACGGAAGATTGATTATATTATGTTGCATAACTGCAAGTTTATATATATATATATATATATATATATATATATATATATATATATGTGTGTGTGTGTGTGTGTGTATAATAGTGCATTACATTGGTAAGAGCCCGCTGCATTTCAGCCGTGAGAGCCCCTCCTCCTTATTAGTCTAAACAGACGTCATACATTGGGCGCCCCACAACATTCGCTCGAAGGACACACATCCACTGGCGCCCACATCACTCCACTCATTATTGGTTCACAAACGGGTAGCCTCCCCCCCCCCCCTTGCCATCACCCGCCCTGTCGAGCCCTTGGCATTATAATTGTCACGTTTGCGCTAGCCCTCGTCGAGCCAAATTAAATTCCAGTTAACCCATTTGAATTATCAGTGAAGCCACGTCGTCAGCGCATCATCGGGTCAATTTGTTGTCGGCCTTGCAACCGACGCGGCTACTGGGCTAGCCACAGGGGTGCAAAACTTGGGCGATGACTCGTTCATTCCCCAGCCTACCTCCTCCAGGGCGACGACCCTCCATGCAAACCGAATTCGCTCGCGCTTCGTCTACGGCGTGGGGCCCACCACTCCTTCGGCCGCGCTCGCCGCTTGCAGCTTCCCACTGCTTTGCACACGCCTTCGGCTGCGTCCCGCCCAGTAGGGGAATGTCGCCTCGGACGCTTATGCGCCCTCGCCTTCGGCTGCGTCCCGCCCAGTAGGGGAATGTCGCCTCGGACGCTTATGCGCCCCCGCCTTCGGCTGCGTCCCGCCCAGTAGGGGAATGGCGCCTCGGACGCTTATGCGCCCTCGCCTTCGGCTGCGTCCCGCCCAGTAGGGGAATGGCGCCCCGGACGCTTATGCGCCCCCGCCTTCGGCCTGCCGGAATGAGCTTTGCAAGGGACCGCCCCCACGGTGCGTCCCTCAGAGGCCTGGAGGTAGATAGCGCACCTGGTGTCACGTGGTTAAGCGCCTCGGCAGACAGCGAGCGCCCGGCATGACCTTCGCTTGCACCTTATGATCTCCATGACCAGCGTACTCTCGAACCTCGGTCTAAATGACCTGTCCCACGGTTTAGTCCGACGTCGCCCTTGCTACGAGTGTCGATGGCGTGATCTCCATCTGTGCCGAGCATTCCGCCGCCAGGGGCTTATAATGCCTGACGTACACCACGTCCGAAGGGAACGGGCTATGTCCTGATCTTCCTGAGGCGTGCTACACCAACGGATAGACCCGGCTACCGCAGTGAATAACCCTGCATGTCGTGCGGTCCGAATTAGCATACAACCTACGCCTCTTCATGCCGCCATGTCTGAGGTCGAGTGAATGACAACCGAACGAGTTGACCGTCTCCTGGCCCCAAAATTAAAGCATTGTGCCATCAAGTCGCGATACTTATCAAACATTCATTTGTAAAGAGTACGACTTGAGATGGTCTGGTTCCTCCTTGAGCCGTATTGCTCGAGCTTATCACCCCTCACGGCCACTATCGTTCCTGTGTGACTCGGCCCTTGCAAAAAAGAGCATGACGTGAATCTTTAAAAGTCCGTCAGTTCTGTTGAAGTTTTGCGGGCTGGATCGAGCAACGAATTAATAAAAGGTAGAGGAAGCATGCTCGTAAGGAAACTACGCACCCGCACGCTGGACTGGGGCCAGTTGAGAGTTCAGAGAGTTTTGCCTTTCTTTGTGAAAGAAACGGATCAGAAAACGAAAAAACTAACGGACGAACAAACAGACAGACCATCTACCCAAAGAAACCCGAGTGTCTGCGCAAACAGCCCTGACGTCACGCCCGACCGCCATGCAGGGCCGGCTAGGGCCATAGTGGTCCAAAGTAGACCCCTATGACTGTCTGAAACGGCTAATTCGAGATAGCCTCGGCATAGGCGAATGAACGAGCCATCGCGGCGTCACCCGCGTGACCAGCCTCGGCCACCAGATCCACCCTCACAGCGCTTGGCTACTCGCATTCTGCTAGCACCATTCACGCCCTGTATTCTCGTAAGTGGACCGTGGGGACCTCGCCAGCTAGCCCATGACTGTCGACTCGTCGACCCCTCGGGCGCCGTTGCGTTTCCGTCCGAGACTGGCCGAAACAGGAGGTACTGGGACGCCGTTGTGGGCGCGATTGCCCTGCCGCAGTCTCGAACAAATCACTTCTCTCCTCACTTTAATGCTTAACGATTAAAACGCAGCTCATCACCTATGTTAACAAAGTCATTCACATACAGTCACCACTTCAGCCAGCGCGCCTGACCTCCGTGCCCTGCCCTCACAAGGCCGCAACCCCACGCGGGCCCAACGCCGCCCGAAGCCCCGTGACGCGTCACTCAACCCCTCGCCCATCCTGAATTATGGAATCGCAGGACCGCCGAGTCGCAGCACCGGGTCGGGAGGGTCGCATGGCCCGTGCCCCAGGTTATGCCAGGTTATGCCCCGTGCCATTTCCCCAGGTGACACCAGGGGGAAGAGGTTGCTGTGGCCCGTGCCCGCCCGTTATGGAGGGGTCAAGGGACAGTCTCGAGCCGCGCAGCCAGAGTTACACAAACTCCCCGAACTGTTCCCTAAAAGACATTGGCAAATGGCCATCTGTGTCATCATTATTTGTGTCATTCAAAACAATACTCAAATGATAAGCGCTTGTCATGTATGAAAGCAATTGTTTTCGTGCGTCTCGCGCCTCTTTTCTCATCTCTTTTTTAAAGAGGAACCGTTTACAACGTGGGCGTGTATTTTAGCGGTCTAATTATCTAAACGCCAAATGCAACTGCAACAAAGAAGCTCAGAACGACTCGATATAACGGGTGCGCTCTCTTCGAAGTGTTAACACCAATGCTACACCATAACCACAGTTATATGTGTGCGTATCCATCATTATAGCTTTTCCCAATTCAATCCGTGATCTTAAATAACCAAATGGCGTTGACACAGCGGAATAAAACAATGCGTTCTAAGTCTATGGTATCATCGAACGCATTGTGCATTCTAAATCGTATATTTTATCGCCATTGCTAACTGGCTCTGTTAACGGAACATAGCGAACACAGCGAACATGACGGAACATAGCGAACATATTCGGGACATGACGAATTTTATTAGAACCATACGCCACGTTCATTGCCGATGGCACAAGTTATTCGGCGGCAAAACATCTGTTCATGTGCTCATAACAAACAAGGCAACACGAAGTGCCCAACCAAGCCGCTCAGCAGCGACAGATGGCGCCGCCCGGCGCCTATGTCTGAAATAATGTCAGTGTGTGAGTAGTAATGCTTAATAAACAAACAAAGCAATTATATATTACTGAAATATGACAAATATATAAGAAAATAATTGGTAATTCATGACTCACCAGCAGTTGATCACATTCCAGAGCGTCACCTGCCACCAACTCCAAAACCAGTGTTCAGTAGGACCACGGTTCCACCACTATGTTCAGACCTCTGTTGCCGTTTACAGTTGCGAAGTTTACCTTGAAACTTGCAACCTTTACAGCCACATCGTGCGTGCCTCCGTGATGGAGCGAACATCCTCCATCGCACCCGGTGATAGAATTTCAATTTGTTTTACTATCGATAAAGGTGAAGCGACGCACTACACAACACAGCACAACACTGACATCCCGCGGCAAGCTTGTGGTATGGCGAGCCCCAAAACATTTTGCTATGCTGGCTGGTAAGGTTTTCAAACGTTTTGTGCGCTGCGTTTGAAACACGTCCGCCAAATTTGTTACATCGCTTCCTCCACGCTGTCTACGGTCAGTCTGTCACGCTTCGTTCACCCTCAACTGCTTTAAAGCATTGAACATATAGAAGTATGTGTCTCGAACATCTCATGGAGCGGACAGAAGAACGCTGTTACTGCTATACCACTCACTTATACGTTCGAAACTTGACCATGGCTGTTTTATTTATGACCGCGCGCCGAGTTCCTCCAAACGTTTATTAGACACCGTGCACCATACCGCATTACGCATTGCGACGGGAGCATTCAGAACGTCGCCAGTTGCTAGCCTTACCGTGGAAGTTAATGAACCGGCGTTGGCACTGAGAAGGGAAATGCTTGGCATGCGGTATTTTCCAAGCTGGCTCAATTTCCCAACGATCCGACTCAGCGAGCAATCTTTTCACGTGATGTGGAAAGCAAGTTCCAAAGTAGCGGAAGGCCGTCCATTTGGTGTCCATATGAATAAGCGGTTCCGGGAAAGCGACATAAGTTGGCGTGGTGTGCTAAGGTCGCGTCCCGTATTAGTGCCTCCATAAGAACTAATTCACCAGAAGTGGATGCATCCCTTTCATTCACCAGCAAACAGGGAGCGATCCCATGCGACCTGAGATCGAAGGCTCTGGAGCACATCGGGTCGTACATAGGTTTTCAAACCACATATAATGATGGGAAGTAGGCGTTGGTGCTGCATTTGTGAATAATCAAGCCACCCGGTCCTTTTCTTTACCGAAACACGCCTCAGTTTACACATCCGAGCTCGTTGCAATCAGCAAAGCCCTATGCTTCATCGAAGTTGGTGAGAGCAACTCACACGTGATCTTATCCGATTCTTTGAGCAGCCTGTTGGCACTAACAGCATTTAACCCACCTTGTCCCATTATACAGGATATTTTAGTTCGCCTGACAGCGCTTGATCTTGCTGGTAAAACTGTCGTCTTATGCTGGATACCGAGTTATGTGGGTATCGCAGGTTACGAGCATGCTGACGCGGCCGCAAAACGGGCAGCGCGTGCACCTTGCACCCGTTCTTTACCCTTGCCGGCAAGGGACTTGTACCCTGCAGTCGCAACCTTTGTGAAGGGGAAATGGCAACGCTGCTGGGACGCCATTGTAAACAATAAGTTAAAGGTGATCAAGCCACAACTGGGTCCATGGTCTTCAAGCTCACGCAAGTTGAGACGCGAAGAAGTAACCCTCAGCAGATTACGAATTGGCCACACGCACGCAACACATAGCTACCTTTTGTGCGGTGGGGAACGCCCTAAATGTCCTCGCTGTGATGCGCCACTTACGGTTCGCCACGTTATTCACTCTTGCCCCACAGTTAAGAGAAGACCGGGCACTTTACTTCGGACGAGATGCGTCAGGTCTTACCTTTTCAGACCTTATTGGTGACGATTCCCGCATGCTTGGCACCGGACAGCTGTTTTCATTTTTGAGAAACGTAGGATTCACAGCCATTTATACACCACGGTAAGCACTTAGCTGTTATGGGCGCAAAATGACCCTAGAAGTCGACGCGCCCTAAAACCCCAATCATCATCATCATCGTTCACCCTGTCTTGAAAGCCGATGTAAATGTAATGGGGCTGTCTCGTGCAAGTGGCTTGGAGGAAACCCGAGGACGGCTACATCCATGACACAACCAATCAGTTGACAGCTGATACTCAACAGTGCAATAGGTTGCCGCTACTAGATTAAATTGCAGGCTTTTTTACTCGCTGTGAGCGATTTTTATTCTAAATTTATTAAATATCTCTTTTGTGGTGATAAGTTAAACTTAAACGTTGTCTGAACAGGAGACCATTCAACGAGCTCTTCTGTCGCCTACATTGTTGGGAAGTAGGCGGGTTTGTGCACCCCTGTGTACAGCCGGCCGTGGCTCGGTCTGGATGGCGATGATAGCCTGTGTGCTCACAGTATGCGTGATGCGAGCCGTCGTGCCCGGACTGATGACCTTGTATCATGTTTTATTGTCTTGCAATCTCTGAAAACTGGGTTGGCTAGCCCTCGTTTTCTGCATGATCAAATCATGTGACCGAGATGTCCGCTGCACTCACTACGTTGCCTGGCCTGCCTGCCCTAATTCCAAGGGATCGGATCCCACCGTGCCCTTGGACCAGGACTCGAGCGTCGCGTCGCCCGCCATGGCGCAAGGCCGGTCCGCTCTCTTCCTGCCGCGCCCCGGTCGGGCCCTGCGCGTTCCCCCTGGCCCAGTTCTCTCGTGGCGCGGCGTTCCTGACACCAGCTGGGGTGACGCCGACACCGGCGGGGCACAGTTCTCGCGCATGAGTGTTGTGGCTGCGTGGCTGTTTTCCGCCGGTGGTCTGGCGTCACGCGTCCATGACTGACGTCCGTCCGGCCGACGGCAGGTGTTTCTGTGGACACGTGGGTCCGATTCGGGAAAAGGGGTCGCCGTCATGGCGAATGTAAGAAGGCGCCGTTGATTTGTTGTGCCTGGGCAGAGATCGCGCGCCGCTTCATCCCGCCGATTTGGTCTTCAGCAGGCGCTTTCTCTTGTTGGGGGCCGATCGACTGAAGCGTCTGGCGGATCTACATTTGATTCCAGACTCCGCTCGGTCTGTTAGGTTTATATGGTTCCGCGCCGGGGTTTCTAGAGCCGGTAGCCGGCTTTTTGCCGTCCCATCCCCCGCCTTGAAACTCCACCGCAGTTCAGGTAGTGTGGAAAATGAAAAGCGTCGAAATGTGTGCCTACACCACAGGCTCATGTGTGCGCACCATTTATGATCTTTAACAAGCTAGTATGTTGCCAAAGTTTGCCGAAATATGCACACATTGATTGTCGACTTATATTTGGGAAGTTGTTATAGCTCGTTATGATTCCACATGCCTGTAATGGTACCTTGATCTTACCAGCGTCGGCAGATGCAATGATTGCTGGCATTGCCACGAGACTGCTGTCCTGTTTTACCTTTGCTTGCGTTGCATTTGCGGTGCGGGTTTGAGTTATAATCAGTCCTCCCCTACACAAGTAGATGTGCCGATCTCTTGACCTCTGTGATCACCCTGCTGGCTTTTCCGACTCCATGAGGTCCTCTAACCTCTCTTCTTTGTCCCCAGCCGGCGGGCTTTTCCGTTTCCTCTGTAGCAAATCCTTAAACCCCTTCATGTTTGCCACCAGACCTGCCGACTTCCTCATCTGTAGAAATATGTGCTGACTGCTGCTGCAGTGCATCTGGTGTTATTCTCCTTCAGCCAACAAACTCGGCATTTTCCCGCCTTTATAAAAGACACGTCTGCGTCGGCTTCGCAGCAGACCTGCCAGTAGTTCAACCTCTGTGGTAAAACTGACGATGGTTCATCACTTTGCAGACCTGTCGTAAGTTTTGTCACTGTAAAAGACCCACCAGGTGTCCGCCTGCATACCAGACCTACCAGTTATACCGCAAATACATATATTAAACCTGTCAATCGTTCTGCCTCTGCTTGCAGATATGCCGGATGACTTGCCCTCCATCAAAGGCCACGAGTCCAGCTACAGGGTTGGTGACGTGATGAAACTCAATTGTTCGTCATACCGCTCGTACCCGCCTGTCAAGCTGCACTGGTACGTCAACGAGGAGCCGGTAAGCAGAGTACGTATTCCTCTCGACCGGATCAGTTGGTTCTGGTTTGGTTCACGTTGTGAGACGTCGGCGTGGAAAAAGTCGGAGATAAATTCGGAAGATTGTGGGACTAACCCAGATAGGTTCGGAAAACTTCGTTCGTCTCCTGGTATGTCATTGTAAAGCCGTCACTAAAACACATCGGGCCTCACTCGTTTCGCTTCTAGCCTAGTCTTACAATTTGCAGCCTTCGTTTGGGCGGAACAATATCATTCCACCACTTTGAAAAGTATCGGTATTGTGATACCATAGTGAAAATTTGCTTTTGCAGGGCTTAAAACGGTCACTTAGTCCGTGCTCAGTGCAATAGCAGCCCTCTCCAGTTAGTTGTTGCTACGTTCTGCGTAGCTCAGGCCAAAAAAACGGGCTACGGTAATTGGTTACGGTAAGCGCGCTCAGCTGCAGCGAATTTCGCGCGCAAGTGATGAACATTCGTCCGGGCTCTTCGTTTGGAAGTCGAGAGTAAGCGCGCTGCGCTCTCGCTCGGATGTCTGGGTTTGTGCCGAGCGCCGTTGCCTCGTGTCACGCCGGTGTGCTGCTGTTTCCGCGACTCGGGCGGCCAGACAGACAGCCACCAGCAGCGTCCGTCGGAAGGCGAAGGAGCGCGTCTCACAACGTCCTTTTCGTCGTGGGAATGAAGTGGTGTTTACGGCCTACGTTCTCTTCCTCTGAGTTTCTTGTCTTTTAATTATTTTAGGTCGTGTTTTGCATGTCGGTGTTATTCATCAAATCGGTCGTCATGTTATTAGCATGATGATTCCATTATTGGTGTCGGCTCATTGTCGCGGTGTACGCATGATGTTCATCCGGTTTTAAAACCTGTGTGCGTGTGTGTGTGTGTGATCCACTGCCAAGCCAGTTGGGGCGGATCCACGTTTGATATGCAGTTATAGGGAAGGCTCCTTCGTGGGACTCAACAATGTTTACATCTGTACGCTGACAGCATGCATGCCACCAAGTGAAATGTATCATGCAGCTACAGCTCATGATCGCAAGCATCAGAAGAACATCCTGTTTACATCAGCCACTCAAGCACGGCAGGCATCCTGGCTCACCAGATAGAGCAGCCTGTTCACATTTTCAATCCAGTGCATGTTATCTTGGTCGTTTTTTGCTGTCCGTTCTCAAAAATGAGGAGCGGTATGACGTTGGAGAACGCCCGCGCAAGCCCACTTTAAGGTTTTGTCATGTTCAAATCATGGCTTGTGCTTTGCATCACTGCTTTCGTAAGGTTAATGCCTTGCTCTCATATTTCGAGTATTGTGTTCGTTTGTAGAACCGTGAAGTGGCTCAAAACCATGAATTCTGCAAAATCAATAGCGTTGTTTCACTCAGGCCTGCTCCAAATTAGCTCAGTTTCTTCTGTCGCGAATTTCCCTCGTTCAGGGCCGACGTAGGTATACAAATGATTTATCTCGTGTTGTAGAAATACCTTAGTGGCAAGTTACAGCCAACATCTTTTTTCAGACGTATCTTGCGAATGCACCCAGAAGTATCCAACTGATGCCGCTATCCTCTTCGAAGTTTAGAATGCCTATACTGATAGATATTGTCTAGAAATTGAATTAGAAGCTGCGAAATGCCTGCCCAAAGTTCCCAATCCAAATATCTCGTTCCGTTGAAGGAAGACCTATTTATTTGTTTTTATAGTGAGCACTGTTTGATTTCAGCATTTCCATCTTGAAACCCAATCCGCCGATGCCGAAAAATTGCTTCGTCACAATATGCATCAGCTCTTACCACAATGACTGTGGTTGGTCACGAGGGGGTGTAGGTGTGGAATGGGGAGTGGAGATGCAAGTTCATCACTACGTTTGTGCCTTCATTCTGCCTCTTCATTTGTCCGATGTGGGGCAGCTGGGCAAATATAGGGCAAATGTAATCTATTTTACTATGTCTGCACATACTTAAGGCACCAAGGTTAATTTAAAAACATCATATCACGCAATTTTGATGTCAGAATTGCCAACTCACTCTTTCTCAACTCAACAAACTCTTGATGATGCAATGTCAAATGATTTCAGGGTGATCTTAACCTCAAAGTGGTATATAGAACAGCGCCCATAATGACCTCCTCCCTTCTTAGAAGTCACGCCCACGCGCATTTTCACCAATGAGCTAAACCCAGGGGTATCACTTCTCTCGAATGCTGAATCAATAGGCATGGCTTTGGGCTTTGGTTGACCAAACATAAACTGCTTATGGATTGTAAGGGGTGCAATATTTGCATTCCGTTTCTTGTTCGGATCTAGGGAGGTTGGTGGGGGTGGCACCGACAGTCAGTTCAAGCGAAAGGCGTTCACCTCAAGGCTCTCTGAAGAATTGATATCTATGCTTGTTGGAAAAGTCGGTTATCACGCGACATCTTGCGGACATTTTTGAGATTGAGTACGCAAACCCTCGCCATCAGAGAGAGGGTCGATGAGACCCCCTCACGTTTCCTGAGGGTACCTCTCCGACACGTGCAGTCGCGCTCAAAATTGTGATACGTCCTGGGACGTCAATTGCGTGTATTTTGATACAAAAAGCATCCCTAGCGTTTCTGGATTCTGCGAAGCGACGGTTTCTGGGAACAATGCGCGGTAACCCACGGCCCACGCGGGCGGCGGGTGTGCGGTAACCCACGGCCCACGCGGGCGGCGGGTGTGCGGTAATCCACGGCCCACGCGGGCGGCGGGTGTGTGGTAACCCACGGCCCACGCGGGCGGCGGGTGGCAGCCGACCATTGGAATCGATCTGGTGCGCGCACGGTCCGCGGTCCGAACTTGGTCCGACCGCGGACCGGGCGCGGCGGACCGACGTCATTAAAGCGAGGAACCCTTCATCATAAACCCATGCTCAGAGCACAAAATGCACACCATTACACCGAAAATCAAACGAGGAACATGCCAGTTAGGTGTTGTGTCACTGCGAGGCATGGTCCTTTACATATGGGTACGTGAAGCCAAGAAAAGTCCAAGTTCAGGAAATTTGACCTCTGAATTGGTCTTTTGACACCGAATCAAACCATAGATTAATAGAATGCTGGCCTCCGAAAATAACCTGCCTGAAAATGATGATATTGTATGAAAATATCTCTGCATCACTGCACTATCGTCCACATGGACTGACCTATCGCAAATAATTAGTAGGTCATTTGTGCGAACGATCGTGACACGCTTCCGATTCCTTTGGTATCCCTCTTTTTGCTGAGTTTGCTAGATGCAGTAACATGGCAGCTTTGGTCTCAATAAGGACAAAGTGGGAGGTAAATGCCACGTTGGAGTCTCTCTCTTCGTTTTCCTGTTCTGGAAATGCCCAGGCTGCAGGTCGGGGTGGACTTAATGACCCCCGAGGTCACGGGAAGACAGCACAGCTAATGTGCTTATTGGAGTACATGAACCATAGCCCCCCGCCGGTAGCAGCCACACCAAACGAAGTGGGTAACGGGGAAAGTACCAATACAATGCTCATCGGCACAGCTGTCCGGCTGCACACGATGTCTTTGTGTTATTTATTTGCGACGTCTGAGGTCAGACTAGGTCGGTGATGTCATGCATGCTTTTTTAGTTATATTTTGCGCATATTTTTGTTAAGTTCATCGGAAAAAGGTGATTCTACTTTTTTTATTTTCGGTCGGGAAAATTCGGCTTATATGCATTCCACCTTTGAGAGAACAGGGTCAAAGCTTTTTTAGGCCAAATATTTTCTCTTCTTGGCATATGTTGACCGCACGTTGTGACGATGCGATAAGCGAAATTTGGCGCAATGTGACAAACCACTTCAGATAATTGGTATATGAATGCTCTGTGGAAGACCTACCCCAGGTGAAATCAGGTCACGTAGTCTTACAGTGTATTGTTTTATTAATCATAACGAATATGCTATGCAATGAAGAGCAGGAGCCATCAGTGCACTCAAACCGTACTAGACATGTCTTGAAATTGCAATCACAGGCATGGCGGGGCAGCTTAGATGCTGCATGCAGAGACAAATCATTCAAGGTCATGAACTGGCTTGCATACATATGCTTCAGTTTACTCCAGCGCGCATTTTGTGTGCATGCATGACGCTGTCCCCTCAGTCTCACACAGCAGACATCAGACATGGTTCTGCGCCATGCCGTCTAATGAGCGGCCGTACCAACCCGGGGGCCGGCGCGTCGGCCGGCGCGCCTCTCAGCTGGGCGAGTGAGCGCGGCGAGGTCGGCAGACGCGCCGTGTCTGTCGTCGCGCCACTACTACCCGTGCACGGGAATGCATCGGCGGACGAACCGTGCACGACTGGCTGCACAGGTTGACTGATGAGGGGGCGCTGTAAACCGTTTAGTGAAAGCGTCAGTCACTCACCGGTGCCTATTAGGGTTTGGGCGCTTCTTCAGGTTCCCAGTACTGCTGCTCGATCGCCACAAATGAAATGGTAGCAGTTGAGAGATGCTGGTACCTTGGCGCGTGCGACACGCGCCGTCACAGGTCGGGTTCAAAGACGGATGGCGGATGTGAATAGACGGATGCCAGGATGAGCGACAAAGAGGCTTGGTTGTACCGAATACGGCACACATGCGCATAATAAATTCCATTATCTTTGAATACAGATGGAGGCTCACCGTTGCTCACTGTAGGAACTCTGATCCATTTCAGTGCATATGGCAAGCTCGCCTTTGCTGATGTTGAAGTTATGATGGATAGGAAATATTACATTCAGAGGCAGGTGGTGCGTGTGGACACGTCAATTCTGCGACTCGAACCATACCTCTGTGAGTGAGGCAAGTTCGCGACTACATCCATACCTTAAGGAGATAAAAGTGACAACAACTTTAAGATGGCGGACTGATTGGGCACGGGAAGACGCCTGCCGTCTTGCATCCAACAAAACGAAAATCATCTCACTCCTGCCATCTCTGCGGGGTGCTTATGTTCAGATTTGTTCAACAGGACATATACGATCGGGGAATACCCATGCAACTTAAAGCGCCCCCGTGCAAACTAAATTAAACGCATGCCCAATTAAACGCATTCGCGTAGAAATAAAATGGCAAACAAAACATCGTGGCCACGAGAAGCACAGCTCCGAACTAGGGCCAGTCGCGGGTATTTCAGCGGCTTCGGCTTTCCTTCGCCACAGCCGACACACCGCTCCTAAGTTCAGGACGATACATGCTTAACTTATCATGGATACATTAGGAAGACTGGAGACACTATGACTTACGGGCCCAGGAAGGTCAACTTACCTTGTTAAATGGAAATTGTGTGAGGCACCAAAAAAAAGCGAACATCTTAAACTTTGTTGCATAGGCTCTTTGTTGTCCATTCCCTCCAAGACGCAGCTCCTGACTCGGCTTCCCTGCTCTCCCTCACCTAGCGTTTTTGAGGTACAAGGGAATTTTTGGAGGAGCTTTACGACTAGTCCGCTGGATTGTACATAAACTGAGGTAGTCTGCATGCATTTAGGAGATTTCGTGATTTGCAAACTAAATTCACTTATCAGCCTGTGAGCGTGATAGAATAGTGGGCCAAGTCGTGAGGCAGTCCTGCCGCGAGCGCTTATTCTGCGACAATCAATGCAGTGAATTTGCGTAGCCTAACCTGGTTTACCTCGTTATTGTCCGAATATAAATGTGTTTCAATATTTGCTAACGTTGCCTGAAGCGTGTCTGGCGATAACATGCGGCGAAGACCAATGGCATCTTAATGCTGAGTTGTGCGTCAATAAGCAAAGGAAGGAAGACAAATTCGGCATGAGGGACTAGATGAAGTTTTCGTGTGTCTGTGCCATAACGCATAATAGGTACAACTCGTTTTCCGTGTTGGATTAATTGTGACTAAGGTGCATCATGTTATGTACATGATGTACATGTACATGTTAAGGTGACATCATGCATCTTTTTCGTGGGGTGACATAAAATCCACCGCATCGGTCTCACAGCTTGGTGTAACGGGGCTTCACTGAACAGAGCTGACCTTATCCATTGCTTTGACGAGTGCTGAATGTGCATGTAACAAGGTATCCGTTCCGGCTTCATTATCTGAAGCTGGATGCCTGTGATCTGGTGAAGCGGTGTGGCTGGACATCAGACAGGCAGCAGGTCTCGCCTGGCAGCGGACAGGCAGCGGGTCTCCCATGGCAGCAGACAGGCAGCAGGTCTCGCCTGGCAGCAGACAGGCAGCAGGTCTCCCCTGGCGGTAGGGCTCCCCTGGCAGCAGACAGGCAGTAGGGCTCCCCTGGCAGCAGACAAGCAGTAGGGCTCCCCTGGCAGCAGCCAGACAGCAGGTCTCGCCTGGCAGCAGACAGGCAGCAGGTCTCCCCTGGCAGCAGACAGGCGGCAGGTCCCGCCTGGCAGCAGGCAGGCAGCAGGTCTCCCCTGGCAGCAGACAGGCAGCAGGTCTCCCCTGTCAGCAGACAGGCAGCAGGTCTCCCCTGGCAGTAGGGCTCCCCTGGCAGCAGACAGGCAGTAGGGCTCCCCTGGCAGCAGACAGGCAGCAGGTCCCGCCTGGCAGCAGACAGGCAGCAGGTCTCCCCTGGTAGCAGACAGGCAGCAGGTCTCCCCTGGCAGCAGACAGGCAGCAGGTCTCCCCTGGCAGTAGGGCTCCCCTGTCAGCAGACAGGCAGCAGGTCCCGCCTGGCAGAAGGGCTCCCCTGGCAGCAGACAGGCAGTAGGGCTCCCCTGTCAGCAGACAGGCAGCAGGTCCCGCCTGGCAGAAGGGCTCCCCTGGCAGCAGACAGGCAGTAGGGCTCCCCTGGCAGCAGACAGGCAGCAGGTCTCCCCTGGCAGCAGACAGGCAGCAGGTCTCCCCTGGCAGTAGGGCTCCCCTGTCAGCAGACAGGCAGCAGGTCCCGCCTGGCAGAAGGGCTCCCCCGGCAGCAGACAGGCAGTAGGGCTCCCCTGGCAGCAGACAGGCAGCAGGTCTCCCCTGGCAGCAGGTCTCCCCTGGCAGCAGACAGGCAGCGGGTCTCCCCTGGCAGCAGTCTGCTCCGCCTGGCCTGGCGTTCCCCCACCAGTGCCAGAGCCTCACGAACCGTGCTTGTGACGAGGGCAGTTGTGGGCTGTTCATTTCCTCTACTGTAGAGCCGCGCAGACCGCACATAACATGGCGTTTTCCTCCGAGCCATGGTGTGAATTCCTGAACACCTTGTGCAATCCCTGCACCATCTGCGCCTATGACTGCTGCTATGTGACTCATAGAACAAGTACTCGTGCAGTAGACAACTGTGTGAAACAGTACATGCTAGAAACTATTGGCTTGGCGTGTGAGAAATATGTACTGCACCGTTTCAACGACAATTTCAATAACATAATCCGTTTTTGCATGTTTCCATGATAGGTCACGCGAATTACTTGTTTGTATGTGGAGCGTATGTGGTGTGTGTGGTGCTTGGTTTCTGGTTGAACACAGCTTCTGCCTGCAGAGCAAACAGTTGTGGGATAAAGCTAATGATGTGCCGGAAGACATGATGGTTTCTCGACGATTAATCAGGCACTGAGGATGTAGGGAAGCAGTGTGAGCAGCCTGGGAATATCACTTACAACGCAGGTAGAACTTGGTCTCAACGCAGGGTTTTACAGAAAAGAGAAGGCAGCAGAAAAACTTAAAATAGGTGGATGCGAGCGGAAGAAATTGCTGGCCTCAACCGAGAGGATCGCTTACACCGCTTCTCAGGGCTGGTAAAAGTGCACCTTTTATCGCCGATCAAATTCCCTACAGGCATAGTAGGGACTTTGTAGCAGCCGGTAGCGTAACACAATGTCATGCTGCATAAGATGACAAAGGAGCCCATGTCCAGTAACGCAATCACACTTCGGAATGATTTGACGTAATACAAAATCCTCTCTCATCGCCGCAATCTTCAAAATCATGCTCACACAGCCGAAACACTCATTTATGGGATTTTATTGAAGTAACGTCAGGGTAACTGCTGTCTGTAAGAATGGAGGCACCGGCCGTACATTACGGGGCAGCTATTCATCAGGACTTTGCACTTCCCTGCAGCACTGCCACATCGCCACGACCGGGTGCGGTCACCTAACACCCTGCCTTTTCCTGACAAAAGTAGTCCACCTGAATCCTTTTGGGATCTTTGTAGTGGACTTCGATAGGATGTCATAGGAAGCCGACCCTGCACATCAGATGTAAGCATGTAAAAGCTTCTGACCAATGTGTGGGAGACACGTGTGTTCGCCTCCCAATGCAACCATGCGTTGTGACCTTAACATGGCAGTTAGTTGACAACTGGCCAGGGAGACTAGCATGCAACCAGGGTCTGTGTGAGGAAATTGCATTTTAGGTTGTCATTTCGTACATAATTGTCCGTTGAACTATGATTTGTTATTGTTTGAAACTGACGTAAGTAAATAATAACTGCAGAATTAACTTTTTAACTTACCTCGATGTTAAACGTGACGTAACGAAGCCTTAACGTCACTTGTCTTAACAGTAGCTCGTTTTGCAGATTGCAATAACTATGAATTTGACTGTGGCAAGCAACGACATATGCTCCCTTCACGTTTCTTGCTTGACCATACACTGGACTCAGCATCCCCCCCTCCCTCACAAAATACCAACTACCACACAAGTCGCGACCTGTCCGCGGTGCGGTGTTACCGAACGACTCAAGTGTTTGAGAACCTTCCAGCCGACCGATCAAGAAGAACCTGCATTTCCCACGCACAGGACGGCAAGCAGGCTGACGTGAATGAAATCGGCACGAACAGCCGAACAGCCGATCGATTAACACGCGCCCGGATGGCCGGCTAGATATCCTTCGCTCGGGTGGGGGTCAATTTAACCCCCTGAGATCTCAAGAACTAAGAAAGCTAGAGGCACCAAATTTGCAGGATGTTTTGACCTGTACGTGAACTCACTGAGGTCAAAGTTTGAGCTTCCTAAGGTGTGACCTTCAGGTCAAATAAGGTCAAACAATGTCAAATTCTAGGTTGGTCACGAAAGTGCCCCCAGAACCTAGGAAACTGTTTGTAAGCAAAAAATAAAAGCCCATTTGAGGGCAGTGACCTTGTTTTACCTTTTCAAGGTCATGGTGACCAAAATTATACAAGACTGCTCTGAGTTTTGCATTTGAATAGGCGACAAAGATTACGCTAGGCAGCATGCTCATAAAACAAAAAGTCGACTCAGGTCAGCTTAAGTCAATGACCTTTTCTGACCTCTAAAAAGTCAATGGAGGTCATAATGTGGTTTCTGCTGTCAATAAATTCAAAATGAGCACTACGAACTATCCCATACAGCAAACCCTGGTTGCCACCTCGGTCTGACCTTCATACCTGACCTTAGGTCAACGTAATTTGCTCATTCAAGGCTGTTAGTGCCTAAGAAAGCATATCGAGATGTATGGCTTCGTCAGACATTCCGTTATTGTATCAGATTGGACGATTCCCTAGAAATTGCCTTCGCTGAAAGCATGGCCTGACTTTGAACTGCTATAGGTCAGCGACCTTACAAGATACGTCTAAATTTTTGATGTCAAACGATTTGCTATTCAATTGTCAACAGCTATGCAAAATCTGGCGGGGCTACGCCGCGACGCTCGGAAACTATTTTGGAAAATTAAACCTTTGGGGGGTCAATCTGACCCCCACCCGAGCGCGTGTTAACGCAGCCGATCGCAGAAATCAAGTTAGCCCCAATGGGGGAACCCAGCTGCGCATAAGAGCGAATGCTGTGCTGCTATGCTTTGTTTTTATCCCGATATACGCGGTACAATTTGAAGATTTTGTGTACATATGGACACTCTTCTTCATGTATTGTTGTTCTTTTGACCCCATTATAATCCTGATGTCCCAGGAGACTTGCTCATTTCGCAAGTCTGTCGCATAACCACACCAATATACTTGTGACTATAATCGTATAGGGTCTCCTCGCATCTGTGCATATTAACGAGCGTACATAAATAAATGGAAGAAAACCAACGGGTAACATGCGTCACTGATATAAACCAGCCCTACTCAGAAAGACGAAACATCATGTCCCTGGCACTGATTCACACTACATCGGTTGTGACAGCCCCTTGCATCGGCCTCAAATTCCCAGCATGCGGGTATAACAATGATCTGTTAGTTTTTTTCGTCCACTGGCTTTGGAGCTCTGCCGTCTTATCCAGGGTCCATTGTCGACACTATTTTCGGCTGCTAGAGACCACCATTCGAGGCGCCCATTCCAGTCGGCTCCTTTGCATCGCAGAGTAAGAAAAGCAGCCCCTTACAGTTGGCGAATGCTGCTATACCATCTATTATTGCAATAATGGCGTTCCACTGTATACCGTAGGGTAAGAGATGGCGTCATAACCATAGGCGCCACCCTCAAATATAAGGGCGAAGCACCATACCCTGGCGGACACAGGTGAAACTACTGTGTGGACATTGTGAACTGGGACCATTACGAATTGCGGACATAATGGACTTGGGACATTATGAACTGTTGGAATTATGAAACGACCCGTACCGCAGTGACACAAAGCCAGCGTAAACTCTGTGGTGGCTGGGTGGGCATCACCGACAGCTTTCCTGCAATCACTGGAAGTTATTCTAGAATTACAGATACGCTTTCGCCAGCCTCTATGCTTTATGCACTGCGTGGAGGTTCGCTGTGTCGCCACTTACCGTTTTGGAGTTAGTATAAGCGTGGTACGAAGCCGCCCTCCATTTTGGAGGGTGTATGTCCGGCGGTAATCGCCCTCTATTTTGAAGGGTTATACGCGTGGCCTTTTCATAATGTGTTTTTCGCCCAAAGCATCAAAGGTTCATCTTAGGTCTTAAAAACGCGAGTGGGTTTACAAAAGCGGACCCTAAAGCCGCTGAAACTGATAAAACCGTTTCTAGACCATACCCTGGATTGGCTTTTCGTCCGCTGAAACCATGCTTTACGTAGCCGATTGCCAGAAAAACTCGCATGACAGTACCAAGTCAGATGCGTGACGTGGAACGCGCTCGCGCGCCAGTTTGCCCTCGCTGGACGAAGTCATCTGTGGCGCGCACTCCTCAGTTGAATAGCACACCGCGCAGTACATTAATTCCGCCTGAACTAACATCGTGAAAGGCGCTGACGTCGGCCTATGACGTGAGGCGATCTGTTTATATGGGCGCGAGCTTGCCCCGGACCCCCGCCAGCGGCCATTGCTCCAACCCAACCGCTGTTGAGCTCGGCTGGTCGGTTGGTGGTCGGTTGGTTGGTGGTTGAGCGTTGCGTGGATGGGGTGTTGGTGTACGCTGGCGCGGGCTGGCGGTGTGCGGCAGAGCGTGACGACGCTCGCCGCTGGTGACACCAGGTCATGGACTGTCAGGCAGGACGTGACAGGATAGGGCGGGATACGGCCGCAGCCCCACGCCGGCTATGATCCACTGGTTGTGTATTTTCCTCAAACGTGGAACACGCCCCGCGATACGCGCGGACATACATGCGAAGGTTTGAACTGCAAACCCCTTGGTCTCAGAAATTTTAGACCTATCGTACATCATGTCTCTCGAGGTCTCGCCGAACACATGTGGGACTCATCGACGTGGAGTATCGAATATCTGATCCCTCGCCTTCTTATTCTGTGGTATCGAAATATTTCGCGACACAGGTCAGCGTGGATCATTTTCGCCCGGTTGGCCCTCACCCAGGCGTGATTTTCAGCACATCGAAGTCATGAGTCACCACTGGTATTGACAATGCCAGAGGTGTAATAATGTCTAAGAAAACGCGACGTGGTGGGGGACAGAACTGTAGCCATCAAACTGGAATTTGAAGAACAATCTCACTTAAGAATGGGATTTTGAATGGATGACGTAGAAATGTGCATTGCACGGATAAAAGTAAAGGGACTAAGATCCGATTTGGAAAAAAAAGAGTAAACCGTCTCCGGAAGCGCAGCCAGGATTTTCAGAACGTGGCGCCCGGGGCTCGGTGAAAGCGCATCACGCGGATTTGTAAAGTTCTGTCAGGAGCCATCTATGATGAAAACGAAAAACAGACCGAAATTGGGGGAAGGAGCAAGGCCTGAATCAGGTGCCCCTCCCCTCTCGGCTTGGTCCTCGCTTGGCCATCTCTGCTTCCAAATGAATACGCTCAAACCAATGTCAAAAGATGAAGACGCTCATACCAATGTGAAAGAAGTGGTTCACAAATAAAAGATGTCTGCGAAACCCAAACTCAATTCAAACTAACAGTCTTATTGTTGGGGGAACCAGAGTTATTTGTCCCTTTGAAAGATTAGTCGGCCTAGATATATGTATAGCTGTGCATAGCACCTCAAGTTTCCGAATCATACTGGAACCTGCGCATAAGACATGGGGAGCTTGGGAAAAATAATTCCGTAAACTCTTAACAATCCCTTCTTTGTTTGCCAGGGCCACTCGGCATTTCTTCTAGCCAAATCGGTAGAGATTTTTCTCAACTACAGCAGACTTGCAGATGTGTCATAATTTCGGTATCATGAGCTCTTACGCTGCAGTCAACGAAACTTCATTATATTAGGAGGTACTGATTGAAAAATAATGTCAAGCAATTACTTGGACACAAAATGGCTTCTTGGCGCCTCAACACACTGGTCATGACCAGCAATGGTTTGAATAAAGTACTTCGCTGCATAAATAAATACACGAATAGTGGATCGATTAGCCGGACCGGAAAATTGAAACAACACATGAATCTGATGGGATCGAATTCCAAAATTAGTGGAGCCAAATGCATTGGATGGATTAAGAACCATTCCAATTGCACAAAATATGCCGACTGGATTGACACGGTCTCAATGCGGCAACCGAGAAAGCGCTTGAATCCTATAAAAAGTTGGTTTTTAGTATGTGTTTTAGAAATGCATGATACCGGATGATGTAAATATGCCTGAGTAGAATCTTACTCACTTCGCTCAAACGAAAAAGAAAACTTACAGACACTCAGATTGGCTGCTAACTGGCAGATACAGCAGTTTGTTGACTGCCATGGCGCCATAACCTTTAACACAGGTACTGGGGAAAAGAGTTACTGATTGTCAGCACTGTATCCGAAACACATGGCGAAGATGCTGTTACCAAGTGGATCGGAACTGTCCGGTGGCCGCCGGCAAACCAGCCGACGGATGGGCGGGCGAGACGCGTGTGACGTTCATGTCGCGGGCATTCCGTGCCGGCCGTAGCTGTCGCGGCGGCCGGACTCGGCGCGTAGGCTTATGACACGGGCCCTCGGCGCTGACCTCGGCGGTACGTCGTGTGACCCGGACAGAGGCCGACTAATGAGCATGTGCCAACCAGCTGGGCGAGCGTACGACTGGTCTGTGCGGCCGATGGCCGATAAAAGTGTCCAGCTGTGGACCGGGTGGGGTTATCTCGTCCCTGCCCACCCCGTAACCGGGCCAATGATAACGGCTGGTGACTTATGAATCCTCTCCTTCCGTTCCGGTGGCCATGCGGTGGTTGGGGGGGGGGGGGGACTTCCCATACGCTGTTTTGAGCACAGGTCAAAAACGAAAAGGACAGGAAGACCAAATTTTCAGTATCTGTTCATCTGTCAATCATAGGTTTTTACGTTTCAGGTTTTTCAAAATATGCGTGGTCAGTGACCTGAAGGCAGGCCATTTTTTTCCTATTTTTCGAAAATACTCCAAATTTGTACCCATTGTTGTATGCATTTGGTGTTTGTATCAAAGGGAAAGAGGACTAACTCACATGCACAACCATCGTATGACCTCAGAGGGATGATCTTGGTGCAGGTTATGAGCTATTTCTTTGGGTGTCTTCTGCAAGATGCACACTGAGCTCAAGATAGGCAGTTTTGTTATATATTTTGAATGCAAAATGTGAATACTTCACTAAAAACATGTTGCGATACCATTCTAACACATAATAAGATCATAATAGGCCACGTGCGAACGTGAAAGGCCATATGATGTCATCCAAGGTCAGTGGTATATGTCGTCAGTAGCCGAAAGGCTAGATGAACGAGTGCGACGCGTGTAACCACCTATTTATGGTGTTTGTGAAACTGATGACGCACAATTTCAGGTGCCAACGTACCTGTTGTCAGTTTGTTACAAATACGTGCTACCAGATCCTCTTATGTAACCATTGTGAAGCTAGACACCTGTTCTTAGCAAAACATCACTGGTACTTATTTAAAGTCGGTGACATTTTGGGATCTCTAGGAGGTCATGGTGATCAAAATCATACGAGACTGCTCAGATTTTTTGCACTTTAATGAACGCCAATGATAACACTAGGCAGTATGTTCCTAGAAACGAAATATTGGCCTGGGTCATTTTAGGTCAGTTACCCATCCTGCCGTTTATAAAGACCATAGAAGATAAAATACGACTCATTTCATCAGTAAATTGCAAATAAGTAGCAGAAATTACTCAATACAGCACGCTCTAGAAAATAGAACTGAGCTGCCCTTCACCTTGGTTGACCTTTAGACGCGACCTTAACTCAATATGATTTGTTAATTCAATTGTTGTACTGTCTGAGAAACTGTCTCAAAGATGCATTGCTCCGTCTAATGCTCCATTATTGCTTCAGATTGAAAGATTTCCTTCAAATTTTTTTCGCTGCATCCATGACCCGGCTTTGATCTGCCGTAGCTCAGCAACCTTACGAGGCGCATCTAAACTTGTTGATACCAAAAGATTTGCTATTGAATAATCTACAGCTATGCAAATTTAGCGCACTTACCCCGCGCCATTCGGAATCAATCCGGAAAAACCTTCAGGACGGGGGAAAATTTCCCCCCCCCCCCCACTCCCACCCGAGTGCGTGATAGCGCTTATTTCTGTGCGCTGATTACCCGTCTTGACGTGTTTAAGGGACTGTCCTGCGTTTTAGTATAATGCAGGAAGCATCAAATATGATAAACTAAGTTCACGTATAGTTATTGGTACACGTTGAAGTGTGGAAGACTTTTCTTGATGGCACGATTCCTCTGTTTAGTAATGATGCTCCTCAATGCGTCATTGTTTGACAATGTTATCATGTTTTGCACAAAATCGATCGAGAGCCAATTGAGGGTTGTTATATCTAGAAATGGTGCTCGCGGATGCCAGATTTGAACGGCCCGACCGCCATACTTTTCTGGGCATTGACCGCCGCATGACAAATGAAATGACAGGATTTGAATGACAATATTATGGCGTCTTGGATACCTCGGTAACTGAAAAGTCTCCCTCAAAATAATCCGCACATCTTTGCGAGTGTTTAGCCAAGAAATTACAGAGGTTTAGGTATTGAGGGCAGGGCTGTGAAATGCACCGAATGACCTTCAAGATAGCAATTTCGGTTGAAAACCCCACACATATCTGGAACACTCCCTTTGGCATGAGTTTTAACTGCATCTACCCGAACGACCATTTTTGGGTATATCATGAGCTCTGGTGACGGCACATTTGACTTAAAATAAAAATCTGATACGCATTCTTCATGGTTTTACGACATCTTCACAGCGGTATCGTTGCTATTCCTGTACGGCATGTGCAAGCCTTTTATCTACACATTTATACAGCAACTGCATATGCGGAACAGTCTTAACCCGGGATTTGTTGACCCCTGCTTAATGTTAGTGATGACGTCATCAGTCAACTCTTCCCGGCTTGGCCAAACTGGGCTGAGCACTGTCAAGATTATAGAAGCGACTTTAGCTTTATATAAGGGACTGAAAGATTATCATTATGTGTGCGACACGTATAAAACGATTTACCAATTGAAATGCGCCACTCGTGCTGATAACATGATACCGTATTCAACATTTACATTGAAGACTGATGATGACTACAGGTTTTACTGGAAAAATGTTGCAACGTGCTGTCAGTGTTCGCAGCGGTGGCAACGTTTTCTGCGTGTTGTCGGTGTCCGTAGCGGCGCCACCGTTTTTGGGGTCATTGTTTGTAATACGTTACACAAGAACATTTCCCCTGCCTTCTCCCTACTCCTTCCATGCCCTCCCCCACCAAGCGTCACTCCGGACCGGCGTCACACGGAGACAGGTCTGCCGCTTCGGCAAAGTTTTGTTCACATATTGCTACCTTGCCAGCTGCTCTAATCCCAAATTTAAGAGGCGTGGTTGCACACGAGAGGACTTTTATGTTCTTTCCGTCCAAGATTTAGTTTCACAGAAAAGGTTGGGGTAGAGAGGGGTGGGCTGAGCCGTGAAAGATAGCTAAACCTACCCGAAAACAACAACCAAACTCCCGGAATAATCCTAAAGTACGCCAGAAGGCGAATTTCTCCCGCGATTTGGCTCATTTTCTTTTTAGAGCTGGGGCTTCAGGCTGGACCCCCAGTTTTCCAAGTGAATAGGAAACGGCACCCTACTTACAACTTAAGTGTGGCGGCTGGGCACGGGAAAATGAACAGCCCACTTTCACAGCTTGGTGGCGATGGAGGCAAAGTAAAGAATTTACCGAGTTGTGCGAAAATGAATGTAAAAGTTGTCCAGTGGTTGTGTGGTGAGCTGCTGCTGGCGGTCCGGGTGGTGACAACCCCTAAACCGCGACGTTACTCTCACTCGTTCGGTCTGCTGCAACAGCTGACGGCTCAAGAATGCGCTGCAGGAGTCTGACTGAAATGCATATATTGACAGGGCCATGATGTTCGCTGAGGTCAGTAAAAAGGCTTTGCTGTGTTCCAGAACAATCTGGTTCTGGCGCACCACGGATCAAAATGGTCTAACACAGCGGGCTGGCTATATTGGTGTATGTACCTATTGGTCTATGTATCCCTGGCGCAATAGACGAGGTAAACGCGCTAATTAATATGCAAGCGAATGGTGTGTTGATGTACTGACCAGAACATCAGTTAGGACCAGAACATGCGGGACACGTTTGCTAACGCACTCGCCCCGTGGTTGCAGGTCGCCTGGACGTCTGTGGAGAGCTGGACGAACCCAGAGCCGTTCAGCATGAGCACAACCTTTTCCCGACTAACGCACACCGTGTCACCAGATGACTTTAACGACGGTCTGATGCGCGTCCGGTGAGTAGAGGCTCTAAAAAAGGCACCCCTGCGCCGTCGGGAGCCTCCTCTCCTACCAGGCGGCGCCTGGTGGCGCAGGCTTAAACAAGGCACCCCTGCGCTGTCGGGAGCCTCCTCTCCTACCAGGCGGTGCCTGGTGGTGTAGGCCTTAACAAGGCACCCCTGCGCCGTCGGGAGCCTCCTCTCCTACCAGGCGGTGCCTGGTGATGTAGGCTTAAACAAGGCACCCTTGCGCCGTCATTATTGTGAACTTCTCCCCTTTATATATATTGCATATGTTAATATTTTTGTCGTGCCATACATGTTTGGTGTGGAGCTTTGTATTGGACTGGTTTTTAGTCAGAGTCCGTAATTTAATGACAAAAAATCGTGTGTTTGTCGAAGTTCTGGAATGATCGTGAGAACTAGTCCACATTTTACGAGCACCAGTCTTTTGTGTGTTTTTTTTACCATGTGTGACGTTACTTCCGGATGATCTCCAAATGCACTTAAACGCCTGTTGGGCGCAATGCGGGCGCAATTGAGCCACGCTGTGCGTACGCACGGACCTCAGATGTGTTTATGGAATGGTCGGTATTGATGTGCAGATGATCCGGCAGACCCGCAGGTCCAAGTGGACCATTAGGCCGGCACTGGCGCGGTATGCCGCAGCTGCCATCCGCCTCATTAGCGGGCCACTCGTGGTATATAGCGCTCGTTTTCTGTCGCATTACCGGAAACCGCCGGCAGACGGAATGGCCTACGCCTATTGATTCCCATTGTGCGCACTGTGGGTGGCAAAGGGGCCGGTGTGAATGAGGCGTGAATGGTGCACTGATGAAGCCAATGAAGATGACGCTGTCGCACCATATGATTTTGCAGTATGTTGGGTTGAGCAGTGCGTCAAATGCGTCACTAGTGGTGATATCAGGTGCGACCGATTTATAAGGAATGGCCAAAAACCGACACTAATGTGCATGTGAGACTGTGTCTCAAAAATGGCAGGTTTGTCTCTGATGCCAAAAATTTGTTCTGTCCACCTACTTCCTTCATTGTTTTTGTTTTTGATATCCTCAAACATGGTTTGAATGTCAAATATAAAAAGCTTCATGGAATTTGTATTGAACAAAGCTAGCAAAAGGTTCTGGTTTCCAACCTCATCACCAAGGAAAGGCAGAACCATGGGTTACTTATTGAACACGCATTGTAAGTTTTTTGTCAACATTTTACGTATATTCGAGCAATATGATGTTTTTCCCCGAGTTAAAGAAGTGCACCGAACGCTCTTACCACACAAAAGAGAAATAGAATAGAGCTTGTTGGATGGAGTACTGGCAGTGTTCACTGGATAACATTTAGATTAAATAGATAGAGTATGGAACTGCTTTTGTGAACGATATAATTCAAGATCCAAGACTAGCGAGATGCACAGCACATGCATTTCGATGAACAGAAGTTACCACCTACTTCTGTGCAGCCAATAAACGAAGAGCATGACATGCGCGCTTCCTCTGCGGCACCCTGGGGATTCCTCTGACGTCATCCGACCTTTACTGCATCTGCTGCCACCGACCGTAGTTTATGCCAGTCAGGGCCAAAAAATCAGCGCGTAAAGCGATTCGGACGCTCCCCGCCACCAGTGGGCGTATCGGAATGTAAGTGCCCTAAACAACTGGCTGTTAGGGCATATTACGGAAGAGAAGGGAGTGGAAATGTCAGTTTTCATCTTTGTCGCAAACTTCCGCATTTAAAAAAAGAATTGGTATCTCCGGAATATCGAAACAGCATATCTACGATGAAAAGCAACCACGCCCGCATGAACGCAAGAGCTATTTCATGTTGCATGTTGCATGTTGCATCTGACCTGTATTTGGGTAGGACGAGCATACAACTTCAGCGATTAAAAATGGTAAAATAATCGACTAACTTTGCAATGCTTGGGAAAAAACTATGCGCGCCCAATTTCAGCACAGAAAATCATAACTGACTTACTGAGTAGAGTGGAATGTGACATGCATCTAAATATTTGGTTCCGGTCAACTATATTACATGACCGTCCGTGCGGGTGTGAAATTGCTATGCTACCGAGTATTGTGTTAAATAAAAGAATGCAGTGAAGGATGTCAGTGTGGTTGTCTACTCACCCTTTCCACTTAGGAGTCAGGCAAAATCTAAACATGAAAATGGCGCATCCGATTTTGTCACGCTTCTGTCGGTTTGTTATTCTGGAGGTGTCAATGTTTGCTCTCAAATGGAAAGCTTGCCCAGAAAAATAGCAATTTATATTTTCTTTCCCTCCTTAGCTCGTGGCAAAAACTCGTTGGTTAGAACTCGTCTGTATTGATATTCATTTTCTGGTTGCGGGGAGGGTTCGTGTCGCTTAACGTGCCTATCACTTGGCCCTGACTGGCATGAACTGCGGCCAGTAGCAACGTGAACGGTAAACCTCAGGTGGCGTCGAATGATTTTACACTCAGGGTAGGACGGGCAGTGCCGAACGTTGTGGCACGTTAAATGGCCACCGTAAAACTCTATCCCTGATCCGAAGTATTTTGATTTTTTGACTAGCAATGTTACTTTACACGCGCTCGGGTGGCGGGGTCAAATTGACCTCTCTGAAGACTTTCCAGAATAATTCCCGAACAGCGCGGCGAAGCCGCGCCAAACCTTGCATAGCTGTAGACAATTAAAACGCGGATCTTTTATGTAAAATATTAGACGTACCTTGTAATGTCGCTTATTTATAGCAGGTCAGGCTATGGCTGTCAACAAAGGGCATTTGTGGGGAATCGTTCTATGTGATGCAGTAACGGAGTGCTAGACGAAGCCAGATGTATCTGAGATAGTTTATCAGGTAACAAGCAAAAAATTCGTGTTCTTGAAAAGGTTCTGGTGCTCATTTGGAATTAGGTAATGACAAGGAACGAGAATGATATGTTCCGTGGACGTTTTTAAGGCAGATCAATGACCTAAAATGACCCAGATCAACGTTTTGTTTTTAGGAAAATACCGCATGGCGTAATCACTAACACGTATTGCAATGACAAAATAGGGGTAATCTCCTAGGCATTTGGTCACCTCAACCTCATGAAGATAAGATATGGTCAATGACCTCACTGACCATTTGTTTAGAATATGTATTTAGCTTCACGGCGGTTGCATGGGGAAGTGCGGGGAACTTGAGACAACAATTTTGAGTTCGACCTTGTTTGACCTTATTTGACAACAAACTTATCGCCTTGAAACCTCACATTTTGACCCAAGTGAATTCACACACAGGCCAATCTACCCTGTGAATTTGGCATCTCTAGCTATCTTGATTTTTGACTTCACAGGGTGTTCAACCTGCCCCCCCCCCCCCCCCCACAAACCTGAGCGAAGCGTATTCAGCCGGCCATCCGGGTGCGTATTAGATCAGATTGTATAAGCCTTATGCACATTTATACTATAAGGTGTCTCTTAGCCATTGCATAGACCGGTAGCAAGGCATGTTTTACAAAGTGTATGGACCCATGCCGTCATGGCCTGTCAGCTCTGTTAGGTTGTGTAGTTAAAAAGCTTCATAATACCCTGCAGATGTAATTTTATCAAATTTATTAGAAATATGATTATCCGTCCAATTGTCACCAACATCTTTGAATGGTTAGCTGTAGAATATTATGAAATCTAAAAGGCAGAACATTGCGGCCCATTTTAGTCCTATTCTGCCGCATCCGAACATTGATCTTACCTTTCGCTAAGCCTGTATTTTCTTTGAAAATTTAGGATCTTTGCCAGGAATACGGATTTCAGACTGTGAGGTTAGTATTCAAGAGAGGATTGCTAGCAGGTAGTTCTTTCAAACAGTCAGGCTGCTTCGAACAGAACTGCTGACTGCTGTTTTTTTGCAGCAGTTCAGAATATTAAGATAAAAGTTTTCAAAGACGAATAGTACGATGTGCAGGGGTGTGACATATTTGTTTTTGGTGAGAAAATAAAGAAACTTGAAGGAGGATTGACGCTGGTTTTCATGAGCATACTTCTGCTTAGCCGGGCCGGATTGCATTGAGAAATTTCGAGAGTCGTGGCTTCTAGAGAATCGCGCCGGACTGAACCGCCCTCAAAAGGCTCAGTCCGTGGAGTGCTTTAACTGACAGCCCCAAGCCTTGATCAAGTGGTCGGGGTGCTCAGTAATGACCAAATGTTTGGAACATGATGTTTACTTGACCTTTGTACTTTCTTTGGACTCATTCATTTATTATGCGGTACCATGTCCGTTAACTGTGCTGCTTACAAAGTTGATACTTGTTTATTTACATGCCATCTGTTCAGCACTGTTTTCAAGTCGTTGGGGTTGTACGGCGCCATGCTGCTTGTAGTCGGATATGTGGCAGGTTGACGTTTTAGTGGTACTACAAATGTGTATCGATCAAGGCATGTATGTAAAAGCCCTATCACCTGCTCAACTGTAAATAAGAAGTTTGTTTCCCATCATTACGATAAGATCGATTAAAAACATATCATTCTCAAACTGCAAACCTTTGATACATTTTCTGCCAGTTATTACTATCTATTGCCATCTTTTAAGGACGTGTCTTTAATCCATGTAATAACATTGTTTTTCCCGCTGGCAAACACTCGTAACACCATTTTCGATGCCTAAAGCTAAACGGAGACCGCTGGCAATCGAAGAGGTCGATATAGTTTTCGAGGCCCTAGGTAAGTGGCATGTGGTTTGAACGAGCCGTCAAGTGCCGTCCGGTGCCGTTGGGCGGACCAAGACGTCTGTTTTACCCAAAAAAGGCATGTTCACGCTCCTTAAGCCCCCCCCCCCCCCCAATGAGCCTGCTACATCAACACTTACTGAAAGTGTATGATCCCAAGCGCGCTTCAGCTGATGCCGCATAATTTCTCACAGCATACGACTTTTTGGCGACGTCACAACAATCTAGAGCAGCCGTGTCCAGTGACACACCGTCTTCCGGAGTTGCTGTGTAAAGTGTCCTGTTGCCTTGGCCTGACCCAGTTGATGTGCCCCCAGGTGCACGGCCAGTATGAACGGCACCGACTACTGGGAGTCGGCCGAGATCGCTGTGTCCCGCGTCGGCCGCCGCCAGCTCTACAGCCCGCAGACGGCGTCCTCGGCCCGGCCCAGTAAGGCTCTCCCCGGGCCGCGCGGGTGCGGGCGAGCCCCCCCCCCCCCCCCCTCCCCCCGGATACATTCTCTACACGCGTTCATAGTGAAAGAGAGAAATTCTAGTGATCGCGATCACGGGATGCGGATATGCTCTTATCGCAAACCAATTGGATGCCCATGCTCATTTTGCCTACTGCGTACGTTATCGAACATATACCCATTGATAATTTGGATGCATCGTTAATTGTCACTGCACGCCAACTCACTAGTCGAGCCCATGCCACCATCTGAGATCAGAACTAAAATTCGTGTACAGGGTTATCTCGTGCTCCAATCGCGTCTCTGAAGCGTTGAGACCTCTGCACCCCGCCGTTTACCGTTATTGATGTCAGAAAAGACGTAGTGATGAAAATGGATTAAATGAAACGATAATAACCACAATCATGACATATTTTATTCCATCAGAAAACAAAAATCATGTAGGCAATAAAATACTCTGACTGCCAATATCAAGACAAGTTGAATGATTGCATCGTTATGGGATAACTGTGCTTTCATAGTACAAAAAGCACATTTCCTAAGTTGTTGACACCTGCGATTTGTTAAAAAGCTCAAATCTTCGTTCAATTATGCATTGAAAGAATGTTGGAATCATTGTTGGAACGCTGATAGCGTTCCGGTTGTCAGCCTTCTCTCCCCCATGCCCAACGACATCGGTCTTCTCAGCTGTGACGTACTGGGCGACATGAGCTTGGCACGGATGGACGGTCCGATGTGCGCACTAGTTATAAAGAGTTCATGCTTTGCAAAAGGTAGTTTGTGCTAACCCATTGGGCCTGAAGGGTAAAATGATCAATAAAGGGCTGAAAACTGTCATCAAAAGGCTTATTGTTGGCCACTGTTTGCTTCTGGAGCTTCTACTTCGCCGGCAAGCTAGGCACATGGTGCAGGAAGCAGTTTCAAGAGGAGGATTCTGAGGCCATACATCTGTCGAATGCTAACACTGACCGAACCGGTCCGTCTCGGTCAGGTCCAGCGAGCCCGCTCCCACAGTAGGGCATGTTAAACGTGCAGGATCCGCCACAGCCGGGGCCCAGGCACAGCTTCCTTCGGCCGTTTTTCAAATACACAGGAGCCTCCTCAGCAGCCATATGCAAAACTGTATCTTCACCATCGTCCACGCAATTGCGAACAACAACAGTTGTGTTTACAGTTGTGCATACCACGAGACTGCCTGTTGTTCATCTGTAGCCATCTGTGCCCTGTCAGTCGGCCGAATTTTTCGCGCTCTTTTCATCATGTGTTTCGTGGCGCTAAACATGGCGCAGCCAGTCTTGAGTGTGTGTGGGGGGGGGGGGAGGCAGGGTTGACAAAGGGTCTCTGATTATGAAATCCCTCCCCCCCCCAAATTGCCGGATACGGCCCACATAACTTTTAGGGGGACGCGAGTTATCTGTATTGCTTTCATTATTACTTTCTTTAACTACAGCAGAAGCCAGAAACTATTGAAAGTTGCAATTGTTAATATTTTAAATCAATACCCCGAAGGAATCCCTTGTTAAATGGCTGCACGAAAAAGAACCATCGGCACCATTTGTTTTGCAGTGGTTCTTTGTACTTTTGCTGGACCGATAGCACCCACAGAATTTGCCAAAATGTTTTTGGGTTCCACAAAGATATTGCGGACTGCGTGATAGCATTTTGTAGATGGAAATGGGCTAACACATTCTCATTAACATGGTCAACCCTTAGTCGTCTGAAAATGTTCAACACTCACTCAGAATTGATGAATGAAAACAAATAATGTAAAGTAGGTTTCAACCTGCGCGCTCACGAGTCTTTCAAACAAAAACCCCGACGCCCGACATTACGGTCTCCATGGGCAGTGCGGCATCGACCCTGGGACCAACACGAGGCGCCGGCCAACGGGTGGACGAAAATTGTGACGCATCTGAAATAAGTGCCTTTTAACGCTTGGGCATGTTCATTGGTATGTTTAGCAGGTGGCCTGAGCGTATTATTCACTTGTGGTATTTTTGGACTGATAAAAAGAGCGGATTAGCATTGACATTACCACGAACTGTTGCTGGAATCTGTCTTTGAAACTGGAAGAACATATAAATATTCTGTATTTTCGTGTTACTGTTGCTGTTAATCTGTTCAAAAGACAATCTGAAAATGTCTCAGGTGATAAACACATCCAAGTCCTACCGTTGAACGGTACGGCTTGCTTTTGAATGATTTACGGAAGTTTTATTTCACGGCGGTCACTCTTGCGTGCCGGGGCCCGAGAGCAGAACGCTAGGGGGCGCATCGTTCCAGGCGAAGCGCGGAAGGCCCATTCCGTCCCAATGCGGGGTGTCTACTGGCTGCTATTCTGGCGACATGGGGACGCTGTTCTCTGGTGGATCCGAAAGCCCATAGGGGGATACGTCATACTCGAGTTCCATCCATGACGCGGGAGACGCTCTGACCCGTGCAGTGGCCCGGGATCGACGCAGAGGTCTACATTACCTCAAACCAGATTATTTATCGCTGGAGGGAGTCCGGTATTTAGCATGGAAACTCCAGTTCGGTTCAGCGGACCTTTGGCTGAAAAGGAATGGACCCCCCCCCCCTCCCCGTTAGGTACCGGTGACCTTTACTGACACATTCGCCTTTTCATTGCTCGATGGTGGACTCCCCTCATAAGTTTTGATATGCCCTGTCGCCGTTTGGGCACCCCGGCCAACGCAAGAGGCCCACTGGCATTCGGAGTCCTGTCCATGTTCAGCAAATGTTCCCTTGCCGAAATCAGGGGGCTCCTTGCCGACTTCTTGCCGACGTTGGGCACCGTGGGCTCCTGATCGACATAGGGACCCCACATTATTTCAGGGGCCTGACCAATGCACATTACAGGCCCCGATCTTGTCCCACCTCGGGAAATGTGCCCCAGGTCTCAGACCGACACGGGGCTGACTGTTTGTGTAGTTTGTGTTCGTGTGCAAGAAGCCCTTTAACTGAAAATTGAAGTTGTAGCCCTTCCGGTCAAAGTCCGTGTTGTGGTCCACAACCAGCATTTCGGGCCCTTCGGCCTTTCAATCGGACCCTTGACGGTTACCCTCGAACACTTTCCCGACCGCCTCAGGGCCACTTGGCAGCACAGGGGCCTCCTGCAAAGCACCATGGGCCCCTGACCGAACACGGAGCCCCTCATTGACTCAGGAGCTCCGACCAATGTAAATCGCGGGCCCCAGTCTTGTCCCTGCTTGGGCAATGGGTCCTCAGACCCAGACGGACATGGAGCCGACTGCTCGGTGCTGGTAGTGCCTGACCGACTTAGAGGCCCTCATTGATTAGAGGGGCTCCCAATCGGCGCAAAGGGACCTTTGACCGGGATTCGAGTACCCAGGAATATCTGCCAGGGTCTTTAACACAGACCCGGGCCGGCCGTTCCGGCCCTTAATCGTCGCTTCCGGGGGACATCAAGGGGAGGAGGAGGTGCAAGCTCCCTCTGCCTCCGCCACTGGCGCCAAAGCTGGATACAGTTGTATGGATTTGTATGGGAACAGTGTAAGAATCTGCACTTTGAATATGCATTATGTTGGGGGCGATTAAACTTACCTACAAGTTCCGTCATCAGTTTTTTACTATAATTAAATGTCCCCGTGTGTTTCCTCGTTGTTTCCCCGAGGTCTTTTTGTTTTTGCCGACTCTCTCTTTCGCAAAACAGTTTGATATTACGTAGAGAGCAACACATTCAGCAAGACACTCTTTCACCATGCGTATGCTTCATACAAATTATGCAATATGTGTGCGGCCTGTAGTTGTACATGTATTAGATTCTATCAGCAGCATTTCTGAACATGTTTATGCTTAGATTTGGTGAGAAACCGATGACGTTCTCATTACTTGCGTCGCGCAAATTAACTAGAACTTCAACGAAGAAACAGAACAAAAATACGTGATGACGTAGTACAATCTTCAGCAAATCTCGGGTTTAGTGAACAGTTCTTCATAAAAATCACTTATGGCAGGCGAATGCAAACCAGCTGCCAGCTCACCTGTGTGGACTGACACATGACAGCCACGATGACAGCGATGACAGGCATGATGACATTCATGTTTTTATTGATGACCAGATTGTTTGGATGTCTTCGGGTGAACTAAGCTGTTGTGTGGACGATGGTGAAGGTCCGTCTTCATGAATGGCCGCTGAAGAGGCTCCTAGTTGTTGAGAAGTCCACCGAACGGAGTTGAGCCTGGGCCCCGGCTGTAACGGATCTTGTCTGTTTGACCTGCCCGGTTGTGGGAGCAAGCTCGATGGAGCTGACCGAGACAGGTCCGGTTTGGTCAGAGTCCGAATGAGGCAGATCTATTGCCTCGAAATCCCTCTTCGGAACTCACTTTCTGCATCCTCTGCATAGCTTCCCACTGACTGGTATTAGTCCTAGAAGCAGGCAGTAGCCAACAATGAACATGTTGGTGACAGGTCGCGGCATCGGCGCTGTAGCTGCCGGGAGCACCGGCGCTGCCTGGGTCAGCCGGCAGCGAGCAGGGGGGCGCAAGGGGCCGACTAGTTACAATTACAGTCGCAGTTACAGTTACGATCGGCCGGGGATGCCGCGCCGCACCGACCGCTTTCTGAGCGCAAAATATGCTATGGTGGCGGAGTTATCGTCGTTTACTTAGCACATTTCCTTTGTTACGCCATGTCCAGATGCCATCATGGCGGAAAACGGCTGGGTACTGAGGTTAAAAAACGCCAGAATTATGACCGGAGCTCAACATAGTCCTGCAGACCAAATTTTGTCCAGGGTTGAGATAGTGGTATGTAAAGTTGCAGTTTTATTAGTTGGGTTGGCGTGGAATGATCGTAAAACGAAGTTAACATCCGGTGAATTGTACATTACCCGATCCAAAGTGACGATGTTATGTCATAAAACCTCACCACTTAGCGGGAAATCGTTAGTGTTTATGAGCTATGTCTTCGTTCGGGGTCCCTAGATCCGGTGATAGATTATTGGAAAGGGCATGCAGCCGCTACTAGGCGGCGAAATTCCGTTAAAAAATCATCCCATTCTTAATATGTGCAATTTCATTACGTTGATGCCGGACTGCTCAGTGGCGACAAGTGATCTTTTCAAGTACATTAAATAACTTCCGAACCTTTACAGACATACTCGCCGAATGTCCAAAGCGTGATAGATAATTACTGTGCCATATTCTGAAAGGTAAAGTTTAAAGCATTTGGTCAGATTACTTAGTTGTGAGCCCATTAACAAAGGCGCTCACGGCAAGTTTTGTACTTGCCTGCAGAAAAAGCCCCCTGTCTGGTTTTAGATTGTTCGGCGCGATCGACGCTGACTGTATGTGTGAGCCAGTGTCAGTCGCACTGTACTGGTCAAACTAGGTCACCAGCAGAGGTGGCATGAGGTTAAGTCAGGTATGGAATAAAACGGACGTTTTTCTTAGCAAACCAGTATGTAAAACACGCGCTCCCGTGGTTGTCAATTTGAACCCTCACCCCCCCCCCCCCCGACGTTTTTTTCGAAATGGTTTCCGAACGGCGCGGCGTAGCAACGTCAAGTTTTGCATAGCTTTAGACCAATGAATAGTAGATCGCTCGGTATCAAGCATTTAGTTGCACGTCGTCAGGTTGCCGACCTACGGCAGGTCGCAGCCAGGTTATGGGTTCGGCGAAGACAATTTCTAGGGAATCGTTTCATATGAGGCAACAACGGAACGTTACACAACGCCAGACATCCCTGAGATAGTTTCTTAGATTTAACACGTTGCATTAACAAAGGGCCAAGTATGAAGCTAAGACCAAGGTCATAACCGACTCGTCTTATTGCACCAGTTTGTTGTACGGGGAGTTTCTGGTGCTCATTTTTAGTTTGTTTACAGAAACTGCATGCTACGTCTTCAATGAATTGCTTCAGGGTCGTAATGGGTTACTGACTCAGGTCAGCCTTTTGTTTTTAGGGACATGCCGTCTAGCGTAATCTTTGACGCTTGTTCAACCACAAAACTCAAAGCAATTGATCGTGGTCACTATGACCTCAATAGGTCAAAAAAGGTCACCGACCTTACATGAACACAAGTGGGCTTTTGAAGAACAAGTATGTAGGTTCTGGGACGGCTTATGATGCCAATCTGCATTTTGACCTTGTTCGGCCTTATTTTTCCCAACGGTCATGACCAAAGAACGTCCGATTTTGACACAAGTGAGCTCACCTACAGGCCAGTACACCCTGTGAGTTTGATATTTCTATGTCGATAAAGTGGCCCTACACATATGAAAATATATAGTACCTCAGCAAACACTAAAACTGAGATTGAACAAGCGAAACGACTTCAAGTGTTGAATTGGATGCGCATGTTCCCTCTCCACGCCAGTATAAACGCAAAACACTCCCACGCATCACGGATGTTCAAAAGTTTCATAACGCGGTGAAGCGAACCACTTCCATATCCCGAACATGAGGCTGGTGTGACGAAATCGGTATGGAAGTAACACAGATTTGGGGAATAGGACTCAGTGTTGCACCTGACCGTTCCTCCTGTAAAACATTTGCTTCCACCCACGCTATTGGCCAGCGCAAAGCAAAATCGCGCTATTTTGGACTAGAAAAGCTGATCCTGCTGTATAAAATGGCTGCGTCGCATGGACATCCTGCGCTGCTTCAGGTGTACACATAGAAGCTCATGTCGCTCCGCTTTGGCGATCAGGAGACCTGACGTATCTGTCATCACTGGAACCGGCCTTTGCCCGTCCTGAGTGTGGACAGGGGGTCGTTACATGTTAAGCGGGGTGGTTTGATGCCCTCATGCGGGGTGGTTTGTGGCTCTGAGATCCGGTCCACTCAGATGTTCTGTCAGTGGAGATTTCTGTCACCAGTATGCCTCACAGTCGAATAACTGCTGATACCCGTTGGCATCGAAAGTGAAAGCTGGTGGAGTTAACTCTCTTATTTAAATTCCTCATCTTCCTCAATCACTTACTGATCCCTTACTCAACACCGACAGCTACAGCCGGCCAGTTCTGAGGTCAGCAGCTGCAGCTGCCGTCATCTCGGTAACGTCGCTACAGGTGGACTGCAGTGGACGACAGGCAGCTCACGCCATGCTCCCGCTGCCGATTCGCGTAGTGACCCCGTGAACGACCTCAATACAGTTGTCACATCATCGAGCTCCCGGAACCCCTGAGCAGCTGCCAACTGATGCTGACAACAGCTGCAAATTAAACTCGCTTGCATGCGGCTGGTGAATGAACCAATAAACAGGTTTCTTGTCGACCTGCTGAAACAGGCGGCAGATGCTGCCAATGCGTTCAGGGTTAAGCGCAGTGTCATCACACCATAGAGTGGGGCCTGGGAGTGGCTCTGCCTACCAGTAAACAAACGGAATGGGTATGCATGAGTGACTGCTAGCAGCTCACACTGCTAGTAACTGGCTCTGTTAGCAATTAACACGTAACTGATCTCTGTCGCCCTCCGTTTAGTGTGATCATACATCGACTGGTTCGACCCAGTCAGCCACGACAGCAACCTTTGTCTTTCTCCGTTTGCTGCACTCTCCATCCGTTTACATCGGACGGAAGCGGGATGGTGCGGTCCTCGTCTAGTCCTAAACCGTAGTTTTTGAACAGCCAAGACGTTTTTATGTTCACGATAAAACATTGAGGAGATTTCGAGACGAGTAGGACGATACGTTGTCACACAACAGTCATATTTGGTGTGCTCTACCACTGCATGAGTGCATAAGGTATAATGCTGTCATTTTGCAAACTTCGGGTGTCTTCTGCGGTCGGTGATCAAAACGACACCGTAGCGTGATGTTTCCCATGGCCATGTTATATGAGCCTGCTGCATTATGGAGCGGATGAAATGAGCTGGCTATAGGTTATTCTTGCTGATCTCATACTGCAGTCTAGCGCAATGTTCAAAACTACCCTTATCACGTCTTTAAGCTGAATTCACTTCTTTCCGCCAGGTGGCGGGATGTTGCGTATGCGTAACGCGTAAGGACAACCCTAGAAGGGATGTTCCACATTTGAAGATATTAAGGGCAAAAGGGCAAGAACCTAGTTGAGAACATGGAGGATTGATGAATTCAGACAAAGCCTGGAGTTGACATACTTAGGACACGACGAAGGTTACACAAGCTGTCATTTTGTCACACACTGATTAGTACAAAACACCAACAACCTTACGATTTGACAGACACGTCTCCATACACGCACCACTCACACTGACAGTACACTCAGAAACTCTACAACCCTCAAGGCCAGAACATCTTTTCAACGATAATTCATGCTAAATACCACGTGCATATTGACCAAACTACCCGTAGCACTTCGCGCATTACGCACAGAATTGAAAAATTCCGTAGCAGATCTGTTGGGTACCAGAAAACCTCCTCCATATTTCCCATGAGAATCAAAATTCGGAAATGTCTACCACACCCGAATAAGGACCAGCTGCATCCCTCTTAACGCGCTCCTCGTCCAGGTTCAAAAGCCTCCCGTTGCTTAGTGTCTGTTGTCACATGTCTGAGACAGTTCATCATTTTGTCCCATTTTGACCACTTTCTCGACACCCGGGACGCCAGCTCATGCGGAAGGTTGTGCAAATATTAAACCTCTGTTTCAATCCATTTGCAAGCACCGACAGCACACACGCGTCATTTACCGGATGATATAAACGGGGATGACCAGGTGGTCGCGGCGTGCTTCCAGGGTTGCATCATTTAAGTGTTAAAACTATGGCATGAGGCGTAGACAGTAGCGGTGGCGGCGTCTTGTGCTATCGCGGTGGATCGTTATTAGAATGCCATGACCGGCAGCTGTTTTCCGTTCTTTTTTCTGTTCTCAGCTTGCTGTCCTCGCTTCTTTCTGCTTCTTTTGGGAGATGTGCCCAGATTTAAGTATCATGATTTGTACACCAATTCTTTGTTTACATTTATGTTACCGTACCATTTATAATATTTTGAAAGTTAGATAAAACACAGCAAACAAACGTATAGAAAATCATTCATGCCCAATGCTGGGAGAATAAGGTTGATATGCCTAGTGTTCTTCAGGTTTAAGTGCGAAGAATATTAAGTTCGTAACAACACAAGTTGCGCATGGAAAGGTAACTACAGACAGTGATGACATGGCGGAATGTTCGTCGGGGAAAAGTTCGTAGCAAAAATGTTCGTACCCATCAAGGTCCGCGTGGAAAAGATCCTTAACGACTGCTCGGACGGAAATGTTAGTTCATGCGACAAGGGCACATAAGTAATGGTTCGTACTTCGATATGAGATGTGAGTACACAAAGTTTGTGCGCAAATGCTCGTCAGGAATATAGTTCGTATGAACAATCTCGTTTGGC
The DNA here is from genome assembly GCF_011947565.3 of Pollicipes pollicipes. NCBI lineage: Eukaryota > Metazoa > Arthropoda > Thecostraca > Pollicipedomorpha > Pollicipedidae > Pollicipes > Pollicipes pollicipes. The sequence continues at coordinate 17,823,679 of NW_023596136.1, read as the reverse complement.
AAAGCACCTAATCAAAAGGTGGGATGCAGAGGTATCCTGCAAGTTGGAATGCAGGCCTGCATGCTTGATGGCTGGCGTCGGATGAATAACCGCTGTGCGGGCCAATACATACCATAAATCAGAGAGAGGGGGATGACGGTAAACGTTGAAAGTATCACTTTCAAACTTTTCGCCGGCAAGAGCTAAACATAGCTGACATGACGTCATGCCTTAGGTCATCCCCGGAAACCAGGTTTCAGCAAAATTTGAGAGCTGAGGGTGAATCCGGTGTTCTGGTGGTCAATATGTCCTGGAACGCTCTCCATAGAAGCATCATCCACCATCCAGAAGTTAATTCTGGTCATGCATCGACTTATGCTTATGCTTAGACTTATGCTTATGCTTATGCTTAAATCCCTAGGCTGCCAAGAGCTTTTGTGCATGCACTTTTGTTAAACCAACCTCATATGTGATGAACGTTTGCGTACGCTGCTATTACTTTCCAAGACCATATAAGTTACAGGAGAATAAAGCGAAAAGTAGTAAGAAACGTCTATAGAATCAAACTACACTAATGCGGAGGGGGGCAAAACGTGGGTGGTTGTTGATAATCGAACGTATAGTTTAACTGTTAAATGTGGCGTAATGTAGGCGCATTAGGGGCGTGCCAAAATTATGGTCTTAACTCGCAACAGCTGTGAGAAACATTTGCAATGTTTAGTAGTGCCTGACAAAAGTCCCTTACAATTTGCAAGCTCGTTCAGATCTGTTTGGTGCAAGAAATAACCATGCTCTCTGACCGTCGTACTTCACATACGTTTATTACACGTGTGTGCCAAAGGCTTTCAGGAGACGTTGTGGCCCGGTAATATGTAAATATGCAGATTCCTACTGAAGTCCGACTTGCCTCTAGTCCTTTGCTTTATGATATATAAAATGTATTGATCAACAGCCAGAAGCACTACGAGGCACCTACATTGTTTTTTGTAAGTCCTTAGAACGGGTATGTACGGGATTCCTTACTGGAGCATCGATGCTGTGAGTTTTTTAGGTAAAATATACCTAAAACATTATTTGTGCTTCCTTCGTTCGGCACTCTAAACGTATCAACTAAGCATTTGTCCATTGGCGAGATGTGCAGAGAATAGCGGGTCATGCACGGTGACCGCGATGTACTAGTCATGCCAGTAACAGACGTTGTTGGGAATGTCTCTCCGCATCCCACGTATCGGGACACGCGCACGCTCGTAATGTGATAGCCGTGCCCAATATCATTGGAAGACCTGCTTTCCAGGCATCGAAATGCGCACACGCCCAAACACCCCCACACAGGGCTGGCAAAGTTAAGTCTGAAGAGGTTGTGGCGGCGACTGTACCGAGCTGTAGTACTCGAGCACCCGCAGCCGAGCAGTCCAGCCCACAATATGACATCGATTCGGGTTTAATTTCGCTGATTGGATGGTAAGGTTGAAGTCGGTGCCATTCCGTTGCAATGGTCATAATTGATTGGAACGCGGTCATCCAGCCATCTGTTGTAACAGTGCGGCAGACATGTGCAGCCTTGCTAAAACGTGGACACATCGTATATCATGGCATCGGGCCGTCTGCCCGGCTGTCGGTTTAAAACGATGCTCTAATATGGACCCACTTAGCGCCGATTCTCTTGCCCGGGTAACGTACGATCGCCAGGGCCTCGAAATATCTACATTCTCGATGAGCCCGTGTGCTACCGGGTCCCTTTCGTTATGCAAAACGCGACACTTTGAATTTATGAGATGGGCCGAGGCGGTATTAAGCCGCCCATAGGCTGGAAAATGCCTTGCCCGTTATCATAACATTAAATGGGTGATGTGAAAGTTGCAGACCGAATGCCGGATGTCTAATCCGCGGTAAGGGCTGATTAATATTGACGTAATTCTGAAGGCGTACCGTTTGGCCTTGGGTGACTCGGCGAAATGGCGTGGCAGGCCAGCCGAGGCTATCTTTAAGTTGGAAGATGGATGCCGTCAGTGCTCCAGTGTTTCTGGGCATCCCAATTGCGCGAAGGAACGCAGGATTTATCTGTATAGCTGATCCTTGTCGTTCGGCCATTTGGTGGTGGAGACGGTCTTTCTGTGGTCTTGTAGTTGTGACTAGCGGACGAGTACGCGGCCCATGCTAGGCGGCCCTGCTGCCATCTCTCTGTGGTCTTGTAGTTATGACTAGCGGACGACTATGCGGGCCATGCTAGGCAGCCTTGCTGCCATCTCTCTGTGGTCTTGTAGTTGTGACTAGCGGACGAGTCCGCGGCCCATGCTAGGCGGCCCTGCTGCCATCTCTCTGTGGTCTTGTAGTTGTGACTAGCGGACGAGTCCGCAGGCCTTGCTAGGTGGCCCTGCTGCCATCTCTCTGCGGTCTTGTAGTTATGACTAGCGGACGAGTCCGCGGGCCTTGCTAGGCAGTCCTGCTGCCATCATGCACTCTTGACGCGAAGGAGTGGTTGCATTTCACCTTCGCCATGCTATTTTGCATTACGTCTGGTACGGGAAAACTCAACTAGATTGAGGTCGTCTGGAAGCAACTGCCTTTGGTTGAGGTTTGCTGGGAGCTTACGAGGCGTGCGGAACTTGGCATTTGTACTGCTGGTGCAGCTGCTGCGCTCCGCTACGGCGACTGACTTGCGTCCCCACTTATCACCAAAGCGGAGTCTGCAGCGCCAGGCGCCCAATCCGCTTCTCCCAGGCCCTCGTTACGCGGCCTGTGAAAGCAAATGGTACGTGCGCTGGACAGATATGGTCCTGCACCGAGCACGCGTGGATCACGGCTCGTGGGTCCCGGCCTGCCTCTGTGCAGCCGACTGTGGGGTGAGACTAGAGCAATGTTACGATGGTCCGCGCCTGGCCACAAGCACGCCGGCCAGAAGGCGGTCTGGTACCGGAACGGACTGCCATCACGTCACGTGCTGTCTTGCCATACATAATTACGCTTGGCGTAATGTCCCAGGAGTGCGGCCACTTTCGCCGATGATGTCTCTTATGAATCGATAATTGCTGTCATTTGACCGAAGACAGCTCCTGTCTGCACTGCGTGGAAGAGACCGTTGCCCAGCTATGTGTCGAAATTCTGTGCCAGGAAATGCAATGTGTTCGATTCTGTTCGCTTTTTGCGGCATTCAGATGTGACCGCTGATGCTGCCGCCGCACCACGCGTCCGAGTGTGCGAGCTCCGCGTCTGTGTGCACCTGACGTCGCTTCGGCCACAAAAAGTTCGATGCACGCATCTGAGCCCGTGTGGGGTGTGTCTCGGTTACAGGACGGCGGCTGAGCCTAGCGCAGACGTTGCACATCCTGCTGGCCGTGTTCGTGATGCTCCTGGCGTGACGCTGAGACGCCGGCGGCCGCGCCCTGCAGCGCTGCCCGGGGCACGCGCCGGCCTCCGCCTTCACGTAGTCCGGAGGGCGACCGCGGCCGTCCGCTCACGGCCCCCTACCCTGATGGACGGTGGCCTGGCGCAGCTTGTGACGGTGCCTGGGCCAGAAAATTGGAGCTGTCACGCATCGGCGGCACCGGCGACCCACACCCGGCAAAAACCGTCCGGCGGCGGCGGCGACGGTGGCGGCGGCAATGGTAGTGGCCCAGGCGTGTACTCCTTCCTGCAGGAGGCGTCTGCGTGACCGGCCCGACGGCCTCCGGTGGCTTTCGACGGCTTCCGGTGTCTGCCAGCGGCGGTCTGCGTTGCCAGTCCGCCGGCTGGGTGTGCCGGGGGCCGGCTGGTCGCCACCTGCACGCCGACTGGCTGCCACAACCCCGGCTGACAACGAGGCCAACGTTCGTATTGAGTCCACAGACTGCTCTCAGTGCCACACGTAACTGGACGTCGTTTTCGATGGTAGCTCTGGGTTTGCCGACTTGGCACGCCGTTGTCGGTTTTGCGCTCACTTGTTCGCTGTGCAGTGACGGGATAGCTCGCAGGCTAGCGGCGAGGCGGAGTCGAGTGCTCGGAGGGCTGGTCGAATGTGAGGCCAGCTCTGGTTTCTGTTATTGTGTTGCGCTATGGGTGCGAATCGCGAGATGTTCGGCCCGGGCTCCGAAAGATGTTCGGCCCGGGGTCCGAGAGATGTCCGGTCACATGGTCGGAGAGATGTCCGGCCCGGGTCCGAGAGATGTCCGGCTACAGGGCCTTTTATCCAGTGGTGTGGTCCGTCTCGTCTGGTGAACTGCCACACGAGATCTTCATGAGAGCATGGTGACGTTATAATACATTGTTTCCATATCATTGTTTCCATATTACAAACTGACGGAGTTTGGGCAGACGTTTGATTATGAGATGTCCTGTACATGATAAGATATGCATGACGGTACATTTACTCGACGCACATCACCGGGCGAGAGAGAGCAGCCCGCATCAAGTCCGCCAACGTAAGTCATGCCCGGCACGGGCAGTCCCTCGCGCAGAGGACATTGCTGAACATTCTCAGATCACCCGACAATGATCATGAATGATCACTCCACATACGGAAGTTGTCCCACGGGGGTCATGCTACATGCTATGGTCCTCGCTGATATTTTTCTGACGCTGAAGAATTTCGTGAAGAAGTTCTGCACGCTGATCTTATTACTGAGACGAAAGTACTGCGACGAATGTGCATGAACCAGCTCGCAATCTGCTTGGCGTTATGTGCAGTGCATGGTGAGGAGCACGGTCTGGTTGTTTTAGTCATCCCAGATTCGAAACAGCTGCCGTGATGCGTGTTTCCGATTCCAAATTTAGGCTCAATCCTGAACGCTACACTATCCTGCTATTTATAGTCTGAGCGGCCGAAATTCCGTTTTACAAACTTTTCATGCGAACGACGGATACGTCCATTTTGCTCGTAGAGCCAAACAGGGCGTAATAAACGGTGATCGGAGCGGCAGTCATCGCCTTGAGAGAACATTGTGTTAGAGACGCTCAAGCATGGCAGACTTCAAGCGCGCGCGACCTCGGATGCATGCCATCACTTACTGTGGAAGGTTACAGCACATTTAGGAGTACACCTTTTCTGCAAACAGATTTTCCATATTCTTTGAAAGCTTATATTCACTTCTCACATGATGGCTAAAAAGCCACGCAATTCTGCTCGTAGGATTGTGGGGCATTTCGGTATTCTTCGTGTTGTATCCATTGATTCTTTCAATTCGCTTCCATCGACCAAATATTTAAAGTGCCCCAGTTTAACAAATATGGGTAATTATTGCTGATAATCTTCCAGGCCGAGGGCCAATCTCTGATAATTTACAAATCTTGGTGAACACGGGATAATTTTCAGACCTTGATCATGACAGGGTAGCATTTCTTCACTATGCCTAGCCATGACCACTTGCTAGGTGGGGACTTTACACTAGTTAGAAATATGGCAGCAATGGCACAGATTTTACGACTAGCCCACAGTCCCATGTTAAAATACCCCTTCTCAGGCCCACGGCTTTTTAGATATTGAATATGTGTGTGCATACAAAGTACACAGAAATGAACCTCGAACAATTTTTGTCCCATCTCTGGGGTCAAAACTTTGCGGCGTGCCACTCTTTTTCGAGCTATTAGGCAAAGCATAGACCAAATGCACACGCTGCGATGTCCTGTCGTGGGGTCAAATCCCGTTGCAGCCAACACTTTTTAGCAGAACTGAGATAGAAAACGGAGCGAATACGGTCACTGACTGACCATGGAAATAATGAGTATGAACGAACATGTGATGACCACTAAATACATATGCATATATATATATATATATATATATATATATATGTATTGTTATATGTAGGAGGTTAATTGTCTTCTATGTAAGTCTTGTTAAAGACCTTCGTGTAAGTGCTTTTAGTAAGCTTTTTCTGCACTTGCTCTAGTCTTGTATTACACTTGTTTCCTCATCATCGAGATAAAAAGCGACTCGCCTATGTTTGGTATCGATTGGTTGGTCTGACGTTTCGGAATCATTACTGCATTTTCCATTTCGAAAGGTGTACACATACAGCATACAAGCGACGAATATATAATTACGTGTTACAGTTAAGTGTAGCAAGAAGGTATAATCGCGTTGAGTTCGGTTGTCAAAGTGCACAGAGCCCAGATTAGTTGACTGACATTTTGAAAGCATAGTAATTCAAGTGGTGGAAAACGCGCTGAAAAGGAATATCTACCATATATACTGATGGTAACAATCGTCCCTAAAGGGATAAAGGGTGATTGAAGCTTTGGTTGGCTTGTTCAGTTCCGGTGACAATGTTTCGATCGGGACGGCCTCTGCAACATAAAGCTTCCTCCTGTTTGGTGATGTCATGGTGCTGGTGCCTCTGGTCAGAACGTTTCGGGTGATGTCCCGGCCATGCTCTTTTCTCGTTTGCTCTGTTGAAGTAACGTCAACCAAGTTCATCGTCAACCGCCTTGAAACTGTGGTGGTAGCGACACCAACGCAGTTTGATTGCTTTAGGAGTCTGCAATCTCCGATGCCACAACGAAACTGGTAAACTACATTGGCTCGTTTCAAGGGGTCAGATTTGGCCGTGAGGTTATTTCCCATGATGTATTTGAGTGTCCTTTCTGTTTTTGTAGTAGATGGTGAGCGTTATTTCGTCGTCCTGGCTGACTGGCTTGACGTTGGATATTGTTTTCTCGAGGATACGCTCGCATGTGTTATAGCTATAAGACATTTCATGTGGATGGAGCAGATATGATTTGGTTCATGTTTGATGGCGTCAGTTGTTGTCTGTTATCGTGCCATAAAGCTGCTGATCTGATGGTCGATGGCACTGCTGGAGTAGCCATTATTTACAACAACTTGTTTGATGCGCTGCAGTTCTCTGCGTAGCTGCGTAGCTGCGTCCAATCAGCGCAGAGTTTGAAGACTCTTTAGAGGCCGGCGCGCACTACAGGGATCTTGTCCCGGTCGGGGCACTGGCTTGTGGCCCTGAGCCATCGTCCAGCATCTGTTGGCTTTTGTGCATCTCTCTCACAAATCGTTGTTGGTCAGCAGTGAAGTATATGTCTAAAAATGGAATCCGGTTAGTGACGCTTAGTGACGCTAGATGCTGGACGATGCTTCTGTGACACAAGCGGTTGCCGCGACCGGCGCCAGATCAGTGCAATGCGCTCCTACCTGTGAAGAGCCTTCAAACTACATATACTTGGACTAACTATATTTGGACGCAAGTAAGCAGTAAGCTGTAGCGCATCAAACAAGGCCTCGTAAATAATGGCTACACCAACATAGCCATCGATCATGAGATTAGTGGCTTTCCGTCACGATACCAGACAAAAACTGACGCCATCAAACATCAACCAAATCAAATCACACTGTTCTATCAGAATGAATTAGCCGATAGTTACAAGAGAGACGACTGTTTCCACAAGAAAATAATATATGACGTCTCGCCCTTCATGCAGGACGACAAGAAAGCGCTCACCATCCACTTCAACAGAGGAAGGTCATCATCATAATGAGAACTAACCTCACGGCCAAACCTCACGACTCGAAACAAGCCAACAGAGTGTACCAGGTTCGGTGTGACATAGGATATTGCAGAACTAAACTGCGCTGGTGTCACTTTCGCTACACTCTAAAGGCAGTTGACGATGCACTTGGCTGACGGTACTCCAAAAGAGCACATGAGAAAAGAACACGACTTGAACATCATCCAGGACAACCCCACCAGAAACAGCAGCACCATAACATCATCATCAAACAGGAAGAAACTTCATGTTCTGGAGGCTGTCACGATCAAAACATCGTGACCGGAACTGAACAAGCAAGCCAACCCCTCAGTCACACTTCACTTTGTTTAGGGACAACCGTTGCCATCAGTACAGATGGTCTATATCTTGCCTTTCAGTGCGTGTTTTAACACTTGAATTCTTGCTCTCTCAAAAGTGCTAACCACCTTATTTAGACTCTGTACAAGTTGACGATGGATCTGAACATGGTTTTACCTAATTGTTGTACCTAGCTCTAACGCACCATCATATATTCGTCGCTTGTGTGTTATCTGTTTTCACCTTAAAAATGAAACATGTAATACAAATTCCGCAACGTCTTGCCTACCAATAGATGCCGAACATTGGCGAGTTACTTTTTAGTCTCAATGATGAAGAACCAGCCATAACAAGAAAACTAGAGGAAGTGCATAAAGGCTCATTAAATGCACCTACGCCAAGGTCTTCAGCAGCACATATATATATATATATATATATATATATATATATATATATGTATCTATCTATCTATCTATCTATCTATCTATATATATATATATATATATATATATATATATATATATATATATATATATATATATATATGGAAAGCCTTAAGATGCAGCCGTTGTACTGTAAAACGTGCTGCATGTCATGTCAAAAATATACATTATATATCTCTACATCCATAAAATATTCCTGGCAGGTGCAATGCAGCCACCGGGCTACAGACAGGAACCTGTGGTAGAGGGTGCATAGCTTATTGTGTCTGACGTATGGAGCCATCACGACGGTGGCCGTCCAAGCCGGCCGCGTCCAGCACGTCCGGAGGTAGGACCCGCACAGTGCTATGTTAAGCTGGGATGCTGGTGGACACTGCTGTGCGGGGCTGGCAGTGCCGCCTCGGGACCAGCACAGCAGCGAGGGCGCGGTGACATTGAGATCGCCTGCCGTCCATTACCCCTCCGGCCGTCCCCTTGGTGCCGTCTTAGACAACATTGGGCAGTCCGCATTCAGGAACCGGCGGTCACTCCAGCAGAGGCGACCGTACGGCTCTTCAAGGGAGTGGGACCGGCGTAAACGGATCGCCACCGCGACGCCGGTGCGATCTCTTTTTGCAAAGTTGAAGTCCTGGTCGTCAGCCGATGTGCCGGCCTAAAGTTGGGACAGCGAACATGCTGGCCTGCCATGGCGCTGTCGAACTGCATGACGCATCGACTCGATTCGTGCGTCGCACAAGTTTGCAGCAAGCTGTCACTGCGGCACGAATGCAGGGCGCTGTGTCCGTCAGGGTGTCCGAGCAGCAAAGGCGGCGACTATCTGTCGTCGATCCGCGGTCAGATAGCGTGTCGCGACCACAGCCGATCATCTTGAATTCTGAAGAATATATAATTCCAACCACTGCCCCTGCCGATAGTCTCAGGGGACAGGTGGCAGCTTCCCTCCCCAAGTTAAGACCCGCATCACCACAGGTGAACTAAGACTACACCCCTGCTTGGAAAGCAACCGTGCTTGGAAGTAGGACGGCATTCACTCTAACGACCAGCGCCGTGACGGCGAGATGGTACTCCACAGTTGTCCTGAGATGTACAGATCTGAACATATCTCTCATTATGAGCGCCGTGACGGCGAGCTGGTACTCCACAGTTGTCCTGAGATGTACAGATCTGAACATATCTCTCATTATGAGCGCCGTGACGGCGAGCTGGTACTCCACAGTTGTCCTGAGATGTACAGATCTGAACATATCTCTCATTATGAGCGCCGTGACGGCGAGCTGGTACTCCACAGTTGTCCTGAGATGTAAAGATCTGAACATATCTCTCATTTATCTGAAAGACTTCCCTGAGTGCTCTGAAAGTCCTAAAAGACATAAAACACCTGGCAAACATGTGGCGCATGTGACCATGCTCACTAACAGCATTTGTAGAAGTGTTTTTGGCATGAGAAACAATTACCATGAGCTACACTGAAAGCATGAGCCCCAAAAGCAAGCTTTGACATCAGAAACGCTGCACAACAAATAATTGGCAGCTGAGTATACAACTCACATTTTCCTATTTCTTACTAAGCCCCGTAATTTATTACTTATACTTCCATCCATTGATCCCTGAGTGGGACAGGAACACCTAAACAGCTGGAGTGGAATGGGCAGTTAAGAAAAAGCACACACCATTGTCAGAAACATACTCAGCATTGGCTCTTCAAGAGAATGCTAGCGCCGAATAAACCTTAGACTACCCTGGACCATACCCCATACCCCAGCTATGTACATTCTTGTAAAAAATGTAGCATGAGTTGTTGATACAATATTTCTGTACCACTGTCTTCCACTCAACATTTACTGCATTTGTTGCCAAGCAATTGTTTTGTTTTAACTTATGTTATGATGTGTAACAAATGGATTGTTTTAGATTGGTGTACAGCTGAACATTAAGAAAATTGCTACGTTTCATCAAAACTTTAGTTTTTTACAACTGCTACAGTGCTGGAATCATCCCCAGGAAAGGCGACCATTCTATTCTGTCATAATGATATTGTTAGTTCTGCATCCTGAACCATATTATCGTTTGAGCATAAGGTTTGACATACATCTCGAAGATTGCGTAAGTGTTGAGTGTATTTGCAAGGAGTGCTATGCATATAGATTGACAATACTATTAGTGTTTTCCTCGTATAATAACCAGGAGATACGAGAGATAAATGTATTAATATTTCGGTTGCGTGCCTTGATTAAAACGAACATCAACGGTAAATTGGAATTGCCTGCCGATCCCGCGATATTTTTCAGGTTTTTTAACAGCGAGCCACAGTTCTAACAAGTCACCTACGCTCAGGAGATTAAAAAGAAGTGCTTTATTTCGCTGTCCAACTACAAATTTCAGGTACGATACAAACTATTGCACCCATTAACTACACCGTCTTCTGCTGACATTGGGAGCATTTACCAAGCACAGGTCGTTGTGCAATACAATATTTGGACTGCATGCTAATGCATAGGGCAATTACATTTTGAAATGTGGTTCTGCCCCGCCCCCAATGTTGGCATGCGCCAGTAATTAATGGTTCGTCCTTCTCATATTGTTGCTGGAATATTACAAAATCTAAAGTAAAAGGCAAGTGTAACCAACGATCACCCACTGTGAGCATCTTTGATGTGCAATGGGTGGACTATTGGTAAATTAAACAAACGTACAAAATAAAAATACTGTTTGGTCAAAATTAAGTGTTCGAAAATTCGGTTAGATACACATGCTGGGTGGAGGTTGAGTACTAGGTGGGCGGGCCCTAAGCGCAGCTCATCAATAATTTATACACCTTGATACTTGTGATCTGAAAAGCACAGCATCTTGCAATTTAAAGCACGCCAAGTACGTTGTTCAGCGCATTTTCGACGAACATTGTACAGATATGTAAGAGATATAGGAGGGTAGTAATGCCTTATTCCTTGTAAAAACTAGGATAATGGAGAAATAGATGCGTTGATATTTCGGCAACATGCTTTTATCGAAACGAATAGCAGAGGCCTTCCGTCTGCTATTCGTTTTGACAAAAGCATATTGCCAAACTATCAAAGCATCTTTATCTCTATTCTCCCGGTTTTGTTACCAGGCATGAGGATGTTATCTCTGTGTTGCTATGTTATATTTGTGTCTACCGTGTTATCTATAGGTCAAGTATCCAAAAATACCTATGCCAGAAAACTCAGTCAACTTTTGATATCAGATGGCCCGCCCTAAACAATGCACGATGATACATTCCTTCAGTTAATTACCCTAAAAGCCGTGTGCCTAATGCAACATCGCAAGAAACATTTCCGTTATTCTTTATTGCTGATTGGTTCACAATTAAGGGATCTGGTGTGATAAGGAAACTGCGCTGAATTGATTTAAATGCTGCGTGGCCTGTTTTGCAAGCGGTAACACCCCTAGACAATGTTGTGATGTTATCCCGAGATAGGTTCTTAGCTGCAACATTAAAGGAAGGGTTTCACAGTTGAAGATATTGAAGCAAGCATTAGGTATAATGAAACAAGCTTGCTTGTAACTATTGGTATGCCTTTCAAGTGGAAAAACTGCTGCAAGGAGCACAATGCTCTGTTTAGTAAATATATTGCTGAATGCGTCATGCTTTGATGACGTCATCGCGCCTTGCACAACAATGATTGAGAGCTAATCGACAGCCATTTTATCTGGAAATCGCGCTCACGAATGTCAGATATGAACGCCTCGACAGTTACGTTTTTCTTAGCCTTTATCGCAGCATGGCTTTTGGAATGGCAGTATTTAAATGACGCTTTTATGGGGTCATAAAGGCCAGTTACTTTGAAATACTGTACGCGATATACCTTTCCCCATTTTCGTGGGCGTATAGCTCAGAAACTAGAGGGGCTTTGATGTTAAGAAAGCAGGATTGAGGGCAGCACTGAAACGTCTTCAAGATGGCTATTTCAGTACAAAATCCCATATAAATGTGAAACACTCCCTTGAATATACCACAGAATACCTCAACCAGCCATTTAGTATGCAGCACTCAACAGCCGGCAGCCTACGCTACACTGTTCATAACTGCCTCGCTGCGTCTTTACTATTCGCATCATCACGACCTAAGTCCCTAAGACTTCTTTTCGTGGGTATCTGCAAAATACAACGTTTACGGATGGAAACCCCCGAAGTGTCCAAAAGCTCAAGATAGCTACTTTAGTGTTCTTGGGTGTCACCTTGCTATCAGTGTCACTTTGAAGAGAGTGTCACAGAGTTTTGTCCTCAGGATGAATGTTTGCCTAGCACGTGGCGGCTGACACACCAACCACGTCATGAAGGGTATTCGAAGGCGCTTATCTTCATACCGCGACAGTTGTGCTGTTTGTTATTCTAATGCACATGGTAAAGATATGAGTTATAAACACAATGGCAATGTCTTAAGCGTCCTGGTCACAAAAGTGGTCTTATTTGGCTCAGCGTCACGTGCTGCGTGAGTACAGAGTTCCCACTACGCTCACACTTTTGAGACACCCAGTACTTACTTGCTGTATTCGGAGGATGAATCGGCTTTACTTGATTCTCTACACAGAAGGGACTGTCCAGGAGCGTGATACACATGCTATCTATCACGGGCATATGTGGGGATTCAAGGTAGGGATGAGGGTGGGCAAGGGGCTGCCCCCTCCCCCCTCATACAACACTTTTGAAAGTAGGGGCCAGTCAGCGATGCTAATCTGCGGCCATCTTTAGAGATTTAATGTGTATCAAGCGTACTTTGTACTACCTTTAACACGCATGCCGATTTACCTAATTAACCACCCGTCTTCCTCAAACCGCACTGGACAAAACTGCTTCATGCAGTAAATAACAGTATATTTTCCTACCATGTACGGCGAACGGATATAGTTGGGTCCAAGCTTCAGGCTACTATTATACCGAAAGCATCCATTTTGTCGTTTGATATAGCCTTGGATGTTCTGCCTGTCTACTTAGTCCCGTCAACATGGATTCACAGAGTAGTCTGGAAGCAGCAGTGGTCCAGAAGTAGTAATAGTCTAGTTATAGAAGTGTTGTAGTTGTAGCCGAGCATATCAGGTAAAACTAAAGTTGTATATAATCCCGGTGTTTTGTGTAGCTTTCGGAACTTACCGCTATCATGCTATAAGCTGAAAATTTTCGGCATTACTTAAAATGACACGAGATAGTAGTCATTTTGGGTAAGCAACATTGCAACACTCTTTGACTGATGTCATTTTTATGCAAGTTGGAAACTCTAGAAAAGCGCTGTAGGTCTCCGCGAAGCCATGAATAAACTGGGTACAAATTATGTTGTGTGACTATTGCATGTTGATTGTTTAATTGAATCGTTAGCACTATTCCCTGTGATTTTTCGCTCTAAAGGTTATCACCAACCACACCAACTCCTTATGCGTCAGCCATGAGGTACCCAATCGTTTCAAACGTACAATTTTTTTAGCGTGAGTCTTCACGAGAATGCTGGCACGTTCGAAAAAAAATCGACTGCAACGTCCAGGCTAACAGTGACGATCAGCAATCAAAGAGATGGCAATTCCTGAGCGGTTCTGGTTTAAGGGACAGGACACTTGGTGCGCTTGTCGGGTAGGGTAGGTACAAACCAGTGCAACACCATGCGCCGTAGCTGTCACGCAGCACGTCATGCCTTCTTCTAGAGGCACGATTCGGCGCCCTGTACCAACAAGTAAGCTGTGACAAACGGCGAAGTTTACTAGACCCATACTAGCAGCCTTTTAAGAAGGAGTTTATCTCCTTTCATCGTTGAATGCTGCTTGTTTTTAGTGTGGTGTTTTTTTGAATGTTTTTACTGATCCACACAAATGTGGATCAGTGTTTTTTTCGAACATGCATTAGTATTTTACTTTTCAGATTAGTCTAAAGGGTTTGTCGAGACATCCGCTTGAGATCTCCACTTAACACCTTTCGCCAGGCAATCTTGCCTCAAACCGTCCAGGGCACTTTTGACGCCTCATCAAACGCATGGACAAGGCCGCGCCGTACGATCGCGGACCCCCTGCCGCCTCCCACCAACTGGCATTCAGCTATCTCCAAAATGTACTAAGTGAATTGAGAGCGGACAAATCCTTGCCCCCCCCCCCCCCCCCCACCCCCCACCCCCCCCCCCTGCTGCCGGGCTTGCCTCCCAGGTAAAGTTTCCTAAATATGCTCTAAGTCTCCCCCCCCCACACTTTTAGAAACGTTTCTTACGCTTATGTGGGCTCTAATTTCTCATTGATAAGATGTGTTCTCGTACATATTACAGCATATAATAAATCTGATGGGAGAAGCACAATAGATGCAAGGAATAAGATAGGACGACAGCTGTCCGGCAGCATGTGAAAGCCGCCATCTTGGTGCAGCCGTTGGACCGTGTACGCGAGTTACATGGTAAGTTGGAGGGTCTGTATTTGGTGTTGGCGGCAAGCATTTCGTTGTTTCGTGGTTTTCATTGGATATATGGCGCGGCAGCCTGGTCGCTAAAAGTCAAAGATATGCCAAGTTGGCCATGTATTTATGTTTTTTCGTCGTATTGTAGTTCAGATAGTGGTGATAGTGCCGGCCAATGGCGCCAATTAGGCCGCATGCTTCCCTTTCACGGAACCCTTTATGGTCAAGTCAGTGTCAGTGCTCCCAAGGTTTTTTATATTTGATGACCTCTTCCAACCTCTTAACTGAGCTGTTGGACTTCTTTTTTTGGCTTTATCAGCTGGGTACCTTTTCATGCTTGTACATTAGGGATAAAGTAATTACTAACTTGTGTTGCAATAGCTTCCTGCCTGGTTCTTGGATAGTGCATTTCTTTAAGGGGCATGCCATCTATCATTATAACTACCTGCTGCTTTGTATCTGTATCAAACAATGCATTAAATTCTCTGTCAAAATTGTGGTATTGTTATCTGTTTTATTCATAATGTAGGCACAGTGCGTTTGTTGCTGTGCGAAAATCGCAGTAGCAATACTGGCGGTTGAACAGTTCCCTAATAAACTATGGCAAGTGCATTTAAGTTCTGGCCATATCTGTCTGTCAGAAGCTTAAAGTGGGTACATATTTGTACACAAGTTTTATCATGGTGTGCATTTGATAGTTGAAATGTGCGTAGCTCATGGGCATAACTAAGTATTTTATCTTTGAAAGCTGGATATTTTTGGTTATTTTTTATGCATTAGCATGATTGGCAGAAGAGAACAGTCATTAACCAGTGAAATCCAAATGTCCAAAGTTTTAACCTTGACAGCTACCTTTTACCACCTAGATAAGCTAGAATTATGCATATCATGCATCTCTTATGAACTGTCAAGAGAAGTCGTCCACATCTCAGCATACAGTTATGAATCATCTTTATCTTATGGTTATGGCTGGAATTAGAAATTGATGAAATGATGGAAATGTTTCCAACGATATGACAATCAAAGGTAGACTGATTTAATATGCTCTCGGATGGGGGAGGTTCAATGTGATCCCACCCCCTGAACGTTTTTACAGAATGCATACCAAACGATGTGACATAGCCGTACCAAATTTTGCATAGCTGTAGACAATTAAATTGTGGATCGTTTGGCATAAAATATTTAGACGTGCCTTGTATTGTCGCTGGCCTATGGCAGGTCAAAGTCAGGCCATAGATTCAGAGAATAAAATTGCTAAGCAATCGTTCAATCTGATGCAACAGCGGAGCGTTTGATGAAGCCTAACGTTGTCTCAGAAACATTCTCCGAGATAGTTTCTTAAGCAGCTATTAGGCAACAAATCAGTAGCTGAATTAACGAATTGCTTTGAACTAGGATCAAAAACCAAAATCAGTCAAGGTCAAAACTAACCTGTTTTATCACCATCGAGTTCGTTGCATTGAATGCTTTCTGGTGCCCATTTTTGATTTTTTGGTGACAGGAACAGCATGTACATCCTGCATGGACTTTTTAATGGTCAGAATAGGTCACTGTCTTAAATGACGCAGGTAAGCATCTTGTTTTTAAGAACTTACTACGAAGTGTGATCCTTGACGTTTATTCAAATGAAAAACTCAAATCGGGCTCCTGTGATTTTTGCAGCATGACGTTCGAAAGGTTGAACAAGATCATTGACGTTAAATGAGCACGGGTGACCTTTTGCTTAGGACAGGTATCTAGTTTCATGATGTTGCATGAGAAGGTATGGGGCTCTTTGAACACCAATTTGGAGTTTGAGCCCGTCTGATGTTATTTGACCTGAAGGTCATGGCCTAGGAGCCTCAAATTTGACAAGTGAGTGGACGTAAGCACCCTGTGAATTTGGTGTCCCTAGCTTTCTTTGTTTCTGATATCTCAGCAGGGTGCCAAATTTATCACCTCCCCGCCCGAGCAAAGAGTATTCAACCGGCCATCCGGGCGCGTGTTTAAGAAAAGACATGGTACATACAAAAAATAAACAATTTGCAGGAAGCAATTTGCACGCTTAAAGTGTGCGGTAAGCTCTTTGAGTTATTCACTGCCAGTAGTAGCCAACATTGTCAATATGGTGTTTTTGCGATGTTTTGTCCTCTCTACTCCCCCTACCTTCACACTGCCTAGAACCCACTGCACTGGTGGCACAGTCTATGGTTTAATCTCAACCTTTCAAGGAAATGAATTTCTTAGGCAAGGCTCACGATAAGAGGACTTGTTGCTTGCAGCACTGCCCGTTAAGCGTTCTATGAGGTTTTCAAAAATTGTATGGAGTTTTGAACCGAAATGTCCATCTTATAGATCATCAGTACATTTCACAGACCTGGCCTTCTTTGGACCTAAATTTTTCTAGTTTCTGAGCTACACGCCCGCGAAGATGTACAGAGTATTTCGGGAAGGTTATTCCAAGGCCCCTCAGGTATGCCTAACGCTATGCCATTGAAATCCTGCCATTCCATCGGACATGCCGCGATCAAGGCACAAAACATTTACTTGCGTCGTTCATATCTGGCGTTCGTGAGCACGGTTTCCAGATATAACGGCCGTCAATGGGCTCTCAATCAATGTTGTGCAAGGTTTGATGACGTAGTGAGGAGCATATTTACTAAGCAGAGAAGCTGTGCTGTCTAGGGCAGTCTTTTCCATTAAAAGCATGCCAATCAATAATCATAAGTGGGCTTATTTTAGAAAAGCCCATGCATGCTTTAAATTTTTCAAATGTGGCGCATTCTCCTTATGGCTACCTGACACGTGGTTAATACCCATATATTTCTCAGGCCACACGCAGAAAGGCCGGTTCAACATGGTGTTGGTGTGTGGCAACCATTCGAGAGTTTTTTGGGGCATTAAAGTGGGAGGCAATAAAAAGCACTACATACCGCAATGTCAGAACGCCGAGGTAGGCGCCAGCCATAGAACTGAAATGTTGCCATACGGATACTATCTTTTAGCGCGAGCTTAGCCTTGATAGAACCTCGGTATACAAACTAAGCGCTCGGCGGAAGCGTTTATTTGTTGTTAATAATCATCATGCAGTGCAATGACTTGTCGCATGAGGCTAGTACATACTATTTATTGATTAACTGCCACTCGCTTTATCCGGCCAAGAAACTAATATTTGGAAGAAGGAATACCGTGCGTAGTTCTACAGGCACGTCCAATATTCCTGCCACGTCATTCTGGGTCTGTCGTGTGCTTGTCACTTTTCTAGCACATGTTCACCATATTCCCCTCCTTCACATAAATAGCTGGTGGTCCCTCGATGTTTCTGTTGCTTCTTCTCTATTTTATTTAGCTACCCCTCTGTTATTTCAACTACAAGGCACTTGATCCTTAGATTAAAGCGCTACTTGCGAACCAGAAGACAACGCCGTCGACACAGCTGTACTTGCTATCCAGATGAAGCTCCTTTCCCTCCACACCGTATCGACTAGGCTGAACTGAATTTCCTGGTAGTGCAGTATTGTGCTTGGTGCATTTATTCATGCCCAAACCATTTTCAGTCCATGCTTGTAGACGACTACGAGCTTGGCGACGGGTCACAGCGTTGCAGGACAGAGCCAGGCGACGCCTTCAAACATTTCGCCCTGCACTTCGCGAGACGCTCCACCATTTTTACACCTGCCATCAGCGCCGCGGTAAATGTTTTACTGCTGCTTAGAGACGAGCTTGTCTGACGCTGCGCCGGTCCCGTAGCTTGCGCCCGAACCGTCAGGCAGGCCCGTCCCCAGCGGTGATGAGGCTGTTTTACTGCTGAAGCTTGTGGAGAGGATCGTTCGACCGGCGATTAACGCCCGGCGCGACAGGGGTGTGAATTGGGACGAAGCGGGTCGTGCCGTCGGCGACAGGACATCGCGGGCGGTTAGTGTCGTATGGATGCAACTTTGACGATGTAAGTAATGATGATGACGCCGAGTAGGCGTGCACTGCTGTCCAAAAATTTCGGGTTTACCGGCCCGCTATTTACGGAGCTGCTAACCGAAATGGTTCTCAGCTTCAGGTCTGTTCGATAAAATGGTGCAACCATCTAATTACAAAGCTGCTAACCAAGACGGTTCTCAGCTTCGGGTCTGTTCGATAAGATGGTGGAAACATCTCGAGGTTTGTCGCTGCACCGTGAAAACAAATTGTTTTGTGGGCATCTTGCTAAACCACTGCGCACTAACTGTCGTGGGACATCACCCCACCCAGCCAATACAGTTGCAACTTGCTGAGAGCCGGCACTACCAGGACTTACCAGGAAAGAAACCGGACATCAAGAGCAGGGTGGCTGGCAAAGTATAATGAATCACGTTTACCGAAAAGTTTGCCGCGAGCCAAAGTAGTAATCAAATTTTAGGCGACGCATACCTATGGATAAGACATGCCATAGTACAAACCCCTCAGGCATAGATGATTATGTCGTTTATTTGGGTCAACCAGAGACAGATAAATGACGTCGGCATAAGAGTCCTTACGGCGCGTCTCATTAGTAATGTCAGTTGGTGTACAAAATTGGATAGACCGAACACCGATGCCTAACTATTTCATGTTCAGTAACTCACAAAACGCCTTTAGATCACTTTGCTGGACAGCCCAGTTTGCAATGATATATTGCCCACCTAT
Source organism: Pollicipes pollicipes (assembly GCF_011947565.3). Lineage (NCBI taxonomy): Eukaryota > Metazoa > Arthropoda > Thecostraca > Pollicipedomorpha > Pollicipedidae > Pollicipes > Pollicipes pollicipes. The sequence continues at coordinate 17,804,447 of NW_023596136.1, read as the reverse complement.
CTGTATCACACATTTTAAAGGCTGTGAATGATTTCTGCCACCCTATTTAGAGAACAGATCTTACATGGCTCACTGGGGCATGAATGATGCACCAGGCTTACATCGCACCGACGCATTTCTACAATCAACGAAGAATATTTTTATGAGCAATTGGTTCATTGCCTACAGCTAGATATGGTGGTATCACGTGGCTAAACGTGGCACCTGCCCACTAGCCACTGCACAACTACGCATGTCTCCTGTGGCCAAGCGAGCTTAGCATGTTGGCAATATCAATAAAAATGTTAAGAAATGAGCAGTTAACATCCCTAGACACATATGTTCAGGTGTATATTTTGTTTATGTTTCTGCAACATGGCCAAAGCCATTAAGCTGATACAGTGATATACTACAGTATACAACCAAATATTACAGCTACAGTCAAATACTAACTTACAGAATTATTACCGCTATTCATTCTTAACGCACGCAACGATCTGCGGGCAATAATGGGGTAGTCATTTCAAAAGTGATTTAAGCCATCTACTCAGCACGTGCTCAAACCATTCGCTCAGACGTGTCAGATCTTGTCAGGGAAGTGACAGCTGCGGTAAACAACAGCGGCCATTTGAAGGAAATGCTCCACATTTGCAGACATTGAAGAGAGCGACAGACATGATGAATTAGGCTCGCTTATAACTATAAGTATAATTCTTAGTGGAAAAGACTGCTCTAGACAACACGAGCTCTCTATGCATTAAATGTTCTTCTCAATAGGTTATTGCCTGATTGCGACATCGAACTTCGCAAAACACTGATTGGGTCAGTTAACGGTCGTTATAGCTGGAAATCGTGCTCACGAATGTCAAATATGAGCGTTCCGACTGACCACGCCGACCTATTTTTCTCGGCCTTGATCACCGCACGGCGAATGGAATGACACGATTTTGATGACCTTATTATGGCGCCATGGATGCCTGGGTAATCTTGAAATACTCTGCACGAAATAGTCTGCATAATTTGGCGGGCGTATAGCTCAGAAAGTAAAGAGCCTTAGGTTTTAAAGGGAGTGCTCCGCGTTTGTATGGGGGTTTGAACTGAAATGACCATATAAAGGACCTTCTGATGCCGGGCACGGCCCTGCCCTTTTGAACACCTATAGCCGTCCGGCTCATGAGCGTAAAGGCCGCAAAGATATGAAGGGCAATTTGGGAGAGATTTTGAAGGTTGCCTTCGCATTTATGACGTCATAATAACGTCATTCATATCGAGCCATTTTATAAGCCATGCCGTGATCAAGGTCAAGAAAAATATAATGGTCGGGTCATTCATATCTGGCGTCCGTGGGTACGATTTCCAAATACAACGGCCGCCAACTGTGTCTGATCGGTGTTGTGCAAGGTACGATGAGAAAATTGTGTTGTCTTGAGCAGTCTGATGTGCGTAAAGTATAACGATAGTTAAAGGTGAGCTGGTATCGTCATATCTGATGCTTAGTTCAATATGTCAATATTTATTAATTACCTATTTGCAAAATATGTCAATATTCAACATGTCAATAATTCAATAATCCTACCCAACCTAACAAATGTGAAACATTCCATTTGAAGGGAGCGTTCCACATTTGCATGGCGTTTTTATCTGAGGCACACATCTTGAAGATCTTTCGGTGCTGCTCACAATCGTACCCTTCTTTAGACCTAAGCCGCTCTAATTTACTAGCTACACACCCGCGAAAACGGGGAAGGTGTATGGGGGAGGGTATTTGAACGTTATCTTGGCACTCATGGCGCCATAATACCCTCATTTAAATCCTGCCATTCCAAAAGTCATGTGGCGATCAAGGCCAAGAAAAATATGATTGTCAATGCGTTCACATCTGGTGTGCGCGAGAGCGATTTTCAGATGTAAAGACCGTCAATGGGCTCTAAATAGATGTTGTGCTAGGTGTGGTGATATGCTACATGAGTACCAGCCGTCAAACGTGACTAAATTGCAGCCTTGCTATCATTCAAGATAAAAATTAGGCCATGTTTGATATAAGCAGCGAACATTGTTATTCTGACGACCAGTACTGGGCATTGGCCAAAGTCATACACCTTGCACCTTATCCAGACATTGGCTACAATTGACATCAAACAATTATCAATGAGGTTGTATGCATGATGCAGAGGTCAGCAGGAATGATAGTGCTTTTCTGATGTACGCATTGGCACTATCAACATATGTTGCTCCCCATTTCTGCTTCTGTTCATTTGCCGCTGCAGGTGAAGAGCTTTGAATGCATAGAATAAGCAATATCGAAAGTTGGAAACATTAACATTTAGCACATGATGATTACATTACAGAAAAAAAACAACAACAGGTGATCGCATCAGTCATGATGCAGGAAAGCATATCAGATGAGGTGTTACCTTCACCACATCTAGATTTGCACGCAAACATTTCACTATAGTTGACATGACATGAAAATTTCCAGAAAGCATGACACTCCAGCACCGATAATTGTAGATGTACAAAATCTGCTAATATCCTGCAAATCACGAGCCTGCGAGAACATCACGGTAGAAACGCTTTGGAAATGAGGTCAAGAGAACATCTATCGGAACGTTAGGTAATGGGTAAGTAGCTTAGCATCATCAGCAGCAATAAGTGTCCACGCAGTCACTGGCGACCATGCGAGCCTGCCTTCATCGTCTTAGTATGTAGGTATTTAACTTGGTATTCTTGCATAATTCATCTTACCTGAAACCCCTGCAAAGAATTTGGGGAAATAACTGGAATAAAAAATAGTTCATTGGCTTCAATGTTTTGTTATAAAAATGAACTTAATTAGGATTGCAAAGTCTGCTGATAGACAATACAGATGTCGCTTGACATAGTCTGCGCATGTGCCGATAATGAACAAATATGTGTACATTACTGTGATAGTGTCAGACAGGTAACCCAGGTCAATGGAAAAATGCACAAGTATTTTTATTTGTTTGTCCGATATCAAGTTTTGTTATTAATATACTTATAATACAATACATATAACACAACTATCTTATTCTGTATTGTCCGATATCAAACAGTGTGGCCCGTTTCATACACGTGGTATAAAAAGAGCGAGTCCCACACCTAATTAGGTTACCTTACCATTATTTCTAAAAGTAGCAGTAACCACGCATACCAGCTTTGCTTTCACGGGCCAAATGGGCCAAGCTGAGACCTGCAGTGAGTTCCTTACCATTGACCAGCAACAGTGGTGTTCCATAAAAGCGACACACAAGTGAAGCCAAAATTCCTGCAAAGTCAACGCCTAGAAAATATCAAAACAGCATTCACATGCGTGCTTGGCAAAGCATTCTTTGAAGAACAGCCAAATGCAGCATAATCTTCGAGAAGCATGTATCCTTTACTGGCAAATAACAAATAATTTGCAAACCATTAGAAATCACCTCAACGCACTGGTGACAACCCAAAACCATAAGCAAATTAGGGGGAAGTTTTGGCCGTGGAACGCGATGCGACATTCTCCGACATGCAGCGGGGGACATCATACTGAACCTGTTGCTGAGACCTATCTGGTGGAGAAAACTGGTAAGTACATGACGTTCCATTCCGAGGAAATGGGCTAGGAACAGGCGCCACGTCCGAGCGCCACTTCCGCGGACAATGCTTTTAAACAAGTGGGTTCTGATAGCTGAAGTGGCGCGAAGTGCTCACTCCTTGTAGTTGGGGGGTGTACTCCAGGAATTTCATACAAGCATGTAGGAGGTGCGCTTTCCACAGAGTACTTCACGAATTGAGCTTGTATAGCTTGTTTCAGTCACGCCTGGCTCCCTAGAATCCGGCGCGCATTCCAAACCGCTGTTTTCAACCAAAAACGCAAAAGCATCATTTGGTTTCCCTGTAGGAATTGAATCAGGACGCGACGCCTGCCTCCAAGTGTAAGCCGCACAAGGACAGCACCCTTAAACGGCTCGAGATGTTTCAGGCGGTTACTAAGACGACACTTTCCTTTCTACTTATCAAAATCTGGGGGAAAGTTCGTCGTGTACATGGTATGTTCATTCTAATTCTGCCCGTTCAATCAAATGGGAAGGGTGTGATTAGCACAGTTGTTCGGCGAAAAGGTTCGTGAGTTTCAATGCAAATTTGAAGTAACCGTGGACTTGTAAATCCTGTCACTCAATTGCATTTGCATCCAGGGTGTGCGTTTTTCGGTTCGTGGCATTCATTGCTGGCATCTCCGCCGGATAAGCGAAGTCGACGTGATTTACCATTGGTGTGAATCGTTTTCTGAGCGAAATGCGCGTCATTCCTTGCTTTTTACGTGAGATGCGATCATTAATGCATCACTTCAACGAGAACTGAGTCACGCATCTTGAAAAAGTTACGCTTTCATCATTCCGCTGTTTCGTAAGGTGCGGCCATTTTGCAGAATATCTGTGTTGCGCATGGTCGTTAACTTCACTACTCAATGTCAAATCCTGATGATTTGTCCCATGCCCTTGTGCTTCCCATTATATGCATCAGTGTATATTCTAACGATGCACAATGCTTCAAGCATGGCTTTTTTGCCATCACAACGTCCCAAATCGCGCGAACCACCGACAAAAAGCATGTCAAAAAAGCTGCGACTCCCCAACGCTGCTGACAGCCGTCTCCGTTCGAAAACCCTCACGGCAAAGCTTGAAAAGAAAGGCAGAGAAAGCGAGCGCTATCAATATGTCGTAGCCAGTGCATTTCAAGTCAATGAGTCGTCATGAACCACCAATGCTGACCTGTGGTACGTCGTAGTAAAGTATGCTGCTGCGCTTGCCTTTCGCTGTTCTTTGACATCTTATCAGCTAAACTTAACACATGATTTGACTGATCGTGTAAAGCTGTCCTAAGGTGAGTAATGCGGTATGCTAATCGTAAAAGCCGATGTTATCCGGAAAGATTAACCCGTTCTGCGCTAAGTGTATCTGTATGTGCCTTACACACTCCGGTTCAGCTGCTCTAAGCGACGGGAATCTTGCTTCTACGCATTCCACCTGCAAGGGTCTATCCCGTCAGGCATGGTTTGTTGGCATTTAACCCGCGCTGAAAAAGTTGACACTTTACTTATGCTATGGTATATTCCGGCTATGGTTGACTCCATGTGACCACAGCCACTTTTAGGTCATCTAAGAGGTTTCCGCTTGCTTCGCCGCGCGCCGGGGTGACACTGCTGGCGTCGGTAGCTTCGCCGCCGACGATCTAACGTCCACGCGGGGCTTAGCAGTATAACGTAGATCTCAATTAACACAGGCATGTGACCAAACTCTTCTTCGGGATGGGGTGGGGCGGCGGGCGGGGGGCAAAGATTACGTTTTCTTCGAGCTCCTGCGCATTTTGACCACTGTAAAATGACCTACTCTCTGGTGTAAACACCGCGTCACTTTGGGGGGGGGGGGGGAGGTGATGGCTCCCTCCCTTGGCTACGTACATAAGATAGCATCTTTCAGCTGTTTAACATTCACGGACCACTCCTTCCCATTGGCCATGTACTGATCTTCCACACGCTATATTCATTGATGTTCGAGCTCTGAGACACGCATTCGTCAGCTTGGCTCTCGCATAGCCTGCTTCCCTGACATATTCGTAATCCGTCTTCCTACTTAATGTAAAACACGCCTTCCTCCCTCGCGCACTGTGACAGCATCAGTGCATGCATTTGCGTCGTATCGGTATCGGCGTCGTTGGCGATATCGGTATTTTTTATTCTCCCTACATACTACGAACACAATGGTTTTATTGAAGTGCGGTTTCATTTTGTTTGGCTATATATAAACATACTTTATCTTCGAATCCGCAACTCCGGTGCTGGTGATGTTAGACTGCGGATCATGCACCACCTTGGGGGTGAACTTTGGTTGTTTATCATGGGCATATGTATCTTCGAGGTGATGAAGATGCTACGCAATCATTGTTTGGTCTTTACAGGAACCGGAACAAGAAGCGTTGCGCAGGTTATGGTCTGAGAGCGACCTGCAAAGGAAAGGCGCACAACCACTCAAAAGAGACTGCAGCAGTTCTAAAGTACAGGCGTATCGGGAAGTCAGTAAAGGGGAGGCTGCTTGACCTGTCCACCGACCAGCTCTTGAGACACTCAAGGTGCAGCTTCAGCAAAGGGGAGGCTGCTTGACCTGTCCACCCACCAGCTCTTGAGGCACGCAAGGTGCAGCTTCAGCAAAGGGAGGCTGCTTGACCTGTCCACCCACCAGCTCTTGAGACACTCAAGGTGCAGCTTCAGCAAAGGGGAGGCTGCTTGACCTGTCCACCCACCAGCTTTTGATAAACTCAAGATGCAGCCCCAGGACGACCATGGGAGTGACTATCCCTTTGGGGCGGCCGATCGCCCCGTCGTGCTTGACATACGATTCGTGTACAGGCTAGTTAGTGCAAGGCATCACGAACATCGGCAGGGTTTTCTAGTAAAAAATCTGGGATGCAAAATGCTTTCGTTAATCCGTTCTTGTCACGTAACTTAACAGTCCGAAGATAAATTTTCTGGAATGTCGGAGATGCGGCTGCATCACATAAAACAACGACTTACGTTGCAACGACTGCCAACAGCGTGATTACATAAAACAAGCGACGTTCCAGTTGAGATTACAATGGCATATGGGCCTTTGGCTATGATGTACAACTGTTTCCTGTCTATGGTTTGCCAGGGGTGGAGCTGAATGTTTAGGGTAACGAGATGATAATTGCACATGTATAATCTTGCATATCACCACCTGTCAGTGAGCTGGCTCATCGATTGAAGTAACTGTTCCAAGCATGACATGGGCATACTAAGTGATCTCTGATAGCGCTGTTCTGACAGGCTTGTGATGTCATGAATTCATCCGAAAACGCTATTGACTTGGCTGCAGCATTATGCGATACACATCAAGATAACCGGTTGTCTCAGATTGTTTCCAGTAGGTGTGTATAATTAACATGCTTGAAGGACATGTTCCACATTTGAAGACATTGAAGCAAACATCAGATATGATAAAACAAGCTCACGTTTATCTATTAGTATATTGCTAAGTGGAAAAGACCGTTCTAGACAGCACAATTTTCTGCTTGGTAAAAGTACTCTTCATTTTGTTATGGTTTGTTTACGTCGTCGTAGCTTGCAAAAGATTGATTGAGAGCCGATTAAAAGCCTTTATATCTGGAAATCGCGCTCACGAACGCCGGATATGGAGGCCTCGACAGTTCTAATTGTCCCGGCCTTGATCACCGCATGGCTTATGGAACGGCAGGATTTGAATGACGGTATTATGACATCATTAATGCCAATGTGACTTCGAAATACTCTCCCCGATATACATTTTCCTATTTTCGGGGACGTATAGCTCAGAAACTAGAGGGACTTGGGTCTTGAGACAGGTAAGAATGTGAACAGCGTTGAAAGGTCTTCAACGTGGCTATTTCAGTTCAAATCTCCATATAAATGTGGAACGCTCCCCTTTGTATTACATACCGTCTGCGTCCCTAACTAACTGGCCTGCGTTGGGACACGCGCAGTACGATATCGTTTCAGGCGTACTTGTGGTCGACAGTGTACTTATTATTCTTAAAGTTCTGGTGTACTTCGATCTCCAACTCAAATGCACCATTGTATGGCAACATTCCCGCAACTAGCTCGTCACCCTGCTTTGTTTTTCGCTGTTGGCTAGGTGGTAACTAATCACGGAACCATTCTCATGCGTCCTACATCTCCACCTACGCCTGGTTCGCACCGTATTGGACGACTGCATGCAACAGATAACGGCAAATATACCTGCTAAAAAGCGTTGCTGCATTAGACGACGCATGCGAATAAGCACACAACGAATCACGTAAATTGCATTCCGTCGTCGGGTAGTCGAAATATCTACTCAGCTCGCCATGATCGAGTTCATGCCAGCCCTCTGTTCCCAGGCTGTACTACACCATGTTCCCTTCTCAGTTTGGCAGAGCATTCAGAGAGCAGGTGATTGCGGAACTGGAGAAGATTGCTGGCGGTCATGCGCTGAGCGTCCTTTCGACGTCGGAAGCGGGGGACATTGTCGCACGAGGCCTCGAAACTCTCCTGGGCATGCTCGCCAGCGGTAGGTGTAATCATGTCCCCCGATGGGTTCGCTGACTCGTCACGTGCCGATCAGGACAGATGATGTGTCGACATTGCCTGTACCAATACTGATGTCATGCACACACCATATGATGTTTGTGCAGCGTGGGGTGGACGAGCCTGGAACGAGCGCGACATTTGCCAATTTCTGCCGTGTCGATCATTTATGACACCAATTATTGCCTCAGACACCTTAGACAACCAATAGTAAGGGTTTTGATTATTGCGGTACCGAGTTAGCCTTTCTTTGCGGGCTTAACGGCGGCTATCACACAGGTGTGATGTTTGTGCGCTAGTTCATAAGTACTTTTGGGAGCAAATTGTCGACAAATTAAATTGAGCATGCGCTCAAGCCGGTGGTACGTGTAAAGGAATCCAACTGAACACACCACCGACCAGATTCTGGTTTTCAGACTGAGACCCACGCCTTCTAGGACATTCAGCCATACTTTGGATCACTGTGAATAGCACCTTCCACCTTGACGTGTCGTGTGAGTCCTGGGTTTTCACATCCCTCGACTGCACAGGTAACGTGGCTCTGACGCGGTAGAGACTGGTCGATGATGCCACGCGGCTTGGAATTGATTTTCGAAGCTTATTTACTCCCAGCGCCTCTTTGAATTGCGCTGACATCAGCCTCGCTTCGGAGATGCCCGAGCGTCCCTTTTCACAGTGCCTGTCAGCTCTGCATTCCGCTCTCGTCGTGCATGACACGGCACAGATCGAGTAAAGTTTTGTTTTCCACAGATGTGTCTGGCGGCTGTAGCTGCCGCAGTCCGGCTGTCATCCACACCGACGACTCACGGAATGAACGGAGCGCCCTGGCCAGAGCCTGGCCTGAAACCCGGCTGCTGCTGTGCCCTTTCCAGGCTCCACAGGCACCCTGGCGGTGGCTTTTTGATGCGGTGCATGACATCGACCACCTGGCATGTGAAGTATTTTATCCCAACGCTGCAAGTGCTACTGTAGCGCTGAAGCTCTGCATCTCTCGTAACTTGTTATTCATACCTTATAGCCCAAAAGGCTGCTGTAGGCGGCAACATTTCCCTGTTTAGTACATATGTTTCTCAATACGTCATTGTTTGGTCACGTCATCGTATCTTACACAACATTGATTGCGGGCCAATTGGTGGCTGTTATTTCTAGAAATCGTGCACGCGAACGCCAGACTTCAACGAATTAATGGTCTCCTGGGAATAGTCTGCATGTCTTCGCGGGGGTGTAGCTCACAAAATGGAACGGGTTAGGTCTGAAGAAGGGAAGGGCTGTGAACTGCACCGAATTATTTTCAAAATGGCTCTTTCAATTCAAAACCCCATACAAATGTGGAACACTCCATTTAAAAGACTCATTGGCGGTGTCTTGCCCATCGAACGGTCACATTTCGACGTCGCTAAAGAGAAATGACTATCATTTGGGCACATTTGATGTTTTAAAGAGATAGTGTACGGAATGGCGAGTGAATTGCTCGTAAATACAGTCAATAAATCGGTGCACTCGATGACGTAAATGTTGCTGCAATGCTGGCGGTAGTTTCGACGACGGCGTGTTGAACGTGTCACCGGCGTACCAAATACCGACATTCCCGACTTACCCCACCACTGCTGACGCAACCGTGCGTCACACAAACTTGTACCGGCCACGCGAAATGTAAACAGTACGTCGGTCAGCTTTTTAAAGTTAAATTCACATCTTTACCGGAGACTGGCTCCTCCACCGGAGTTGTGGATAAAACGAGAAAAAAAAACACTTCGAAAACGGGCAAATCCATCTCGACCCCTCCTCAGCGCGTGACTCATCGCAAATGTTGCACATTGCGATTCTTTGTCCAACCGCCTATTAAACGGTGCCAACTTCTTGCTGCCCTGGCTGCTCCATACCGACCTGTCGTCACAGCTAAGAAGGACTGGCCGCCGGCTTTGGCGCTGGTCACATTTCCTGACTACCCATGCAAAACGAACGGACCTAAAGCCGCCCACGCCAGAGCCCTGGACTGCAAAGGCTCGAAAGTTAACTGTGGAAACCGCCTTGTGCACCAGTGCATCCTGTGCAACTTGCAGGCACGCGTCTCACATCGCTAGCCTTGCAGACGTGTGAAAAGACAACAGACGCCTCACGCAGAGCATGCAGACAGGTGAGACCCGTCGGCCTTTGCCCAACGACCGATTTCACGACGGATAGCCTTTCGAACGGTTTACACATAGCCCAGGCACATAACATGGCCACCATGTGACAAAGCGACGCGCTTTCTCTTTCAATGTTTGTGTGATGCACTGTTCAACAATCCAGAGGCGTAGTTATGAAAGATAAACTGGTGGGGCCAAACGGGGATCATGGCTTAAGTTAGCCTAAAGCGCTACCGAAAGCCGGATCTTCCATAATCTGGCCCGCCTTTCGGCCCGGGGCCCAACCAACTAAATGAGAAGTTACTCCACTGGAACAATTCTTCCCCATAACACAGCGCATCACGGAGTGCTTACAGCTTTGCCTTTGATTTCAGAACCTTTGCCTAGTCGCACTGAAGGACATTTTTGTCGAGGTCAGACGTTCTTGAGCACGCATGACTACCTAAAAAATTAACGCGAACTCCCCTTGCACGCGTACCCCTTGGTAGCTTGCGCCATCGCAACCATGCCTGCTTGTCCGAATTGCCGTAGCTGGGTGGGCAGCCTCATTCCGCCTGTCCTCCATCACACACCCTCCTCAAAACGACGGAACAAACACAGCATCTGAAATGATAAAATAAAGACCAAACACAACATGAGGTAGGCCTGTCGATTTACTACTCTGAGTCATTATCTGTACTCCAAGTGACGGACGCCTCACAATGACGCCTGACGCCTGCCGAGGCAGTCAGGCGCCCGTCACCGGCAATGCTCGGGGCAAGACAGGGGAGCCACTGGCGTCGGAGCGAGGTAGCAGAGCGACTTGGTGTCGGGGCGAGGTAGCAGAGCGACTTGGTGTCGGGGCGAGGTAGGAGGGCGGCTGGTGGCGGGGCGAGGTGGGAGAGCGACTGGTGTCGGGGCGGGTGGCACGGGAGGCACAGACGTCGGAGCAACAGGCGTTGCACAACAGCAAGTCCACAGCGTCTTCGCCGAGTGGTCGATATCACCGCGGGAGCCGCCGATTCGGCCTGAGGATATGGCCGCCTCTCAGTTTGATCGAGCATATGCGCCTGGAGCCGACACCGACGATCAGTCCAGTCAGATCCCACCGGCGAGTGGAGGCGTTGGCACTGATGTCCAAGGGACGGAGTGGGCGTGCCGCAGCGTTATCGCGGGGAATGCGCGATGGTGTGCCGGAAAGAATACTCCAGGGAATGTCCGAACAAGATTTGCGCTCCGTCGGCTAGGAGAATGATGCACTGTTCCGGAAGTGCGATGGAGAAATCATCGTTGTTCAGGCCCAGGTCTGTTGTATGTAGTCAGGACCAGGCGTTTCGCGGGTTTAACAGCGCTCTTTGCGTGGTCATTTGACCTAGGGCGCCAGGGTTGTTGATATTTCGTGACAAGTGCTCCAACGTTGAAAGAACCGACGTACCGTGCAGGATGTGAACTGCCAGCTGCCGGCCGTTCTCAGCGGAACGGACACTGTAGGGTCTGAGAAGTTAAAGCGTAAGATGTGAGCGAGATGTTCTACTGATACTGAATTACGATGACACGAAGTGTCAAGAGGCCACCCAGACTATTCACTGACCGTGTAAAATTGTCAAGACCATCTGCTGTGGCCCTTGGTCGTTGTGATATCCGACCTGTATTTCTTTTTGTTTTGTCTCGTCTCTACCATTTCGAGGTTTTTGCTGCCCATGTTCAGCTTATGGGTTTAAAAAACGAACATGCTTGCATGTGTTACGCGGCAAACACGGGTAGCAATGCAACCAAAATCGGCACAGCACTAGCTATGCCAGGCAATTTGAACGACCTGATTCTCTTAGATAGCGGTTACGTCGTTCGGATCGGCATTCGGGCAAAGTTACGCGACAAAAAAAGCACACAAAAAGACACAGGCATTAACCTAACCAACACGGTTTTTATTCTGACATTGAAAACGAAATACAACGACGCACGTCAAGACACTTTGACAGTAAACTAAGACAAGACATCCTACCAACCCGTCAAACTGTGTTACCAAAATCAAAGGACATCTGCCCACAAACAAGGCGAAAAAGCTATATGGGAAATTATCTCTAGATATGTTCAAGACCACAAAATAGACATCGTCATATATTTTCGTGACAAGAAAATATCTAACTCTCTTATGAGAAACAGTCCTGGCAAACCCAACAAACTAAAATGCATCAATGTAGTGTATGAATTTAATTGCAATATCGAAGGCTGCAAACTTCGTTCCATACACTACATTGATGTGACCACGACACTCTCAAGACGCCAGACAATGCATTTACGTGACGGCGCACCTCTGGACCACATGCGACACGAACACGACGTGATATTGACACAACAACTGACAGAAAACAGTGACATATTACGGATGTGCAATGACAGAAGACGCCTTCAAATTTGGAAAAGCATATTCATTAGCGAACTCTCTCCGGCCCTAAACAGACAAACTCTTGCACAACTCTTGAACTATTAGGTGGTGGGCGGTGAGCACAATTGATGTGATTGTGGCAATATTGTTCTCATTGAGTCTTTTTAGTGTTCTCGTTATGAGTGTTTCTTATATGTATCAAAGAGAAGGTAGGACCCTGTTTTACTTTAACTTGTCATGCTTGATTTGTGTTCTCCGTACCAAAAGATGTTTTCCAATAGAAGTGCACAATTTTTTTCCTTTAAAACTCGAAACTTATTTTTTGTGCCACTCAGCCTTCTCCGAGGATGAGACATGATCTTGAAAAGTTAGAATGTAAGGAGCCATGAATATATGAGTAATTTTGTGCGAACCATCTTTAACACGCGCCCGGGTGGCCGGCTAGGTATCCTTCGCTTGGGTGGGATGGGGGTCAATTGGATTCCCCTGAGATCTCGGGAAATAAGAGAGCTAGAGACATCAAATTTACAAGGTTTATTGATCTGCACGTGAACTCACTTAGGTCAAAGTTTGAGCTTCCTAGATTATGACATTCAGGTCAAATAAGGTCAAACAAGGTGATGTTCCAGATTGGTCTCAAAATTGCCCCCAGAACCTAGCAACTGTTTCTAGGCAAAGATCACAAGCCCATTTGAGGCCAATGACCTTGTTTGACCTTTTGAAGGTTATGGCGACCAAAATCATACAAGACTGCTCCGAGTTTTGCATTTGAATAAGCGAGAAAGATTACGCAAGGCTGTATGGTCCTAAAACAAAGTGTCGGCGCGGGTCATCTTAGATCAATGACTTGTTCTGACCTCTAAGAAGTCAATGAAAGATGCATAATGCGGTTCCCGCTGTCAATATATTCGAACTTGCTTGAACACACCCAGGTCAAAACCAACCTGTTTTGTTACTCTGGGGCTTGCTGTATGGGATAGTTTCTGGTGCTCATTTCGAGTTGATTGATAGCAGGAACTGCATTATACATCTTCCGTAGACTTCTTGGATGTCAAAATAGATCATTGACCTAAAATGACCCAGGTCAACATTTTGTTTTAGGAGCATACCGCCTAGCGTAATCTTTGTCGCTTAGTCAAATGCAAAACTTAAAGCAATCTTGTATTTCTTTGGTCACCTTGACCTTCAAAAGGTCAAACGAGGTCACTGACCTTGAATGAGAATGTGAGATTTTGCTTAGAAACGATTGTCTAGGTTCTGAGGGCACTTTGGAGACCAACCCGTAACTTGACCTTGTTTGACTTTTTGACCCAAAGATCATGACCTAGGAACCTGAAACTTTGACCTAAGTGAGTTCACGTGCAGATCAATAAACCTTGTAAATTTAATGTATCTAGCTTTCTTAGTTCTTGAGACCTCAGGGGGGTCAAATTGACACCCACCCGAGCGAAGAGTATCTAGCCGGCTACTCGGGCATGTGTTAACATCTTAAAAACATCTGCCTTTCCTTTATTTTGTTCTGTCACCAGCGCAGATTTTCGGCCCAGTTACCTACCATTTAAACCTAAATGTCAAAGAACGTTGTGTTACTGCATTGCTCACCTAACCTTGTGAGCCTGCTAGGCTTAACGCTGAATTTAGAATTTGAGTTTTCTTGGCATGATGAATGTTTCAACGCTCTTCAGTTTCCAAAAGACTGAACGCGTGACATCAATTTTCGACATTTTTAACTCACCATCCACATTAGGTGAGGGGTTTGGTGGAAAAATATCTTCAGCCCAAAGCCGACGAAACTGCACGTGTGTAACATGCAGACCATGTGCGTTGCAATGTACCGGATGCAATGCATCCTTGAAATAGAAATACGATACAGATATACCACAAGATACCAGTCAATAATATACTTACAGAAGGGCGGACGCAGAGGGGACAGCAATAATGGCAAAACGGTCGTAGTAATGGACAACCACGGCGTCATGATGTCCGCATCGAGGCACACAGAGTCGCCCTGGATCATTGGTGTCTAGATCAACTGATCGCAGCACGATGTAGTCGAGAAGGCGTCAGCTGTCTTCGACGGACCAGAACCACGCGTCCCAAAAACGCGCTCACCAGTGCCAGGAAGCGAATCGGTACGTGTAGCCTGATCGGCCCCCGCCCCCTCCCCTTCCATCGGTGCGCAACGGTGAGGAGCTAATTCGGTCGGCTCGAAAATCAGCCGGTTGGCTACTGCCGGTGAAATGGGTACAGATTAATTGGACATTGACGATACTTCTTTTAAGGTACTTTGATCAACACCTAACTAAATTTAAGAACTCACTGCGGTATCTTTTCAAAAACATTTCATTATTTCAGATGGTGATCGAACGTCGTTTCTTACGGCACATGCTCAACGGATGTAATAGCCTGCATTCATTGCTGCCTATAATTAATTATCCATACAACCGTTGAAATTTGCGCCGAGTTTTTCATGATAGCATGCATATACATGATAATAGTTGCGAAGCATTTTAGTTTGATTTACCCCATTAGAAGTATGGCCTGGCAGTGCGCCAAGACCCTGGGCGCTATGGCATAGCTGACCCAACCTAAGCAAAGTTTCGGGACACCTGTCAAACTAATAGCGGTTTGACATTAAGGTGTACAGATATGTTCAGAATTCTTACGAATCAGCTTAAAACTGGTACCCTAATAACCTTAAGCCTACGCATTTCAAAACTTGAAAAGATAAGGTAGGAAATATGAAACAACACAAAACAACATAGTTTAAAGTTCAAGGTAAAACAGAGCGAACCGTTTTGATGGAGCTCAAAGTGTGCAGTCGCAGACTAGCACCCACACTTTTAAAAACCTCAAGCTTGGGGTATATAATATCTCGCCAAGTTTTGTATGTCCGACTAAGCTTTTCGTAGTTTCAAATGCATGGGCCAAGTTTCTATCAACCTCCCAGTTTTTGGCCAAATCGTGATAGCCGAAATATCTATCGAACGTTTCATAAATTAATATTTTTCTAGCTTGACAACTGTAGTTTTGGGGCTAAAAGTATTGGTGAGGACCAAGATTCCGTCAATATCTTGACTAGCGATTAGCCTTTTAGGTCTAGTTAGTTGGTATTATCACTCGCACTGGAATGGGCGGCGAGGGTGTGGGGTCGACGCGACCACCCCGCCATGGAAGTCGCACAAACGTATCAGTTGTTTCATTCTGAGCATATTCGTATGTAGTTTGGTGTGTTCTGAGCATAACTTTATAACGTAGATGTCCGTTAATGTAACAGCTGACGTCCCCACCGCCATGATCGGCGGCTTTGCCGGTTGCTGCCCGTCGCCCGAAGATTGTCGCGCAATGTTTACAAAAAGGCCACTTTTCAGAAGCCAGATGCTATGGACATATTTTGATGTCCAAACACAGGTAATGCATACCCCGACTGACATAAAAAACTTGGGCACGATTGCGAAACGTGTCGCAAAGACATCCTCAAATAACTTTAGGGAGGGAGAAGGCGCATCGACGGTATTATCCACCTCATCGACCCTCTTATGAGGGGAAACTTAATTAGTTTGATAGCAAATGGAAGGAAAAGCATGCATAAGCCATAGCAATGCATCTGCCTGGATATCAGCACCCGCTTCAGCGCCTCAGTTGCTCCAGGGGGCCATTGTCGCCACTGGAAATGCTTCGTTTCGCGTTGTTCATGTTGGGCTTGCGGGCAGGGAGTAAATCTGGGCCCTTCACAGCTGGAGTAGTTGAAACTTCAAGCTGCCTTCAGAGCCCTGTTGCGGTAAAATGCTTCAAAAGAAACCCCTGGCTCATAAAATCTTGAACAGGCACGGCAGGTAGGCACGAAATCATGCCGCACTGCGGGTCTCGGCCGATTTCATTAAGAAATATTAATGAGGCGATAGCCGTTGTATTCTCGTTTCGCGGTGCACCGCGACACGATACTGCGCAGGAAATCATTAGCAATGCGAATCCGCCAAACATAACACTTTTGGCGTCTTAAACTTCATTCCAGCTTATACCGCGCCACAAGTTTGTTGAGATCCGTAACGATGACAACGACATCACAGGATTTTGTAGAGGCATCGAATTTAGCACTGCTGGAATGTTAGGCATTAATATAAATATCTACTAAATTGCTCCAGTTGATTTTCGTTACATATGTAAGTAGTAAAGTTAGTCAAGATCTTACAGCAAACACTTCGTTCTTGGACTATTTTATATGAATTTTATAGGAGGCCGTATTATGGATAAAGCTGCATTAGCCCAGCGGTCTAGCTAATAAGACGTCATATCCAGTAGAAAATCTCATCTCCCACGAGTACGTCACTGGTTGCCAGGTTCACATATCCTACTTTTGATAATTCTCCGATAAGTCGTCGTGGCGAAATATCGTAGCGGACGCAGCCTCTGGCGGTCCATATAAGTTAGACCGTGGCTGAATCATTCTAAAACGCTTCAGCAATGACACAAAACTAGACCAGCGTTAAAAAATAAATCAATTGTGCAATCAAAACATGCAGAATGCAGCAAAAGCAGAAAGTGCTCCCACGAACATGAGTGCGGAGCTCTAAAAGTTTGACGAGCTCGGTTGGCTACCCTCAACGGAACATTACATCGCAGTTTACGCTTTCTTTGTTCCTTTTACCTGTGACAAAACGATAAGAAACTTTTATGATTTTGAGGTCATACTTTATTATTTTACTTGTATTTACTCAATCTCCAGAAGACTGAGAGGGAGGGCAAACTCACGGCTGAGGAGTCAGTTTGGGCTGTGGGGGGGGGGGGGGGATGGCAAAAGCTGACAACCTAAAAGAAGATAAAATGGCATCCGTGATATAGATAACCTAAATGCTGCCAGCCGAAGACTTAATACGAGTCTTGTTGTTCTTCATGTGGGGCATCTTAAAAAAGTTTTACACTTGTGGCCTTGCACGGTCGTATTCAGCAGTATTAAGTTAAATCTATCCGGACTGGGACATAATTTTTACGAAAGTTTTTACAGACCTGACGCCTCCCCGACACGAGAAAATATATTTGCCCGAGCTGGCTCTGTTTTGACTGCGAGCTGGCCCTGTTTTAACTTCAAGCTGGCCCCATTTTGATTTTAAGCTCATCCTGTTGCAACCCTAGTCAGGGCATATTTTGCGCTTTATTTGACAATCTTAGAATATTTATACTTTGAAAAATATCCATTGTTAGATAAAATGGCCTGATTATACACATTGCGGTGGTGAGAAGATGAAATATATTTGAAGATTTGGGGGTGGTCGTGTGTCACTGCATGTGTTTGTGTGACATTTTTCATAGACACCCAATATTACTCTCGTAGTATTTTACTAAATGGCATCTTATAATCTGATATCAAACACATATGATATTTGCATTGTGTTTGTGACATGTGCGTGTGCTTATCATCATAGTGTACGCTGTGCGTGTGTATTCTGTGCCTGACGGTGCTACCGTTGTTAGCTGTGAAACCCGTCTCATCAGTAAGAGGTTATAGGAGGTAAGAGGTCATAAGAGGTTATATATAAGTCTTCTTATATGCAAGGGAAGTGTATATGCATGCATAAGTGAGCATAAATGTATATATGTATATATAAATGTATGTATAAGTATTCATATATTGTCATATGCAAGAAAATGCACATTTATGCAGTTTCTTGTGTGTTTGCTTGATCGTTCGAATTGAACCCTTCAATGTATTCGGTACGTCATAAATCAGCTCACTGATGGTCATCTAAATTAGTTTCAGCTAGCTAACGTTTCAAGGACGTTCGTTCCCCATTCTCAAAGCAATGTAGAAAGTCGGGAGGAAAACACTCGAATATGGCGAAATACGACACATGCGGTACGAGACATGACCAAAGATGGAACCTTAAGTTAACAGATTATTCATCCGAATATCAGATCGAATTACAAAACACATTTAAACACGCGTGCATCACTTTTCCAACCGCTTTGACTCCATGGCAAGTTTAAGGCATTGAATCACCCCACTATCATTAGGTGACTGAACAGGCCCAAAGACATGCATGACCTAAACGGTTTGTTTAAATCTGTTATTCTTTCTCTGATGAGGATGGTTTTGAAAACTTGCAAACGATGTTTGTTTGGACATTATTTTAGTTTTTGTTGTGGGGTTTGCGCATATGCGGGTCTGACGTTCCCTTCTGCAGGTGCATTATCACGCGTCGTGATAGAGATGTCATAGTCATCCCAGTATAGGTCGAGTGGCGGAGTCGAGAGTCTCCGTGGGGACACTAAAATTCATGCACTATATTGGTGCGCTTTAGTTGGTTTGGGCCTGCGTCCGGGCTGTTTTTCATTACAAGGCTGCTAGTTGTCCTGCTCTTGTGATAGATGTTAAGTCGTATTTCAGTGGTGTCATCAATAGGTGTAATTGACATATTTTCAGTCGGTGAATTACGCCGTTGGAAAAACCGCTGTTAAGAAACGATTGCTTACGCCTTTCAAGTTCGTGGAGCGTGCTGGACCACCTGGAGCGATATTTTAGAGCTCGTCATAAGAACGAACGCATAACGGCGGTGCGGTACCGCTCTGAGAATCTGCCAGCCGCGTTCATACATTTACCAACATCGGTACGTTTACGGCGCACTTTCGTCACAAAAGATCCGTTACTCGCATTCACATCGATGTCAAGAAGTGGCAAACGGCTGTCGACAGTCAGCTGCGAATTGTAGCGCCGATTGTCACTGCATAGCGGCTTGTAGCTGGCGAAGGCTCAACTGTAGCTGGGGAAGGCTTGTCTCTGGCATCAACAAAGATGCCATCGGCATATCTGCAATATATATACATATATATATATATATATATATATATATATATATATATATATATATATATATATATATATACATATATATATATATACACATATGTGTGTGCATATATATATATATATATATATATATATATATACGTATATACGTGTGTGTGTTTGTGTGTGTGTAATGCACACAATTTCTAATGTTTCCAATAAGAAACGTCATAGTTCATGATAATAGTTTCCCCAACAGAGCGCCTCACACGATTAGGCGCCAGCCAGTCATTCTCAGAGGACGGCATCTTAGGCAGACCAGATGAACAGTGTAAATTCAATTTTACCCGACGATGGCGAGGGTAACTCGTCTGCTGCACGGCGCTAACAAAAATGCATTGAATTTTTGACAAGGTCTCACGACAGACGTGGGAGCACTAAACACACAGGTGGCCTTCTGGCGCGGCAATTGCAACGTACCGATGCGCCACAGCTGTATCGTAATAAAGCGCACGAGATGTACTCGGCCTGCCAGCCGTGCGGCGTGCTGCACTGTTTCATCCCGCGTTATGGTCCCACTGAGACTGGCGGAAAAATTCTCGCGGCGGCCCGCCGGGAGCGCTTTGTGCAGGCCAGCCGCCGGCCGGCCGGCGGGCAGTCCATCATCTGCGACGGTTCTGGCGCAGCTACGACACCCGTGCCACAGGTGAGACAGCGGCGGCTCGGCGACGGCCAATGGCCTCGGGTGTCAAGCGTAACCGGACATGCGCCGCCCGCCTGCGCGGCTGGCCCGCCGGCCCAGGTGCGGCCGGCCGGCTACCGCCCATTTGGTGGGTGGGCCGGCCACTTGGTCGCCAGATAAGGATGTACGTTACGGAGCGATGTGTCGCCCCAGATGCTTTTGACGACGCCCAGTGTTTTGCTGGTGGCTTATCTCATACATGTGTCGGTCTTAAGTGTCCTATGCTCGCTTCATGACAGGCGCATTGTCGACTGTTATGTACTGTTTTAACACGCGCACGGGTGGTCGGTTGAATTTGACTGCACTGAACGTGGGAGAAAGCGAGGGGGGCAGTTCTTGCAGAGGGAGGCATATCGCACTACACAAAACGAAGTGCACAATAATCGTGGACAGGATCAGGCCTGTATGTAAACACACTTGTGGTATGCTTTTCGGTCATGAGGTCGTGACATTTGGGTCGAAAGAGTAAAACAAGGTGAAACTCGAGATCGGTGTCGGGGATGCCCCAGACAACATAGCATCACACAACCAGCTTCAGCCTAGATAGTTTTGTCTTAAAAAGGTCACTCTGGGTCATATCATGTCAGCGAGCTTATTTGGCCTTTGGAAAATCAGAATATCCACAAACTTTATGTGATTACATCGCAGTCAAGTTCCACAACAAAAATTTATGGAGCTTTGGCCTCCATGAGTCGATACACCAAGATGCTTTGAAGTTCTGCTCAGCCTATCGCCAGACACGACAAGATAGGTCTTACGATGACCGCCACCAAGCACGCTCGGTCTGAGTCTGGGCGATACACCAAGCACGCTCGGTCTGAGTCTGGGCGATACACCAAGCACGCTCGGTCTGAGTCTGGGCGATACACCAAGCACGCTCGGTCTGAGTCTGGGCGATTTACCAAGCACGCTCGGTCTGAGTCTGGGCGATACACCAAGCACGCTCGGTCTGAGTCTGGGCGATACACCAAGCACGCTCGGTCTGAGTCTGGGCGATTTACCAAGCACGCTCGGTCTGAGTCTGGGCGATTCACCAAGCACGCTCGGTCTGAGTCTGGGCGATTTACCAAGCACGCTCGGTCTGAGTCTGGGCGATACACCAAGCACGCTCGGTCTGAGTCTGGGCGACACACCAAGCACGCTCGGTCTGAGTCTGGGCGATACACCAAGCACGCTCGGTCTGAGTCTGGGCGATACACCAAGCACGCTCGGTCTGAGTCTGGGCGATACACCAAGCACGCTCGGTCTGAGTCTGGGCGACACACCAAGCACGCTCGGTCTGAGTCTGGGCGATACACCAAGCACGCTCGGTCTCAGTCTGGGCGCAGCGCGCAGGGTGCATGCCTACGCCAGTGCCTGGACGCGGGCATGGTACAGCCAATGCCTGGACGCGGGCATGGTACTCTTAGCGGGCATGGTACCCAAGAACTCCTAACCGCCATGGAAGCACTTGTGAAGCAAGTTTCCCCCTGTTCTTAGTCCTCTCTAACGCTCCAGGGACCAGTTAGCCTGCACATTGGTCGCCACGGCGTGGGGCGCAGCCGACTGACGAGAGGAAGCCGCCGTTCGTCTGTGTTTGCCGGGCCTGGCCACCTTGCACGGGTGACCGGCAGACACCCTCGCCGGGCCATGCAAAGGGTGTTAGTCCGACGGGCGACGCTGGTGGACTGGGCACCGATAAGCGGAGCGGTGCGGTCGCCAAAGGTCGCCGAACTGATGAGTGCTCGATGGCCGCCGAACTGCGGAGAGCCGCTGCCACTGTCGCAGAAAGCAGACTGCAGCCTACTTTCTTCGGCACTTCTTTACTATGGCCCCGGCCGCCTTAAAAAGGGACGGCGAGTATGGAGGGGGCATTCAGTATGTGCCAGGCTATGAACGCCTGAAGAGGCTCTGAGCGGCTAGTGGGATTTTGGACACCTAGAGGAATATCTCAATGATCAGTCCCATTCAGTGGCCGGAGCGACCCCAAAATAGCCAGACGTCCAGCGAGCAGCTAAAAACAACTCTAAGTGCCAAGAAGGGCTCTGAACAGAGAGACGGAGAGGGATGTCAATGACTGGAGGGTTCCTCGGTGGTCAAGATGGCTCCTCGGTAGCTATGCAGGCCCCTGGGCTGCCTGAGAGGCACTGGACCCACAGAAAGCCTTTGGCGTTTAGTGGGCCCTTGGGATGCAGAGTACCTCTGAGCGGACAAGCGGGGACAACGAGCAGTCGGAATGTTCAACGAGCAGCCAAGCTTATTTTTTGACGATGATATGGGTGTAGGAGCAGGGGGGCCAGGGGGGCCATACCCCCCCCCCCCCCACACACACACTTTTCAAGGTGGGGAGCCAGCAGTGTTAACTGCCTTCCCTTTTCAGATTAAGGCTGTGTTCAGCTTACATTTGCGCTAAATTAAACATTCATGTTGAGTTACCTTATGCACCTTCTTCCACAAGATTCGTCTTCTTTTTTCGTTTGCTCTTTGGCCATCGCTTAGTGTCACAGTCGCAGGGCCGACGCGGAGCGGCCTATGGAGACTGCAACGTCAGAAGTCAAGGCTGTTGTTGCTATGACCTGCGAGCGCGCCGTTCAAAACCATATACATAGTTTTTTATCAGTGATGAGTTCTGACTGAATCTTGAACCTTTTAAGACGAATATGGATTAGCCATATTAATGCAAATTTGGGACCCCACTTTATCTACAGTCTACGTCCAGGGAGTCCTTAGTATCTCTGAAGAACACACAAAAACATGGAACTGGAGTCAATTTGAGAATTATTGGACCACCTACGACGATCAGAGATGTTGTTGCGTCAATGAGGGTTCATGTGCTGATCCGGGGCCGACCGCGCGGGTCAGAAGGCCTGCCGTGTCAGGGAGGGGAACAATTTGATACAATGTATTCTTATAATGGCCTCCGGATCGACCAGGAGATCCACTGCCAGCCAGAATGACAGCCAGAAGACCCTTCGCGATTGAACGGAATGGCCCTTCAGCCCCTGACGCGAAACGGCAATGTGCCCTGGTGTTCTACTCAAGGAACCTCTTGCCCAGAAGGAAATAAGGGGCTCATTATTGTTGAGTAAGGTGGAGGTATTATTACTGTTGAATAGAGTAGGTCGAAATAAGTAAAAAAGGTACAAGGTCATCCCATGTTTCCCTGAGAACGTGCATTTTTTCAGAAAGGATTAGTGAAACAAATTACATCAAAGGGTTTGAACATGCTCACCCGTAACCTCGAGAGCAAGGACAGCGATGCCCTGGGTCAGCTTTCGTAAAACCGAACGGCGTCGGCCACTGCAAGTGCCACCAGACGGCAGGCGCCGTGTCAGTCTGTCTTCTGGACGGATCAATAGTTACAGAAACACGAAAAAAGAGATTCTACCTTTACTCTTCCCGTTCCACCACCAGATTTCAGCAGCACTTTGCGGTGCTTGAAGGACCAATTCGTTCGTATCATCAGTCTAAAAATCGCATGCGCGAAATATACGCTTAGGTTGTCTTCTCAATGTAAGATTTGATCTCCTGAAGCGTTCAAATGTACTTATTTCAAGAGCGGCATTATTTTTGCCCATCCGTTGGCCTTAACTCAATATTGGCTGCTAGGCCGACGCCGCACAGTTTACGGAGACTGCAACGCCCGGAGTCAAAGTTTTTATAACTAAGATTTGCGAGTGCACATGCTCAAATTTACGTCACATATCTTGTATCACCAATCGACTGAAGTATTTAGAGGTAACCACTTCAGAAGCATCATCATTTTCGTCCACCAGTGAGTCACGACTAAAAATAAACCACTGGGCTAATGCTCCGCAGACTACAGAGACTGCAACGTCTGGTGTCGATGTTTTTGTTGTTAGATTTGGGAGCGCGCATATTAAACAACCACGTTACATAGATTGTATCACTAATCAATTCTGACTTAATGTTGAACAATTCCAAACAAACATGGCTTGGCCATGCTTGGCCATTAATTGTAGATCCAGTGGCTACACACCGTTGACCACTCGATCTACAATAAATTTTCATCTTCAAGTTTCGATCAGACATATTGATCTATAATCTACCCTCGTTGCGTCCTTAATGTCTAAAGAACCCAGATAAAACATTCTGACAAAGCTTCTGAATTATATCGGTTCAGAAAGAGTTCACTGAACCATTGTAGATTAAAGTCGCTGTGTGATTTAATCCATGCGGTTGTCCGGCGCCCGAGTGGACATATTGACTGTCCAATCAGGGTGACCGCTTAGAGGCAGGATCACTTTATTGACTTCGACGGAGCGGTTATTGACAGAGCGGTCACACTTTATGTACTTCTAAAAACGAACATAATTGATCTCATGATAGCTTCCGATTTCTGTTCTGATTGCAAGGTAAAAATAACGATGAAACGAAGAAAACTGCGTCCCTTGTTAACAAGTAAGCTATATCCGATGATTTTTTAGGGGTCGGGGTTCAGCGTAAGAGAGGCTTTTGTCAACCCCGTGTTCCCCCTTAGCAAGACTCTGGCTACGCCCCCGCCTACACAAAAAATATGTTGTCTACGTTGAAAAATGGTCAATTAGATGTCCTTTGAGCCAATTTATGCTTAAGGCATGCGGCTTCCCCGGATGTTTTTTTCTACGGTGGTGTGGTGTAAGGAAAGATAATTGGGAAAGAATAATATTGTATGTGTCCAACATATGTTTTACACACCATTTATTAGTACTGCTGATCCAGAAATATGCCACAAGGCGGCCGTACGATCAGTTCACAGTCAGTCATGCCTGAGACAGCTGGGCGAGGGCAGTGACCACCGACGGCAGAAGGGAGCAGGGCCCAATACGCAATATATGACACAAAGGCCTTCATTCTGTGGCTTGTTTTTTAAAAAACAATCTCCGGTTTGGGCGTTTCTGTGACTTTATTTTTGGCAGTTTCAAGCTTTCAAATCGTTTTCCGCCTAAAATGGTGCGACAAGTCTTATCTCTTGAAAAACAACTACCGAAATGAAAACGCATGACAAATTTGTCGCACTATGAGCCATCGATTCATTTTCAAAACTCTCACCAACTAATGTCCAGGCCGTATTTTGACATCTCCCTTGTGGAGGCAGAAGCAACTAACAATGACCGAAAATGCCTCCTCGATGACCCAAAATGCCTACCCACCCGTGGAGTTTCGCCTCTCCAGGAAAGACAATGCTGAAATGTTGAAGTGGACGAATAATCTTGGGGAACTGGATAGTCTTATTTCCTGAATGGCATATATGAGCCGAACAGGCAAGATTGTGTACCAATGAGAAACAGCCCTAGATGCATATCTAGCATGGCAGCCATGACATTTGAATAAAGAGCGATAACAACCTCCATCTCTATATCCTACCCCACCTCCCCCCCTCATCGGGCTTGCTTTCCGGAAACGTTTCTAAAGTACTCCTTGAGCTTGTTCCCCCACTTTTTAAAACGTTCTTACGCCTATGGACGGTGAGAGACGGGCCCCTTTGACCGCCTCTGAGCGGTCAAAGGGGCCCGAAGAAGCTGACAAGATTGCTGCGAGTCTAGGCGGCCGTGGGGATGCAGCTAAGTTCTCTAGCGACCAAACGAGCCACCTGGCGGCTTGTAGACTTCATTAGCTAGACAAGGACTTTGGTGGTTAGAAAGGCTTTAGAAGTCCCGGGCAAACCAAAACAAACAAACAAAGAAACAAACGGGTAATTAGTAATGACCGGAGAAGCCTCTGAAGCCTCTGAATATTCAGAGGCAAATGCCACCAGGCAGGGGTGTTTCAATGGCCAGAGGGGCTCCTTAATAAAGTCACTCTCGTGTCAGACGCCATGTAACTTGGAACAGCAAACAGGTTGACTTTATCTACGTGGAATACGACCTACAGCAGATCCACCATGTCTTGAAATATTTCATCTCCACACTGTGCATTTCCACAGCCAGAAAGTTCCAACAACCTGGCTATACGGTGCAATGAGACGCCGGACTTTCAGAAAGTAGTCGTCAGGTGACCCTTCAACGCAAACCACTTCAACACTAACGCCACAGACAACGGCGCTTTCAGCATGACATTCAATTCCATCGTTCCGTTATTTATAGAACAACGTGGCTACTTCCACAACACAACCGATGTTTATACCCCCGTGGTCCTTGCCCATGGCAAACCCTGTTGTTCAAGAAAAACCCGGGGAGCGGGGCTTGCTTTCCAATTCTGTTGCAGGCATCTTCAGTTTATGTCGATTCGCAATGGCCTTGCAACTGTTTTTCGGCAACATGAATGTGATATGGCTTGCTTCAAAATTGAGTTTTCCTTCGAATTTCATTGACCAGAGGTGCGGCAGAGGGCTTCTCTTGAAGTCGGTCTTTGCACGGCCCACAGGCTTTGTGCCTTTAGCCTTTGTCATTACAGTATGATAGAGCGCATGAATGATTTTTATCCAGAGATGCGTAGGGATGCAGTCCTTAGTAGCTATAAGGATCCTCAAGCGAGCGATGCTCCTGGTGGCCATGAAGGGTGTGCTGCACACCCAGAGGGTCCCCTGAGTAGTCAGATGGGACTCTATGAGGATCCAGAGGTGTCTGACTGACATATGAAAACTTTCTGAGCTACTGTTCGGGCAAAACTTCTCAAATTTAGACAGCATAACAGGAGCGCAGCCAAAGAGGAGGGGACCTCCCTTAGACCCGCATTTCTCACCATATGTGTCTCCCAGCAGGCAAGGGCGGCACCACCACTTTTTGATAGGGGAGGACGAGGTCATAAAGCCATCTCACTTGCCTTAAGAAAGATGGATGAGAAATCACGCATTTTTTAAATGGCGTTATCAGAAATGATCAATGCTACGCAAATTCAGCACCTGTCTTACGCCGCACGGAATGGGGACGCAGGGACGAGGATTGGGTTACGGGCTAAGACCACAAGTTTTTGAAAGGGAGCATTGGCCCTGTTGGCGTCGACTGAAAATAAATAATCATGTAAATAAATAATGGCTATCATCCCATTTCCCTTCCAGCGTGGCAGAATGTCGGTTTCCCCATACCGGCAGAGCGATCTTATCGCAGTGTCGTAGCTTCTTCTCAGAACAGTGTATATCATTGAGACCAATTAGCCATTATATCAGATTATACGGTAGCGATTAAAAGCATTACAATGACACACTGGATGGGGATCGCAGAGTTCACACACTCCTTCCAGCTCTGCACCACCATAATTTGTGATACGCTCATAAGCGCAGCCAAACGTTCCCTGGCGTCATGTGTATCAAGAGCGGTTGCTGCATGAGCTGGGTCCACTCTATCCAGGTAAAGGCGATGCACATTACACACTGCTGTTGCGTTGCAAATACGGCTCGGCCACGGCTCTGCTCCATTCTGCTCAATCACGGCTCTGCGTCACCACAAAGCGAAGCAAGTTTTCATTCGCTGTCCCGCACGTTTCAGCTGTGGCTGAATTGGCAGGCAGGATCACAAGAAGACAATAAAGCTTGAGAACTTCAGGGATCGGTTCCCGCGCGTTGTGCCTCGCATTGCGGAGAACAGACTGGAGGGCGGGGATATATTTTTTTCCCTTGGGCGGCGCCACCGGCGGGCGGGGTGGGGGGGGGGGGGGGGGGGAGGAATCCCCCGTCGTCGGATAGAAGGAGCACAGTCCCGCTATTCCAACAGCCTTTGTGCAGGAGGAAATTATTGTTAGCACATATCTTCACAAAGGGGTACCTACAGGAACCCCGGAAACCTGTGGGGGCCTGTAACGGATCCGAACAATCCTGTGTGCCAGAGCGGGTTAACAGGAGGGATCCCGACAACTGTGTAGGACCCTCCATTCAAATAGAAATTACCCAAGACCAAATTTGGAGGACTCTGGACGACCAAGTGTGCCCAAGCAGGTTAACGGGTCGGTCCCAACCAGAGCGCAGGGCCTTAAGTAGTCAGCGCTGGAAGGGCAATTGAAGAGCCCTACACCAGTGTGGAGGGCCCATGAGCACATCGCAGGTGTATAGGTAGGTTAACCGAGAACAACGTGAAGGGCCCCTGGGCAACCGAAATCACTCCGTAATTACGGCAGGTTGGTATATGGAGCCCCCGGCTGTAGCGCTCAAAACGTTTCAGACGAATAGAAGGAATCCGTGGAAGGTGTTCTGGCACGCTAGCAGGAAGGACCCAACAACAGTGCAGGACCCTCCGAGAAAATGCAAAGAAATAAAGTGCAGCGCGGAAGGCTCCTTAACGATCGCGTTGACACTGCAAGTGAGCATATGGGTCCCCTGGAAACAGCATAGGGCCTCTGGACAGCGTAATTAGCCTTAAAATCTCTCAATCATCACCATTTCAGTCAGTGAATAATTATCTTTATCCGCCCGTGAGCACTTCACTTTCGCTTGCCACTGTTAGTCGTCGACTGGAAGCCCAAAGACATCCAATTTTTTGCATTTTGTGTCTACAAACTGCATCTCTTCGGCCAGCTTTGATTCATAAGGGAGCATGACTCCGTGCCCCCCCCCCCCCTGGCTAGAAAGGTAAAAGAAACTTTGAGAAGCATCATGCTAATCTGATACATATTTTTGCGCACTTTTGATGCTTGTGTTTTCCAAAAATATTTGGTAGATGTCATGTAACAAGTCTTTTATGAATAGAGAATTTGTTACTAAGCGTGATATTTTTAACTGCATTTCCATGAGCCCCAGCCGTGACGGTAACGCCGGCGTAGGCATCGCACTTCCTTACGTGGTCTCAGTCAACGGAATCCAGATGACCACCTAAACGATATTGGTATCATCAGACGAACAATATATGTTGCATGCTTTTAGCACATTCATTCAGCTCTATTCACAATGTAATGACGGTAAAAAAAAACGGTTTAAGTCATGCATGACAACAGGTCAGTTGGCTGAACCTGCGGTGCGGCGAGTGTAGTTAAATGCTATAAGTAACGCAATGTCTTTTTTGGCAAAAAAGTGCTGCAAAGGTATCAAAAAAGAGAAGCTTTCTTCTCGTGTTCCCAGCCAATCGCTCCTGGAAACACAAAAATTGGCTAGCCCTATAAATGCGCAGCAAACACAGAAGTGGCATGCGTGAAAATGTAGGTGCTGTCGACATATCAACAAAACAAAATAGAATAAGGGTGGGTCAGGGGGCTCAAAATGGAAGAAACGTCAGGAGGTTTTGAGAATCATGATTTAGGTGACATAGTGAATAAAATTTTTGGCTTTCTTATGCATGAGCGTAATCACATCTTGTAGATCGCGGGGACAAGTAAGCGCGGGAGGGGTGAAACTTGAGTCTGGTGAAGACAATCTGACCTGATGTAACAAAAGTTTAGGATCAAAAGATCTTCCCGCCGTAATACTACGGCGGGAAGATCTCCAGAATTCTAAAAACCTTCAGGTGTCCTACGACCCATAATCTCTAGAATCTTCAGAAGTCTCTAGAACGAGAAAAACACGAAATAGCCCCCCCCCCCCCCTCCCTTCGCCCCCTGAGAAAAAGATTATCCAACAGCTGCCAACTGTTCCGCCGGAACCTTAAATATGCATGTCATCCGTAACGTGACTCGATACTACCTTTGAAAAGTCACACTCAGTGCCTCAACAGCCGTCTGTTGCATCAGACATTTCTGGGATCGCAAGGCGATCCACGCCCTGTGATTGGTTCAGCAGCCCATCGGACAATGTTATGCTCGGTTTCCATTGGTTAATAATCACGTTTTTCCGTGGCGCCTGATCATGGCTCGTTTCTGTTAGGGATAGTGTATAAGGCGAGCCGTTTGTCGCCATGCATACACATGTGCTCCCTGGACCTGAAGACGCAAGGCCCCTGTTGATAATGGACATTGTGGTTTGGTGTTAGTGAATGTGAGGTACTGGCTTATAGAGCTTTTCATCAGATAAGATCTACTTTTGCTCGACTCGCAAGAAGGACTGGCACGAGCGAGGTCGTCACAAATAAAGCTACCAAGCGAGCAGTTCGAAATCTGCTTCCAGTTGACGCCATGTAATCCGCATTCCCAAATACCCGTTTGCGAGTCGTCAGGCTTCGAGTTTTTTCGAAGATTTTCAAAATCGTGACTTAACTCGTCCTCCACCTATACTTGAACGCCTAAGTCAGTATCAAAGTGTATGACAAAGTGTTATTTGTACGTTTGTGTGCTGCTGCTTACTAATAAATATGACCACACCTACTTATACACCTTCTGAGGAAGAGCTTATTGCACAAACACGCTGGAAAAGTGCATGAAATTACGTTTAAAAGGCTTGCAAAACATGTTAAAATATTCCGTGGTGAGAGTTCGTCACCACCTCATGATCGGGCAGAGGATATGCCTAGCATCTTTGCGCAACGGACCGCACTTTTGAATTGTGTCGCCGAACCATAGGTCCCACGGAACAACCAGTGGATATCGACATAGTCCGTAACATGCCTGGTTCTTAAACAGTTGAAAAATTAGCCATGGAAAGGTGACTGGTATGCTTAGTGGTCGCGTGGCCCACTAAACTGGTAGCGTCGGGGAAATCGTAAAAGAATACAGAACAGGAACAAGCGACTCGCGCCTCGAAGATGGGCTTTGTCAGTACAACTAGGAGTTAGCTAGGGGGATTTCCTTCATGCCAGTGCAAATAGCAGTGCAGGAAAAAAAATCACAACAAAATTGAGCAGATACTTACAATGAGAACGAAAGAAGTCAAATAAGTTCAGTGTATGAAGAAGCACTCAGCTGACCAGTGGGAAAGATGGTAATATCGAATCAGGCGCTGTACTTCTTTGCACCAAGTTACAGGTAGTGTGTGACAGTGGGATAGATGGTAATACCGGAGCAGGTCCTATACTTCTATACACCAAGTTACAGGTAGTGTGTGACATTTGGCAGCAAACGAGAGTTATTGTGTGGTCTCAAGTAATTAAAAGATCAGGAAAAGGAAGCTTAAGTTCAAACCATTTCCGTGAGCCCTGACATCGAACGCTGCGTCAGCACGCATGACGTCACACATTCCAGCTGGCAATCGCGCTGACGGCAGATCGATCAGGGCCTTGGTGCAGACGTTGGGCTGTGGAGAACTTGGCATACAACTCTTTCTACAATCTAGACTACTTTCGGTTTGAGTAAGGTAGTCACTTTTTCTGCGCAAGAGCAATTACATCTATAGAATGCTGAATTTGCTGAGGATCGGTTTGGTCACATTGAATTCCCTCAGCAAATTACAGGGCGTTCTCCACATTTGTATGGGGTTTTAACTAAAGTAGCTATTTGCAAGATCATTCAGTGTAGCTCACAGCCCTGCCTTTCCAAAGACCTAAAAGTCTTAAGCTCCTGAGCTATACGTCCACAAAGTGTGCAGACTTTTTCGTGCAGACTATTTCAAGGTCATTCAGGCCTGCATAACGCCATATACACGTCATTCGAGTCCTGCCGCCTCATTGGCCATGCAGCGCTCAAGACTAAAAAGAATATAATCGTCCGGCCGTTCATATCTGGCGTTCGTCAGCAGGATTTCTAGGTAACATGTTCATCAGCTGGCCCTCAACCCATGTCGTGCTGGCCGTGCGGGTCTCAATTACGATTGGTTGTTTGAGAGCTACGACCAGGGCCTTTTCGAACAGAAATGATCATTTCAGGGCTATGAGATGAGGGAAAATGGAAAACGGTCGGGCAGGACTACATGCACCTGCAGAGCCAATCGTCCAGCTTTAGCCCGTGCAGGAAATTTTCAGTGCGCGCTGGGCATCCGGTCGGGGTCTCCCTCACTTGAGAGCCTCTCAGCCCACTCGTGGCTAGCGCATGCAGCCTGCCCCGGACAAGCAGGGCGTCGCGAGGATGCAGGATGAAGCTAGAAAGAGGATACGAGAGTCGGATGCTCAATCACGATTGGTTGTTGGCTGTTTGAAACAGAGCCCTTTCTACCAAGCATGATCATCTCAGGGCTATGGGATAAAGGAGAATTGATAACGGTGGGGCGGAAATGCATGCGCCTGGGAGCCGACCTCCGAGCTTTATCCCGCGCAGGAATCCCTCGGGGTGTCCGCTAGGCGCCCGGTCGGGGTTTCGCTTCACACGGGACCTTCCAGCGCACTCGTGGCTGGCGCATACAGCCTGCCCCAGATGAGCAGGCTGGATATGGATGAGGCCAGAATACAGCATCAAAGGATCGGGTGTTAATTGCGATTCACGTTTTGTGCCACATGATATAAGAAATTGGACAACCCTACCAATTATTTACGGAAACAAAACTTGTAATCAGGTAACTAAAGAATAGCGCCGGGACCGAGCACGTAAATACCAGTGAACAATTCGAGCTTGAGGATGAAGATGCGAGAACACCACGAGATAGGGCCAAAACACGAGCACAGGAATATTTAGTCCAGCACCGCCACCGCCACTCCTCCAGTACCGCCCCGGCCACCTCTCGGGCGATTGAAGTACTACAAGCGGGTGCTAGGGAGGCAATGTCGCACGGTTAGTTTGGTTGCACCACGACATCATACACACGTCCCATGATGCAAGCATGGAACGAGGTATTAAGGAGCATATTGATTAAATAGAGAAATTGTATTGTCAAGAGCCTAGTTTGCCTAGTTTGTGTGCCTACATGTGCCTAGTTTTTTCACTTAAACGTGCATCAGCAGTTAAAAGTGAGCTCATTTCATTGTATCTGATGCTTGCTTCAAAATCTTCAAATGTAAAATATTGCGTTTAAAGGTTTGCTAGGCAAGGTATTTCAAAATAACCCACGCACATCATCTTTGCGGTTCATTCATTCGTTCCTCTTGAGTAGTCTCTACCGGCGATAAAACTTATTTAAAAAGACACGGCATTTCACACGCATAAGCCATGTCACGAAAGTCATTCGCTATCTTGCCTGAGCTGTGCGGAAGCGAAGTAGAGTCCGGCAGCTGGCTGCTGTTGGGGAACTGGATGCATTGATATCCAATTCCTCCAGGCTTAGACATCTGTATTAATGCGCCTGGATGCATCCGGAATGACGCGACACCAACTAAGGTTTAACCACACCTAAACGACACATTATTAGCGCGGGACACGACACAGTTTTATGACGACACATTATTTACAGCTGCGGGCATAGTTTCTGGTGAGTGGACACATGGGCTACTACAACAGATTACAAAACAGGACGTTTCATGCAAATGGTGTGAACGTGACGTCAGCTGATTGTCAGGTCATGTGTCGCACATATAATACACTCGCCCATGGCGTGAGGCTAGGCAGCGACCGGCTCAACCGGACGAGAAATGGCATAATGACGTCACAATTCGAGGATGTGACGCATGGTGACGTCAGTTCCACCCTCTCAGAAAAAGAAACTCTGGAGCTCTGACGCCGTTGACTTCAGGTTGCTGGAAAATGACACAAATAAGCGCTTGACGTGACACCAATCGACACGCCTTTACTCGTGACATGACACCGAGCAATCCTCTTGTCCAACAGATGGCGCCAACTGGCATGTCGTGTCGCGTGACGTGATGTGCGGTGACGGGTCCGCCCATGACGTAAAGCTGCACGAGCCGTTGACGCGGGGCACGGTCATGTGGCGCGGCAGACATGTGCCTAGTTCCCAAGATTTCTTCTTGGAAACCGGTTCTTGGCTCCTGGTTCTGAAACTAGGAAAAAGCCAGGACCAGTGTGGTAACAGGCCGAGAGATCCAGCAGGAACCAGGATCCAGCCTCATATTAAGCCAAGAGACTCAGTAAACGCTAAGATCTGGTCTAATACCAAGCCAAAAGAGCCAAGAAGAACCAAGGCTCTGCATGACATTATGTCGAAATATCTGGCGTGAACCGAGATCTGACCTTACATTATGCCACGAGATCCAGCAAGAATCATTAGCCAGCCTGGACCATGAAGAGATCCAGCAAGAAACAAGATACTGATCAGGATTAAGCTAAGATACAGCAAGAACCAATTTCGTTTCGATCACCTTACCAATGAAACTAAAAAATTATGATCCTATACCGTTAGCCGCGTTTGCAGTGCGCCACAGCGGCAAAAGATGGTGCTGATCGAGGATTGAGAGCGGAGTCAGGTGAACGTTCGACGTATCAGATGAGCGTGGAGCGAAGCCACTCTTTGTGGTAGCAGGAAGAAAGGGCGGAGATAGGAGTAGGAGTGGGGATAGTGGTAGGAATGGGAGTAGGAATAGAGGTAGGGATGGGAGTAGCGGTAGGAACAGGAGTGGGAGTAGGAGTAGGGGTGAAGGTGAGAGCAGCAGCAGGAATTGGAAAAGCGGGCCTATTTCTCTCTCCCTCTCTCTCTCTCTCTCTCTCTCTCTCTCTCTCTCTCTCTCTCTCTCTCTCTCTCTCTCTCTCTCTCTCTCTCTCTCTCTCTCTCTCTCCCTCTCTCTCTCTCTCTCTTTCTCTCTCTCTCTCTCTTTCTCTCTCTCTCTCTCTCTCTCTCTCTCTCTCTCTCTCTCTCTCTCTCTCTCTCTCTCTCTCTCTCTCTCTCTCTCTCTCTCTCTCTCTCTCTCTCTCTCTCTCTCTCTCTCTCTCTCGCGCGCGTGCGCAAGAAAGCTCGCGTGCTCGCGCATGTGTGTGTGCGTGCGTGCGTACGCGCGTGTGTACCTGTGCATGTATGTAAAATATGCAATAGCTGGGTTGTAAATGAGAACTGAAAGCGCTACGACAGGAGAGCCATGAAATAACTTCCACCACTAAATGTATTTCCATATTCATATCCGTCACTCAAGATATAAGGCGACATCAATAACCGCGTAAGCTGCACACGCACGTAATCATACATCACCAGGTGCCGTTTGCAATAGTATGGTAGAATGACCGGACTTGAGAACACCATATAACGCACCATATAAAACAACGAACAACGACTTAATGCAACAATGAGATGATCCGCTCATCTGCAAGCTGACTCATGCGACATACTGACTCTTTCAACCAAATATTTGGCGTTGGCGCGCTCAGAGTTATATACTACCGCCATACTGGTATGACACGTCCCGCGCCGTCGGGCAGATGGCGAGCCGTCAGCGTCGTCCGTGTCACTTCTGAGAACTTAGTCCAGCTACTAGTGATGTCTACTTTCATCGCATTTGGAAAAACTAACTCAAACTTAAAGGTTCAGCTCAAAAAAATACGGTACTTGGCATTTCTTCGTTTACTCAGTAAATATCACAAGAGTATCACATCGATGGGCATGGTGTCTGCTTTCGAAACACTTGGAAAACTAGCATGGCCATGAGGGCCCACTTCCCAGGCAGGAACAAAGCCGAAGCCAGCAAACTAGCATGATCGGGGCCCCACCGTATGCCAGGGTCCCACAGCCACTAACGAAGGCCCAGTGTAGGCAAGAGCCCCGAGTCGGCTGGAGGTAGGGGTCGAAAAGGTCCAGAGAGCCAAGAGGACCCACTGGGCCCGACAATCAAGGGCCCGAAAGGAGGGTCTGTGGGCACGAAGAGGTGGTGGGAGTCTTAATTATGAGCGCAGCCTGCGAGAAGGGCCCTCAAATAACGGTCAGAGCGTCCTTTGCGCCGATTGGGGACGCCCGAGTCGATATAGACCTGTATGTCTGCCAGGCAACAACAGTACCGCGCAGTCGGTGTGGGCCTGAGGGCCCACTTCCCAATCAGCTATAAAAAAAAAACGGGACGAGTGATTTACATACGCTGGTTAAAGGTCTTGTATCAGTCAGGGTTCCACAGCGCCTTATTGTGAGTCCTGTGCTCGCAAGAGCCCCGAGCCGACCAAGGTAAGCTCGATGAGGCCCGAAGAGGGGCCCGGGCGGCCCCCCGGAACCGACGATCAATGGCCTGGTTGGAGAGCATAAGGGCCGGAACGACTGGCTGTAGGTTACATCAATAATCGCGACACTGAAATATCAGTCAGAGGTCCTCTTGAACCGTTTGAGGAATCCCTGAGACAATAAGGATATCTAAGTCGGACAGAGACCACGAACAACGGACAGTCGGCTCCATGTCTGTTTGAGCCCCTGAGACCCGTTTCCGAAGCGAGAACGACGTCTGGGCCCGCGATTTGCAATGCTTGGGGTTCCTAACACAACGAGGGGCTCTTGTGTCGGTCAGGAGCCACAGTGCCTAACGAGGGTCCTGTGACAGCAAGCGGTCCCGAGTAGGGGATGCATTTAACAGAGCCTGAAGATGGACCGTGGGGTCTCTCAAGACCAACTACCAAGGCCCGATTGGAAGGCTTAAGGGTCCGAGGGTCTGATTGCATATCACATCAAGAAGGTCCAAGGTCCAAGGGGCCGTGATCTCAACTGTCAATAAGAGGACCCCCAACGAAAGGGACCCCTGAGGCAAGCGGGACACAACTTTCGGCCCATTTCAACGGTCATGTCGCGTCAATAACGACCATTGACCTTAGCAAACCTTTGACAGCATTGATCACGACGTCCTCCTCAGCAAGCTGGAATGGCGCGAGGTGTCCTCGGAATGATTCCAGGACCACCTGAGCGGTCGGAAGTAGGTGATCAGTGGTGACTCGGTTACCTTATCTCTATCCCACGGGTTGGCCCAGCGATCCCTTTTCGGCCTAATCCTGCCTTTCTTCATCAAAGACCTATCCAGCTTCCTACCCCACGGCCGCCTACTACCCTAGGTCGATGACACCCAACTCGCCGACTCCGCTACTCCGATGTTGTCGGTCTGTCCAACCGGAAAGCCCGTGTCGAGAAGTCAATTCAGTAACTTCAAAACTGGTTTCAGCCCTAAAATGAACCCCGAAATGTCCTCCGCAGCTGTCCCACCTCACCCGTTG
Source organism: Pollicipes pollicipes (assembly GCF_011947565.3). Classification (NCBI taxonomy): domain Eukaryota; kingdom Metazoa; phylum Arthropoda; class Thecostraca; order Pollicipedomorpha; family Pollicipedidae; genus Pollicipes; species Pollicipes pollicipes. The sequence goes on along the minus strand of NW_023596136.1, from coordinate 17,767,628 downwards.
TGGGGGCGCTCGGCTGACGCAGCGTTGCGGATTTCGTGCACCGCCGGGACCGGGACTGCCTGTATGTACGCACCGCCGGGACCGGGACTGCCTGTATGTACGCACCGCCGGGACCGGGACTGCCTGTATGTACGCACAGCCGGGACCGGGACTGCCTGTATGTACGCACCGCCGGGACCGGGACTGCCTGTATGTACGCAGAGCACTGCGCGTCCCTGAATCTCTCAGTGCACCGCGTGATCTATTCGTAACGCGCGCCAGCCTTCACAGCGCCGATCTCTATTTCGGGCAGTGCCGGCTCGCTACATCCGCCACGCGTCCGGCTGAGCGCCACCCAGCAACGCTTTCCGTGCCGCGCCGCCGCCGCGTGCAGCCGGCTGCCTGCAATGGCCATCTGCACCCCCTCGCGCCAGGCATTCTTGACTGCTTGAAATCGCTGACCCATTGACTGAAGCTGTGTATCAGACAATGAGTCAGCGATTTAAAGCAGTCAAGAATGCCTGGCACGAGGGGGCGCAAACGGCCGCCGCAGGCAGCTGGTTCCTCTATGCGTACGTGTGCATCTCTGTACTGTGTGTGGGTTCTTTTTCCTTACACTAGGCGCAGAACAACCACCACGTGGATGCGACTGAAATGAAGTAACTGTAACTGTAACTCACACATCGCACCATTCCAGCTTGCTGAGGAGGGTACCGTGATCAAGACTGTCAAAGGGTCTGCTAAGGTCAGTGGTCGTTATCGACGCGACATGGGCGTTGTCGACAGCCCTTGCCAGCCACCCGACAGCGTTTATCAAGACGTCCGTTGAGTGACGTGGACGGTAAGCATATTGTGATGGTGTTAGTACATGACTGTCAAGAAGGTAAAAAGTGAGCTGCGAGCAGACGCCCTTCTCCGTAATTTCTGACAGTACAGAGAGAATAGAAATGGACCGAAAGTTGTTTAGGTCTCGTCGATCGCCCGACTTGAACACCGGGGTGACGCACGTGGTCTTCCAGACGGACGGAAAGGTGCGTGAAAGATAGAAAAGTTGATCAGATGTAGAAGATGAGCTCCGATTGCAGAAAAACACTTTTTCACTGCATAAAGTGATACGCCATCGACACCGACAGCCCTCGATGCGCCCATCTTCCTGATGGCTGCAGAAGGCCCCGGTAGGGTGGCTGGATGCAGGGAGAGCGCCGAGACACAAACACGGTACGGGGACAGCGCGACCGGGGGCCCACCCGTATTACCACGCAGCGCCGCCGCCTCCGCAGCGATGCGGGGGCCAACGGCAGCGAAGTGGGCATTGAGTACGTCTGCCCGGGTGCCCATGTCGTGATCGGGTGTGTCGCGCCCTCTCGTTGGCTGCAGTCCGAACTGCTTGATGCGGCTCCAGAAGTCTCGCCGCCCTGTCAACAGACTGCTGCACGGGTAGGAGCGTCGTGCGAGAGTGATCCGTCCCTCCATTCTGTTACGGCACCGCTAGCATACGCGGCGCGCCTCTGTGGTGCGGTAGCGCTCCCAGACCTCGCGGGCGCAGTCACGCTCCTGCGTAGCTGCGAAGACTTCGGTATCTCCACGTAGCCATGGGCAGCCGGACCTGCGTGCTGTTGCGGTGCTGGTCAGGCAGTGAGCGTCGACCGTAGCCATGGGCGGCCGGACCTGCATGCTGTTACGGTGCTGGTCAGCCAGTGAGCGTCGACCGCAGCCATGGGCAGCCGGACCTGCGTGCTGTTACGGTGCTGGTCAGGCAGTGAGCGTCGACCGCAGCCATGGGCGGCCGGACCTGCGTGCTGTTACGGTGCTGGTCAGGCAGTGAGCGTCGACCGCAGCCATGGGCAGCCGGACCTGCGTGCTGTTACGGTGCTGGTCAGGCAGTGAGCGTCGACCGCAGCCATGGGCAGCCGGACCTGCGTGCTGTTACGGTGCTGGTCAGGCAGTGAGCGTCGACTGTAGCCATGGGCGGCCGGACCTGCGTGCTGTTACGGTGCTGGTCAGGCAGCGAGCGTCGACCGTAGCCATGGGCGGCCGGACCTGCGTGCTGTTACGGTGCTGGTCAGGCAGTGAGCGTCGACCGCAGCCATGGGCAGCCGGACCTGCGTGCTGTTACGGTGCTGGTCAGGCAGTGAGCGTCGACCGCAGCCATGGGCGGCCGGACCTGCGTGCTGTTACGGTGCCGGTCAGCCAGTGAGCGTCGACCGCGACGTTCTGCACTTCCACAAACGCGACTACCGTCAGCGGCGGCGCCAGCGGCGTAGAGCGGCCCCAATCGGCAAGCAGCAGACTCAGGCTGAACTCGCCCCAGTCGGCGCGTTTCCATGGTCAAACGGTGGTAGTGCCTGATCGCCGGCGATCTCTGAGGACGGGGCCGCGCAGTAGCACAGGCGGGGTGGCTCGCCACAGGCTCGGGGAGAACCTCAGCTGAGTCCCGGAGACCGGTCCCGTTGGTGACGATCAGGTCTAGCAGTGTTGGTGTCGGTCGGAGGTGGGTGGGCTTGACGACCAGCTGTTCAACTCATGTCTCTCATGATGATCTGAAAACCGCGTACACCGTGGCCGTTTGAGTTGTGAAGATCTATGTTGCAGTCTCCTAGTGCGAATACGGTTTTCCTGTGGCGACGGAAAACCGTTGCCACGGAAATGCTCTTAAATCTGTTGGGCGGGGGGGGGGGGGGGGAGCGGGACTGAGCCAAAAAGTTGGCCTAACATACCCTTAAACATTGATTTCCTTCCGGATCTCAGCCACTTAAATCGACATCCTTGATGACGAAATTCAAATAAAGAACATATTTGGACGGTTCCAAAATTGTGTGATGTTGAGGAATGCATTTCTCTGAGGCCAATGTGATAGTGATAATGATGATAGTATGATCATATAGCTAGTGATATGTTTAGAACATAGTCAGAGGCGCGGTAACTATCGTAACATGGGGTGGGGTGTGGGGGGGGGGGGCAACTAAAAGTGCAGAAGAGGCCTTCTAAGATTAGATAGTGGGCCCCCTATGAGCCCGAATGGGCCCTCTACATGCCTAAATGGGCCCTATGCAAGCTGTAATTCGCGCTCTCCAGGCCATAATGGGCCCTTCAGTCAATGAGGGACCCTCTCAAGGTCAGAATGGGTCCTCTACAGGCCATAATGGTTCCTTCATAGTCACTTATGGGTTCTCTACAGGTCAAAATGGTTCATCATACGGGCCAGACTAAATCCTCTGCATACCATAGGTCTTACACAGTCAATAACGGGCACTCCGCGGTCAATAATGGGCCCTCCAGTCAACTTTGGGCCCTCCGTATGTCAAAATGGGCCTCTACGGGTCAGAATGGGACCTGTACGGGATAGAATGAGACATCTATGGGCAAGAATGGGCCCTCTTGTTAGGTCAGAATGGGCTCTTCATGGTTCAGCATGGGCCCTCTGCAGGCTTTAATGGGCCTCTCTATGGGTCAGTATGGGCCTTTATAGTCGACAATATGCCCTCTACGTCAGAGTGGGCCTCCTACAGGCCAGAGCGGGTCCGCCGCAAGCCGAAATAATCCCTCTACAGGCAAAAATTGGCCCTCCAGTCAATAATAGATGCTCATCAGGTCAGAATAAGTCCTCTACCAATCAGAATGGACCTTCTAAAGGCCATAACTGGTCCTCTAAAGGTAAGAATGGAGCATCTACAGGCTCAGAATTACCCTTATTTGGTCATGCATCTAAAAAGGTAAAAAATGAGCCCTTGACGGGTCAGAATGGACTTTTACAGACTTACGTAACCCCTTTTAACCTGTCCCTGTGGTGTTTTGCCCTGTCCACTCCCGTCATGCCCTAGCTCCTGTTATGTCCGTGTCCTGTCGCCTCATGTCCTCCATGCCATGTCGTCTACCATGCCATACCATGCCCAGTGACCGCGAAACCTTTCTGGAGAAAGAGGAACAAACGTGATGCGTGCCCCGCTTCCGTATGACGTCACATCGTTGAGGCTAAATGCCGTTGAGAGGACGTTGCTCAGCTGACCTGCCTCGTACGCTTGCCACTGCACCCTCACCTTCACCTTTCCACTGCACCTTCACGAACTCCCTGTCGGCGGTTTTCCGCCCGCGCGCGGAAAGCACCACCGCTGCTAGCCGTGGTGTCGCTTTCCTCGAGCGGCGGGCGGATAGGTGGCGCTGCGGTCGACTGTCGAGGCTCTCCGCCGGCTGACGGCGCGCGTCGCCCGCCGGCTCAGTGACCGCGCACACTCCGAGGAGGGTGCACCGCGTTGTGATGCGCCGGGCAAAGCTGACACTGACTGATTCGGTGGACGTGTGGCGCCTCCGAGGCCCAAATCAGGTACGTTGACTGGTGCAAAAGGGCCCATATAGGACGGATGTGGAAGGAGAGAGGCTTTGCCACATGAAACGGCGGATTCAAGTTGTGTCGCGTATGCAGTTGCCATTTGAGCCACGCACTTTGTTTAGCCGCATTATACCTCATAGCCGTGCGTACTAACCTAACAGCGATGGTCGTGTAGATTTATCAAAGTCTATTGACACTTCCCACCTAAAACAACTGCCGAGAGCGCCACGCGTGCGGACACGGCGTCAGTACGGCAGCAGCTGGACTACCCCAGCTTATTGTTTGGGCACCAATTCGGCAGACCCCCACCCCCGCGTGCTTCAAGGCGTCAACAACAGCAGAAACTTGTATCATTTACGCTGAACCAGTTCTCTGAACAGGCCTGTTTCAGCGCCTGGACATGTCCCACCCGAGCATGGCGCATTAGTAGCAGAATCCGTGTGTGACGTCCGCATGACATCAGCCACACTGTCCGCTCGCGACGGAGTACCGGCAGTGACGCCCGTTCTGTGACCATTCGCAGGCGGGTCCTGGCGTGACCAGCATGCGACAGGAGGCGGCGGAGCGTGCGCGGCCGGCGCGGCCCGTCTCGCTCTCCTCAGCTTCCTCCTCCGACTCCGGCGTGCGCGCCGACCTGAGCGACGCGTCGAGCACCGCGCGCCGCCGCCGCCTGCGCGCCGCGCTGGGCGACTCAGGCTGCCCGGGCCAGGAGCCGGCCTGGGAGGACGACGACTGGGACTCGGCCAGCGACGCGTCCGGCGAGTATGAGCCGCTGCGCGCGCCCACCGGCAGCCAGACGCTGCCGCCGGCGCCACCACCGCCGCCGCCACGTTCGGTGCCCGGCGGCCGGCGCAAGGACCTGGCGCGCCACTTGGGCTTACCGCACACGCTGGGCGGCAGCCTGGCTGAGCTACGCGCCGCAGCCACCGCGCACCGCAAGGACCTGGCGCTCTTCCTGGGGCTTGAGGAGCCAGCCACACCGCGTGTACGCATCTGGCGACGCTGGACCAGCCGACGCCCGCGCGAGCGCCAGCGCACCGTCAACGCGTCGCTGCCCGACCTGGCACGGCTAGGGGAGCGGCGGCGGCAGCGGCGCGTGCACACCACCTGCGCCGGTCACGCCCACCGGCCAGCGCGCCACCGGCTCGCCGCGGCCGCTTCGAGCCGCCATTCGCCGCGTGCAGGAACGCGCGCGGCGAGCGGTGACGCGGCCGGCGCGTGGCGGCGAGGTGGCCGGCCTGGACGAAGACGCCCCCCGGCTGGTGTTCCAGGCGAAGCGGGGTAGCTTCGAGGCGCCGTCCATCTTGTTCTCGGGCGAGCGCTGGCCAGCGGAAGCCCCAGAGCGCGTCTCCTGCGCCTTCTCAGCGCCGGCCAGCGCTCCCGCCGGCAGCACGGCACCTGCGAAACCGCGGCTCCCGACCCCGCCGCCGGCGCCCTCTCCGCCGCCAGTCGAGGAGCCGGAGCCGACAGTCGACAGCCAGGCCGCCGACGAGTCGGCGGAGGAGCCGGGCTACATGACCATGGCGGCGATCCGAGCCGTGATACAGGCGCCACCGCCGCTGCCGCCGCCGCCGCCGCCGTCGTCCGCCGGCGCCGAGTCCGGCTACCTGGAGATGGGCGCCATTCGGCGGCTGATGCGGGACCAGCGGGCCAAGACGGCGGCGGCGGCTGCGGCGCGGCCGCGCCTTGCCTCCGACGACTACATGAACCTGGCCGACCTGCGGCACGCGCTGCAGGGCTTGCGGCGGCCAACCGCCACGGCCATCCCGGAACTCGAGTGAGGCCGCCGCGCTGTGATACCCGCCGGAGACGCGAGCTTCTGTTCAAAGAAGAGCCGGAAGCCGCCGGCCACCGTCGTGATAGCGGACGGCATGGGCCGGCGGGCGCCCACCGGGCTGAGTCGGGGTGCGGCGGAACTGCTGATTGTTGGCGTGCCGTCCAGCGTCTGTGTCGCCGGGTATCTCGGGTCAGAGGACGCGCGCGCACCGCCCCAGCCTCCCGCTCCGCCAGCGCGGACGCACTGTGCGGCAGTGACAAGCCGGTGCTGTAAATCGTGTATTAAACCGTCTGTTAGCGGGTGTGACACACAGCCCTCGTTGCTCACTAGATCCTAAGCAGGCCGACAGGTCATCAGCGCCGTCGTCAAATGCCAACCGCGTCAATCGCGTAAAACTAGTCAAAATGTCGCGCGCACCCAATAAGCCCAGATATACATATATCACACCAAACAATGGCCTAGCAACGACTTCGCATCAACGAACCACGCGCGCGACCCCAGGTACACGACGCCAACAACGGCACAGGGGCAGCCAGCGTCGACAACGCTCCACCGTTTGGCACTGCTCACAGCTGCACCCCAGGTGCCGACCGAGAAGGGACCGAGCGACACAGCGCGCGCTGCCGCCCTCCTGCAGCAGAAACGGCAGCGCGCGCGCGTGTGTGGTAGGGGGATGGGGATTCGACGTTGCCCGCTCACGTCTGGAACGGCGCCTGCACCACCCGCTTCGCCTCCTGCTGATGCACGCGTCCGGTGCCGGTGGCCGGCGCGCAGAGCACCTCTCTGCCGCAATACTGCAGCTGCAACAGAGCGGCACCAGCCGGTCACCAGCCAAGCTCACACACGACCGGCACAGCCGGCGGCCGCAGAACGGGCCATGAACGGCGGATTGAGCCTATCACAGGAAAAACCAATACGGTACTAATACTAAAAGTGACCAAAAACGGAACGGATGCTGTCTTCACAAGAGGCAGTTTTACTCGTACGCGCAACGACTGAGGCGGTGTGCCCACAGCGGTGCACGTCGACCCGGCCGCCGCACGCGCCCAGTCGGCACGCGCCTGCTGACCCCGGTGTCCAATCCCAGTCACGGCTGGCAGGCGCCGCGCGCCACTCCAGCGACGCTCTGCACGCCCGTTTCCTAAACACGATCGGGTCGCTTGCACAGCAGTAACCCAAACACGGGGCGGCGCGTCGCCGCGGCGGCCGGCCGAGCGTCGCCGCCACACCAGGAAAGCGGGGCGCCCGGGCCGGTCGGCGCGCCGGGCTGGCGGGCGACGGGGACGCGGCTTCCGACACGTGGCCGCTCCGCGCTCCGCTGACGCCAGCGGTTGTGCCGCCGCTCTCCTGCCGGCTGGACCGGGCCGCCTCCCGGCGCGGCCGACGGCGAGTCACGCTGGCGGCGGTCGGTCCCGGACCGCGATCAGCTCACCTTGGTGGCGGCCAGGTTGTAGAACCTCGGCCGGACGAATGTCCAGGCGCCCTGGTTGCGATGCTCCTCCTGGCTCCATATGAACTCTGCAACACGGGTGTACGGGGCGTGAACGTGGGGTTTGCGGGCGGTGGCTAAGCAGTCCCGGCAGTCGATGGATCATTCCGCAACGCGGGCGTCACGGGCGTCGATAATCGATCCCTGAATCACCGGCGAGCCTGGAGTGCGGCTCATGCGGTTCACCATACCGCGGAGGGACACGGCGCGGCCGTCGCTCAAGGCCATCCCATGCGGCCTTAGTAGCCGCCAGCCCGCCCCAGGCTCGGCCTCATGGTGACTATGGTGCTTGGCACCGTCGGGTCTAGACACAGCGTCGGTGATCGTCACTGACAAGCGTGAAAGGCATGTCACCGTCCATGGGACCATCCACATCCCAACTCTACGCTAAGGGCCTGACAGCGTCCCTGTCCGATAGCAACCTCTGCAGGCACCGCAATACCCAGGTCTCAACCTCACGCTAGCGGGGTCCGCCCCACTCCACCACATGTTCACTACCGGAGCAGGCGACCCTGTCCCAGTACAGCGGCGTCCAGACCAGCTGCCGCTCCGATACCGCTGGAGAGGAGGGAGGTGGAAAATCCTCGGCACGTGACAACAGCCCCAGATCTGGACCGACAGACCAGCATGCGGGCGAACGGTTGGATAAGCACGATGTCATGCGTGACATTTCTCGCAACCTCGCATCTGTCTGACCTTCGGTGAAATCTTCCGGACCACGCCCGGGAGGACCTGGCCGCTCCAGGCCGGTCAGGTGGAGCAGGCTCGCAGCGCTGGCAGATAACGTAACAGTGCCCGGCCGCACAACTGCCACCGGGCTTGAACAAGCTGCGCAGTATTAATCTCCACACATGTTACGCAATATTACGGCACCCGGCCGCGAACGCCGCACTCCAGTCTGTCTTGTCGGATCGCTCACTGTGCGCCAGTGCGCGATCTGACATTCCGGCGCCCCGGACACCGCGTCGCCCTCGGAGGGGAAGCAGCCCGGTCCGCGCTCTGCCCAGGCGTGCGACGCCAGACGTCGCCGAATCGGCCGCAGCCCTACCGCCAGCCGTAGCGTGGCGTGACTGATGATCATCGAGCTCCAGGCATGGACTCCGGCGTCACAAAACGCACAATCTTAACCACCGTCACACACTTGCATTGGGCTCGGCCGATGCTAACACAAGGGAAAGGCAGCGCTCATGCAAAAGCGCGTCAGCATTCAACTCGACGTGAGGCTGGACACAACAAAAAAACGGATTCCACCAGGGGTGTAGTTTTCCTATTGAGTTGTGAGACTTCAGCCTCCCCCACCTAGGGCTTCAGTCCCGAACTTTGGAAAAGTGGGCTAAATCTGGGGAGTAATCTGCTTACTGGGGTATGCTGGATCATTTTTCGCTGTCTAGCCCCCCCCCCCCCCTCCACACACACACACACACACACTCATCTTGTAAAACTAGGCCCCTGGGTTCCAACCTGTCATCGGAGAATCATACGGGATTCGGGGCGAGCCCTGGGTATGTGTGACGAGTCCCAGGGATGAGGGACGAACCCTAGTGATCCGAAACGACCCTCAAGGATCCGGGTTGAGCCCTGTGGATCCGGGGCGAACCCTGCGGATCCGTAACGAACCCTAGGGATCCGGGACAAGCTACTGGGATTCGGTAAGAACACCGGAAATCAGGGACGAACCGAAGAATCTGGGAAGAGTCCTGTGGAATCAGCCTAAGCTCTGGAGCGAATCCAAGAAGAGTCCTCCGGAGCCGCGCACGCGTCCGACTGTAGTCTCACATTATACGCCGTCCGCTACGCACACGCACGCGCAAACAACGGGTCGTGGTAGCGGACCTAACAAAACCCAACCCAACGTGTGTCCAAGTGTTCGGGAATGGCAGCCAGATTGGTTAAGAGACAAAATGATTTCACAAAGAGAAACAAACACTGTCGAGCGCAAGCGATAGCCGCTACCGAAGTGCCCAGCGCAAGCGATAGCCGCTAACGAACTGCCGAGCGCAAGCGATAGCCGCTACCGAACTGCGCGCTGCGTCGCTGCCGATTTCAATCACCATCGCGGTCGACAGCACGGAAGGGCGGGGTACAGTTAGCATGCCATTCGAACAGCGATGATGCCTGATTTCACACAACGAATAAAGCCTGAACTTCAACAATCGCTGCTGACTGAAGACAACAATGGGCACCTACCTGAGCAATAACCGATCGGCACATTGAAAAGGAGCTCGGAGCGAATGAAAAACTTAGAAACGACTAAAGTGGCCTATAAACGACCAAACCCGACCTCAAAACGATTAAAACGACCTAAAAAGGCACCATGTGAAGTGCAGTGAGGTTAGTATCGCGTGATCGCCATTAACATGTCAGACACTGCCGGTGAGTATGCCCAGTATGACACAATGCATCCAGCTGTTCTTAGATGGAGAAGACATTTACAGTTTATGACCATAAAACAATCTCATAACGTGGTTCCCAACAAGTCATCACACAAGCTGCGTTTCTTCCCCGTTTACTAGTTCTGCTGAGAGTAGCGTAACACATCGCCATGTGGAGTTGGTGAGAGGCGCTGCAACACCGGGATGTCACGCCCCACATGCATGCCACGCGCCGGTGGCGGGGCCGGCCGGCGGTGTCGCCGGCGCGGCGACGCGGTACGTCAGCGGACGGTGACGGACGCCTCCGGCCGGCGGCGGCGGCTGGTCAGCCGACGCCGCTGACACAGCCGTGGGGAGGGAGCCGTGGGCGGGCGGGCGGCCAGCCGCTCTGGGTGACGCCGCTCGCGCAGAAGGGTCAAAGGTCGCCCGCCTGACCGCCAAACTGAGCCCTGGCGGACGGCCGTGACGTGACGGACAGGCCGACGTGACGGCCGGGACGCGGCGAGCCGCAGTCTGACGGCTGGCAGGCTCAGTGCGCAATAGGCGGCTATAAAGTCGAGACAATGACTCGAGCGCTCCATAAACTGCTCTTCGTGGGCATTGTGCGGCCTCTGAACGGCGGCTGGTGGGGAGCTCGGAACCGGACGCGGCCGGGCGTCCTAACCTGCCACTGCGCTAGCCTCAGGGCTGAGCGTGCCCCGCCTAAAGCTGGGGACATCAGCCCCAACATGCCCGAGTCCTATTACATCCACCGAGAAAGTAGCCAAGGTCAGCCACTCGACCCAATTTTACCGCACGCTCTTTATCGACCGCTGTAGATCAGTGCTGTTTCAGCAAAAGATAGCCGCATTTTATCAGGGGTGCACCGTTACCCTTGTACAACGATAGCGTGCGCGATATTCGTACATCAATGCTTTTCCTGCAACATTGGCATGAGTCCAGTTAGCACCGGCGAGTAAAATACTGCGTGGTAAGCACGCGACGCAGATTATGGATTTATCTTCTACGACTCCTTCGATGGCATACACCAGTCTAGCCGAGCCCCAACCGTCACCATTATACCTCAACATGCGAGTGATAAACACACACCAGTGGATCGCCGAACCGTCACCGACGTGCCAACTGAAACCTCTGAAGCGTTACCGACGTGACAACTGCAACTCCTGAAGCTTTACCGACGTGCCAACTGAAACCTCTGAAGCGCTACCGACGTGACAACTGCAACTTCTGAAGCGTTACCAACGCGACAACTGCAACTTCTGAAGCTTTACCGATGTCACAACTGAAACTTCTGAAGCTCTATCGACGTGGCAACTGAAACCTCTGAAGCGTTACCGACGTGACTATTGCAACTTCTGAAGCTTTACCGACATGAAAACTGAAACTTCTAAAGCTTTACCGATGTGACAACTGAAACTTCTGAAGCTCTATCGACGTGACAACTGGAACTTCTTAAGCTCTATCGACGTGACAACTGGAACTTCTGAAGCTCTATCGACGTGACAACTGAAACTTCTGAAGCTTTATCGACATGACGACTGAACCTTTTGGAGCTTGATAAAACAAGGCCTAAGTAGCCGACGCGCTTCAAAATACCAATAATAAACTTTGGTCAAAAAGGACGGCGCGGGTGCCACACGACTTCGGTAGTCGGATCGCCCCCCCCCCTCTCGCCGCAAAAAAATCCGGAGGGGCCAGGCCGCCATGCACCAACACCCCATAACAGTGGACACTGCGCGGTACGCCGCCGTGCAGGTGTCCATCCAAAACACGTGACCGAGACCAAGGCGCAACAAACAGGACACCGGGATGGCAGCGCGGGCGCCGCGGCCGACGGCGCCCTTTCCCGTGGCGTCCGTGACGCCGTCGCCCAACTGACAGCACGCGCGGCCGTCCCGGATCCCCAGCTGATGGGAACGGGGGAGGGAGCGGGCGCCGGCTCGCCGGTCAGGCCCACCGGTCCGGCCGGGTTAATGTCAGCCGGTCGCTCTCGCGACGTACTGGCCGCCACCCCAGCCCAGCAGCGCCATCAGCAGGCTTCGACGCCGGCAAAGGTGGCCGGCCGCTGCGGTGTGGCGAACGCCACACCCGTACGGCTTAAAAATATTCAGCTGTTGGGCGACTTCGATGACACAGTAAGAAGCACGCAGGCACGGGCTTGCTGACTAATAGGCGCTGCTGGGGAAAAACAGCCTACGCGCAGAAGGTTGCCGGTGACTCCATTTATGCTAGTCGTTTTTTTTCCTCCAGTAATACCACTTAGGTAGGGTGTCAGCGGCTCCTGATCCTCAACTTGCGGCATCTAAATGAACCCACGGAGAAATATGCGCTGTACGTTATAATGGTAAATGCAAACAAACAGTTTCATGCCATGGCCTCAAAATGGAAGCCTCTGTCAAGCAACCTAGCCATGGGCCGTCCTCGATCGCTGCCGTCGGGCAACCCACAGGAGCACCGGGTGGTGGAGACAATGGGTCCGCCCGCTCACGCAACAGATACCCCGTCATAGGCGCACGCGAGGCGTTCATCGCCGCACACGTGGTGATCGAACCGCCCCTTGGGAGGGTTGCTGTTTGGCCGCTGCGAGCTTCAGCGGGTGGCTGAAACTTCTCCGAACCGGCTCCTCTCCTCCCGTCTTGACTCACGCCCTCCCCCCCCCCCGCGCACTCCTCGGCCTCTCCTCCCGCTCTGGCCCACGCGCCCTCGGCGCCGGTACCCCGGCGCACTCCTCGGCCTCTCCTCCCGCCTTGATTAACGTCCCCTCCGCCGGCATCCCGGCGCACTCCCCGGCCCCTCCTCCCGCCTTGATTAACGTCCCCTTCGCCGGCACCCCGGCGTACTCCCGCACGCTCCGCCGACGCCTCCGATTCGGCCCAAGCGGCACGCTCCCTCGGCGCCGGACCACACTGCCGCCCGGGCGCGGGCCACCAGCGCGGTCCGCGAGCGTCCGAGACGACCGAGCGGCCGTGGGGGCCACGCAGGAGTCTGCCACCCATGCCCGGCGGCGGCGCGATGACACCAAACGGTGACCCAGGGAGGTCACGGGGTACCGCAACGGTAAGCGCACCAGCGAATTAACGGAGGGTCCAAAACGGTGGAGGCGAAAAGGAAGACTTGCAAAACATACAACTTTTAGTTATCTTTTAGATTGTTTGGCGCAGTGCAAATGCAAGGCATATCAATCAGGTAGCCATGATGCAGGCGCTAGCGACGTCGCAATATTGAGTTTTGAAACAAAAAGTCATGTTTTGGAATGTTTCAAAACTCTTAATATTGTAAGGACAATGTTGCAAGGGCAGGGAACAGAGCGAATGACCGACACTTTTTCCATTACTCGCCAGTATTAAAATCATGCCGATGCAAACGAAGCCTTACAAACAGCAGAAATGATTTAGGGGTACGCTTGTCACTGCTCACAGTCGGCCCGGCTGCACTTGTCGCTACTCACTGTTGGCTTGACTGTACGTGTCGCTACTCACTGTCGGTCTGGCTGTACTTGTTACTGTCGGCCCGGCTGTACTTGTCGTTGCTCACAGTCGGCCCGACTGTACTTGTTACTGTCGGCCCGGCTGTACTTGTCGTTACTCACTGTCGGCCCGACTGTACTTGTTACTTACTATCGGCCCGGCTGTACTTGTCGTTACTCACTGTCAGCCTGACTAACTGTACTAGTTACTTACTGTCGGCCCGGCTGTACTTGTCGCGAATGTCGTTCAGCTGTTGCGTCGGAAACGGCGTGAGCTGCTCTAGGCGGACCAGCGCCACGTCCTGCCGGCCGGCCGCCGCCCGCTCCGCCGCCAGCGCGTAGTAGTGCTTGCCCGAGCAGAACACGAGCGTGCGCACTTGGGTCGCGCTCACCTCCGCGTCATCTGCGAACAGAACGGCGTCAGGCGAGCCACCCCCGGGCACAATGCCGCCCGCTGCCGGACAGGCCGGAGCGGCTTTTGCAGATGTCGGGCGGTGAAACAGTGACGGGTAAGTCACCATCATCACATGACAACGAGGAGTAAGAAAAGAGAGACAGCGGTGTTCGGGGAAACGCCTAAGCTGACTTCATGTGTCCACCCTTGCCGGACAGTCACAGCCGATGGAACGGCCAGCACACAGGAAGCATCGCGTTGGTGATCGCTCGCAGGGGGCATCGGGCTGGTGATCGCTCACAGGGAGCATCGGGTTGGTGATCGCTCACAGGGATCATCGGGCTAGTGATCGCTCACAGGGATCATCGGGCTGGTGATCGCTCGCAGGGAGCATCGGGCTGGTAATCGCTCACAGGGAGCATCGGGCTGGTGATCGCTCACAGAGAGCATCGGGCTGGTGATCGCTCACAGGGAGCATCGGGCTAATGATCGCTCACAGCACAGCCGCGGCCATCTGGAGCCGGGTTGGGGCGCCGCACCCACGCCACGCCCGTGACAAGGCGTTGACACATATAGTAATGTCCGACGGCAGTGTCGTGGAATGCAAGACCCGAGTTCAAGGCACGCGGGCGTCAGAGCATTGCAGACCCGGACCAATAATTCGTGCATCGGGTTTCGGTTGATAAACACCGTCATTTTTCGGTGTATAACTGTCGCGTCATTCCGTCTCCGGCACCAATGAACCCGTCTGGCAGAAGCGCGCGACAGTGTCGCTTCTAGGGGAGACCTTTGGGCGGTCTCGATCGCCTCATCAATGACGTCGCAGTAACCATCACGATCCAGCGGACAAGTTCCTGTTGATCGCTGGGAGGTCAACAGAGATTTTACCAGAAAGTATAGTGTGACTAAATTAATGTCCAATCATGAGTGGGCGTCACATGCCCTCGCCTTTGTCGTGCACAATACCAACGACAGTATTCGGGCCAAATAAAAATGCGGCCTAATTCGCCCAAGTAATCCAGGAAAGTGACGATACTTTCTACGATCGCATCCATCAATGACACCCATTTTAAGCCCGACACATCCAAAACCCCACCAACGCCTGAAACACCCGAGGCTGGGCCCACGTCGCCGGTCACCGGTGGCGCCACTCTCTCGTTCATCGGGCAGCACGACAGCAGTCGCCCTCCCCACGCTCCCAACCGCCACCCACCCCCACCCAGTGAGTCGACTTCAGAGGACCACGCTGCCCCCACCTGACCGGAAGCGGGACAGATGCGCCGGGGACATTCCACCGCGATGATTCTGGCTGGCCGGAGGCGGTGGGCGGCGAGCTTCTGGCGGCCGGCCGGCCCTCCGGGCGCCGCCTCTCCCTCCGGCCCCGCCCGGCGCCGCCTCTCCCGCCGGCCCCGCCCGGCGTCGTGTCCCTCCCCCCCCCCCCCCGCCGGCCCGCCGGCATCAGACCGGCTGGTATGTGAGCAGCCGCGGCTCGGCCTCCGGGTCCACTGATGCACGCCGCCACGCAAGCCAACCCTCGGTCACTGAATCACATCTGTGTTTGCGCTATTTACGAGAGGGGCATTCATTTGCTGCTGAATATCTCCTCTTCCTACTTACATTTTTGTCTTCAATAGACTTCATTTCCAAGCGGTCTCACGTTTCGTTTTCATTCTAACTTCAGGAAAAAGTAGACAATCACAACACTAAGTACATCCAACTGAAAGCAAGTAACAGAACAGGGCCAAGAAATGTGCAAAAAGTAGGGGGAGGGGAGGGAGTAGAGTAAACCCAGTATGTGATGGGGGCTCTGCTCCTATGCCCACACAACACAACATCGTACGCAGTCAATGAGTCAATTAACGTTGCCCAAGGGCGATACTGAGCACACAGCATGCATGCCTCACGCGGGATATTCGTCAAGCCCTTGGTCCACCTTCGCGTGAAAAACGAGACACTGGGTTCACGGCGTCTCGGACAAAAGTGTCTGCCCCTTCAGGGCCTTCGGACTACAGCTTCCGGTCCATTCCACACCCAGTGAGGTCATCACAGAGACAGCCCTGCGGGCGTCAGCTGTGGCGCCGCTCGTCTGGCAGCATCAGACCCCCTTCCCCCCCCCCCCACCGGCTGCGCAGTAGCGTCCCGCCGACGTCACGCGCCGCTCCATGGCTGGCGTGACGTCACCTGGCGAGCGGCCGCCAACACCCATGACGGGCCATACTGGGCTGGGGGCGGCAGACGTCGCGCCGTCACCAGCAGCCAGCGCCGCCGGCCGGGCAGCGCGCGGCGCGCTGACCGCCCGCGGCCGGCGCCGGCGGCGGCTCCAACGCACACCCGCACGCCGCTGGCGCGCGCCCCGGCGGCGCTGACGTCAGCATGGCACGTGAGCCACCGGCGCCGATGCGTCGGCGCTGACGAACCGCGGCACGGTGCCGGACAGTGGAGACGAGCGGCCGGCGGACGGGCGGGGCACTACCGCCCCGGCAGGACGGCCGTGCCCTGCGAGGCATCAGCAGCGATCCGATGTGGATCGATTTGGAGATGTGAGCATGACGGAAACATGCTTTTTAAACAATATGCGCACTAGCATATGCCGATGAATCTGAACGTGCATCGCGTTTGTAGTTATACCAACATTCAAGCCCTTGTGGTGGCATGCTCCCCGGCCTCTTCTGAAGACGAACGTGCAAACGTCTTGCAGAATATCCTGCTATGAGCAATGTCATGTGGCTAATCCTACCAAAAATACAGTTTTTACCTACACCCCTTTCACGTTCAACTGTAGTGACACGCACCACATTTACACGACGTGGCCTCTGGTCAAAACTTTCATGGGCAACAAAAAGATATGACTTATGAAGGCGAAGCGCTTACGCGACATTGCTCCGTCACGACACAATTACTACAAACGAGGCTTGCACGCAATGTTAACCCCATTTATATGACAGAAAGGTGCCAGACTCCAGCCAGAGGCCGAACATAGACCGCATTGGTTAACGAGCCGGTATCGTCTTCACCCACACGTCAAATCGTTAGACTCTGCTAAAATTCCGATTTTACATATCAGGGCAATGCAAAGGCCGCGCCAACATCCGACAACGCGCCGTTTAAAAAAAAAAAACTGTGAGGAGCTTCTCCGTTCTGCACGCCCCACTGAGTGTCCCTCGATGCCGTCCTCCGCTGGGCTCGTCTCCGTGTGGGGCCTGTTGCCTTAAACATGCGTGCGGAAATGTCCGTGCGGCTTGCCAGAGGTGCCCGGGTGGGGGGGGGGGGGGGGGGGGGTAGGGCGAGGAGCAGCTGACGAAGACTAGCCGCAAACACAACTGACGCGCAGGGAAATGTTAAGCTCGATAAGCACAAAGCGATTCAACAGCTGTCTCAACAGCACTTATTACATTTTTGCATTGCCTGCTCCACTTTTTCTTGCAGCATTAAGGTAATGTTAAATGGAGTGTTCCAAATTTGTATGGGGTCTTGAGCTGAAGTAGCCATTGAATCGGTGCGGTTTACGGCCCTGTCCCTCTAAAAGGGTATGTTTCACATTAGAAGATACTGAAGCAAGCATCAGATACGATGAAGTAGGCTCATTTACAGCTAATTGCGTACCTTTATGTGGAAAAGACTACTTTGGACAACACAAAATCTCTGGTTAGTAAATATGCTCACCCATACGCCATCATTTGATTGCGTAGTGAAACGTTTGTATGACAGCACTCACTTGTAGTTCTTCAGTCCCCTGAGTGGTGGCCCGAGGCGGTGCTGGATGTGTGCTAAACCAAATATGGTTCAATATTCGTGCTTTAACCATTTCTCGTAGTGTTCTTGCATATTTATCCGTAAGTTTAACGTCTTACTTGCATTCATATACTCATTTCTAGCGCTATTATTAAGTTGTTCAACTACAAGCCCGATTCCTAAATAGCCAATAAAAATGGACAGTTCTTGTATTATGTGGCAAACCGTCATTCGCACCGGAATCTTGTAGGGCTTGCACAACATTGGTTGAGAAATAGTTGACTTCTGTTATATCTGAAAAGCGTTCCCACGAAAACCGGTCCCGGACGACCCGAGTTATATTTTTGTTGACCTTGAGCGCCGTACGGCCAGTGCAATGGCAGGTTTTAAATGATGTTCTTATCGCATCATGAATGTCTGGGGGAACTTCAATAGTCTGCACGAAATAGTCTGCACATGTTCGCGGGAATGTAGCTCTGAAACCCGAGGGTTTTAGGTCTTAAGAAGGGCAGGTCTGGGAAATACACCGAATGATCTTCAAGATGGCTACTGCAATCGAAACCCCCATACAAATGTGGGACACTCCCTTTAAGAAATAAAAACCTCTAGTTTCTGAGCCACCGACCCGCAAGGAAATGCAGACTTTTCCGTGCAGACTATTTCAAGGCCATTCAGGCATGCCTCATGTCACAGCAACATCATTCATATCCTGCCATCCCATAAACCGTGCGGCGTTCCAGGCCAGGAACAAGATCATCGTCGAGCCGCTCAGATCTAGGGTCCGTGAGCACACTTTCCAAACATAGAATACATCAAAGGGCCTTCAATCAATAATGAGGAATCAGTTCAGATTTCAATGACAATGACACGTTTCGTGCTAGCATAAGAAGTTGGACACGGTTGCTAGTTAGTACGGATATAAGACTTGTAATAGAATAACTTGACTAGCGTTACAACCGAGTTTGTGAACACAAGTCAACCTCTTAAACTCACGGACAAATACAAAAGAACATCATGAGAAAGAGCCAAAACACGAACATATAACAGTATTTCGCTCAGCGAACGCTCCCAGGACTGCCACCGCCATCTACTGATGACTTTGAAGCAATACAAGGGAATGCTAGGTTGGCAGCTTCGCACGGTTAGTTTGGCAGCACCTCAACGTCATACGAACGTTCCAAGACACAATCAAACAACGGCATACGAAGGAACAAATTTACTGAAAAGCAAATATTCCGTTGTCTAGATGAGCCTTTTACACTGAAAAGCATACCCATAGTTATGGGTGAGCTAATTTCATCATATTTGAAGCTTGCTTCGTTATCTTCAAATGTTTCACATTCTCTTTTGGAAGAAAAACTGCTACATACCCAGGCACGGCTGTGATTTGCGATCCAATCGGAGCCACTGCATAACAGCATTAATGTTTTTTAAACTTATGCAAAACAAACTCTTACATAAGACCGCCTCAGACATATCCTACGCAATAATCCGGCAACCCGACATAAGTGGTACGGGCCGAACTTCAAAAGGACAGAGCTCACGCACCAAACTCCTACACGGCTCGACTGAGGGCAAGACTGCCGCAGAACGCCAATGGCAAGCAGTAAAACTGCAGCGGACACAACTCCTACTGTACAAATATCCAGGCGTTTCTACCATAAAGGTCAATGGAAACACGAAACAAACAAATCGTCGGTCAAAACGGCCATGATCTATGATCCAGCGTAACTCGCATTCTGGCTGTGATGACGTCACGCGATCCGCGCATTAATGAGGCACCGCGTGGCGTACTGCCGTCACATCATCCCAAATATCGCGACCCATGCTCCAAGCACACACACACACACTGTACCTATGAGCCGGGTTGCTCACGTTGAGCTTTATGTGCTTAACCACAGCCACGCCCTCTGCCGCAGCGCTGTACCGCTCTGGCTGCCGCCCCCCCCCCCCCCTCCCCCCTCCAGGGGGCCGGGATGCACCGGCAGCGTCAGTGCTATCAGCGTCAGTGCCCACATCCGCGCCTCGGGGGGTGTCACCGCAAACAGCGCACTAACCGACGGCCGGTCAGGACGGCGGCGCTCGCCCGGCTCTAGAGATAGGGTTCGGCCGGTCGCTTCGAGCCAAGGCACCAGCCACCTTTTACCGCACAATGTCGTGTGGTATGTGATCTGTTAAAGAGCGTTAACGAAAGAAGACGCATAAAAGTTCACCCAGGATAACCTATGTTTTCGAGCAGCGGGCATCTGGCCGCAAACGCACGTGACTCCCGAACTCGCCTACTGTACAGGCACAATCAAGAAGACTCCGATTAACATGGAGGTGCGAGATCAGCATTTCCGTTTCTTGATCCAGGGTTGATATGAACAAAGTACAAAACTGGGGACAGCAGTGTTGAGAAGATGCATAAGAATATTTCCAGAGCCACAAGGGCATACTATATTGAAAATTAGGTTTCATTGAACGAACTGACATGTTGTACTGAGAACAAGCCAAATTCTTAATGAGCATCGTCGTAGCATGAACCAGCCACGGGACGCCAGCAAACCAGTTTGAGGTAGCAATAGACACCCCAGCACTCCCCATACGGACTCTCGTACCCCATACTCCCAGTACTCAGTACATACGGACGCAGTCCACTCGTAAAACAGAATTAATCTCACGTTTTTAGTGTACGCACCCTGTCAACCTTGGTAAAACTGGGCACAAGGTTGAGAAGCATCGCACTAACATCAAGCAACAATCAGTGTATTTCGTTTTGGTCACTCACTGATATCCTCAAGCAATGAAGGAGCACCAACTGGAGTGAAACCATGTTGTGCTGCACGTAAAGCAGACATTGGATTGGTTGAGATTTAAAAAAGTCGAGGTTATCCGGACCAAGTTTTTGACAACAGGTCTCCAAAGGTCTCGATGCCTCGAAAGCAACCACAAATTTTGGCCTTACGGAGATGTTCTGTGATTTGCGCATTTGATAAGCCGGCGTGCCTTGGCCACATGCCACTTTAAATACCACAAACGGTACAACAAAGTGCACAGTGTGACAGGTACGACTTCCACACACCCAATGGCTGCCGACGTGTTGCCATATCTCAGGCCTCATCTTTCACCAGTTATTGGCGACAGCATACCTCAGGACACCGACTGTTTTCAATGTTACTTTCACTCTCCGAAGCCAGCAGATTTTGCATGCCAACATACACTTAATACGCAAATTTAGCCGAAGCCTTCGGATACCCGGGCATCGCAGGGGTTCGACTGGGCCCGCACGAGCATACGCCCCTTCCCATCAAGGATTATTTACCAATAATACAATTTGAAACCATAAGATACCGCATAACATAAGGGACCACATATAAAAAACACAGAACATGAGCAAATATTTCTGGTGGTTGCCCATAGCTCGAGCCAGACCACCAATGCTGCAGCGGTTCACAGCCAGTACTCGCACGGGTAACCGGCCGTCTTTTTGCACGCCTTGCTGTCGAGCCCGCCACTCTTCGGCAGCATGACGCAGTCCTCCACGTCGCCGTGAAACCGGTGCGTCCCGGGCGTCATCCAGGCTGGCTTGATGACCACCGACGCGTCGCCGAAGCGTCCCGGTACACCTGCTGCTCGGCCCCATCATTGGTTCCCAGCCACTGGTGGCTGGGCAGCGGGAGGGCGTCCAGGAACGCCACCTGTTTGTCGGTGGTCGGGAAGGCCGGCACCGAGTGTGGGTCATCAGCGCTGCACAGCTCCACCAGCACGCTTCCGGTCGCCTCCGCCTTCCGGTCGTGCACGCCGTGCGCCACGCGGCCGCCCAGTAGCGGCACATGGCCGGAAGGGTAGATGATGATGATGATTTGGGCTTTGGGGCGCACCCACTACTTTGGTCATATGGCACCGCCGGAAGGGTAGGGCGGCTGGTGGAGAGGTTCGCCGCCGCCGGTCAGCGGGTTGAGCGGCGAGTGGAGTGGCCAGACGGCACTCGGCCGTCATCAGCTCTAGGCTCCACTTGAGACAGACGGGCCGGCGCATGCGGCCGGCGGTACACATCGGTGCCGAGGCGGCCCGCGGGCGAGCCACCGGCGGGCGCGCGTGCGCCACATCCCGCGCCACGTACAGCGCCTGCTGCTCAGCCAGCGCACCGGTGCCGGGGAGGCCCGCGGGCGAGCCAGCGATGCGCGCGCGTGCGCCACATCCCGCGCCACGTGCAGCGCCCGCTGCTCGCCCAGCGCACCGGTGCCAGGGAGGCCCGCGGGCGAGCCAGCGATACGCGCGCGTGCGCCACATCCCGCGCCACGTACAGCGCCTGCTGCTCGGCCAGCGCACCGGTACCGGGGAGGCCCGCGGGCGAGCCAGCGATGCGCGCGCGTGCGCCACGTCCCGCGCCACGTGCAGCGCCCGCTGCTCAGCCAGCGCACCGGTGCCGGGGAGGCCCGCGGGCGAGCCAGCGATGCGCGCGCGTGCGCCACGTCCCGCGCCACGTACGGCGCGTGCTGCTCAGCCAGCGCACCGGTGCCGAGGACGTCCGCGGGCGAGCCAGCCATGCGCGCGCGTGCGCCACGTCCCGCGCCACGTACGGCGCCCGCTGCTCGGCCAGCGCACCGGTGCCGAGGACGTCCGCGGGCGAGCCAGCGGTGCGCGCGTGCGCCACGTCCCGCGCCACGTGCAGAGCCCGCTGCTCGGCCAGCGCACCGGCGCCGAGGACGTCCGCGGGCGAGCCAGCGGTGCGCGCGTGCGCCACGTCTCGCGTCACGTACGGCGCCCGTTGTATGGCCAGCGCGCCGCCGCAGCTCATCATAAGCAGGGAGCGCCACATCTCGTCGCGCAAAGGGTAACGCGACTACTCCGCACGCGCGCCGCCTGTCTACGGCTGTATGGAAACCAACGAGAAGGCAGCGCAACATGGCTGCGCACAAAAATTGTATTGGGGTCGATGCCGAATTCAAGTACCACCAGAAACCAAGGGTTTGAACGATCCAAAAACAAGCTATTACAGCCAATAACAAGTATGAACGTCGAAATGAAGCCATGCTTGCCATACTATCCATTCGCAACCTGATGAATACGAAAGTGGAAAAGAGGGAGCTGATTCCGTTCTTGAACTAAATCACTAAATGTACCACGCCCATCGCGACTCATCACCGACAACTCATCAAGATGTGTTTGGCTAAATTGTGAAAAGAACGGTCCAAGACATTATTGGCCTTGAAATCAGCACTTTTGTAAAACATGACTAAAAGGAAATACATTTAAAGCCATTGAAGCAAGCATCAGATATAATGAAATAAGATCAGAATTAAGATGATATCCGTTCGACCATATTATTGATATTTGAGCTTTTTGATTCAGTGAGCAAGGTCAGTGACCGAAAATTCATGAAAAACATACACCTTACTTAACGAAACTCACGCATGTAATTATTGCAGATCATCGGGATTCCCTTCAATACTTATCATGCCTTACATTTCACAAGCACTGCACCATCTTAGAGAAATAAGGTTCCATAACCATTGGTATACTTTTAATTGGAAAAGACTGCTCTAGACAGCATAATTTATTTATTTAATAAATATGCTCCTTAGTACGGCATTGCCGAGGTCAGACAAAACTATGCTGACTGTGTCATCGTACCTAGCACACAAAGCATTGGGAGACAGTTGACGACCGTTATATCTGGAAAGCGTGAACGCGAGATGCGTAAGGGAATATTACGTTGCAACTGGCTGTGTGATTCATCAGTGTTCATTCAGGGATCTTGCCCAAAACAACTATGGTAATTTCTGGAAAAAAGCCGTTGACGAGGGTTCAAATGGTTTGATACCGCACCATGCAGTACGCCACAAAACCACGCCAGTAAACCAAACACCGCACCTGAAAGGCTGACAATAACGTCTGCACTTCTCAGCGCCGTCAACAGCTCTCCAGCCCTCCACCGGGCCCCAGCCCGGACCACGCCATCTCACTGCACCACAGTCGTGCCTCTGTGACCCCATACCACCCGCCCCGGCGTGCCTGGGCGGCGCAGCCGGCCCCCGAGCAGCACCTCTTCCCTGCCGGGCCCGCCCCAGCCGGGCTGCGGGCTCCGACACGGCGGACGTGGTCGGGCCGGGAGCTGACATCCGCGTAAAACACCGCCCCGGGAGCGGACGTCTCCGGACACCCGCCTATCGCCGACCGCCGAAACCGGCTTCCGCCGGCGTCGTCACGCCGCTCTCGGACACGCCGCGCCGGCGGCCGCTGCGGTCGAGGGGGCGATTGGGGTAGGGGGAGAGGGACCGGCGGCGTGCGTGCCACGTGGAACTGAACACGACTGAAGTACAGATCCATTGGTGTGGTGCTTCCGCGTCCGCGTGCTTTAATGTACCTAATCGCACCCAATGCAGGTTGTGAAGACGCTTGCCAGTGGCCCTCTCAGCTGTCACAGGCATATGTATCGCGGGTTGTCTGTGCGTGAGACTCACTCGCTCGCAGGGTGCACGTGAGGCGCACTCTCTCACCTATCACGGGCTGCCACTGTGTGCCGGGTGCCATGTCTGCCAGCGAGCTGACGGCGGCCGGGTAGCGCGTGTCTGGGTGTCTGTGCGTGAGACTCGCTCGCAGGGTGAACGTGAGGCGCACTCTCTCACCTATCACGGGCTGCCACTGTGTGCCGGGTGCCATGTCTGCCAGCGAGCTGACGGCGGCCGGGTAGCGCAGCAGCATCTTAGGTCCCACCACCACCAGCGGCTTGCGGAAGTCGCGCACCATCTGCCTGCGCAGCGCATGGAAGTACTGCGCCGGCGTGGTCGGGTTGATGATGTGCAGGTTCACATTGTCGCCTGTCCGGAGAGAGCGGCGGTTAGAGTCGGCGAACGGGTCTTGCAGAGCGAGCGCACGGCTTTCCCGCCCGCTCGGAAGGACGCGGCTTCCGCAGGAGACGTTACAACTCCGAGAAGTCTGGCGCTGCGTGATAGCGGCGGGGTCTCGCCTTCCTCCACAGATAGCCATGCTGAAGTCTCAGGCATGCGAACCGAGGGCGTAATCTCTTAGCGCTGGATATGCAGCAAAAAAAAAAACACCTCACTTGCGAAAGCTGAACACGTGAGCCGGTGAACAACTCCCCGGAACATATCGGGAGTGAGGGCCTAACTTCGGCTTTGCGCACCGTCAACAAACCCATCATGAACGTGGGCGTGAGTACCACATAGGCGCCTGACCCGGAGCGCTGAACCCGCCCGCGACCACCGGGCCACACCGACCGCCGCTGACACCAGGCCGCTGGTGAAAGCCTCACCGTCGACGGCGTCCTCCCTGGAGTCGGTGAGCTGGAGGAAGCGCTCCATGCGACAGCTTGAGTGCTCCGGTCCCGTGCCGTCCATCCCGTGCGGCAGCACCAGCGTCAGCGCCGTCTGGTACAGCCACTTGGCTGGGGAGAGAGGCTTGGCTCAACGCCAGCAGGGGCGGACCGGTGTGTCGAAGTCGGGTCCAGCCCAGAGCGGTGCTCACGCCGGGCCCAGAGCGACGTTCGGTCCGGCCCAGAGTGGCGTCCGGTCCAGCCCAGAGAGACGTCCTGTCCAGCCCAGAGA
Source organism: Pollicipes pollicipes (assembly GCF_011947565.3). NCBI lineage: Eukaryota > Metazoa > Arthropoda > Thecostraca > Pollicipedomorpha > Pollicipedidae > Pollicipes > Pollicipes pollicipes. The sequence goes on along the minus strand of NW_023596136.1, from coordinate 17,742,539 downwards.
GACGTTCCGTCCGGCCCAGAGCAATGTCCCGTCCGGCCCAGAGCGACGTCCGATTCAGCCCAGAGCGACGTCCGGTTCGGCCCAGAGTGGCGTCCGGCCCAGCCTAAAGCGACGTCCCGTCCGGCCCAGAGCGACGTCCGGTCCAGCCCAGACCGGCGCTCGCGTCGGCTCAGGGCGATCGCGGGGTCAACACAGTTAGCACGGTCAGCACGGTCAGCACGGTCAGCACGGTCAGCAGTCAGCACGGTCAGCAGTCAGCACGGCCAGCACAGTCAGTACGGTTAGTACGGTCAGCACGGCCTGCACGGTCAGCACGGTCAGCAAGATCAGCACGGCGTGCTGTCCGTGAGCTGACCGTGCCTCAACACTGGCGCATCGCAACGAGTCATTCGAAGCGGGGCTAGGATCAGCAGACGGCGCTGGCCCCGGTCAGTTCCGTGAAAGTCGTGGTGTATGTGGCTTACTTCACTTATTACTTAACGGGGAGGCGAGGCAGATAGTGACAACTTTTTGGGTAGGCCATGTAAGAATTGGAAAGAATCAGTTCGATCTTCGACGCACCTCACATATAAACAGGTTTCATCCGTTACAGTTGACTTGATAACAGCCTTGTTCTGTTCCATGGATGCTAAATGCTACATTTAGCAATCAGTATGCTACAAGCTCCCACAATCGGAGCTTGGGAAGCACGCCTCAGCAGCGATCGGTCAAGCCAAGGTGACCTACTCAGTACTCTGCGGGAGCGGATAATGACGCAGGCTCTTGACATCAGTGACAGCATTCGTGTATTGCAGGCCTGTAATGCTCGTGTACTACGGGTGGGCTTTAGGAAACACCTACGTATGGTTTCCAATCGCATGTGTCATTGCCTGCTAACCATGACTGTACCCGAATACAGTCAGATTTGGGTTGGTCCTGCAATCGAGCCCGACACATATCGGACCCAAAAACAGGTCTGCCCAGTACCCCAAGTCCCACGCACCCGGACTCAAACACAGGTCTGCTCAGTACACCGAGTCCGACGCACCCGGACTCAAACACAGGTCTGCTCAGTACACCGAGTCCGACGCATCCCGGACTAAAGCACGGGTCCGCCCAGTATGCCGAGTCCGAGGCATCCCAGACTGACACATCCCGGACTAAAAACACAGGTCCGCCCAGCACGCCGAATTCGAGGCATCTGGACTCAAACACAGGTCTGCTCAGTACACCGAATACACCGAGTTCGATGCATCCCGAACTCACAGGCCCACCCAGCACGCCGAGTCCGACATATCTGGACCCAAACAGGTCTGCCGGCACACTGAGTCCAACGCATCCCGGACTCAGACACAGACCTGCCCTGCCCCATGTTGTTTCAATGATAGCGCAGTGTCTTGCGCGTCGCCAGGATAGTACGAGGGAAACGCTCCTTGTTGGCAGCTGAGGCGTGATGGTGCGAAAGATATACTCCCACTAAACAATGTCACAATGCATGAATTGAACTGTGGACTGTAGCAGCCCACGAAAAGGCCTCTTCGGCGAATTTGCGATTATTACCAGGACAAGTTGCAAGCGGACGAACACTACGTCAGGGGAAACGAACTCAGAAATAGTCAGCCCTGGCATTATAGTCAGCCCTGGCATTATAAATAGTCAGCCCTGGCATTATATCGCGTCCGGCAGGGCTGCAACGCTAAACACACATGGCAGCCGATGAGCCTATACTCCATACTATGCAGGCAACAGTCAAAACAGCGGTCATTTTCTGACTGCTGCCACGTCCTGGGCGCAGACAACAGACGCATGCACGGCGCACGTACACGACATGCCAGCACACTGCCGCCGTCGCAGCAGGGACCGGAGGGGCATATCATGTCTGAGCTGGCTGCTGAAGCCTGCGCCTCCCACGTGACCGTTGGACTAGGGCCGGGCGGCGACGCCACGTGAGCGCGGGCACCGGTGTCGCGCGGCCGGCCGAGGACAATGGGGGGCTCGGCACGCGCGCGGTCACGACCAGCACAAGAACACCACCCCCGCCCACCTGGCCCAACAATGCACTGCGCCTCGTCAGGGCTGTTGTTTAATGACAAGGCGAGCTATTGACTCTTCGTCACGCCCTAGCCACGGTGCAGGAATTTCGCCGCTCTGGGATGGATGTGTTTCAGCTATACAGCGTTGATCACAACAGATGGACACCTTGCTCTATCGTTCAATGCCACGGCTGATAAAAAGCTATTGCAGCTTGGCTGATCATAGTACTTAAGCATCACATAATGGTATTCTGATATGTTCAAAATACCTTTGTGCCACCGAATTCTTAACACGAGCTCGGGTGGGTGTCAAATTGACATCCTCGAAGGTTTTTTTTCCGAATTTTCCAAATTTTGGATGGCTGTACACAATTGAATGACGGATGGTCTGGCGTCAAACATTTAGATGTTCCTAGTAAGGTCGTTGCTCTATGTCAGGTCAGAGTCAGGCCACGGTTTCAGCGAAGGCAATTTATAGGGAATCGTTCAATCTGATCCAACAACGGAGTTTTAGACAAAGCCATACATCTCTGAGATGCTTTCATACGCAATACAACAATTGAATGAACAAACTACATCGACCTAGGGTCAGGTATGAAGGTCAGATCAAGGTTAAAACCAACGTGTTCCTTGCTCTCGGGCTTGCTATATAAGGTAGTTCCTGGTGCTCATTTTGAATTTACTGGGAACAGGAACCGCATTATACATCTTCCATGGACTTCTCAGATGTCAGAACATGTCATTGACCTAAAATGACCGATGTCAACATCGTTTTTTAACATACTGCTTAGCGTAATCTTTGTCGCTTATCCAAATGCAAAACTCAAAGCAGTCTGGTATGACTTCGGTCACCACGACCTTCAAAGGTCAAACAAGGTCACTGACATGAGCGTGTGACATTTGCTTAGAACAGTTATATAGATTAAAGGACACCAACCTGGAGTTTAACCTTGTTTGACCTTATTTGACCCGAAGGTCATAACCTGAGTCTCAAACTTTGACCTAAGTGAGTTCACGTACAGGTCAACATACTCTGTGAATTTGATGTCTCTAGCTCTCTTAGTTCCTGAAATCTCAGAGGGTCAAATTGACCACCGAGCAGAGCATCCAACCGGCCATCCGGGCGCGTGTTAAGACGAAATTAGTTTTCGGACCGCTAACTTCACTTGTATGGACCATTCAACATGGGTGTAACTACTAGAGAGCTGCGGGGGGGGGGGGCGGTGGCAACCTGAATCATGCATATCCCATAAATTATATATTATATTATTATGTATTTTAACACAAAACAACCGAGGAGTCCATTGAAAGTCATCAAAAATTGCATCCATTCTCTGAATTGGTTCGATTGTCATGACATAAAATCCAAAGCGTGGAGAGGGACAATCAAATCTCCGAGCGTTGCCTTGGCGTGAAATTTGGTGTGGAGCAAGCATGATGGTTATGGATCCAAGGAAATTATGGTGTTGACGTTGAATAATGTCCATAGCTTATGTAAACCTGATGTGCAGGCAAGCCGGGCCTACTGCACTGAAGCGCGTCGCTCGGTGGGCGGACCCCATATCAATTTCTTTCCTGACAGCATAAATAAACAACCAAAACAGATTGAACTGCAGCCGCTATCATAGCCCTCGAACCCAAACACCCTCGGCGTACAACAGCCAACCGCACACGATACACACACGATCACCGGACCTCCGATGCATCCGATCTCGCCTGGTGCCACGGACCGGACTCGCATAGCTGTTGACACGCCATTGGCGTCCCACACAAGGCGTCCATTTGGCGTCGTCACAGAAGGAAGACGGCCACCAACAACGGCCCGAGGCTGCCGAGAAGCGGAGGCGGACAGAGCCGGTTTACGCCGGTTCGCCGCCCGTGTCCGGGCGTCGGGCCGGGCGCAATGTGCGACTGATCAGCGCGGTCCGGTATTCGTGCCGCAGGTGCCACACGTGCCAACCACACGTGCCGCGGGGTGACAGGCATATCAGCGACTGCCCCCCTCCCCCGCCTCGGGCCGCGGCGGAGACCGGTCTCCGCACCGCCGGCGCGTCTCGCTCCGCTCCGCCGGCAGCTCCTACCTTCGCCGGAGGTGATCATCGTGTCGATGGGGATCTGGGCACCGTTGAAGAAGTCTCCGAACTGCGCCTCCCATATGCAGAGCCGGTGCGGCGACTCAACGCTGACGCCGTACTCGAACGCCAGCATGGCCTCCTCGGTGAGCGCGCTGTTCACCACCTATCGGCCGGGTCAAACGGATCACATGCGGCTCAGCCAGGCGCCACGCCGCGCGCGCAACATGCCCAGAGTTTACACGCCGTGACGCAAACTTGTGCCGTCACTGGTGGCTGAGAACCTGCGCAAGCGCGCCGACAGGGTGGTACGTCTGAAATGCGAGTGGAACACTGTCTGAATATTCGTGCGCGCACGAGTCGCAGCAGAACGAGAGCACACACATTGCGAAACGCTGCACCTGACAATAACATAACAGTTAGGTAGAAGTCGTTGGAGCAACAGGCGGTTGGGCACAGTAGGGACCTCGAGTTGCAGACCGTCAGGCTATCAAACAATGTCATGAACTTGATATTTCAGCTTTCTTTCTAGAGCCATCAGTTCAGACAGCGCGACAGGTTGTTACCACGAACGCGCTGGCTAGGGTACGCTGGCATGACCAAGTACACCTAGAACGGGCGCTACGTAAGGCAGTCGCATCGTCAGGAGGTACCTTCACCCTCAAATACGGTCCAATGGGTCCCACAATAAGCGCCTGGGCCTCAGGCGCCCACCGAACGCGTGGTCCCGCCGCGGCGCACCGCACCGACCTCTAAGAAGGTCGTCTGCTGCTCAGTCAGACTGTTGAGCGGCACGTGCACGTGGTCTGTCTTCTGATCCACCAGCATGACGTGCCGCTGCGAGAACGTACCGCGGCCCACGTCCTGGCCGCACAGGCGCACGTGGTTCCCTGCCGACACGTGCACGTGCGGCTTGTGAGACGCTCTATGGCCCACAGACGGCATTAGCAGCGCTAGGCGACGGAGCAGGGAACTCGTGGGAAGAGTGCGGTGCTTGCTGGTCACTGGCCAGGCTGTATACGCACCGAAGCCTGCACAACGTGGCACCTGCGGACGGATGTCCTTCCCATCCAGGCCAGGCAGGCAAACTTTGATCGGTCTCTAACAGCCACCGCCACAGAGCAAAAATCCGGCGAATCGAACGTGGTAAGGTATTGTGGTTGGCACTCGTGGGTCCGAGGCTTTACATTCCGCAGATATCCGCTTCTGCAGATGACAGTCGTGGAAGATTTGGACACACTTCGACGACTCTGGCCGCATCGAGTTTCCGGAAAGTACTGCAACAGGGCCAGCATTTCCGGACCTGCGTCTGATGCGGTTTCCGCCATCATCGCTCCAAATAAGCTCTGATCTTCACGGATATCTGGAGTAAGATGGTTTGCCAAAAGCATTCCTGCAGTCACAACTGATTCATAGCCTAAAGGATTTCCGAAACTATTATGCAACGACGACGTAAACTTTTCCAAGGAACTCAGCCGCGCAGCACAGCACATCAAAGCCAGAGCCTTGTCGGGTGCGTCATTCCCTTTCGTAGCAGCGAACACAGCGGGCCTAGCAGGGCACGGAACTCACCCTCATACAGCAGCGAGCCTAGAGCCAGAGCCTCGCAGGTGGCCCAGTCGAGCCCCTCTCCGGCGCGCAGCCGGTCCCGACGCGCCTTGACGAAAGACTTCTGCAGGTGAGGGTGCAGACTCTGCCGGTGCGTCCCAGTTACGGGTCAGGTGGCCGGGTCACAAGTCACGACAATCAGAGGTCAGGTCACAGACCGGCTGAGCTGAGAGGTCACAATACATGGAAGTCACGGGCCCAAAAAAGGGTCGCGGTCAAAATCAAGATGCACCCGAACAGGGCGGTGGTGTCACGGCAACGAGCAAATCTCATAATTTCCCAGAGATCTCCTCTGGAGATGAGCAGCCAGTGATGCTTGGCTGGGGCAATGTGCGGATAGTTGCTGCGGATACGCTGGGACGGCTAATAATCGCAAAATATAGTATGCAAAACGATTCTGGTGATGCTGATTGCAAATACGTACACGACGCGAGTGGCCGGCGTGGGAGCTGTCGCTTAGGAACAATCCCGTCTATGCTTCAACCACACGACGTAACGAGGCCCCACCTGGCTTTGAACCGATCCACACCAAATGTCCAGACCTAGCAGTTCAGGGGGGGGGGGGGGCCGCCACCCCACCACACGGCCCGAGCGGCCACTGGCCGTTGGCTGAGGCGACTCACGAAAGTGGTGGGCCACTCGACGCTCCTGCCGCCGATGTACTTGAGCAGCTGCACGTCGACGCCCGTATCCCAGCTGGTGAGCGCGGCCGGCGCCTGGCGCAGGCCCGACCACAGGCCCTCCAGGTGGTTCGCCTGGCAGGGGTGCGACGGGTCACACCGGGGTTCACCAGATGTGGTGTCCCCTTACCTATAAGGGTCGCATGCCCTCCCAGCCATTCGACCGCGGGGGTGCGGGCTGCGGCGCGTTAGTAATGGGACAGATGCGGTTGTAATGTGCTTCCCATTGAAGCGTTTATCAGCGGCGAGCACGTGAACCGAGAAGTTCAAATGATCGGCAGACCAGTTCGGCACAGTTGGCACCTGTTAGATGACGATGCTAGTCGTAATGGGCAGCGAACGCAGCTACCGAGCAATCGTACGAATGACGCCAAATAGCAATGCTGTACACGGCAATCGTGCCGTGGGCAGAGGGGAATTGAGGCATCTTTCGGCAAGCTTCTGAGAAACAATGCCAGGACTGACAAACATGTCTGCTTTTCATCAGCTAAAACAACACAATATCAACTTGAAGGTGCAATTAAATCGCGAGCCATATTCAGCTTCCAACGTTTCATCGTTTCCTGTTGTCATTTTGGTGAAACACAGGCACAACGCACGGCTACGACGGCGGGCCAGGTCACTCACCTTGGGCACGTGCGTGTCGACCTCGGCGAGCTCCTCGTTGAGCCAGTTGTAGCGCTTGGTTTGAATGTCTTCCACGTCCTTCAGCGTCATCAGGCCATCCTCCATCAACGAGTCGACGTAGCGGTCCGGCACGCTCCTGGGAAGGCGGCATCGCATCACTGACGGCGATAATACCCTCCATAGTCCGGCCGCTGCTGGGGAGGTAGCACCGCATCAGTGACGGCGATAATACCCTCCATAGTCCGGCCGCTGCTCGATAATACCCTCCATAGTCCGGCCGCTGCTGGGGAGGCGGCACCGCATCAGTGACGGCGATAATACCCTCCATAGTCCGGCCGCTGCTGGGGAGGTAGCACCGCATCAGTGACGGCGATAATACCCTCCATAGTCCGGCCGCTGCTGGGGAGGTGGCAGCGTATCAGTGACGGCGATAATACTCTCCATAGTCCGGCCGCTGCTGGGGAGGCGGCACCGCATCAGTGACGGCGATAATACTCTCCATAGTCCGGCCGCTGCTGGGGAGGCGGCACAGCATCAGTGACGGCGATAATACTCTCCATAGTCCGGCCGCTGCTGGGGAGGTGGCAGCGCATCAGTGACGGCGATAATACCCTCCATAGTCCGGCCGCTGCTGGGGAGGTGGCAGCGTATCAGTGACGGCGATAATACCCTCCATGGTCCGGCCGCTGCTGGGGAGGCGGCAGCGCATTAGTGATGGCTTCACAGTCTGGCCGCTGCCTCGGCCAGCAGCGCTGATGTGCGTGGATGAGGCTGCGAACCGTGGACCGGGTCAAACACGGAACAAAACGCGCGACGGCCACTGAGCGGACAGCCTGATGCAAATGGTTATATTTGACAGGTCTCAGTCATAAGCAAGACAGCTTTCAATAGAGCGGATTGTTCGTTCTGAGGGCGGTTCGCGTTGCTTTCCTTAGTCATTGACATCTCGCATGATCCGCTTACACGTTTTCTTCGCAAACATGGCCTAATAAAAAACAAGCACACAATGATGTTATGTAACAAAAGATAAACATTGCGAATGGGTTTCGAAATATATGTAACTTGGGACGCTTCGAACAACTTTCAGCACCTAAAAAAATGTTGCCATTTTAATGCATTCAAGCCGTTCTCCGCAACCACTCCACCTACCACTGTCTATCAGGCCTCAGTACGCGATATACATCAAGGAAGAGCTGAAAACGTTTTAGGGAACACTATTTCTGCGCTATTTCTCCAGCATCTCAACGTAAGCTGTCCGTCCCGGTGGCTCAGTTGGTTAGAGCGCCTGCCTCCCGATTCACCCACCCGTGGCGGAGTGGGTTCGAGTCGCTTTAGGCGCTCGCTATTTGCCCTTGACAGGTATGGCCTGCGGCCGGTGGCAGCGGTCGCACTAAAGGTCAGTTGACGTCAGAGGGCAGGACGGACCGTGCCGAGCATTGCGGCACGTTAAGCTTTCGCCACTAAATTCTGCCGTTGCCTGGAATTGCGCGATCGGATGGTAAGGGTCAGGGCTCACACAGCAAGCACTGCTTAGCGTGAGCGCTGATCCCAGAAATGCATCCATTCAAAGGGTTCGGATCAAATTTCTTTTTTAAAAAGCTAAGAACACGTCACGCATCACGCCTCCTGAACATAGCTTCCCACAACGTCCGACACCACAGCCCTCGGCGCGTCCGAGCCCCAGCCGTCACGCGGCAGTCACCGCGGCACCCCTCGCCTCGCGCCCGACCCGGGCACGGTCTGGCGGCGCGGCGGCGTCCCCACTCACACGCGGGTGTGGATGTTGCGGTACATGGCCGGGTTGGTGAGCGTGGGGTCGTCCAGCTCGTTGTGTCCCCAGCGGCGGAAGCAGACCAGGTCGACAAACACGTCACGGCGGAAGCGTTGCCGGTACTCGAACGCCATCCGGCAGGCACGCACCACCTCCTGGCAGGTCAGAGGTCACGGCTTCAGTGGCCCGCGGTCAGGAGGTGACGCGTCAGAGGGGCTGGCAAGCCAAGCAGAGTTCTGTGCCGTATATCGCAGGTGATACAGTTCTGAGGTCTTGGGTCCGTCATCGGAGGTCCCCATTGGGGTGGTCGGGAGTAAGAGGAGCGTGTCGAGGGGCACTGGCCTGAGGTCACGAGCAGATGGGACAGAACAGGTCACGGGCAGGAGGGGGTCGGTCACTTCTAACTGGCTAGAGGCGGGAGGCTCCAGACGCAGCCGGCACTTCTGAATACGCAAAGGTGGATGTCATGGCACGTCCCCAACGTGCCGTTCTGATCAAAATAAGACGGGTGCAACGGCCTTCTAGGAAAGGCTGTTAAGGGTCAATGCACGTGCAAGTGTCGATGCTCTGATCCTGCGACTGGCGAGCCACTGATTATCGATGAGCCCCGCGCAGCGTTCATGCAGATTCATTGAGAGCACCGGCATTCTACACACCAGGTTCCGGCACCTCCCGCGCTCACAGCTGCCAGCTTCAACGTGCACTTTGGATATTGTGGACCATTTAGCCTAAACAAAACAGCGGTGGGAGGGGCCAGTCCGCCTTTTTTAACGTTGGAATTCCTACGACATCAATTTGAGCTACACCCAACAGAAAGCTATTTTCCGTGATGTTTTACCACACGTACAATAGCTCAAATTCAAATGGCATGTGCAATCATTTCATTCCTAATAACAAATGACACAGCTTCAGGAGGTCTCCGATATTACGTAGATTGCTAAGTGCATTTGCGGGAAACATCGTGCATGTAGATAAGCCATCAGTAATAGCCTCATTCCTCGTGAAAAACCGGGAGAATGGTGAGATAGGTACGTTAGCATTTCGGCAACATATCTCAGACATACTAAGTCTTTGACCCATAAATTGCTCACCTCTGGGTAATCACCATTGACGCGGATCACTGGAGCGTCAACCAGCTTAGCAATGTCCGTGCAGTACGTAGATGACCTCCCCCTGGCCTCCGGAGTGGTATAGCCCAGCTGGTTGTTGATGGCCAAATGGATGGAGCCACCTATCCTGGTGTGGGGGAGATCAGAGATAGCCAGAGGCCTCCTGAATGATTCCCTGAGCGGACATGGCAGCGTCCCCGTGGATCTGAAACAGCCGTCAATGGAGCGCCCATTACCAAATGTGCACACACCCTTTAGTGCCTGATAAGCACAACAAATAATTCGTGTTCAGAACGTCAGTAATCCACTCGCACTGCAAGAATAAACCGGCAAGGCCGTCAAGCAAATGGTCCCTTATTGAATATTATGCCCTTATCCCAAGACAGATCTGCTACCATGGATACACGCACAATACCAGTTCAGTGTAAAAACGGAAAACATGAGACTCCTTGCAGGCAGGAGACATGTTTTACTGGACATGACAGGCTTTGGTGTGTCCAGATGGAGATAAAGACAGCGTGGTCCGATCATACGCACGAAATGCCCTCAAACATTGGGGACATGGCAGCTCATACGTCAGGAGCTCGACAGAATCAGACACGTTCTTGCCAATAGCAAGTACAGTCTCGCTGATGTAGACGACCAGATCCACCGGCAGCTTCACAAACGCTTCCATCCCACGATCAACAAACACGTGACCAACTAGTAAGCACTGACGTTCAACTGCATTACCAGAGCAGGATGTCAGCTGCATGCAAGGCTGAAGAGAAAGCTCTTCGCGATACTTCAGCAGGAATCTGCCTCCCAGGAAATCCCAAAACATCAGGCTCTGACCACAAAAGTCTCGGCATATCAAAACTAATAATGAAACCAGCCGCCCTCAAATAACTCCCCACTAGAGATGACCAACGCCGTCTACTAGTTCAAATGTCCCATCGGCGACTGGGCGCGTCGACCAAGCTCGTACAACGGTCATACTGCGACCACACCATCAATACAGACGATGATACGCCTCTAGGACCGTGCGCCAAGGCGGTATGTGACGTTAGCTCATGGAACGACATTATTTCTAAAGGAATTGGTAGAAAATGCCACCATACTGGCTAAGCGCACAAAAAAGCGAAACTGACAGTACTGGAGCTTGCTTAGGTCCGGGACAAATATCCCGCAGCCAACCGGCAGATGAATACGCTGGACGACCTGTGGTCGTGGGATGAACAGCCTCCGGCACCTAAAAATATGCTGCAAAATGGGGGGGGGGGGGGGGGCGACAAAGCTGGGTTAAGACTCTGCCAGTGTCCGTCATGATCCGAGGCACCGGCTAGCGGTACATGTGTGACAGCGGCTATTTCATAAAACAAAATGACCTATTTTGAGCACGGCAAATGCACGAATATAGCTTTGAACCAACTCGAGCGCAAATGTTTTGTATATTGTTGTCATGCGTTATTGTGTCTATGTTGTCTGATGTTCCTGGCACGACCAATGAAACGCTGCAAAGTAAAACAGGCACCCTTTCTGAACAGTTTTTTCTGATGATGGGAAACGATTCATTCGGAGAACTGGATCATTATCTGAGAAGAAACTCGAGGTCGGATGTTATCATTTCCAATGAAGCGCTATGAGTAAACATATCACATGAATGAGCCATATGGCTCCCCGCACCACCCTCTACCTGACCGGTCCGGCGCTCGCGGCGTCGTCCGACACATTGACCTGGACGCAGAGGGAGCGGTCGCCGGCGGCGCCGCCCGACACACTGACCTGGGCGCAGAGGGAGCGGTCGCCGGCGGCGCCGCCCAACACACTGACCTGGACGCAGAGGGAGCGGTCGCCGGCGGCGCCGCCCGACACACTGACCTGGACGCACAGGGAGCGGTCGCCGGCGGCGTCGCCCGACACACTGACCTGGACGCAGAGGGAGCGGTCGCCGGCGGCGCCGCCCGACACACTGACCTGGACGCACAGGGAGCGGTCGCCGGCGGCGTCGCCCGACACACTGACCTGGACGCAGAGGGAGCGGTCGCCGGCGGCGTCGCCCGACACACTGACCTGGACGCAGAGGCAGCGGTCGCCGGCGGCGCCGCCCGACACACTGACCTGGAGGCAGAGGGAGCGGTCGCCGGCGGCGTCGCCCGGGTGGCTCGAGTAGTCGCCTTCGCCGGCGGTCTGCTCGCGACCACGGACGCGGCCCATCGCCACCGGGTTCACCGCCTGAGGACGGACCAGTCGACGCTGGGGCTGAGTCGGGCCGGGGCGGACGGACGCCAGGCGGCGGAGCGGGACGCGCGGTCACGCCAGCAAGGCGCGGCACGACGGGGTCGGCGCCGCCGGCAGGGGCATCTCACACAGACTGAGGGTCGGCGCCGCCGGCAGGGGCATCTCACACAGACTGAGGGTCGGCCGCCGGCAGGGTATCTCACACAGACTGAGGGTCGGCCCCGCCGGCAGGGCATCTCACACAGACTGAGGGTCGGCGCCGCTGGCAGGGGCATCTCACACAGACTGAGGGTCGGCGCCGCCGGCAGGGGCATCTCACACAGACTGAGGGTCGGCCCCGCCGGCAGGGCATCTCACACAGACTGAGGGTCGGCGCCGCCGGCAGGGGCATCTCACACAGACTGAGGGTCGGCCCCGCCGGCAGGGGCATCTCACACAGACTGAGGGTCGGCGCCGCCGGCAGGGGCATCTCACACAGACTGAGGGTCGGCCCCGCCGGCAGGGCATCTCACACAGACTGAGGGTCGGCGCCGCCGGCAGGGGCATCTCACACAGACTGAGGGTCGGCCCCGCCGCAGGGGCATCACACAGACTGAGGGTCGGCGCCGCCGGCAGGGCATCTCACACAGACTGAGGGTCGGCCCTGACAGCAGGGGCCATCTCACACGGCACTGAGGGGTCCAGCCGCCCCCGGCAGGGGCATCTCACCACAGACTGAGGGTCGGCCCCGACAGCAGGGGCATCTCACACAGACTGAGGGGCGGCCCCGCCGCAGGGGCATCTCACATCAGACTGAGGGTCGGGCCCTGACATGCAGGGGCATCTCACACAGACTGAGGGTCGGCCCCGACGGCAGGGGCATCTCACACAAACTGAGGGTCGGCCCCGACGGCAGGGCCTGCGCGGAGACCAAGTGGATCTACGAGACGTCCCCGCCGCCGGCGGTGTTCCGGGGCGCTGTGCGGAGGCCGCGGCCCACACCGGTGAGACCCCTCCGATGAGAATAAACAGCGGCAGTCTATACCGGTGAGAACCTTCGGGAGAGAATACACAGCGGGAGACGCGCTGGCCAGCCGACTGACCTCGAGGTGGGAGGGGTTCGACAGCAGCACGGCGTGGATCGTCTTGCCCTCGATCTCCAGATCCACGTTCCTGTCTGGGGGACACGCGGTGCCCGTGACAGTCGCGAGTTGGTAGCACGTACAACAGATCCACCCCACATCCAATCCACGCTTCAAGCGAAAGGCATGCAGAACACAGAGCACAAAAGTCGGATAATGTATCCCACCTTTTGATAAAGGTGCTGGCACTTGCGCGCACTGACAAGGGCAAGTATCTTACACTGGTGCTAATGATGCGCATTGGCTGGTCATGCCCACGTGTTTCAGGGTAGGTACAAACAGACTGGGGTGCTGTTCAAGTGGCTTGTGGTTCAAGTGGCTGGGGTGCTGTTCAAGTGGCTTCAACGACCATGGCTTGGATCAGCACTGATGCCGGTAATCGGCGTCTGTACACAGCAGCCATCAGCATCACGGAAGTGCTGCATAGGGACTGCACGGGAATGCACGGGAACTGCAGCTTTACGAAGCCGAAGTTCACTCCATTCCCATGCCTGAAAGTGACATCATTGACTTATTCTGAAAACGAATGCGTCACGGGACAATAGTCGGTTATTTACCAGACCACAGGTTTTCACGCCTGTCCAAAAACAAGCCTCAAGCCAGCAAAAAACTTCCGGATGTGGGGGGGGGGGGGGGGGGAGAGAGATACCGCCCGCTGGTGCTCGAGCGCACGGCTTCCACCGCCTGCGTGAGCCGCCGCCGACGTCGCCACTCACTGAGGTGAGAGAGCACGTCACCGATGCCCTGGACGCCATCCGGGAACTCGCACATGCCGCGCATCTTCTGGAACATCTGGACGGGCGGGTACTGCAGCAGGTCGGTGAGCAGGTTGAGTCGGCCGCGGTGCGCCATGCCCATCACAACCTCCCTCAGGTCAGCTGCCGGGAGACGCGGCAGTGACGACAGGAGGGTCGGGTCCTCACCGCCCACCACACCGGCCACACGCGTCCGCCACTCACGCCCGCCGCGCAGAGACCGGGGCAGCGATCGCAAGCACTCAAGTCGGCACAAGCACGAAGTACAAAATTGTGATGCATTGCAGTGAACCGATGCATTTCAGCGAAGTAAATGACAACGGAGTATCTGCAATGCATTTCGTGGCCGATGAATTCGAACCGGCAATCACATCTTGGTGTCCGCTTAACATACGCTCTACGCGGGATGACGGAAAATGGTGGCAACGAGTGCTTGCGAGATTGCTTCGCTAAGCGACCGCGCGTCGCGGACAATTTGTTTGCATTATTTTGGGGTGCAATCAACACCATTCATAAGAATCGCAGACAGATCCAAATTATGGCTGCCAGGATGCCTAGAGGGAGCCGGGTGTGGTGAGCTGACTATCAGGGACGTTCAAACCTTGCTCTTTAGATGCTCGCTGAGGTTGGAGCATTGGCACATATTCCAAAGGTTCAAGAAAACCGCACTTGCTACCACTGCAAATGCCAGATCTCCCTAATTACGTCAATTCCGCTTGTCAATGCTGCAATGCTTTTGTGTTGCCGGACTCCAAAACTAAGCGACTCCAAAACACACCCTGCGAAGCCCATGTGGGTGCTGCTTTGCCGTAGCAGTGAGCTTCGCTGAAAATGTACTGCGTTTCGTGGGTCCTCTTGCAGTACCCGTTGCAAATTATTTCTCACTTGATATGTGTGGTTTCTTTGGCTTTCCACAAAGCAAGGAGTTCGGGTAATGTCTTTGACCGTCACTATGGCTCATCTTTCTCGCCACGATTGAAAAAATGAATGAATGAATGACGACTGCCGGACGCCGGCAACACACGGCGCGTACGCGTTTAGTAAATTTGCTTAAAGCACTGGCCGCCGATGACTGGGCGATCAACCGGTGGATTTTGACGACGCGAAAATGTGGAGTTGCGACTGCTTAGGTAAAACTGATGTCTGGGCGCAACAGTGGCCATGACAAATAGATGGGCGGTTATTACGGACAATGAATCGGTGCATGCCGTGATGATAATGTCGCCAAGACTTTGAGTACAGTTTCGGCAACAGCGTGCTGTATTCTGCACCCTTGATCGTAATGCCGACATTTCCCGCTTGCCTGATGCTTATCGGCGCATCCGAGCGTCGCCCATGTTCGTGTTGGACGGATGAACTGCAGACGGTACGCCTGTCGACGCTCTGAAATTCGATTCGCGCCTCCACCCGCTCTGGCTGCCGAGCTATGGTATAAAACGTGAAAACCCGTAAAAGCCGGGTAAATCCATCTCGGCCGCTGCTATGCACGTGGCTCATGGCGTGTAGGACCACACGTCTGCAATCATGCGATGCCTCGTCCAATTATCAACCTAAGCGTGTCAATTTCTTGTCGCTCCAACCCCCGATTGCCGAGATGTGACCACAATTCTGAACGGCTGCTCGTCGGCTTTGTCGCGGGCCACATTTCAGGCCATCCGCGCCGAACCGATGGGCCAAAAACGGTCCTTCTGACACGTGCCGCGCCCGAACCTCAGACCGTCACAACAAAGCATCACAAGTGGGAATACAGGTCAAACAAGATCATGTCATGATGTCATTACCCAGCAGCATACAAGACAATTTGTGAGATAGATCATTACATTTTTGTTTTCAACACGGTATACATGCTATTCTCTGTCGAAACCCCAGTACCTGCCAGATGCCAGCAAACCATTATAGCCAGAATCAGACTTGTGAATGTCAACCACGGAGCAATACCAACAATGATAGACACGGACGCAATGTGCACAAAACAGTTGGTACACATGACGCAATATGCACAAAAGAGTTAGTACACATGACATTAGCATGCGCAGCAGGTGCCACTGCGAGCTGGCCTGGCCCGGGCGGGTTGTTTGCACATGTCCCCTGACGCGGCAGTCCTCGGACCATCGTAATACCACGAACCAGACGGCAATGACGCGCAACAAGACACGACGGCAGCGGCCAGAGCCGCACACCGCCAAAGGTGGGACGCATGCGCACTAGCGGCGGGTGCGCCACGTGGATGGAACAGGGCGACCAAACGGCACGCGCCAGCAGGAGGGGTAAGGGGGGGGGAGAGGGCCGGCAAGACAGACCGCAGCACCACCCACAGCCCAGGCGGCTAGAGGCAGTCAACTGCTATCAGTGCGTGTGACGCGGATACAATCGCGGCCAGGCAGCCAACGTAGCGCATAAACGCGAGGGCTGCCCAGAGGCGAGGGAGACAGCTGTGACCGCGAACAACACTACAGCTGACACGGACCTGCTCAGTAGCGTTGGCGGACTGGGTAGTGTTGGCGGACTGGTGTAGTTGGATAGAAAATGTATCCACAGGTCAGTTGGTCATTGGGACTTCTGGGGCATTCCAGCTATGACGTCACATAGCGTGCAATGTAATCACAGGGAGGGGGAGCTAAGGACGCCACTGACACCCGCTGCCAACGCCGCCGCAGCGCTGGCGGCCGGGGTTGGCAGACTGCAGTGAACGGGCGGGGTAAGAAGCGGAAGGTGGCGACACGGCAGGCGACACTAGCGCCGTACGCACCCCTGGCGGCCAGCATCAGCAGCTCGGCGAGGAAGGCGCCGGTGGCCTCCGCGCCCTCTCCGCCGTACCGTTTGACGGTGGCGAACTTCACCGCCAGGAACTTGTCGAGCACCTGCGAGTGTAGCAGCGTCTCGGCTAGCCGGAGTCGCTCCTCTGGAGCCAGCTGCTCCGAGCTGGCCCACTCCAAACGCTCGGCCAGCCACTCCTGCTCCTCTGCACTCTGGGGGAGGCCACCAGGAGGTCCTCAGTCGCTGAGGGTACGGCCAGGCCCGGACGCTTCCAACAGGCATTATAGCATGTCACTGCTAACCACTTGCAGCGTGTTTGACAGCATTTCAGGACTTCGCAAAGCTCATGCACTTCCTTTCAACCTAGGCCCATGCACTTCCTCTCAACCTAGGTCCATGCACTTCCTCTCAACCTAGGTCCATGCACTTCCTCTCAACCTAGGTACATGACATACTCGCACCAACAACGTCCTCCTTCTCGTGAGTTTATTACTGTTTTCCACATCTAAGTCTGATTGCTTCGCACTGTACCCTCTCCCCTTTCCTTGGGCGTCCCGTCTCCACATCGCCCGCCCGCCGCCGGCCTCCTCACCGAGACGTGTGCGAACTGGGCCGAGAGCCGGCCGCAGTAGACAGTACGCAGGAGGTCCACCAGCTGACCGACGGTGGTGACGTCAGCGCAGCCGGTCACCAGGCCGGCAGGCGAGACGGGGTCCGACTCGGCCAGGCAGAACAGGCCCAGGTCCAGCTCTGGCAGCCACCTGCCGACGCCGCGCGGCAAGGGCGCGTGTCACCAGGCCGCGGAAGGCTCATCCCCATGCGTGGGATCGTTTGGAAGACATGTCGCATGGTGGTTAGTGCATTCAGACCAACGGACCTATGTACCGTATTATCTCACCGCATATCGACCGCAAGCGCGGTGTGCTGATCTCTCCACTTTGTCCCTCATTCAGCACTCTGTTAACGAGGTTGATAAAACACTTCTCCGGAATCCGCCGACTGCAGCTGATTGGCCAGCCGATGACCGGCCGACTGGCGTCGGCCTGTCATCATCTTACAACCTCCGGCCGGACGGTCGCAAGGAGACACCAGTGGCAGTCAAAACCAAGAGCGCGACAGCCGCCGGCGCCGGGCCGACGCGGTGACTGACTTGACTTCTCGGGGCGCCAGCGGGTTATAGTCGGCCACCTTGTGGCCGTGGCTGCGGTAGGCCTCCACCAGCCGGTACACGGCCGCCTGCTGTGCTCTTGACTGCAATGTCTCCGTGGACACTGCAAACAGGAAAAAAAAACAAAAAGTCTCAGGGCAAGCACAGGGACCATGCCACAGTTACTTACATGCTACTGATGGTGATAGTGCTACAATGAGATGTTGCAGCAGTTTCGATGTTTTATGCCCACTGGACTGTCCAGCATTGTCACAATACCCACTATGCATGAGTATGCGTGGTATAGGTGGCACCACTTGACCAGTCTTGTGCACAGCCCATATTATGATGCAACAGGTGATGTAACACTACCTTGGAATCTGCTTGCTTTGGGGGGCTTGTAGCCATAGACACCATCATTGGCATGGTAATGGCGATTCTGTGTAGCTGCCTGTTTCACTGGCAGCAGCTGCTGCTGTCTGACTGGCTGCCAAGTCTGCAGGAGCTGTTGCCGACCAGTCAGTTGCCACTGCACACACCTTGCACAGCTGATGGTGTGCCATATCTTGTGCATTGTCTGCAGAAAACCGGTAGCATCAAATACAGTATCAACTGGTCACAACCCACAAAATCCCAGGAAAACATTTCTTCTGTCAAAGCTTGCAACCAATGATCAATGAGCAACATAATGTCTGAATCTTGTGCATCATCTTCAGGTATCAAAATATCCTATATTTTTGAAAGAGCCACCCATGCTGCTCAACATATAATCCACACATGCCACAGACTCTAGAGGTCAAATGATGCACACATCACTTTCAAGTAAACACAGCATTTCCACCACAATTGCAAACCACCATAAAATATTCAGGGTACAAAATTCCTGCCTCAGGACAGGAGTCAAGAGAAGGACAAACTATCAAGCATGAAAATTAATGAGGCATGTAACAGATTTGTTCCATGCTGATACTTGCTTTTGGCTTATATGAGCATAATAAAATATTAACATGATAATATTTCACCAAATATTGTAACTAAACCAATCCAATCTGGATAATATAACAGTTGCCCAATCCCATCACACATATATAAAGACTGCAAAAATGTGTCAGATGCACAGTATATTGCTGATTTCATAGTCCAGTGGCACTGATCATTGCTCTTTGTAATGTTCTGGAAGTGCAAATGGCATAAATAGATATGCATGCATTAACTATTGAACACTGTTTTGTGATAATAAGTTATCATATAGTTATAAATAAAGTCTCCATTTCTGTCTCAAATGATTACAACTAAGAGAACAAATGACTGGTTACACATAACTGCCAAGCCAGTAGCTTATCCAATTACAAGCTAGCATGAAACATAAATTTGGAGATGAAAAGTACATGAATTAAGTGAATGTAGACCTGAATATGGCATTCTGTACTGCACTCAGCCCAGCATGCATACTTTCAGAAACAGGTTTAAATAGATTTAACAAATTCTGAAATACATATAAATCATGCAAAGCATTGCTAGTCATTTTATAATACAACACTACTTAGAACTTAATCATAACTGATCAGATCAGGCAAGGATATCAAAATTGCACATCTAAATAATCACAGCGGGAGCCATGCATGTCCTCTCCTACCTACTTTCTCCTAGCCAACGGAAACTAAAAAGTGTAATGACCCATCAGATCAGTCAAAACTACCAAAATTGCATGCTTCAATCCTTAGAACAGGAGCAAGAGTGCTACATGCCCAGACATAACCAATGTCAACTAAAAACTTCAGATAAATCTTAAATTTCTTGCTTATAGATAAGACTGTAGTAACAGCCTGATTCCTCATGGGAAAAACAGGAGAATAAGATAGAGATGTGTTGATATTTCAGCACCCTGCCTTTATTTAAACAGAAAGCAGAAGCACATAAATGATTTACCACTGCTATTTAAGGAACAGGGCTACTACTACTATCCGACCTATATGCACAATGTTCCCTCATAAATGCACTTTACAACTTGCACTTTATTGCTTGTTGCACCAGCCCCAAACTGAACATGTACAAAATGAATCATCTAGCTGGTTTGGTTGACAACCAGCACAAACTGATAAAATGTATTACTGTTGTTGAAATGGTCAGTGTAAATTCCAGCTACTGTTTGACCTGAACTGATGACTAGAATAGTCAGGACACCTTGGCTACTGGTGTAAATTACCTATCAGTAGGAACAAGGAAAAAGTGCCTGCACCTGACAGGCACAATGTGGCTGCAATATTCGTCATTATTAGGATAAAATTACATGTCAAGTATGCTTGAGTTAAGATAACAAGATAACCAGAAATTAATTTGTCTAGCGGGAACCCGTCCTACCTAGTGCCACCGTGATACGCAATGCACATATAACGGAGAGGAACGCACAGCCGGTTCGAGGCCAGCCTGAACGCGAAGCAGGGAAACCTAGGATTTCACTTGGCAAAACAACGTGACGTTTCGAGGGAGTAAGGACCGGCACAAGTGGGCGGCAGCTGAAAAAACAGGTGACAAATATGGCGCATTTGTTTCAAAAACAAGGAAGCGACACAACTAATCTGTTAAAAGGACGTAAATCACACTAGCAAGAGTGTCGACTTGTATTGCTTTAGCGTGAGCCACTGACTTCCCCACATGTCCAATTTGTCACAAACAGCGAATTCGTTCCCCCCAACCTTCTGGAGTTTAATGCAATTAAGAAATAGGAAATGAGTTCACAAAATGAGATCGATTTGAAGGAAAGTTTCTCTCAGTTGTTTCAAAGGTAAGAGGAACACAGCAATTGAAAACTGCGACGTCATGTGTAGTAAAGTGCGGCTGACTGAACTAGTCTAACTTTTAAAGCTCCTCGCTCGTTCCGTGCTTCTTAAAGTATTATCTGTTTTCCTGCATGCTGCGCGCTTTTAGCGATGATATTGAAATATGTTGTTGACTCGTATCTAGCTTCGTGCTGTTGCCTAAGGCATTACTCAGCGATGTTTCAAGTCCTACAGACTGCAGCAGGTCACATTATTTTATGATGACGTCTTATCTGAAGATGAAAACAAACCAGTCCATTGTTAGCACCCCAAAAAGTGTTCACGTTCTCAGCCGTCTACGTTTGGATGAAGCTTTCAAGTATGCCGACCTTCACTTCAACGTTATTATTCGGCGGAGCAGTTACGAAAACCTGGTGATAGGCACCAGCCGAGTAAATTGATAGCGCAGGGACATCAGTTTTTGTGAATTTTGGGGGGATGAACGGAAGGCCTGACAAACCGCCCCTACCCCATTTTTGCTCATCGGATTTAGCCCAGTTCATCTTCATGAAAGGCAAAATATGCTTTTTAAGTTGTGTATAGTTTATGAAAGGACTTTAATTTAAGCAGCATAGTGTTCAGTGAATACTATAGTCGCGTGATTTGTCCAGATTTGCATGCCTGGACGTACTTTGGATACCGATCTGAAGTCTGACTTTATTTGGTTCGGCGTTCAGTAGGTATTTTAATCTAGTCTACCTCAAAATTTCACACAACCTATCTCATACACAGGCCTTTCTACCCTGTAAATTGAGTGTCTCTGGTTCTCTTGTTTTTTATCTCAGTGGTCAAACTGACCTCCCTATGGGCGCGTCGCAATCAAACAGTCATCCGTGCGCGTTTTAAATTGTGCGTTTGAGGTGCGCGTAAATGTCCATGAAATGAATGTATGTCCGTATTTCGTAGGATATTTTAATCTCATGCAGGCCAGCTCTCCCCCAGCATTACAAAGAAATAACAGATCATTCTACAAAATAAGCTCCACTTAGATACGTACGGCTGGGCATTATTTAATGCCAAAACTTTCTGTTGCGCACGACAATGCACTTCTCATTTGCCGTCTGAAAGCTTCATTTGCGCCGAAATCTGTGAATTCCCTGGAAATCGCAATTGAATGCAGCTAAACATTTGAAAATACAATGACAAAAGTAGTCTTAATGAAACTATAATTTCCTGTCTTTTTGCCCGTAAAAAGTGTCGGGCAAGTGTAAGCGTAAAGATGTATAACAACAGTACACACGTGTTTGTTAATGGTGGCATGCATCAATCCGAGTTCAACCGTCCATGGCCAATTTCTAGGTCACAGGTGATATCTTTCGGAGAAAAGTTAGTGAAGTGGCAGCTAACATGCCCTGCCTTTCAACGAACCCTTTAGCTACACCCCGCAAAATGCTGGAAAAAAAAGAACTATACTGCCGCGAAGACACACCAATCGACATTGCGGAAGCCCAACTCTGGTAGAGCTGAGATGAACTGAAGTTATGCTAACCACATCAGTAATGTGGGGAAACGCGTGGTGGAGCGTTCATCTTGCAAGGCAAGCATTCGTATCTGGCTCGCTGAAGAGGGCCATTTGGCTGCTGGCGTGACAGCGTCAGCATGATCACAGGGCGCCGAGAGTCGTGTAATTGTATGACGCGGTTAAGTCTCTTTCGTGCAATTTCGACAAGGGCCCGAGTCAGAATGGGTCCACTAAACATTTATTATAATGATGGGAGGTTAGTTCGGAGTGCAACAATTACTTGTTTTTAGCAGCTCATGCGATTCAAAATCTGTCCCTACAAAACTTGTGCTTTCTGTTTTGTGACCCATTTTATAGCGGAACCTATATTTTCAAGTACCGATCCCACACCAAAAATAGTTTTCTGCAACCCGACTCTATTTTGTCATGAGATCATACAGCAAAGAAAGTCAGATTTCAAGCAAAACACAATGCTAGCTTCGTAGCCTTCCACGGGTAGCAGACAAATTGATGTTCGGCATGAAAGTCTCCAGGAAACCAGTGAATCAGAGGCGTCTATATCGTGTTCAGTTTGCGGGAATAAGCATTTGAAGTTATGTTTGACGGGCAAAGAAGCATGTGACATATGAAAGGTTTGACCCCACTATTCAAAATCACCCATTATTTGAGGAAATAATTTGAGACTGCGGAGCTCAAGTTGCCCGGCTGCATCCTCCATGCCGACGCCACCACGCAGTAAGACCAAAAAAGATAGTCTTTGTGTGACAGTCATCTCTGAGCTACGCTCTATGCAGCATTCCTGCCAAAAACAATAGGGGCCGAGCCAACATCGAGGGGCGACCCAAGATTAGGGGGGTGGGGGCAGCACCCACAAAAGCATATAAATCAGCACCCGCGATTCAAGATTAGAGTCCATGCATAGCAGGTTGGCTGTGTGTGCCTGCTCCAGCTTCCTGTCGCAGCAAAACTTCATTTTAATGACAGCACTTTGTGGAAAACGCTTAACGGGCGTTAATACTCGGCACATTCCGCCCTGCCTTTTGACCTCCCTGACATTGAACGCGATATACCACCGGCCGCAGCCTATTCAAGTCAGGGGTCAAATAGCGAGCGCACATAGGCGCAGCCAAGGGAGGATGTCGAGACCATTCCCCACCCCAACCACGACCCATGCTGAGGCCCTGCCTCACCACCCCCTCCCCTCCCTCTAAGGTCAGTATTGTTTAGCACAAAAGATGGCTCCTGACAATAAAAAGAAACATGGTAATTTTTCAGTGAGCTCCCGTCCTGCTTAGATTATTTTGGATGTGCCCCCGCGAACGCGTATAACAATTTGATCCCACGCCATCCCTCCGCTGCCTGGGCGGGTTGTGGTCGCCAGGAGCTGATACCGATTTAACAGTGCAAACTACTAATGGAATGCACACCACATCACCAAAGTTTTAAAAAACATAACAAGTATTTGCTTTTTCAACCCTGCTGGGTGGGTTTTATTGGTTATTTTTTGCGTTTGATACGGGCGACTGATGAGCTTTATTTGAGCGATATGTGGCCCATTGGATAATTTTGACTCTAGCCGATAAAACGACAGCCCAGATGGCGAGCTTTTCTTTTAGTTCTCCTGCTGCTGCTTTAAGGCCGACCCGAGTAGTGCTGGCCCTCTTTGATCAGTTGACACTTAACCTTTTTGTGTCAGTCCTGCCAGACGCATTGCGTGACTGTACCCCGCGCCGCTCCGCTGGGAGGGCTGCAGAGGTATGAGATGTCAACAAATTCGATGCGAGGCACTTAACAGCACATACGTGATTTATCACTCTTCCGGTTCGGTGCTGCGGTGACTCATTCCTCGTCCCCTCGACCCAATTTCAGCTCGTTTCACGGTGCCGGGAGCATAACTGCCAAACTAATTGCGCCCTCCTCCCGGGGGCATTCGCTCCAAACGGGCCCGGCGCACAGGCCGAGTTTGACGCTCAAAGTGAAGATGTATTCACCAAAAGACCCAGTAGTCTAGGCTGCAGTGGAAGTGCTGTGTGTTGTTCGGCCGCTCTGGTATGATCTGCACAGGCGGCTTATGGCGTGTATTTTTAGGATAACGGCTCGAACATGTTCCATTTAGCATGTCGACTTCGGCAAATGAATGGTATCGCTGTAACGACTGACAATGACAAGAGGACATGTAATGCTTACCTACCTGCCGCACGTACTACTTGAGCCATGCAGTGTACGCGCGTATCCTCTGTGTGCTGCACTATGATTGAACTCGTGGTCTCAACATTAGACAGCAGTCGCTTAATAGTAAATGGTATCATAACGCTCACCATACGTGGTCAACGCATCCCAGACCCATTCTCTTGAAGTCGGCTGCTGATCGTGACCGCTATCACATAATCAGCATAATCATGATCATCACATTACTTTGAATATGGCCAATGCCGTCAAAACGTGCATCACCACGCAGGCGGGAAAAGCAGGCGTACCTCACCTGTCAACTGATGACGCGCAGCCGTACTCCTGGAGCAGACTAGACCCGCGTCGATCCCACGAAGGGTATGCCCGTCGATGACATGGATGAGAGCGCACGATTACATTGCTGCAAATTCAAGACGAAAATAACTGCCTGATGGAAGTATGTGACTTTCGATAAAATCTTGGTGAAGTGGAGATACAGTTCTCCACGTGAAATAGACCACAAGATCCACCTTCCTTCCACGCCGTCGTTCTAGCAAGGTCCAAAAGCTGATTAATTCGACATACAAGAGCATGATGTCTGACTGGTCAGCTTAGCACAGTAATTTCAGCCATTTTGGTGCATGCGCACTGGATCAGGTTTCAATCACAAATCAAATCTTGCCTTCCGCCGCTCTCGATGACCTAAAAAATGCATTTTTGTCCGTCCAGACGGTCACCACATGCGTCTTCCAGCCGAACCTGTCGATCGATGAGGCATTTTAGCCGGCGCCGAGGGCCAGAGTCGGTCATTATCGTGGCAGAGTGCCGGCGGCGGAACAAAATAACGCGGCCTCCTCCGCGCCGCGCCGCAGACCGGTCCGCGCGGACAAAGCTCCGCTACTTGGCGGCCCGCTGACGGCCCATTGACGGCCCATTGACGGTCTGCCCGCCACTCACGAGTCCCGGCGCGGTGCGGACACAATCTCGGCCGGTGACTGACTGCGACAGCAGTGGTCAGCCGGACGCTCAGCTGACCACCCTCCGCCGATTCATGTCGGTGCTGCTGGGAGAGAAGGTCAGTAGAGTCGCCCCGCGCGTGCATCCGAGCAGTACAAAATGATATTGGAATTGCTAGGCGCCGAATGCTTCTATGCCACCATACTTATTGCTAGTTGTAAACGTGTCAGTCTCGTCCTAAAAGCAGTAGCGCCATGGACCAGCACGGAGTGATGCCGTCCGAGCTCTACTGAAGGAAGTAGCTGTCGCCTCGCCTCCACACTACACCGTAGCGAGGTGGGGACGCCTGCCGGACGCATAAAGGGGCTTTGATCTGCCTTGGGAGTGATCCACGAGAGTGCGAGGCCCGAAGTATGATCACATCACGCCGAGACGGAAGGAAAGGAAATGGCGCCATCTGGTTCGCGTTGCACAGGAGTGCAGTTGTTGAGTGCACGTTGTACTCAGGAGTGCACGTTGCACAGTCGCACATCGTGCTGAAACCGTCTAGACGAGTGACTCCGCCGGCGGAGTGCTGTTGTCATCGCTCCAGTACTACTAAGCATTTAATGCGTTAATGGGTGATTGCTTTCCACTGTGTACGAATACCGACTTCATGCATTTCCTCATGGTCGTCGCAGTTGTGACAGCGCCAGATGAAAAAGACGGGATGCTTGCATATGTACTATCAGCAGATGTTTCCTGCGCCTTCCCTGTGAAAACGGGTTCCTTTTTCTGTTCGGGTTCCTGGCATTGAAACAACACTGTCGCGGTGCATTCCTAGGCTATTTTCCCGTCCCAGCATGTTAGAGCTAGAACGCTGCACCAGAAAATGGCATGACCTGTCAAAAAGACCAGCGCTTCCCGTCTCCCATCGAGCGGCGCAAGCTGGCATGTGTGGAGCGTAGACCATCAGACCCTTGACCGACGTTTCGAGGCGTGTCCTTAAGGTCACAGCGCCGCCGGCTCTGATGACCTGCACCCGGAGGCCACCGGACCGCACAACACCGGTGCGCCTAGGCTCGGCGGGCCAACAGCGCCGCCGGCTCTGATGACCTGCAGCTGGAGGTCACCGGACCGTAAAGCGCCGGTGGGCCTAGGCTCGACGGGTCAACAGCGCCGCCGGCTCTGATGACCTGCACCCGGAGGTCACCAGACCGCACAACACCGGTGCGTCTAGGCTCGGTGTGCCAACAGCGCCGAAACGGCGCGGCGCGGTGCTGCAGCGGCTGAAACAATACTGCAATTATGTGACGCAGCGAGTGGTTGATGTCAGATGGCCGGTGCTTCCTGCAAGCAACGGAGGGTGATGGCCCCCAAGCGATGGCGAGTTTACAGGTGTTGGAAGAGAGTATGTCTTCGCGCTTCTCAATACGGCATCCGATTTAATGTTCATGCGTGGCGTTACGTATAACCACTGTTAGTAGAGGCGCTCGAACACCAAACAAAACGATACCTCACTACTATAGACTCATCAGCAGAGCTCTGTCTTTCGATGGCGCCAAGGCACGAATGCACACGAACAACACGGCACTCAGGTGTTCCGTCTTTATTTCTCACAGGCTTTCGCATTCACAACAATGAGACTCATCTGTGGGATGACGAAACACAAATGCCGACAAACCTCCTAGCCAAGTATAACACAGTTTGGCGCCGAGTTTTCCAGGCCCGCAGAAACCATTTGCATACAGAGCCGGCGACTTCCCGCTTCACCTCAATCCAGCGACTCTTCACACCACAACGAAATCAGACAGCAAGAGAGTTCAGCAGAAGACTAACAAAGCCAGCCGGGGAAATTTGGTGCCGCACCGCTCCAAGCGCATAAACAAACAAACTTTGGTATGTGTAAACATATCAAGACGCCTTGCGCCCTAGTTTAATACAAACGTGTTTTTTCCTTATTTACGTGGTCATATTGCAATGGAGGGAAAAAGCAACCCGTTGAAGCCAACTGGGATGGATGAAGGGTGGTAGATATTGCATTCTTGAATTACCTATCACACAATGACTACGATGCTCGGTAAAGAAATCCGCGGCTGCAATAAGCATGTTATATCAAGACGTTTGACGCACAAACCTAGAAAAATATCTTAGATAAAGATGAATACATTGATTCTACAATCAAACAATCACAATGGTCTGCTTTTCAGCTTCATATCGTTTACCAGCATTGCTTGCTGAAGCTGGTGGTGTGACGCTCATCTCCGCACACGACGATACATCTGCACGCACGTGCTCCGACGAGGATCACCCCTGCGCATCGCAGCACACGACGGTAAATCTGCACGCACGTGCTCCGACGAGGATCACCCCTGCGCATCGCGGCACATCACGATAGCCTGTGTGTACTGTCAGAGCATCCCAGCGCGAGGCAGTCTCTTTGGCTACAGACTAGTCTTATCACATTGACAGATCCGAACCGTTGCCACAGTCACTCCGCTCATTCGGAGCTCCGTTCAAAGACTCTTCATACCTGACCCACATGTACAGGTGTTCCGGCACTGGCCGCGTCGTGTTCCGTCTGTAGTCCTGGAGCAGGCGAGCGTCGCTGCCTACCTCGGCGGCGGCACGTCTGCCCGCCGCCGCGCCACCATGCGCTGCTGCTAGCGACCGGCGGCTAGGGTCCAGCACAGCCGGCGCCGGCGCCGACCAGACACCAGCGATGAATGCATTACTCTCCGCGCGACCCGACCCCCGCGCGGTCCGTACCGGTACGCTGCGCCGAGCGGTGGCACTGGCGGCGGCGACGGCGGCGACGGCGACGGCGGCGACGGCGGCGGCGGCGGCGGCGGCGGCGGTGAACTTTGGCGGACATCGGCCAGCACACGACGGGAGCGGCGGCTCAGTCGGGGGTCCTCTCCAGCTGGGGACGTGGTTCGGTCGAATGCCCGCTCCAGCAGGGGACGTGGCTCAGTCGCGCACTCTCCCTATCAAAGGACGCAGCTCAGTCGGACGCCCTCTCCAGCCGGAGTCGACTCACTCCAGCACCTTCTCTAGCAAGGGACGTGGTTGGGTCGAGCGCCCTCTCCAGCTGGGGACGTGGCTCAGTCGGGCGCTCTTTCTAGCTGGGGACGTGGCTCGGTCGGGGGCGCTCTCCAGCCGTCTCCAGTCGGATATATTCGGTTTACATTCACCGGGCGAGGATGAGGCTCACCACGAATATCACCCAGCGGGCGACCTCCTGGCAGAGGGCGCAGCTCGAGTCTGGAACACGAGTCGCTGTTGTGAGAGCAGCGTACGGCGGATCACGAGCGCGGCGCTGTACACTGGATCGTCACCGAGCGGTGCTCAAAAACAGCTACTTATTAGACTCCGCTCAATGGAAAGCCGGAATATTGTATAATGCAAAGGCTAAACCCAAAGCAGTGGTGGTGAAAGCCGGTGGTGCGGGAGGCCTGCATATCACGTTTGAGCAAATCAAAATTACCACCTTCGCGTTGCATGTAAATTAAACGCTGTGGAAGTGGAGTTTGACGCATCGCCTCGGGACATCACAGTCATGCGCCCACGGCATTGTGTTCACAGTCGAAAAAAAACATGTAGATACTGCCGCGTTATATGTATTTTTGAGAAGGAATTGTTTTGATCACTGGTGGGTGGTAAAAAATTTAAAAACCTGTTAGAAGGATAATAGGAAGCATGCATGCTATGGACATGACTGCAAATGACCGCAAAAGAATGCTCACTTCCATTTGCAAGCACCTATTCCTTGTCACGCTTCGCCTGAATAGCAGGTCCAATAATAAGGGCAGCACATTTACCGGGAACAGAAAGTGTGTCACGACCATCAGCCACAACATACAAAGCCCCACCAACACGATGCATTCAAACGGCCCCACAACGCGTGCGCGCTCGACATCGGCATTGAGTCATAATGAGCGCCGCTCCCACTTAATGCCGCTTTACCTCACACTGCTGGGTATCGCGTTGGGCTTCAAATGGGATGGCTGGAAGCGAAGGCCAACCACTAAACGCAAGCTTTAACTGGGTGGCGTTTTCGCTCCACCCTCGTGCCAACCAAAAACTCCACCCGCACTCGATGCTCGCATACTATACCCTACCGCGCACGCATCGCGGTGATGGTAATGGCAATGGCGGTAATAATGCTCCGTTACGTCACCGAATACCGCATGGAAGGCTTCCGGTCATGATATCACGGATCCATTCGCGACGCAGGCGATTTGGAGCGGCCCACGCCACGGCTCAGCCCGGTCGTCGCCGTCGACTGGACATGGACGTCGTGGGACCCCGACCCGAACCAGCTATAACCGCTCCCCCCCTCCCCCCCTCCCCCAGACACCGGAGATTCGTTATCAACGCCGCCACGCCACCGGATAGACGCATCAGAAAATGTGACAGCCGCATGCCCCACTTATCCCATTAGCGTGTGCAGACACGCGCCTGGCAGGACCCCGACGATCGCCAGATACGGCAGGGGCGGGCTGACAAACAGCTGTCCGACCCGAGACCAGTACACCACGGCCATGGGCATGTACAAGGTGACACGATACTCCACTCATGCGGGTTAGTGACCCCGGCTTACTGGTCAAGGTAGTGAGAACTGAAACTGATGACTGGCTGCTCTCGAGCCCTTCAGAGGGCCTTTGCATGACAGACTTTTAAGAATTAGTTGCTGCATTCCAGCAGCCCAGACAGGGAAAAGCAGGCGCTGTGAAGCCGGCATCCGGGTGATGGATTATACGCCAACGACGTCACGGTCGATGCAGAGGAAAACTGGTCATGTCTTTATAAGCAAGGTACGCGCTTCTGCTTGTGTAACTGCTATCGCTTTATCGCTCCCACAGGAAGGCATGAAACCACGTCAACTAAATTCAACGTGTCATGAATCAGACGGGTTCTTTTTCCCACAGCCTGTTCAGGAACGTCGCTTGTACGAATATGATGACGTATGTAAAACGCGATGTAATAAGGCGACGCGTAATCTCGGACAATTTATTACCTAAAGCCGTCCATTAAGTTAACGATCGCATGAACATTCAGTGCTAAAGAGACGTGCGTTATGGCCGCCATCAAATCAAAGCGGACCCACTCCTACATATCGGAAACCGAGCTAAGACCGATCACGCAAAGTTTCCGAACAACAGCCATCAGCACAGCAGTGCGGTCATTGGGGCGCCATTGCACGACGTTGTCGCGAGAAAAGAGATTGATTCGCCCCGACGTCTGAGGCGTTATCGGCGCAATAAAACCAACTACGAAACGTCGCCGTTACAAATCACAGTAGATGGGGTGAAATTGCACCCGTGGAGCTGCCGCTCGAGACAAAGACGTCGCCTGCAGCCACCCATCACCAGACCCCGGTAGGGGAGTGACTCTACTGTCGCCCCCGCCGCCCCTCAGACACCCCGTGGTCCCCGCAACAGCCCACGCGACACATCTGCATCCGAGCCGGCGGCCAAATCACTCCCTGGCGCCTCCTCGGCGAAAAAACTGCCGCCATTCCATTCCTCGTCCGCTCGACAAACGCGTCGTTGCGGCGTTCGAACCGGACGACAACAAAAACAGGCGGCCCAGCACGCCGTCCACGTCTGTCATATCCCCGAGGAGAGCCGGCCCCGCCGACCGGCCGGTCGGGAGACGTCAGCCGGAATGGGTCGCGCCGTGGGAGCGAACGCGGCGCGGATGCGACGGACACGCCGCCGGTCGGCTCACCCACACGTGCGATGGCTGACGGCCGGTACGCGACTCGTGATAGGCTGGGACACGGGCTGCGCGCCGGCTGCCAGAATCTAGAGCGACGGGGTTAGGACGCGTGGATCTGCTGAGGCGGCGTAGGATGAGGTTTTAAGGCAGCTGTTTGGAGGGAGGCTGCTTTCAGTTTCGATTTGGTCAGCCAGCACAGCCGTCACTGGCCATCAGGTACAAATATGTGAACAACATTTATAAGCAAGTTTTTTGTTTTCAATTAATAATCATGGGGCCCGTATGAGTTAAGTCTCTGAATACAAGTACCGGTGAAAGCTCATCAGATTCTCCACAGTCCTACACAACCTCCTACAATTATGAGAGCTGCCCCATCGACGCTCATGGGATTCATGGGTGATTTAGTATTCGAAACCAAAACTTTGAAGCATCTCACCCAACGCAGGAGCGACGTGGATGCAGGGACACTTCATGACGATGGTAAGACCAACCCAACATTCCCACTGCCACCACCTGAGACGCGCATGGGCGGCTGTAGCGGCCACAGGACACGTACTGTGGCGGGCGGAGGAAGCGCCGTCCACGACGCGCGAGACTTCCGGCGGCCGTGCGGCCACGGCGCTGAGCTCGCGGCTTCGCCAGTACAGCGGCCGCGCCAGGTCCGCCAGCTGGGAGACGCACTTGAGCTGCATCGTGCCGCGCTGGAAGTGGTGCGGCCGCGCGCGGAACTGCAGGCCCACCGTCGCCGTCTGCAGGCCCTCCTCGTCGATGGTGGGCGGCCAGAGCCTCAGGTGCGACAGGGCCGCCTGCCGCGAGCACACACCGGGCATGCGCGGTGAGACGCCGCCGCCGCCGCCGCCGGCAGAGCCGGCTTGCCATACGGCGGCAGCGCGCAAATGGACGGTCGGGTAGCTGGTGAGCCGAGCGTGCACGTCCGTTACGCGACTACGTGCAGCTTCAGACCGGGGTGTACTATCCACTGTTTTGTGCGGTTCTTTTTACGGTACTCTGTGTGCAGCTCACCGTAACCTTTGCAGCCATAGCAGCGCTGAGTGACGGTTCAAACGTCACCAAACTGTCATCGCCACCAGCTAGTGTCGCACCACCAGAGTTGTTCGCTCCCACCTGTTCGTGGTTGATGTACCACATGAGCTGCGCGGCCGGCTGGCTCCTGTGCGAGGTGCAGTTGACCTTGACCTGATCGCCGAGCGCGTACCGGGACCGGCCGCCCGTGATGATCGGCCCCTCGGACGGCAGCACTGCAGCGGGCCGACCAACGGCGGCTAGTCAGGCTCAGGGCGCTCAGTTCGGTGACTGACCGTGGTGTCAGTGGGATGTACAACGGTCATGGCTACCGTGCCTTCATAATGCATTTCACTTTAGTTTAGTTTATCACCATCTTTTCACTTGGTTGCAACCACAAATCAGTTATCGGCAATTCACTGCAGTGATTATTTTACGTGACGAACCATTGGTAACATTTGTCGATTAGAAGGTGATGATGGCAACGCGATGGGACCTGGTTCGTGTCCGTTACTCAGCAAGGAAAACGCCAGCAAGAAACGCCGGTAAACGACCCTCGGCCCGGATAAACATTTGGCGGAAAAAACAAGGTCGAGACTTCATCGGAGCTGGCATTCGTGTCCAGGAGAGATAAGAAGCAGTGCTTGTTAGCAGACGTTTCTAGCAGCCCAGAATTACGTTAAACTGGGCTCCGCGGCGTGTAAATATTGCAAAGGAGTGGCCCAGCCAAGAGGTCCAATGTTTTTGCTATTTCGACCAGCGGAGAAGCGTTCTTCGGTCCCACAGAGATCGTCTCGGCTGCAGACGCCACGGAGCCTTTTTCCGTCGCCACTTCCAAAGCCAGTCAGTGCAAGCAGCCAGATTTAATCGAACGCAGGGAAAGCCATTTATTGAAACGACAAAAGCAAACATTCCAATGTCGCCACCATTAGCCATTTCAAAGGACCGGAAGGAAGCCGGGGCTGGGAAGTGTCTGCGGCCCGCCGGGCTGGGAAGTGTGCGCGGCCCGCCGGGCTGTTTGCGGTCTGCGGACTCACCCACGATGTGGATGTCTCCCTTGCCCTGCTGGGTGGCGAAGTTGGGCGCCTCGGTGGAGACCTCGCACATGTAGCGACCCGCGTACCGCAGCGTTGTGTCACCCAGAAGCACGTGCGTCGCGTTCGACTGGTCCAACTGTAACGGCGCCGAGCAGGGTTAAAGACCAGCGCGTGGTAAGGATGAACGTGTAGCTCTGCGGTGGGATTGGACTGCACGCGGGAAATGTTATTGTAAGAAAACACTGCAAAACATACTGCCTGCTGATGAGTATTTATGCACGGTTTATTAACATTGCGAAAGAAATGAACTGGTTCCATTGCAAATTATGATACTTATTTTCAATTCTTCAATTAACGCTCTACATGTGCCGAAATAATCTTTATACTTGGAATTTGTTCAGAGATCTTATAAGTGAAACTGTTAAAATATGTGTTCGTCAGACGTTAGCTTGTTCATCGGGCGTTGTTCCGTTCTGAGCGCCTGTGCAAGCCAATGAAGACAACACACAACTTACATCCACCCGAATGCCAGTCTGTGGAAAATTCTTCTTGCGCAGCCGGGTGGAGGGCTCGTAGCGGTAGAACTCCTTGCCGTCCTTGTACCACTTGATGGAGTACAGCTCCTTGCCCTCCAAGTCGTACAGACAGGCCAGATAGGCGTCCTCCCCTCTCCGGATGTTGCGCGGAATGATCACCTCATACAGCTGCAGACAGTGAGCCACTGAAACAAACCCCATCACGTTAGTGGCGGCGCACTGAATTCTAACCGATGTCTATCGCATGTCTGACAGCCGTCCATAAGCACACAAACGCTTAAGAAGTAACACAATATGAGCCAAACACACAATTCTGTTGATGTTCCAAGAGGGGGTGGGGGAGGAGGATAGTGAGGCTACATTGAAGGAACGGCCATTGAATTGGTTAAGCACGCTGGCACTGCTGAACATGCAGACGTTTTATAACATGTAAGGCACTGTCCGTACTCGCTTCAGGTTTATTACGGGGCCACCCAGTTGTTATTTTGCCAGATTTACAAGCTGTCAGAGCTTCCCACAAAGCAATTTCGCCAACCCAGTTCTCAGCTATCTGGCTGGCAGAGTCCGAAGGAACGTGGTGTTTTCGCCTATACGGGATCACCATTACTCTTAACACAATTAACTTCAGCTGCAGCGTGGCTTAGCGGGCCTCGCACGCCTACGCCCCATCTAAGTTCACATATTTTTGCAAAGGGAATATTTGTTTCCTGGGCATCAACACTTTCTAAATCTGCAATTACAGCACCAGCTATGCTCTAGACTTCAGCGTTTCGAGACCTAGTCTTTCAGATCCTTCTGATGACCTCGCCGCGCGACAGGCAGACCCGCGTGCAGCTTCGCTGCCTTCTACGGTCGTGTGGGAACCATGTGCACCAGCTCACTTCCTGGCCCGGCCGGGGGCGTCGGAATGGCGGTGGCTCCGCTGGCCGGCCAGACGGCGGCCGCCGCCGAAACCGCCGAGTGCCAGCGGGCAGGAGCCTGCCGACCAGCCGAGCTGGTGGCCGACGATGTGGAACACCCGAACACATCCCGAGGCCGCGATGTGGAACACCCAAGCACATCCCGAAGCCGCGATGCGTGGAGCAGTTTCCCGTGCGTTCGTGCCACTGGCTTCGATCCGCCGGCCGTGGTACTGGATCTCTCGGCCACAAGCATGCGTGAGGTTCGGCGAACGGGCAATGGAAGGCCATGACTTTGACCCGGGACGAAACACCGTGACCTATTAAGCTGACGTGATGACATACGAACTCAGCGTTCGTGGGGCTTTAAACATGTCTGACGGATGCATACGGCCGCGCTGCCGAGCGGCCGGTCGAGGGTATTGGAACGAAAATGAGCTCGGCACGACATCGCCTCATCAACTAAAAGGCACACGTGGTCATGTGCACACGGTAAATCACATGCTTGACGTGCCACGCACCACGCATTCTCATGGGAACGCAGCGCTAGATAACCCGATCAAAGTCAACTCTTGCCAGGAGACACGACACGCGATAGTCGGCGTGTCCAGCTCTGCACCTGGCCAGGTGGCCACGCCTCTCGCCCCCCACCGTGGCCGGAGTGCCACCTGGCCAGAGCGGGGCGGCGCACCGCAGCGTGGCGTGGCGCGGCGCGGCTCACACGGCCACGCGCGACGCTGTCACGGTCAGGGGTGCACCTGGCCGGCGGTGCGCTGGTGCATGCTGCGGTGTCACGGCCCGGCTCCCACTCATACTACGCCCGCCCCCCCCCCCCCCCCCCCTGCCTGCCCCGCCCCGGTCCTTGCACCGGCGGCGGCGGTTCGGCCTGCTCTGACGGCGGCGGTTCGGTCTGCTCTGGCGGCGGAGGTTCGGTCTTCTTTGGCGGCGGCGGTTCGGTCTGCTCTGGCGGCGACGGTTCGGCTTTTTTGCGGCGGCGGTTCGGTTCTGGCGGCGGAGGTTCGGCCATCTCTGGCGGCGGCTGTTCAGTTGTCTGGCGGCGGAGGTCGGCTCTGGCGGCGGAGTTCGGCCATCTCTGGCGGCGGCTGGCGGTTGTCTGCTTGCGGCGGAGTTTCGGCCATCTCTGGGGCGGCGGAGGTTTCGGCGGCGATCTCTGGCTGCGGAGGTTCGGCCATCTCTGGCGGCGGGTTCGGTCTGCTTGGCGCGGAGGTTCGGCCATCTCTGGCGGCGGCGGTTCGTCTGCTCTGGCGGCGGAGGTTTCGGGCCATCTCTGCGGCGGAGGTTCGGTCTGTCTGGCGGCGGACGGTTCGGCTGCTCTGGCGGCGGTTCGTTGTTCGGAGTCTCTCTCTGGCGGCGGAGGTTTCGCCATCTCTGGCGGCGGCGGTTCGGTCTGCTCTGGCGGCGGAGGTTCGTCTGCTCTGGCGGCGGAGGTTCGGCCATCTCTGCGGCGGCGGTTTCGGTCGCTGCTCTGGCGGCGGAGGTTCGGCCATCTCTGGCGGCGGCGGTTCGGTCTGCTCTGGCGGCGGAGGTTCGGCCATCTCTGGCGGCGGAGGTTCGGTCTGCTCTGGCGGCGGAGGTTCGGCCATCTCTGGCGGCGGAGGTTCGGCCATCTCTGGCGGCGGAGGTTCGGTCTGCTCTGGCGGCGGAGGTTCGGCCATCTCTGGCGGCGGCGGTTCGGTCTGCTCTGGCGGCGGAGGTTCGGCCATCTCTGGCGGCGGAGGTTCGGCCATCTCTGGCGGCAGCAGGGACCGATCCGATCCCATCACCGGCCGCCATCAGCGTCGCCGCCCGGCCCAGCCAGGTGGGCGCCTGTTTGTGTCACGGTCCGGTGCCGGCGGCCCGCGCACGCGAGCCACGCCGCCGGGCTGGAAAGGCCGATGGCGCCTGAGCCATGCCGCGCGTGGAGCGCCGCGCTCAGCACAGCGGCTGGGAGCGCGTGTTGAGGGTTCTACTGGAATACCAATGAACTTATGGTTCGTCTTGGTAAAGTCGTGACTCGGGTGGTGTTTGCAGAAATACTCGGTAATAA
Source organism: Pollicipes pollicipes (assembly GCF_011947565.3). Taxonomy (NCBI): domain Eukaryota; kingdom Metazoa; phylum Arthropoda; class Thecostraca; order Pollicipedomorpha; family Pollicipedidae; genus Pollicipes; species Pollicipes pollicipes. Next base: position 17,706,008 of record NW_023596136.1, on the reverse strand, counting down.
AATTCTATTGGATTTGGTTCAGAGTGCAGCAGTTTTCCCGTATATTCCCGTCAGACGTCGGGCTCAGAGTACCTACAGCCATGTTTTTCGGTCAGTGGCTGCGCACCAGTCAGTAATAGAGGGCAGGTGCCTACAAGAGGAAAATGTTCATTTGCCTGTGACCACTTTAACGAAAAGGCACGGGGAATTTTCTAAATGTTCTAATTTCGCCTGTTTGACGTCCACCAACTTAATTTTATAAGTGCCGCGTCGAAAGCGCGCTTAATCTGTCAGTTTTAGACACCAAGCGTTTCCTCACATTAGAACCAAGCCGACAAAGAAGACTGGATCATTCCTGGATCAGAAGAGGATGGGATAAAGTTAAACCTCAACCAATGCCATTAAACTGTAGCGTAACGCCTACCAAAGGGACACCACACAAAGCTAAGGTCATGTGCCAGCCTACACCACAAGGCTCCTTTCTGTGTGTCCATGTGCTCCACTTCTGCGCCGCACAACCAGAGTAGTATGGCCTTCACGGGTCGGGAGGGCGGATGTCACGCCTCCAGAACGACCTCTCGCGTCTGCGCCATTGTCACGGGCGACATGCTAATCCTGCCCTTCCGTTGCGCGGTTGGCGGCCTCTACAGCCGTGAGCGAGCCCGCGCGTGGCCGCCGCTTCAATGGCCCGTGGGATCCCGCCGGGCGCAAATATAGCACGTACGCCAGGCTAAACGCGGCGCCGCTCCAAATTCGAGGTGTTGATTGAATCGCATGAGAATCCCGCACCATCCGTCAAGAGCAGGCCATTCATCAAACTCTCGGGCCCGCCGACCGCAGCAGCAATGAGCCTCGATGCTGCCCTGGAGGAGCGGGCACAAAACAACGCCGTCCATCTTACGAGGCGGTTCAGGCCTGGATCGCAGAGGCACAAGAGCACGGTCCGAATTAATTCAAGCGCGGGTGACAGTCTAGTTGCTGCTCTAGGCTCTAAATCGTATGCAACGAGCTCTCGGATGCTTTGCACGTAGTCCGGCTAGGTTTTGTAGCTGTTTGATAATGCTCTAGATATAACATACCTATTTTAGCATTCTTAGGCCCCCGCCATACCATACGGCCCATCGTGGAGCGAGGCTGTGCAGATACCAGAATAGCCGCAGCAATGATACTCCTGAACGTAATCCGACGCTAACCGCTGGAAAATGATGCTAAGAACTGAAGGAGCGTAAGCATCGGTATGTGGCTGCAGGTCTAACGTATATCACTGTTGCAGCCTGAACACCGCTTTAGTCTCTTACGAGGATCAGCTATACCTCCGAACGCAAGGTCCAGTGCTCCCTGTCCACTGAGCAGCCGCCCCCGACAGCGATCACCTGTCCTCAGACATCTGTCGCATCGCGGACCCCAGCAGCAGCGGCTGCCGCCGGATGCACGTGGCCCACGAGCCGGAAGAACGGTCACGCCGTGTTTCACGCGCCACGGCCGGCCGCGGCGGTCGGCGGGACGGCGCGAGCACTGCGGGCCGGTCAGCCGCCGGGCGCCGCCGCGATGGAGACTTCAACGCCGCGCGCCGGCCGAGCCGGGGCGGAATTTCGCCCTGGGCACCGGCAGCGTTGATGAATGGATGGCGCGCAGTAACCATGATCGATGGAGTCGGAATACGTCAACAGGCCGCTAACGGAATCCTGCCATTAGCCGTCACGACCCGCAGATTTGAGGTGATAAACCCACGCGCATGAGCCGGCCCGCACCACCAACAAATACAGTAATTGGTCGCTCGGTCTCGCGGCGGCCGAGCTCCATGATCAGGCCGACGCGGGCATTCCGTCTGCGTGTGGATGCCAGCACGTGATGCTGCACTTGGATCAGCGGCGCAAATCAGGATTTCTCCCAGGGGAGAGCCAGATAGGGTCGTGGGGAACCCAATCAGTTCAGCCAAGGGGCCCTCTTCGTCGCTCTATGATGATTGTGTTTTTAGTTGGATGATCTTATCTAGGCTCCGGATCCCATTTTGATGTCTTGGGGACCAGATTATATGTTTTAAAGTCCCTCCAAGCTTGTCAAAGTGTGAAAAAGCACTGGAGTCCCCCCCCCCCCGGAGATGGCATGTCTACAAAATATCCCCTCTTAGCTACGCCGCTGACTGTTTTGGGCAGTTAGCGCTGATGTTTTTTTAATTCACACTAACACCCCTGGAAGCACCGGAGACATTTCAGAGAATGAACTTTGGCTCCGGCTCAGGAATGATTGAATGACTTCCACGAGCAAAATATTCCAGCCTGCTTGCACCGCCCAGTCACCACGTCTTCAATCCCCATCAACTCAAATATCGCCCAGAAATCGGGCACTGGTGACTACAGCGTAACCAGTAGCATACAGTAAAATACACAAAAAATGCCTACATACCTGACTTTCACTCATTGCAAACTTCGAGCATGCGCATGCCCGCCCGGAGGAGCAGCCACTCCTGTAAGCTTCGAGCAAACCCGCACTTTCCCGGAGCAGCAGCCACTCCTGTAAGCTCCGAGCAAACCCGCACTCTCCCGGAGGAGCAGCCACTCCTGAAAGTTTCGAACAAACCCGCGCTTTCCCGGAGCAGCGGCCATTCCTGCAAGCTTCGAGCAAACCCGCACTTTACCGGAGCAGCAGCCACTCCTGCAAGCTTCGAGCAAACCCGCACTTTCCCGGAAGAGCAGCCACTCCTGAAAGCTTCGAGCAAACCCGCACTTTCCCGGAGCAGTAGCCACTCCTGCAAGCTTCGAGCAAACCCGCACTTTCCCGGAGGAGCAGCCACTCCTGCAGAGTTCCAGCAAACCCACACTCCCCCGGAAGAGCAGCTAATCCGGCAAAGTTCGAGCATACCCGTACTCCCCCGGAGGAGCGACCACTCCTGAAAGCTTCGAGCAAACCCGCACTTTCCCAGAGGAGCAGCCACTCCTGCCTGCTCCCTCGTTTGCGTGTAATCGGCACTCATCCAGCATAAGTTATTTCATCCAATCGTCCTAATTACGCAGGTCAGGTTTAATTACTCGAAATATGTCTGGAATGCACTTACGATTTCTGCCAACTTGTGTTATCCAGAAGGTGCACGGCAAGTTATGAATTTTGCTTTGAACGTCATGTCGCCCAGGACAGAGTCAATGACTTGTTGACGCCTGCGACAATATCTATATGGACGGTTCAGTGTCTTGCGAATGCGACCACCGCCTCTATCTGTTCAGACACGATTGGTTACCCATTCGAAATGAGCACGCCATTCATTTGCCGTTTTTCTCGCTTGATTTTGACGGCATAGGCAGGACCGTGACCGGCACAGTCTTTCAATGTTAACGAATACACGCATTGATTAAGTACTCCACTGATTGCTGAAGAGAAATTGATAGATTGGCGGACTGGAGGAAAACGAATCGGTAAACGCCAATCCAGGTGTAAAAATCGTCCAATTATGTGACTGGGACCAGCTCCAGTCCGCAGCGTCAACCAACGACGGTGTTTCAACAAGATGGTCCCGAAAGCCGTAGTCGTGTACCAAGACAACGGAACCCCTTCAGCCCAATCAATGACTTACCCTCCACAAGGAAGAGGAGTAAAGCAGCCGAATGCAACACCCAGGCTGTGGAGCACATTCTCGGCGGCAGGTGCGAGCGCCAATCCACCACCACGCCGCTGCAAACCCAACTGATCCGCGAGCACAAAGGTCACGCCACTCGTCAGCTGACCGCGTGCCGGGTCAGCGAAGGTCACGCGGCCGTGTCGTGATTGGTGAACGCCTTGGCGGGCACATGTCCATACGCGCGGTCCCCGCGAACGGCAGACGCGGCCGCTCCACCCACCGCTGCTGCCGAAGCCGACTGGCCCGCCGCTGCCGCCGCCCGCCAGCTGGAAGGCAGGGCGCATGCGCGGAGGACACGCGCGGAACGAGAAGTGACCGATTGAGGGGGTCCACCTGTCGGAGTCGCGTCGGGGTCCAGGGACAGCTGGGCTCCCGGCAAGGCCCAATTACCCGCCGGTGGAGAGGGACAATTGCATTAGCAGCTGCTCTTGCATTAATGGGAGGCGTTCCCCACGCTGCAGTAACCATTGTTCTGGGCATCATTCACGGTGCGATAATGTTGTCCTACAGTAAGCAGCTGCTGGTGTGAATTGGTCATGGAAGTTGGCATTGGACTGGGATCCAACGATTTAGGCGGGAGGTGGATAAAGCAGAACAGGGCTCACCTGAGCTTATCCCCTGACATGAAAACAAACAATGTCAAGCTTCCATTCACAGTTAGCCACATATATCCTATTCAAGTATACTTACAGCCCAGATCCATCAGTGGTCCTACAATACTCTTCATTTCTCCACCCTGAGATTAGCACGGAATAATTAATGCAATGTTTCCAGTATAGGCGATTGGGCAGGTGGCTTTATCTGAAAACGTTACATTCCTTCAATCATTCCCAAAGTTTATCGGTGCAGCGGTGCTCAACCACCTCCTATCAATAAAGCATGGCATCCAGTGATCCGACAACGCGACCGCTCAGTCGGCTTGCCTCTGCCTCCTCCGCGGCGCGGCCCGAAAGCTCGACGCCGTCGTGCGGGGCGAGGGGCGCCGTAATGGTGTCGGAGCCGATCGACCGGCTGTGGACGATCTCTCAGCTCTGAGACAGCCGCTGGAGACAGCTCAGCCTGGCGTCGCAGGCTGGCGGCTTACTACCTGCGGGCTGTCCGGCGACCAGGCGGGGGGTGGTGGGTCGTATCGCTCGGGCGCGCACCGAGAGCCCTCCGACAAACACCCGCGGCTTTCAGCCAAGCTTATTCCATATACTGGAGCCAAAAGGACCAGCTCCACACAAATTTCTTACCCTAGAAAGTTCTACATGTTTTTCCTGGTCCTTCATTGCGACATGCTCTTGATATGCTCTTGATACGCTCTTGATATGTGTAAGCAATGTCTTCACGCCGGAACCCTCCCTGTGACAAATCGGTGCATGCCAACAGCGAGTAAGCCGGAGGGCTGGGGATTCCGCAATTCAGCCCTTTTGCGATTGGATGTAGATTGAATAGGTTAAAGTGGATATGCTTGGGAGCTCAGGAATGGAGTTTTGTTGGTTGACGCATGCGATGGACATAGTCATTTGCCTGTGAAGCACTCTCAAGAGAATAATTGTGAGGCGCACAAATCATCGATTCCAAAAGTTTTGCAATAGTCCACGAATGCAAGAAGTGGAGAGACGATATTGGCAAATCAAAAACAACAAACGATAGATATACGAGACATAATCTGAGAATCAAAGAGGCGGCGAATCACCACAAAAGTAGCTCACAAAGCAAACGAAGATGGACGGCATCGAACGGCTCAAGGCGTTCTCCCCTTCGACCGCCTCAGCTGCTCCAAAGGCGGTCTGCAATTACTCTGATCCGCTGCGTGGCTGCAGGGAGTCTGGCCAGACCGAAGCGAGACAAAGGGACATATTTCAGCGGGGCAATCCGTGCCGGGCGGCTCCAGCGCTCGCGCCGCTCGTTCTCCCCTCGTCGCCCAGCCGAATTAGAATTTGGAATCGATGCCACCGAACCCGGCCGGTGGTGCTCCGAGCTGCTCTGGGGCTGCTGCGGGGGTGCCGACGACGCAGAAGCAAGACGACAGGGTAGGCAAGAGGCAGCACTGGCTGGTGCCTGGAGCGGTAGCGCGTGCGTATGTGAAGTGGTTGGATATTTAGACTCTCCGGTGGAAGGCGAGACGGCTTGCAGCGGATTGTGATCGCAAAACTGCGCATGACAATGCTGGTGATGACGGGGAGCGTATCCGTATGGTGTTTCAATGTTTCGTGCGATACGGTCGTCTGTCATGCCAACGTATAGAGCTCACGTCTTTCCTCGCAGTGTGGCATTAGCCTTTTGCACATGACTTGAAGGGACCGTGGCTGTCAAAGATACCAGGCTTGGCCTTGACTTGGCCAATGCAAGTCACTGGCAGACCAGCTCTGTGCATGGTTTTCATCAGTGTTGATAGAGGTTGCATTTGTTGTTACCCACGAGCCATTAATAATAGCAAGCAATAATAAAGCCCATTCGTACTCTGAGAGCCTTCACAGTCGTAAATGCAAACGCGAAATATGTTATCGATCTATCAGAGGAAATGCGACTGACGAATGAAATTACGTAAAGCTGGTGTGCTTCGCCTTGTGGAAAGGCTGTGCACTTAAATATCTGTCACCTTAACATATAGCTACCTTCTGTTTTTAGTGTAAGGCCTATGTACGATGCGTCACAGGATGGCATTCATCTGTTCATGGTGATTCATCTGTCCATGGTGGCCTCGCCTCAGCACAGTTCGCTGATCTGGGGCCTCAAACATCCACACGTCTCGCGGCCCAGCACCATTGCCGTCTGGCTACGTTGATTTTTGGTGGGTCAAAAGCCATTCCTTTTTAGTTGACCAGCGAGTTAAGACGCGCCGTCTGGGATAAGTATTTAGCTTTCCACGGTGGGACGCGACCCAAATACTTTGCATAAGTGGTCCGCCTTGCTGCTGTTTCCGTAACGCCGATGAAAATATATTCCTGTGCCGCCCACTTGGCTCTATAAGCTGCGGCAAACACAGCTATTTTCCATGGCAGGTATCCTGTCTTTGTGTCTGCGTTTAGCAGGCTGTTATTAACGGAAATTTAGCGTGTGCCGCGGCACATCAGTGTGACGGATGGACCCAGGGGAAGCGGACCGCCACCACCCGCCACAAGCGGACCGCTACCACCCGCCACAAGCGGACCGCCACCACCCGCCACAAGCGGACCGCCACCACCCGCCACAAGCGGACCGCCACCACCCGCCACAAGCGGACTGCCACCACCCGCCACAAGTGGACCGCCACCACCCGCCACAAGCGGACCGCCACCACCCTGGCACTCTGCGGCGGACCGCCACCACCCGCCGCAAGCGGACCGCCACCACCCGCCACAAGTGGACCGCCACCACCCGCCACAAGCGGACCGCCACCACCCGCCACAAGCGGACCGCCACCACCCGCCACAGCGGACCGCCACCACCCGCCACAAGCGGACCGCCACCACCCGCCACAAGAAGACCGCCACCACCCGCCACAAGTGGACCGCCACCACCCGCCACAAGCGGACCGCCACCACCCGCCACAAGCGGACCGCCACCACCCGCCACAAGAAGACCGCCACCACCCGCCACAAGTGGACCGCCACCACCCGCCACAAGCGGACCGCCACCACCCTGGCACTCTGCACGTGACGCTATTGTTTTCGAGACGGGTCTTGCCGGGAGGGAGCATGCATGTACACCACTCGTATTTAGTCGCTGGGATGGCAAATCGGTGGTGAAGGGGCGACGGTTCGTCCTGCGAGACGCGCGGCGCTCTGGACGTGGTGATTTTGGACTATCACGCCTTAGTATGCAGGTTAAATATCTGATGCGTTGAACAACACATGAGTTTATGAACTTGTTATGTACTTGTGACTTATGTTATGTAGTTATGTACTTGTGAACTACACAAGTACATGAACTACACAGTTCGTTTCAAATGTCCAGACAAAATCAACTGCTAGTTGAAATTAACATATTCCTAGCATACCAACATACACACGGGGCCCATTGCATCGAGTACAGAACATGAGCTGTAGGACAGTGTTTTGGATGTGGTCGATGTTGACTTCAACGCGATACAGAATTATGAGATTAAACTAATACTTAAAGCTGGGTCATGACGAATTTATGAAAATGTTTGCTGTCAAACATTAGACGTGCTTTTTCGTGCCTTATTAATTTCTTAACGACATTGTCCCAGCTGGCTGGTGCACACCAGACACATCGTGAGGTCTCAGAGATCATCGTGCTTGATGCAACTGGTTTACAGATCCTTCGCCAACACCCCACAAATGGTCAGCAGATCAGCGGTCATCGCGCCGTGTCCATTGTAGGTTGCACATCCGATCATCAGCTGTTTAACATACCTCTTTCCACTCTATGTAAAGCACGTCGTGAGCATTTCATGGTCCACACCACAAGCGACCTGTTTACTAGGTTCTCGCATCAGATGTCCGGGACATGGACACCCAAATTTGCCGCCATCTGGCACGCGTGTCACTACTATCGACCTCTCGGTCTGTGCACCAGCATCGGCCGGGCCGGTGGCTGGGGCGCCATGACGCCGCCGTCGCCCTGGCCCAGCGCGGCCGGTGGCCGGGGCGCCATGACGCCGCCGTCGCCCTGACCCAGCGCGGCCGGTGGCCGGGCGCCATGACGCGCCGCCGTCGTCTGGCCCAGCGCGGACGGTGGCCGGGCCCCATGACGCCGCCGTCTCCCTGGCCCACGCGGCCGGTGGTTGGCGCGCCATGACGCCGCCGTCGCCCTGACCAGCGCGGCCGGTGGCCGGGGCGCCATGACGCCGCCGTCCCCTGGCCGCGCGGACGTGGCCGGGGCCCCATGACGCCGCCGTCGCCGCGGCCCAGCGCGGCCGGTGGCCGGGGCGCCATGACGCCGCCGTCGCCCTGACCCAGCGCGGCCGGTGGCCGGGGCTCATGACGCCGCCGTCCCCTGACCACGCGCGGCCGGTGGCCGGCCCATGACGCCGCCGTCGTCCTGGCCCAGCGCGGACGGTTGGCGGGGCCCCATGACGCCGCCGTCGCCCTGGCCCAGCGCGGCCGGGGTTGGCGCGCCATGACGCCGCCGTCGCCCTGGCCCAGCGCGGCCGGTGGCTGGCGCCCATGACGCCGCCGTCGCCCTGGCCCAGCGCGGCCGGTGGCCGGGGCGCCATGACGCCGCCGTCGCCCTGACCCCAGCGCGGCCGGTGGCCCGGGCGCCATGACGCCGCCGTCGTCTGGCCCAGCGCGGACGGTGGCCGGGGCCCCATGACGCCGCCGTCCCCTGGCCCAGCGCGGCCGGGTTGGCGCGCCATGACGCCGCCGTCGCCCTGACCCAGCGCGGCGGTGGCCGGGGCGCCATGACGCCGCCGTCGCCCTGGCCCAGCGCGGACGGTGGCCGGGGCCCATGACGCCGCCGTCGCCCTGGCCCAGCGCGGCCGGTGGCCGGGGCGCCATGACGCCGCCGTCGCCCTGACCCAGCGCGGCCGGTGGCCGGGGCGCCATGACGCCGCCGTCGCCCTGACCCAGCGCGGCCGGTGGCCGGGGCGCCATGACGCCGCCGTCGTCCTGGCCCAGCGCGGCGGTGGCCGGGGCCCCATGACGCCGCCGTCGCCCTGGCCCAGCGCGGCCGGTGGTTGGCGCGCCATGACGCCGCCGTCGCCCTGGCCCACGCGGCCGGTGGCGGCGCGCCATGACGCCGCCGTCGCCGGCCCAGCGCGGCCGGTGGCCGGGGCGCCATGACGCCGCCGTCGCCCTGGCCCGCGCGGCCGGTGGCCGGGGCGCCATGACGCCGCCGTCGCCCTGGCCCAGCGCGGCCGGTGGCTGGCGCGCCATGACGGATGGCCCTGCCCCGCTGAAGCCGCCCGGTCGGCCGCCGGCGCTGAAGGGTGGACGGGGCAGCTGCCAATGTCAAGCGGGGACAGAGGCGATCAGTGATTCAGCCGGGGAGCCACGAGAGGGTGACCGGTGACTCACCGCGCCGGCGGCAGGCGGCGGCTCGCCACGCTCCGGCGCCCACGCAAACGGCATCGTCGTGTACGAGCTGTGCAAAACAGACTGTCCGGGTCTCTTGCTGGCCTTGAAGTGGCAACTCTACGCCTTCACAGCTCGCACATCGAAGGAAATCGGGGACGCTTGAAAAAAACGGCAAGAACTTCGAGCGCGAGGCGTGTAAACAGAATTTAAATGCAAGTGAACAAGCAAGTTGCCCTGACACGGTTAACTTCGGCCTAATGCAATTTGCATTTAATTTCCTTGGCGAAACAATGGAGGAGCAGCATTTCCACTCATCGTCAATAAATGTGCCAAAATACAACAGGAAACGCCCTCAGCGGCGTTCAGGTTTTTCAGGCAATACACAGGTCTGGGTATTTGGCAGACTTTGGACCCAATCTTTGCCAGCTGTGGGGTTTCAATATCCGTAGCTTATGTCACCTCAGCGCTTAATTATATGCTTGGGTAGCAAACACCATATGGCGTCCTGCATTCGCAGATAAATGGATGGGAGAGAGAAAATTTGGAGTTGTGTGCGTACTTGGGGAGAGTGAGTGAATCGGAGAAAGAGTGGTAGGAGTGATAGGGGGGAGGAAGAACGAAATACTTTGAGACATGCTTTGTTTGGTTGCAATGCAGAAACATTCGATCTGAGTGGTGAACTGTTTGAAATGCCTTTTGCTTGCTGGCCCGGTTCAGGTAAGTCTTTCCCTGGCATAGAAGGCAGCTTTGGTTGTACCCAAACGCGTGGGGCTAGCAGTGTCTTCGACGTCGCGTCATTTTGCTGCGGTCACAACTGGCGCGCTTAAACGGAAAACAAGCCACGATGCATTAATTAATCAGCGGCAGCATAAGATACCTGTGATCGTGAGAGTTCCCTTGCCTCAGAAACTAGCCTGTCCCGCCATGCGACCTCAGCAAACAAGGATGTTGAGCTGCCACGACAGTCGTTATCTCCATTCCAAAAGAGTGGGCCGATGCGGCGGGCCGATGATCATCCAGCCGATGCAGCGTCTGCTCTGGCCCTGTGGCCGGGTCGTCCGGTCAGGGGTCACCCGAACAGCGACCCGGCGCTGCGTGCCCATTACAGCCGCTGGCCAGCAGCCAATTAAAATTAATCCCGTCTGCCGCACCAGTCCGGCCCCGATTGCGCACGTCTACGGCTGATGCGCCCTCAGCCTCATTTGGCCTCCTCACGCCGGGCGGAAAATCGGCCGCGCGAGATGATTTGGGGGCCCGAAATAACGGGAGGGGCGCGCGCCGGGCGACCATCGATCTCCCGGTACTGGGACCGGCCCGGTGTCGACAGCTTTCGCGCTGGCTCCCCCGCCTCCCGACAGCGCCGGCCCATCCATCCCCATTAAAGCGGGCCCCGGCTCCATTAATGAGCAGGCCGACCTCAGTGCGGTCGATCTCGTCAGTCAGTTGTTAACCCTCTCCCCCTCCCCCGCTCGGCGCGAGGTATCGATACTCGGTGGCAGCGCATGCTAGCTGGGCACCCGGCGATTATCCGGCGGCTATTTGTTTCGATCGCTGGGGAGGCCTGGTTGCGTGTTTTGATCGGCGCATTCGCGGCGAATTGGGCGCAATGTTGCAGATTGCTAGCGGTCAAATGAGAGGCGAGTTGGTGAGCACGTGCGTGTTGTCCGTAAGACTTTTGACGGAGGTGGCTGGTTCAGGGAGATGCTAATACAGGAAACGTTTCAAACTAAAGTTGTTTCTACCAGCATGGTCAGTGACATTTTTCTAATGCCGTTGTTCCACACTATACCAAATTCACAGAAATTGGACGAAGCTATTTATAGCGATGTGCTTGGGCTCCCAACTCACGTAGGTAGGGGCATCACTCACGTTTGTCACTGCTAAACCAGTCGACAGGATACAAATCTATCTCAATTTTACGGCGACCTCCGGTTTTTAAATCGGTTATACTCGTTTTAATGGCTCTGTAATGGTAACGATCTCAAGGACAACGGAAGTCTAACCTGAGATTAATGCCAACGGTCCGACACTAGCTAGTTGTTGTGGAGTACGTAAGCCGCTTACGTGTCAAATCTAACAAACAATTAATGTGACGGGAGTGGCGCCCATCCAAGCAGCGATCTAAACCGATTAGTCAGTCGAACAAGAGCTCATGTCTCCCTGCCCCCCCCCCCCTTGCCCTACACGTCGAGTCCCGTGGGCCCCCTCCGCAAATCTGCACCCCTGCATTCATCACGCTGCGGGGTCCGAGGCCTGCATGGAGGACGAATGGACGGGAAATTGGGCGGGGATACGGCCACTAATTTGACGATCGGTCAGACTGCCGTGGGCAGGCGTGAGCCGCACCCCGGGTGTGCACTGTGCGCTTCTGCTGAGCCAGACGATTGGTGCGGTGTGTCGCCGAGTAAGCCTCTCATCATCGTCACGACAACTGCGTATCATGGCGGGAGGCCTGCTAGAGCTAAGGGGCTTACTCGGAGCCTCGTAGATATCACCGTTTGATTTTATCTGATCAAGCGGTAGCTGTATGGTTGCCTCGCGTCATGGAAAACCGACCAGTGCTTTAAAACAAGACAGACTTCCAACTCAAGAGATCGCTGGCCCAGGAGTCAAAATATATCATGAATCAATTAACGTCAAAAAGTGTGGACTTCAAACAGATGCACGACCTTGAGCTCAGAGTTCATGCACTCTGAAGCGAGTTTGTTGATTGGTCCCTAAACTAAGCACATAGTCCATAAATCCAGTACCGAGAATATAATTTTACGTCCCGTCTTTTGGGAAAGCAGGACTGCGAGTGGTTTCCTCCGTTCAGCACAATACCACAACATGATGTTTTGTGACAAGCTAGCCTTCTTTGGCCATCTTTGGTCAGGTGCCATGGCTGACCAAAGTAGATGGGTAACGCTTCTAGAAATCCCGCATTCGGTGGCTTGTGTTCAAACTCGAACCAGTCGGCCAATGGTCATGCAATCCTTCATGCACTCTGAGCCCCTGATTATCGACACAAACAGGTTACAGCTGTCTCCACTCATTATAATCACCGCCGTGTTGGTAAAAAGAGAATGACAAGCACGCGGCTGGCCTGAACCATTGCAGCCGAAGCGGGACCGACCCGTGAGAACAGCTCTAGAGGCATACCACGTGGCCGTGCCACTTCGGGAACCGTGCCGCGGCCGCGCATGTGAACTGGACTGGTCGCGGAAGCGTGGAATACGCCGCTGTGAACCGTACAGGCCAGGGAAGCGTGGAATACGCCACGCCGCACACGAGCCCGGCGGCCGGAAACGCTCCGCTTCCGGCGCGAATTGGAACAAGTAATTGCGGGAGGCTGGCGCTGTGTTGCACGGATTTGGGGGTTGCATGGGATTCGGCCTCTGGATGTGTAATTTGTGGATGAGCGCCAAGGGAATTGCCAGCACTTCAGTGCACAAATGGCGTGAATGCGGAAATCGGCTGGGCTGTGCCGCAGACGATGGTCACGAAACTATACTGAACTCCCCGCAACTGCCAGACAGCTAGGTCTTGGTGGTGAATAGGTGATCGACCTACCCACACTGCAGTCACATTTCCGTCTCGTCCCTCGAAAGATCGTCAGTTTGGTCCAGCGATCGTTCATGTGACTGAGGAGTTTCGCGTAAGTCATGAGTTTGAGATCAATGCTCGACAGTGGCTTTGCCTACATCGGGACATATCTGGCACGAGATCTGGCGCCACATTCCCCAGATCATGGGCATCGTCGCTGTCTGGCCATGCACGGGACAAAAGTTCAGCTAGTTGTGCGGAATTGCAAGTAACTGGGTCGCTCTAGATTTCTAGGAAGTTTACAATAACACTAAAAATCACACTCAAGACGCGCTTATCCTTGCTGATTCTGTAATGTGAAGAAGTAATCTTCAGTTGCGCTTAAACCAGCCTCCATTCCAGCTGTTAGCCGACATCTTACTACAAAATTTCATCAGCATGGAACAAAGCACAGACATCGACGAAGATTCCCATATTGTCAGCCACAGAACACAAAGCGTGGACGAAAATAGCACGATGTGTAGCTGCTCAATCAGATTTTAAGGCATGAGCGAAGAGGCATCTTAAAAATGCAGGAACAAACACAATTGTAGTCAGGGAGGGAAGCACGATTGCTCTGTGCATCACCAAAGGGCTAAAAAAAACTCACGCAAAGTGGGCGACGAGGTCGACTAGCTAACACTAGCTCCCCACCGCCAAGACACGTGACTGCGTCCCTAATGCTATGACAAGGAAGAAGCAACTAGGTGTGCCGGTCGACGCGAAGCGTCGTATTATGTCATTGACTGATGACGAGCTTTTTAAAGCGACATATCAGCCAAAAAAAGTTATTGATGCTGCCCAGAGATGTGCCAGTGCCGCCATATATAAGCTGAAGCAATGGGTAGCCCAATCGGGAGCTGAATCGGCTCATTCATTATTCCGAAAGCGCATTCTGCTTGGATAACCCACGAGCTAATTGGCTAGCAGACACCCAGGTTCGCCCGAAGACATGCCAGCGTTCACAGGGGCGATGCCAGACCGGAGCTGACCTAACAGGGGTGGCACCAGGGCTGACCTAACAGGGGCGATACCAGGGCTGACCTAACAGGGGCGATGCTAGGGCTGAACTGGCAGGGGCGATGCTAGGGCTGACCTGACAGGGACGATGCCAGGGCTAGCGTAACCTGACAAGGGCGATGCCAGACCACAGCGTCAACACGCTCTTCCTGCGATACGCCGCCTTTGGTGTGCCGTGCGCCGCTCGAAATATGCGCCTGGTTGGCGACGCACAAACAAACAGACACCAGCCGCCAACGAGCCTGGTGGCGTGAGGCATCTGCAGTGCGCCTGTGTGTCGCCCGCGTCTGCGGTAATCGGTCGTCGTTAACGGCGCTACGGTTCAATCACGGCGGACAAGGGGAGGAGCTGGCTCGCCTCCACTGGCACGCGGGGACGCCCGCTGCCGCGCCGGCCCTGCTGTGGCCGGCAGCGGGCACGGCGAGCGCCGCCGGGTGCTGGCGGAGGTCACCACACGGGACAGCGGTGTTGACGAATACTCGCCGATGCTCTGATTGACTCGCATCGTTATGCGCAGTTACCGACACGCCGGCAACGGCCACTCCAAAATAACTCGTGGTCGGACAGCTGGCAAAAGACTGTTTTCATCGAGGCAGAAGTGTGGTGTGACGTGCATGTAAACCGTCTCCAGTCACAGACCTGTTTCTTTTTTCACAGGCCGCATTTTTCACATTACTTATATTACGGCATCATTTTCACCAACCACACCAGTCCTTAGCCGAGACCGTTCTGCCAGCCAGCGGCCCGTATCCCCCAGCCTCGGCGAGGTCACGCGACCTTTAGGTCACGACCCTGAGGCATCGCTTCCTGCTGCACCGCTCGTCGAGCCGGAACCGGGAAGAGGGCGGCTTCATAACACGAATCTACGCTCCTACGAGGGTATGGTTACTGGTTAATATGAATGGCAAAAGCCATTGTCATGTCATGTCACCCCATGTCACCCACACCCCATGTCATGCCATTTCCAAGCAATCTTCATCCTCTCTTTAAAGGCGCATCAAAAGACACCAACGACATGGCGTTAGATAGACGGCATCCGATCGACACGGCCGGCGTGGCGTGTGCTGGCGCTGGCGGCACACCACAGGCCTCTCCGCCCAGCTGTCGTCCCCCGGCCTGTCACCTGCCGCTGACGCTGCCACTGGCGCCCGGCGCACCGCTACTCCACCGCCGGCGGCCAATAAACAAACGCTGCTCTTCAGCGCACATCGCCTGTTGATCTTGCGGCCGGCGGACCATCTGGCGGCACGAGGGCCCATTGACGACGGCTCAGCGGCGATAGCGTCGTCGTTCAGAGAGAGAGGGCGAGAGAGGGAGAGAGAGGGTGCAGAGAAGTCGAGGGACAGCGGGCAGCGGTGCGGCGCGTCTGGAGCTGCTCGGGGGCTGAGGAGCTGCGTGTCGGACCGGACGACACAGAGAGGATGTGACGGAGAAAGAGGGAAGAAAGGAATGCAAAGCAGATGGTCGTGGAGGAGGAGGGACTTGAACGAAGATAAGCAGAGGATACGAAATTGTACGGAGGGATTGAGAGCATGAGAGGAGGGAAGATATAGGGAAATGGAGATAGCTGGTAACCGTAAAAGGTGGATGAACAGGGGAGAGAGAGAAAGCGAAAGAGGGAGAGAAAGAGAGAAAAGGTCGAGAAAGAGGGAGAGAGAGGGATATAGTGAGAGAGAGAGAGAGAGAGAGAGAGAGAGAGAGAGAGAGAGAGAGAGAGAGAGGAGAGAGAAGAAGAGAGAGAGAGAGAGGAGCTAGAGATAGAGAGAGAGAGAGAGAGAGAGAGAGAGAGAGAGAGAGAGATAAGAGAGAGAGAGAGAAGAGCGAGAGAGATCGAAGAGAGAGAGAGAGAGAAGGAGAGGGATAGGGAGATAAGAGTGAGAAAGAGAGCCAAATGGGCTATAATATTGGCGTCTCTGGTCTGCCCGGATGCTAGCTTATATGTAGGAATAATCCGGGCGCAGCCAAAAGTGCCAAGAAGCTAGCTTCAAGGGAGAGCGGACGCCAGCCTCCCCAGTGGTAATGATAATGATTGGCGCTGTGCGTCCCACCGACCGCTAGGGGCGCTTCGAGACGGGATGCCTTTGTTCGGGGCCATGTGGGATGCGGTAGTGGCGTGGCAGGAGCTCGAACGCAGGACCGACAGGCCCTGAGCCGAGTTTGTTTACCACCATACAACCACCACTCCCTGCCCAGTGGTTGTTGCACCCATGGGACGTAGCAAAAATGTCAGGAGGATTAAGACATAGATGCAGCGCAGACGAAGAGGGTGACAGTGAATTAAGAAGTGGAATGTTTTGCCTTCGAGTCGAAAAGTTAAAGTTCGCAGAGGATGGGAATCAGGTGAAGGGTCTTGACGCCAGAGTTTCCTCTCCGAATCAGAGACGCGCCGGCTTCAAACGCAAAGTTGTGTGTCAATTACGTGGGTAATTTTGACCAATGTCTGGGGACGAGACCTCATCTCCTGCCTAGCTTCAGATGCCGACCAACTTGTAACAAACTACCGGCACCCCCACTACCAGGGCCAGGTGGCAAATCCAGGCGGCGAAGTTGGTAATGACTCGACGCGCAGACAACAAATAAGGCCTCTGAGGAGGCGGGGCGCGGCAGCAGAAGTCTCCACAGCGCAGCGAAGAAGCAAATCAGACTGTGCCCGTGACTTACATTAAAGTGCGTGGGTTGGCATGCTTCGCAACTTTAGATAAGTGCATGGCTTATGGTGTTTATTCGTTACATGGCAGCGGAGCTTTTGCACAGGGTAAGATCTTATTTATCTAATCACTGACAAGTAACAATTCAAATTATGTCGATCGCCTTGTGACAGAATGAAATGTGGGCCATATGGACATCACAGGGAGTGTTACGAATTTACGAACAAAAGCACATTCATTAAGCCACAGAAGCCGATAACTCTTGTGTATGGTTAACCCTAGACCTCACTGTATCCCAAGTCCGGGCCCGGACCTACAGGGCGCCATTGGCAACACTCACTGACGCCCTGCGCAGCTGTGCGACTTGAAACTGATAATCGTTACGGCTGTTGGTTAAATGTGCTCTTCGTCTCAAGATGGAAGTCCTCTCGGTGATCGGTGCGCGTGGTGGCGCCAATCATTCCGTTATGTCCCAGCTCATGCTCATGACAAGACCTATCCCGTAAAGCTACTCTGCTCTGCTCCACATTTGTATGGGGTTTTGAACCAAAATAGTTATTCAACGATCACTCGGTGCAGTTCATAGCCATACCCACCTTAAGACCTTGAACCCCGTAGTTTCTGAGCTACGCGCCCGCGAAGATGTGCAGACGATTTGAAGGGCATTCAGGCATGCAAGACGCTATAGCAACGCCATTCAGATTCTGCCACGACACTAGCCGCTCAGCGTCCAAGGCTTGGAAGAATGCTATCGTCGAGCCGTTCAGATCTGGCGTCCGTGAGCACGATTCCCAAGGAAAGTGGACGTCAGTTGTCTCTCAACCAGTGTTAAGCAAGTTGTGCGAGCTTCGATCAGGAATCGTGTTTTGAGCTTTATTATGTAAGAAATTGGACACAACTACTTGTAATTACGGAAATAAGACGTGTAATCAAACGTCTTACGAATAACACCTTACCGAACATTTGAATGCAAGCAAGCTTCTCAACTTCACTGAAAAATACGCTAGAACACCACGAGAGAGGGTCAAAATACAAAACCATAACGATGGCTGCCTCAACGAACACTTTCATTGCTATACTGTAATTGCTCAGTGAGTATGGAGCACTGCGAGAGAGTGCGAGGATGACAATGAGCGCAACTGGTTTGGCGGCACTTCTAACGTCATATCAACGTTCCATGACGTAATCAAATAATGACTCGTTGAGGGGCACGGTTACTAGATACCACAATCATGTCGTCTAGAACAGTCTTTTTCACTTAAACATATACAAATATATTAAACGTATTTTTATTTCATCGTATCTGGTGCTTGCTTCGGTGTTTTCAAATGCGCAACAGTTTTTTTAACACAGGGGCGGTGCGGCTGGGGGGGGGGGGCAAGAGTATGCTTTGCCCCCTCCCATTTTTAGAGGCTATTTTTCTCAAACTAAAGGCATTGTAAGTCGGGATCAGAAGACCCTTTGCCACATTAAGAGAAACGCTTTCTGGATCATAAGGTCACCTTCATAGATAAGGAAGGCAATGCTTTGGATTAAGAGACCGAATGTCATGTTCAGAAAGTGTCTTTGTTGGTTCGGGAGGCTCCCGTTACAAACTAGGATGTCTCTATCCTGGGTCAGGAGCCACCATGCATATTCAGGAGGCCCCATGCATCAGATGGCTGCGGTTCCGGTCGTGAATCAAAAGCCTTCTGTTCAAGATTAGGAGTCCCTTCTATGCTTTCATGCATCATATGCTTCCATTGATGTCCTTTCTATCATCTTCTAGGCATGCATCGCTAAGAAAAGAAAAAAGAGCGTTTTTGTTTGGCTTTGTAGGCCTTTCTCAGGCTCTCGACGTGTTTTCATCATCGCCCCATCTTCGTTTTTTTGTGTGTGTCCTGTAACCCACTGAGTCGAATCAAACATTAAGCCATAATTTGGAACAATTCGTAGGAAATGTATGACGTGATATGACATTGGAAGGCGCTGTTCTGGAACAGGATGCCCCGTTTTGGGTTAGGTAGACGCTTTGTTGGATAATTCAAAGGCCCCCCCCCCCCCACACTCACTTTTTAACTGTCAGCACTTAGTCACTTGTACATGATACACATCATAGTTTGGAAAGGAGGCACACGCTCTCAGCGCCCCTCCCCATAGAAACACGCTGCAGCCAGTTCAACTCCTACCCCCAGCTCAAAATCCGTGGCGCCGTCCCTGCTTAAGCGTGCTTAGCACAATATAGCATTACCCGAACATCTTGCATCTCCTGCGGAAAACATCAAAAGAGCAGCATCAATTTGCGGCCCTTCTGGAGGAGGAGCGCGGGCTAGACGCGACTGAGGCACAGAATGAATAGCGCATCGCGGAAACCATTTCGGATGGAGCGTTGTGGTGATACGACCCGAGCCAAAAGACACGGCGTCGTGCGCGGCACCAACGGCACAGCATCACTATGCCGAATAGCGGACGGCGCACTCCCTTCCCTACTTATTCATCCACTTCAAATTACCGATGACACCATTACCACCATAGAACGCACTGAATAGTCTCCCGACCGGCTACGGGCCATGAGAGTCTATTCAGCCCGCTAGTATGGCAACCTCCGTGCTTTTGGGGAGACGCTTTAATAAAGTCAATGGGCGCCGCGCGGCTATCTGACCGGCCACCACAGGCTCCACACGCTAAGCCTTAAAGCACCGCCATCGAAGCGTATTACCGCTTATCGACCTTGCCCGGTTCCGGGAAACGCTGAGGAAAAAGGACGATCTGGTGGCGAGTGGTTGTGAAAGTTAGAATCCTTAGACCACAACACGGAGCTTGCGTACCCCACAGTGTAACTGCTCGAGGCTTCGTACTACCGCAGCATGGTCGACCGGAAGCGGTCCGGCTTCGACTAATATATCTGCCTGTAATGGCGGCGGCCGCACGCACTCCCTAATCGACCCGCCACTCATGCGTCCGGCGCTCGGCGCGCCTCAGGTTACCTCGAGCGGGACTGCCGGCGGGACGGGGTCACACCGGACGGGTCACACAGGCGCCGCCGGCCGGGTGACGCGCCCGACGGCTCCTCTATCTCCCTCTCTCCCTCTCCCCAGACAGATGCCCGCTAAGCACGGACTCCACGGCCAGGGGGTGGTGCAGTGACGGCCCCAGTCATCCCAGATGGTTATTGTGGTGCGTTATTGCTCTGTATGCCCCTTCTGTCCGTTAGGTCGGCAATTGCCAAGCGTGTGTCCTCAGTTTTTGGCTGACATCTGCGTTCACACATTGTAGTACACGCGTCCGGCATGTCTAAAGAGCTGCCGACAGACGTGCTAACGTTCTTTATTGTAATGATAGATTAACATTGCGATGATGCACGATCTGTATTTGCCGACGGTCACCAGCCGACTGACTTTCTCACGTGCACGGCCCAGCTGACCAGCGCGGCAGCTGAGTAACACAACACCCGCCGTCCGGTATCTGTCACTGGGTGCATGGGTCGGCCGGCCACGCCGACCAAGCCGGCCCAGCGAGCAGCGGCAGGAAAGTCATCCACTACTGTCAGCGGACTCACAGTTACTACATTTAGCTCCCGTGTTCGGCATTCACCACACAATGTCCTCCCGCCGAGCCAGCGAGCCTGTCTGGACATCGTAATCAGCCAGCGACAAAAGGCCGATTGGCACGCGTTTCACAGCCGGCAGCGCTGTCCGTGTCGCACGCTTCCGGTCACGTTTTAGGGATTGTTCGCGGCCGGAAATGGACACGCTCTGTCTCTCCGAAGCCCCCTGTCATCCCGCCACGCCCCGACCCCGCAGTGAACCCATCAAAGATTGGTGTCTGTGCATGATACGGCAGAGTAAAGTGCCAGCACCCAACATAGGCGAGCAGTGGTTGGGATGTTCTGCACCTGCGGATCTCAAAACGAGAAATGCAAGGATCGTTGCATTTTACCGAATGCAACACACCGTAATGAAGGAATCCTCCACCATGGCCTGTTGAAGTTAAGCTGAGCGACCGCCACAGTAAACTCTCGCCATAGCTAACAACCCATATAAGTGCATGCATGGTCGACGCCATGTTGCGACTGCTCAGGACTGACCGTCGGACTCAGTCCCAGTCGTTCGGTCTCAACGGTGCCAAGCGGCGTGAAAACACGGAGCGCACAGACAAGCCACGCGGCATTACATCGGCGATGGGGATTCAAACGCGCAAGGACTGCATCACAGAACAGCCAGTCTGCTCAGATTAAAATTGGTCAGGTTCCGCATCCAACATTCGTCACACGCTATAGAGTACCATGAGTCAATTGGCAAAAGAGGTATTCCTAAGCCTTGCCATTTCCTACCTCCATGCCTCGCCTATTCTACAGCGCTTTCCTCCTCTGTCACATCACTACAGTATACAAGTGTCCTCTGCGTCAGGAAACGAAGGCGTTTATCCAGGACGGGATCACCTGTCTCGCTTTTGGGCGAGCGCACCCCCAGTGTGGCCGACGCCAAACCCGAATCATCTACATCGCTCTAAGGCGAATGCACCCTCGAGGCGGCCGACGCCAAACCCGGTCTAATTACTGCACGGTGGAGGAAGCAGCCGATCAGCCCCTCCCCCCCCCCCCCCCTCCGGCTCACCCCGACAATGCCTCCCAGCAGGAGGGCGGTGTAATTGAGCCTGAAATTGACGGCCATCACGTGACTTTGCGAGCAGACGCCGCAGGAAAGCAGAGCCTTTTTAGCTTCCACCAGCTGCAGCGGCAAAGACCAACAGAACACCGACAGAATGAGTGCAGCAACCGACAGAATAAGCGGAGCACCCAGAATGAGCGGAGCACCCGACAGAATGAGCGGAGCAACCGACAGAATGAGCGGAGCAACCGACAGAACGAGCGGAGTATCGGACAGAATGAGCGGAGTACCCGACAGAATGAGCGGAGTACGCAACAGAATGGGCGAAACAAGCTCCGCTCGTGACATACTCGCGGTGCTGCCACGACTCCGAGACATCACCAAGGAATCAATCAAGCGACACCGTCACAGAATCAAGCGACATCACCACGAAATCGAGCGACACCATCACGAAATCAAGAAACATTATCACAGAATCAAGCGACATTACCACAAAATCAATCAACATCACCATGAAAACAAGAAACATCACCACGAAATCAAGCGACATCACCACGAAATCAAGCGACATCACCACGAAATCAAGCGACATCACCATGAAATCAAGCGACACCACCACGAGATCAAGCGACACCATCATGGAATCAAACATCACCACGGAGTAATCACACAGCAACGGTTACGTCCGTAACGGATACGATTGGCCATCACACGCACGGCCGTCCTGTTCAGCTCATCGCCACTTTGGGCCTTGCAGTCATCCGCCGCCGGCCGGCTCGTAACAAGGCCTCCCCGCTGTCCCTACTCTGACACATGCGAATGTTTCGAGCGGCTAATTTCGTTGACTTCGTAACGCCACGCCGAGCGAATGTACTGCGGTAACAACACACGCTATGCGCAATATATGCAACCTTGTAAGCTGACCTATAAGCAAACTTGCCAAACACATCTGGGCGGATCAAGAACTTTTGTAAGTGGAGACTACCATGATTTCGTTTCCGGACCACACTGCTCTGGGCTGGAAGCACGTCCCACGCTCGCCCAATGGAGCACGGATCAGCGGCGCCGTTTATTGGGCCACTTTAGAACAACACCGCAGGTTCCTTTACATATGCGTTTTTACCCGTGAACCTTCTAGATCTGATTGCTCGAGGCTGGTCTCTAAGTAGAGTGGGGAACAGACTCTACGCACTCGTTTGCACCTGCAGATCAAACCCTGAAGATTTGTGGAGCCTACAATTTTTACCATTTGTCTATCATGTCAGATCCCTAAAGCGAGAAAACGACGCTTGCTGAGCACCCGTAAAACAGTGTGTTCACGGACCGTCATTGATGAATTGTATCCATTGCAATATTCGAAGAGAACCAGCCCCATTCGCAGAACAATGAAACAAGCTGTTCCCAGTTTGCTTGTGTTAACCAATCCTTGCATGACATTGGTAACTCGTTTCCTCCGCAGCAGTGCGGGGCGATGTACAAAGCCAATCGGACATAACGGCACTAACAGCACCCGCTTGCGTTTGCCTACCATTCATCTGCTTACGGTCAGCCTCAAATATCTATGAGTTTCTACCTGGAAGCAACAACGTACAAACGTAGCCAACCATAACACAAGCAACGAACGACTCCTGTAACGACCGGAAGGACGAAAAGTCAGGAGTCCGCGCCACGACGCGTGCCGTACCACCTCCGGCATAAACGCGTCAGCCACGCCCCATCCGCAGGAGCTCGGCCCTCAGCACGCGGCACTCGCGCCTCATCTCGTGCGCGTCTCGCCACTGAGGCTGACCCTTGTCGTGGTCCGCCAACGCTCCGTACACTTCGTCATTAAACGCGAAATCGCCCGGCTTGCGCGGCAGCACGTGAACGTGCACGTGCTGGATGGTCTGGCCGGCGGCCGGACCATCCTGCACGCAGATGGTGGCCGAGCTGGCCTCGTGCACGTGCTCCACCAGCCGCTGCACCAGCTGGCTGACCTGGAACAGGTCAGCCACTTCGGCCGGCGTCAGCTGACCCAGACGCGGCACGTCACGCTGTGGTGACACGAGCATGTGACCCGGCACGACGCACTTTTTGTTCACGAATGCGTAAGAGAGTTCAGTGCGGTAAACCACCATGTCGCCATCTATCGTCACCTGGCCGAACCTAAACTTCTCTTCGCTGCCGGGGAAGACGGTGGTGGCGCTAAAGATGGCCGACGCTGCCTCCGTCGGCAGCCGCGGGACGGGCACCAGGTCCGGATACAGATCGTTGCGGCGATGCGAAACCACCGGCATGGCGGCGCGCACGCGTGCCACCTCCGCCGCAGAGATGTCACCGTACACGACACAGTTGGCCTTCTCTCCAGCGTCCGCGAGCACGCGGCCCCACGGGTCAACGATGAGCGCGTGACCGTACGAGCTCCGTCGGACGTTGTGCTGGCCCACCTGCGCCGCCGCCACCACGTGACACTGCGTCTCGATGGCGCGCGCGCGCAGCAGCGGCTCCCAGTGCGCGTGACCCGTGGCTTTCGTGAACACGGATGGGTACGAGAGCAGCTCGGCGCCCTGCCGCCGCATCAGCTGGCTGTGCTCGGCGAAGCGCAGGTCGTAGCAGATGAGCAGCGCCAGCCGGCCGGCTGGCGTCGGCGCCGGCGCCTCTAGCGCGCCGCCAGGGGCCACGTACTGCGACTCGCGCAGCGGCGCCGTGCCGACCACGTCCACGTCAAAGAGGTGCGCCTTGCTGTAGCTGGCGGCGATCTCACCGTCCGCCGAAACCAGCAGGTGTGTGTTGAGGCAGCGGCCGGCCGCCGTCCGCTCGTGCACGCCGCCTAGCGAAAGCCAGACGCCGAGCCGGCGCGCCAGATCCTGGTACGCGACGACTGTGGTGCCATCGCGCGGCTCAGCCAGCGCCAGCGTCTGCTCGCGGCTCTCGCCGATGAAGTCGCACGCCTCGGGAAGGAAGACGAGACGCGCGCCGCCACCTGCTGCCTCCTCCACCAGCCGCGAGCACAGCTGCAGGTTAGCAGCCTTGTCGGCCGTGCAGGTGACCTGCAGCGCCGCCACGCGGCAGGCATCGGAAGCCGTAGCCATGGGCCGCACGGCGATCGTTCTCAGTGGTGCCAGCAGTCGCGTCAGCATAGGTCAGTCCTCGTACGGCCTGTGACAATGGCATCAGAAGCTAGTCAACATGATGACAGACATTCCCAGGACCTTATGACAATCAACTACAAGTGTGACTAGCAACCACAGAATTCAACAGCACATCATAAGAACAGAGATAGAAAGGTCAAAACATGACTATTGAAGAATTGCACATGAAAGAATGCTGCTCATTTTCAACAATGGTGTTGCTCAAGCATGGCTCAGAATTAGCTCTATTTTGAAATACATCCAAGGCAAAAAATTGCATCCCACCCCAAAAGCTGCTACCTTGAGTGTAAGACCAAATGGTCTACCAGGATGACCCAAGCTCCCTAGCATATTTCCAACTGACCTTTTTAAAGTCCGCACATAAAAACTTGTTCACAAAAACAAATTGTGTCACTGTTTTGCTGAGCATAATGCACCTTAGATATAGGTCAGACTAGTGGTACCAGCTCACATTACTTGCCACATGCCACATGGCTGTAAGCTAAAGATACATCACTTTTGAACATGAACACTTCACACATGGCAAATTAGTAACAATAAATCAATGGTGGAGGTGATCACTGCAGTATTATGAATACTGATCATGACATGAATAGAGAAGGAATAGAATGTGTCTGACATGAGACATGAGAAGGAATAGCATGTGTCTACAGCTTGAATTCATTTTCCCTGCATTCAACAGTTGCCTGCCAACTGTTGAGGGACATGACAAAAAAGCCATTGGGTGAATACAAGCATATAATGATATCAATACCCACAGCACACCCATTTCCACTACAAGCACAATATTTCTACAAATGCCATCAGACTTGCATATCTGACTAACCTAACTTAACTTCCCCACCCTATCCCCTTCAGCCCAGTGCCCCACTGGCATCCATGTTCCATGCCATATAAATGTACCATAATAAGAAATTTTGTTTAGTCGCAATATTCTCATTTTGCTTTTCATTCCCCACCCAAAGAC
>NW_023596136.1:17656631-17679686 GCF_011947565.3 Pollicipes pollicipes | reverse complement strand
CGAGAATGGTGGGAAGATCAAACGTTAACACGCGCCTGGATGGCCGGTTGGATATCCTTTACTCGGGTTGGAGATCAATCTGAGCCCCTGAGATTTCAGAAACTAAGAGAAATAGAGACAGAACATCCACAGGGTGTATTGCTCTGTACACACACTCACTTTAGTCAAAGTTTGAGGTTCCTAGCTCATGACGTTCGGGTCGAATGAGTTCAAACAAGATTAACCTCTAGGCTAGTCTCCAAAGTGTCCCCAGAACCCAGATACGTGTTCTAAGCATTCAAAAGAATTCAATATGATGTTATACAATAGCTCTGATTTCTCCCCTGTGGTTTGTACCACAGTGGTTCCTTTCGAGGGGGATGCGGGTATCACGTGATCCATGTGAGCACTAGTTCAAACTTCAGCTTCAACTTCTCTGTATCAGACTCTTGCACGCTGGGTAGGTCAGCCTCTAGCATTGACGCCTCAATCCTCGCCGAGGGGCGTTTTTCTAACTTTTGCTCGATGAGCGGCCTTTCGCCGGAACAGGCGGCCTCACAGGCCCTCTACCTGTTACCAGAACACAGCATCGCTCCTTTCCGGGCTATGAATGATGGGCGCGTGGGTAGGCGTGAGCTCCACAACTTGGCTCAAATCTTCACGGAGAGTATACAATGCTGGAAATGCGGTCCCTGAAAAGTTCAGCGTCATCTGCTTAAAGATAATTTGCTCAAGGAAAACCTTAGGAACGCTTCTGTGGCTCTTCTCCCTGCAAAAGGTAAGGTTGAGGCATTCCAGAGGAGTGGCTTGTGGCAAGCCGGAGGTTCAAGTCGTCAAGCAAGCCAACAGCAGCGGGCTTACAGAAGGAGTGTCAGACTGACTTGCCTCGAGCAGCGGCGGGCTTACAGAAGGAGTGTCGGGCTGGCATGCCTCGAGCAGCTCGCGGAATCCATGTCGTCTTTACGGGAGGCCCAGTACGGGTATCTGACATTCCAATGACGGCCTCTAGTCAGTGACAGGTCGTCGGCCAGTTTATCCTTTCTGAAGACGAGCCTCTTTACGAGCTGGCCAAATCCGCATGTTTTGGCCATTCGCAGGTGCTAGAGTACGAATTCCTAGAAGCGGGTGGCATGTGATTGGCGCTCGCCCATGCTGGCTGTATTGGTGCAGGATTAATGGAACCTTTCAAGGATGCATTGTCTCAGTGGTGCGCTAGCTGTGTGCACGTCTTGTCAATGGCGGAATCTCATCAATTTGCATTCCCGGGAATCCGCCGGGCGATCATACATGAGGGTATGCCTTCAGCCAGCGTGCCTCTGTAACACAACCTGCCTGTCTCCCTCCGGCTGTTTGGGGATCAGCCAGGTGACTGGCGGGAGACCCATGCAGCGGATGCCGCTCACACCTGGTGGGTGAGGAGAACTGAGGCATGAGCTGACAGAGGCCGGCCAGCGGACCTGGCGAGCTTCTTACCGTGTCCGGCTGCAGGGCCGACCCAACATCGGACAGGTTTTCCCGCGGCCCGGACACTGGAGTCCCCCAGACGGCGCCTGCGCCGATCCAGTATCCTGGTCCCGGGCCCAGCTTGACGGGGGTGATGGCCGACCGGACACTGTGGTGGTTCTGGTTTTCACTTTTGCGTGCATGTTGCCGTTTGTGGTCATGCTGTGTGCCGTACATATATCTAAGAGTAGATTAATTTTTATATATTGCAAAACTCAGCTAGACTGCGCTGAAAGGATGGCTGGCTAAATGTCACACGCTCAGGTGGGGGCCTGAGAGCTAAAAAAAGTGAGAAAAGCTAGAGACACCAAAGGCACAAGGTTAGTTAGCCTGCAGGAAAAGTCACTTGAGTCAACGTTGCTTATTCTCCGCTCATGGTCTTCGGGTTTGATAAAATATTGACTTGAAGAATGAATTCTGAAAAGAAAAGATAATTATACGTTGAAAATCGACCGGTGCTCATTTTAGGTCAGTGAACTTGTTTGGCTTTAAAGAGGTCATAGTGACTAACAACCTGCGAGTTTGTTTTGATTTTTCAAATTTTAATAAGCGTCCAGGATTACGCTGGGCGGTTTGTTCCTAAAAACGAAATGTGATCACGTCACTGGATGTCAGATCCTACCCCCACGTCTGCGAAGCTCATGGCAGATGTCTGTTGTCACTGGATGTCAGTATCCTACCCCCACGTCTGCGAAGCTCATGGAAGATGTCTGTTGTCACTGGATTGTCAGTATCCTACCCTCACGTCTGCGGAAGCTCATGGAAGATGTCTGTTGTCACTGGATGTCAGTATCCTACCCCCACGTCTGCGAAGCTCATGGAAGATGTCTGTTGTGAGGATCAATGCATTTAAAGTGCATGTGGGAAACTACCTCATAAAGCAAACTTTCCAGTAAAAAGTAGCATAGTTTGGCTTCGGTTTGATTTTCATACCTGACCCAATTTACTGGAATTGTTATATTCCTAAATTCAAATGTCCAATTGTCTAAGGAAAATATGTCATACATGCGTACCTCTGTCTAAAACTACCTTGTTGCATCAGATTGATCGATTCTCTAGAAATTGCCTTCGCTGACAGCCACGGCCTCACTTTTATCTCACATTGGTTGGCCAACCCTACAAGGTACATGTGATTTGTTATACCAACAGATCCGCTATTCAACTGCCCACAGTCTGAGAGTTCGAAGCGGCTACAACTGCGTCTTTTGAATGTTATTCTAGAAAACCCCTCGGGAGTCGAGTTAGCTCCTTTCCCATACGAGCGCATGTTAATGTGCTTGGTTGTATTTCTTTTCGAAGCGTCTAAGCTGCTTGTTGCAGTGTTTTAGTCGTTGCCAGCAACTCTGGAAGTATTTCGCATGCTTAGTATGCACTTATCTTATTCGCCCTTAGGACTGCTGCCAGTCCTAAAGGAGGGGATTTGCAGCGCTTGGTCATGGGCTTGGGCACAAGGTTGAATGCATCACGTCATTGAACACTCCCACAAAATATCTTTGTTTTTAAGCCCATGTAAAATCAGGCTCAACGGCGTGATCTGAGGTGGGTCTGGGATGTAACCTCTGAGACGCCTTGTGTGGCATGGAAAGACCAAGGCATGGAACAGCATTCAACGTAAGCTATCAAGAATCCATACCAAAGAACTACTCAGATACCCATGGGAAACTACCCCTAGTGTGGCGTGGGAAATGCACAGATAGGCCATCGGAAAGGTCATGCCAATACGTGTTGTTAATATAGGAAATGTGTGCCCTCTAGCCGCTGCTTTAGTCGTCAAAATTGGTTTACATACAGATTTATCCCACAACGCACACGCAGCTGACAGACATGGTCATTTGCTGGTAGACATATGTCGGTCTAGAACGACTCATTTGCAATCAGATTCAATAAAAGCAAAAGTAAGAAGCTCTCGGGCATATTATTTAGTTCTTCCGTAATTTACAGTTCTTACGTTTCCTGAGCTAATGAATGAGACAGAAATGTGTTAACAATGCTACGATGTTGCAAAAGCCTTTCTCATCTAACGAATTGCGCCCAAATGCGATTGGAGTATGCGAACATGAATTTTAATGTTTGTTTGTAGCTTAAAATATGTGACATTTCAATCAGCGTCTGTGGATATGTAGGCACGTGAGAAGCGTGACTGGCCGAGCTGACCGCCGGTCGTTTTCACGTCAGGTCAATCTTATCTTACGGCCCCACTAGTCATACAAATGTCGAGAGTTTTCATATAACCTTCGTTCGCATTGCATCATTAACAATATTTGGCAGGTAAAGAACGCGGTAGAACCGAAAATAAGAGTAAACATGTGCTCATAATGTGAGTAAGGACAACAACAGATACATTTCGTTCTTGGTCCTCCCTTGGTCTCATTCTCAAGCCATGCAATACGTATTGCCTGAGGTGTTGCTTTGAGGGCATCGTCCTACACCTAAGCATTTACATAAGCAAATAAATAACCACATGCATTCGCTGTCGTCGGCGTTTTGCATTAGTTGATACCTGAAGAGAGAATTCACTTTGACTCCAAGGCTTTCGAACAGCTCCAACTTCTCACGCCTGGAGACGGTAATATAGTAAAATATAAGGAACAGTGAAAACGATCACTACCAAGCAAGCCAGGAGATTTCACTCTAAGCATGTCCTTATTGCTAACCAAGTCGTTGAAATGGTGGAAAATTGCTCTGAAGTAACCTATTGAAGCGTGCCGTGCAACCAAAGCACTGCCTAGCGACACAGTGCACACTCACTACACCGTGGCGCTAATCCTAAAGGCAGCTCGTGCGGAACCAATGGGAGGCATTCGCAGCACCGCTGTTTGCCCGTCGCAGGGTATTTCGTGGGCGCCGTCCCTTTCCCTGGCCAGCTAAAAATGTTATCTGCATTGGCCGACGGGAGAACACGAATGTTTCTCATGGGTGCATGGTGTCAACAATGTATCGTCTTTACGTATCGGCTGCATTTACATATCACGATTTACATAAGAGCACTTGATGCGTGCGAAACAACGCCAGCTTTATTACTTAGTCGCAGACCGCTACGTTAGACTCCCTGCTGTCGCCGCCGCTCCTGCAGAGACGATGACGACCGCGGGATCTCCCAGCCAGTGTTTCGATGTCGTGGCCCGCTGTACCGTTACAGCCATCCCGTGGCCCCCCGTGAGATCCCAGGACGACCCGCTCCCACTGCCGACCGCTGCAGCCCCGTCACGAGCAGTCCCGACCGCAGCAGCCAGTCGGCGCCGGTCACCGTCCCGAGAACACCAAAGCCCAGTTAAACTGGCGTTCGCTTCACAAACTGGTCCGGGCTGCCTATTCATCTTTCATACTGGCGCCTGATGCATGCTTCACTGCACATAAGCCTTGCGGCAGTCAACCGGGGGCTGCTCCGAAGCCTACCACCGACCAGAAGCTCGTGGCTGTCCTGCACTGTGGTGCAGGGGCCGGGATGATCCCTGCACCGAGCAGACGAGCGGGCTCGGCGTCTTACTCTGGCTAGGCCGGATGCTGCATTGCCCAACGTGTCGTCATTGCTTTTAGTCACAGGATTGGAAATACCTCGGATCGCATACAATCCGATCCGAGGACTGGTCCAGTTATTCCACGGTAGCCGCCAGCTTACAAGCAAACTTATCAGCGCCAGTTCAAAGCCCTTACTTAGGCATCAGCCATTCTCAGACGGCGGGAGCATGCTGTGTGATTATACATGCAACAGTCGCGCTATTCCGTCGTGACGCAACTCTGATGCTCAGCTCCGCTTCTTGTCACTACTGGCCGTCAAGTTCGACGTCATTTCCTGTTTTGGGAACAGAGGCATGACTGTATTCGGTTTTTGGCATGGCTAATGCTTGAGAAGTTGGCAAAGGCATGCACACAATCGAACTAAATATATCAGTGGCCTGCTCTGAGTTGTCTGTAGATACGAACCAGAAAGTCTTTAGCAGGTCAATCGCTGACCTTACTACATTGTTCGTTTCTTCATATGACTTCCTGAAAAGCGAGTTTGTCCAATGGTCTTCTAACATTTTAAATCTAGATAATGACCTAAATTCTAGACTACTAAGACAGCTTGCCCAAAAATATTTACATTTTATCAGAGATACAAGAGTTACTGGGCGCGGCTGTTTTGCAAGTTTAAGCAGAACTAACTAATCATATGCAACCGGTGTGCAACAGTTAACTGCTTAATAGCTAAGTACGCTGGCGGTTTGTGTGCAAACAATATTCACTGAGGCAAAGTTTCTGCAGTGCGAAGCCTTGCACAGTTTTTACTATGCTGTGGACTTAAGATCGTATAAGGATGTAAAGTATACCCTAAAGGTCCTACAAACTGGACAAAAGCAAGCATTCGCATCGGTGTTTTAAAGACTACCGCTCGCTCATCAAATGCTCAACAAACCTATTCATTTGAATCCAGTAGAAAAACAGCAAGTTTGATTGGCCTTCACCTCAACATCACCATGATCGAGGTTGCTAACACCAAAAAGAACGACTTATTAATGGCGGCGAGCGCGGTGGTTGGCTGGTCATGATTTTCCCGCAGACGCCGTCTCTGCCGGCGGCCGGGCCAGCGGCCGGCCGGGGGTCGCAGGCCGAGCCGGCACCCAGTGCACGTGCAGCGCCGCCAGCCTGCGGGGCAACCACACAAGGTCCGGCGACTGGCTAATCCCGTGCCGGTAAACCCTCGATCGCTTTCTGAGCCGGTCGTGGGTCATAATTTAGGGTCCACACTTCGGGCGGTAGCCGCCCATTCACTTGCTGTTACACGATAAAACACCGCGTGCTAAATAGTCTACAAATGCGAGGCATGCTTTTGAATGAAATAAAGATAAACGGTGTTGATAGCATGAGATCTCGCTGTGCAGATTATACAGGTTACTTGCATACAACAGCACGGTCATTCTATGTTATTATTACATGGCAATCGATGGCGTGCTGCGAAATATCTTAACACATCTAGTAGCGCTTATGCGGTGATAAGAGCAATGATGGGAAAAGTAGATTTAGAGAGTATAGTCAAGGTCAGATAATTTGCTAAGCATCTTGTATGGTGTGAAAATAAAGCAATCATTGAAGATCAGTGTAAAAGACTTTTCTCTGACTTGACCCAGAACGGCTTTAAGAATTTTCGGTCTGCAATCATATGCGTCGTGACGCTAAAACCTCATATACACAACATTTCGTTCTCATGATTGATATACAATCTGTCCTGGGCAAACCGAACTAAACTTTATGCAAGACAAAGAGATAGAAAGCTCGTATAGCTGAATGCGCATTTAAATAGTAGCCGTCATAAAACTTAACTAGAATTTATGGACGGAGTCGTATAATTTATCGCTTCGGCACCTCGATAAGAACTCATGCTCGTTCACTCGCGTACATGTGTTTTATGTTCGCCTATGGGGGAATCGCGATCAGCGGATGAATATCAATGTTGCAGAGAATCCCAACATGGGATTGGTAGCTTGAGCTGATCTCACCTTGTTGACTATATTGCAACGGGCGTTATGCGGTGCTGGAGACTTCGATGGATGGCATGCGGTGCTGGAGACTTCAGGGCACCCCAGGAGCGGATCACTAGTGGCTTGAACGCTAGCCGCAAACATAGCGTGTGGCGCCAGTCTGGGCACTTGAGTGGCGCGTATGCTGCTTAGGTGCCTATCCTGTTCTTAGCCCTGAACATGATCTGCTGACCGTTAGCCGTTGTCCAGTTGCAAAATCACCCAAGAGTAAGGTTTGGCGCCAGCGACCACTCTTGAGTCGCTGGCGGCGGTAACTGCCAGTCATTCGTTCAAAAGAACAAATCGGTCATCATGGTTTCTGGTCCTATCATCTAACACAGTAGCCATTTTCACGAAGGTTTACTGTGCGAAACCTTTAAAACTTTTTGAACCGTTTTCAGCTTGCTTTCTAACGGCACAACACATATCAGCGATTTTCGGCCGGACTTGTTCTGCAGAATTAACGTGTTTGTAAACACGCATATTTTGATAAAATTACGGTTTGGTGGGTATAAGTAAATACATACTTGTATGGGCAGGTGTCGTGGCAGATACTTTCTGTCAGAAGCTTTTTAAAGCTTTTTAAAACTTGCTTTGACGCACCTGACGGAAACATGACAAAACAAGCTCCTCAAAAATCTCCAGACTCCAAACTCAATATCCTGGCCGCGTCCTGTTCATAGATATGCAGTCTTATTAAGTAAATACATACTTGTATGGGCAGGTGTCGTGGCAGAGATCCTTTATGTCAGAAGCTTTTTAAAGCTTTTTAAAACTTGCTTTGACGCATCTGACGGAGACATGACAAAGCAAGCTCCTCAAAAATCTCCAAACTCCAAACTCAATATCCTGGCCGCGTCCTGTTCATAAATATGCAGTCTTACGGAGCTTACGTACCTAAACATGATCCACCATGCATGATCCTTGAATTAACACGCGCTCGGGTGACCGGTTGAATATCCTTCACTTGGACGTGGGCCAAGTTAACCCAGCTGAAATCTAAAAAAACTAAAATAGCCAGAAGCATTAAATTCATGGGGTTGTTTGACCTGTACGTGAACTCGCTTGTGTTAAACTTTGAGGCTCCTAGGTTACTACCTTGGGGTCAAATAAGGTCGATCAAGGTAAAACTCAAGATTGGTGCCACAAATGTCCCCAGACCTTCCATGCAACCGCCGTAAAAACCGCATACCTGTTCCAAGCAAAGGTTTATGGTGTTCAATTAAAATCACTGAGCTTTTGTGAACTTTTGTGAAGGTCAAGACGACCAAAACCTATGAGATGGCATCTACTTTGTCATTTGGAGAGGCGTCATGAATGACGCTAGGCGATATGTTCCTAAAAACAAAATGCTGCCCTGGGTCATTTCATGTCAGTAACCTTCTCTGACTTGTGACAAGTTCATGGAATATATTTGTGTCGGTCCCTGCTTTACTGAATTCGAGATGAGCACCAGACACTACCTCTTAAACCAAGCTCCCACCATCTCAGATTCGGTTGGCTTCGTCTAACATTCCGTTGTTGCATTACATTGCACGGTTCCATGGAAATGTCATTTGCTAACAAGCGTGGCCTGACTTTGGTCGCCATAGGTCAGTGGCTTTATAAGGTAAATCTATGTTTACACCAAAAGACCGGCTATCCATTTCTGTGCAGCTATGCAACGTTTGATACGGCTGCGCCGGGCTTTCGAAATTCATTCCGGAAAAACCTTCGGGGGATCAATTTGACCCCCCCCCCCTTCCCCACCCGAGGCGCGGCAAAGGATCCTCAAATCCAGCCTTGCTCCACACAGCATCGATGTAAGCAATAATGGCGCAGCCAGCATCCAACGCACCAGACAGATCCACACGACTGATTGATAGGCGTGGCACACACCTAGAGTTTGGATAATCTAAGGGCATGAACTAAAAAAAAACAAGCATACCAAAGTCTGTTTTATATAATCAATTGGTTCTTAGTCAAATACACGTGGCTGAGCTATTGCATGCTAACGAAGTTACATGAAAACAATCATTTCCTTAGCAGAGTGTTTAGTGCATGCTAAAATTGCACAGGAGCATTTTACAAAACTTTTCAAAAGTTTTTCTTACAAAAGTTTTCAGGGCATTAAGCCATCGTGAAAACGGCCATTGATTACCATTCCCTTGGTATGGGTAAAATTAAGCTGACAGATTTGATCACAATGCTTTAAGCACATCATTTCTGGACAAAAACGCCCAGGAACGTCCGATCGATCAAATAGATCCGTAAAATCGTCGCCGGTTTTCAAACTGACAAACTACTGAGCAAAAAGGCGTAGCTTCGAAAAATGAGTTGCGAGGAGGTGCTGAACGGCGAAAAATGACTCAACCTGTCCCGAAAACATCAACAAATGAGTTACACTCTGGATTTGGGCCTCTCTTTCTCGAAGCTGTAGGGGCTGAAACCCAAGTCGGGCTCCATTTGTTTGACACTTGTTACTTCAGTTTAACAGTATATATTTAAGTTTAACCCTTTTGAGGCTGTCCTGAAACAACACAAGCATCGATTCTACCTCGACTCTTCCATTTCCACCACCAGATTCCAGTACCGCTTCGTGGCGCTGCAAAAGCTAGTTCTTTCTTATTGTCAATCTTAAAAAAGCACAGGTGAAGTAAATGAACACACCTTCTAAATGTGAGAATTGATTTAGGAAATCGATTCTTAAATCAATTAATCAAAAAGGGCTCGAAGACGTTTCTTTCAAATGCGTCATCATTTTCGTCCGCCCGTAACCACCGCTGTTAGCCGCGGGGTCGCGGCGGGGCTGACCTCGCGTGACCTGTGGAGACCGCAGCGCCGGGTGAGAAGATTTTTCGCTGAGGTTTACCAGTGCAAAGGTTCAAAATTACATGACACAACTTTTCTCAAGTATATCTACTCACTTGACTCTGACTGAATGCTGAATATCTCCGCACAAACATCCATTGACCATGGCACTACAAATTTTTACCCATCCGTTTTTGTTTTGGGGGCCTTTCACTATCAAGGAGCCCTTTGTTAGCTCTTAACCCCCTCCCTCCATCCGTTGTCAAAGCTTTGGCTACGCCCCTGCTGTGTACGTAAAACAGAGCATTTTCCCAGATGGGACACCACATCGCCAACTGCCCCATAACTTCGAGGAGAAACAGAGGCCTATATCCGGAGAGGAACGTGTTTCTTGGTATTTTTCGGGGGTAAGTTGAGTCATTTTTCATTGTTCAGTCCCTCCTGCCACTTCATTTCGTGAAACTACGTCCCTGTACTCAATCATTTTCCAGGTTGAGAGCCGCCGATGATCGTATGACTCTTTTTGACCGATCTGACCTGCCGGTGACTTAGTGCCTGCACGTGGTCCGTTATCTACTCGTAGAATGTCAGGGAACCGTTTCAGATTAACTAGATCAATGCTTCAATATACGCAGGGTGGCAATTTCGCACGGCTAGTAAGGCAGCACCACAACGTTATACAGACCTTCCAGGACCCAAACAATGACGTAATGGGGTGCATATTCAATAAATAGAGAAATTGTATTGTCTAAAGCAGTCTGTTCCACTTAAAAGTATGCCAACAGGTATTGCTCAGCTTATTTCATCACATCTGGTGTTCGTTTCAATGCCTTCAAATGGGGAACAGCCTCTCTAAACCTGCCGGCAAAAGTATAGTGTTTTGCAGCGTATTCTTCATGTCGGCACTCGCTATCTCAACGGCTCAAGGAAGGTTGGAACTTACGATCGCTATGAGGAACACCAAAACCACGTGCTAGAGCAAACATTCGTAGCCCGCTCACGATCTTCAACGTTACCCAAATAATTTGTGGCATGTCTCACAGCTGATCTTTCTGCTCGTGTCAATTCACATCAAACCACATTTTCCCATACATCCGCGAGCTTTGCACATGTCCACGAGGTACAGCTAATACGCGTCAAAACATACACTTAGTTCAAAGTGTAATTTCAAGTTCCCTGAGCTCAACAGCGGTTTCCTATTACCTTGACCTTGCATAAACTCGCACATATGCTAATCAAGGCTTATTTATTATTGGCACACGGCCAAAGTCTATTAGGAACACTTTGGAGAGCTTTTAAATATTTCCACGTGATCCAAATCTTGAATGGCACTCATGTGCCGGCGGCACCTCGCAGTCATTTTGGCTAAGACAGATCGTTTAAGCATAGTGTTGGTGTAATTTTCCAGATTCTACAATTGAACATAGCCTGAAGTAGTCTCAAAGCCACTGGCGTTGATGACATGCACAACACACTCACTTCATTTATTTGAATTAACTGGGCGGGAGGGAAATTTTAGTAACTGAAGAATTATAAATGTGATGCAAAACACCAATTTCCGCCCTTCTTGCGTGCGCAGCTCACAGAGTGAGATCGTAGTTGAATGAGCTTGCAAAGTCTTAAGTGGCCGCTAAGCTCAATGTGAATGTGATGAATGAACCAGCCAGATGACAAATCAGATCAAACCTGGGGGTCGGTAGTTAGCAGTTCAATAAGCGATGTTCAGACTAGTAGGGGCAGGCTTAGAATAGACTACCGCAAACATCACTGCAATATACCAAATGTTTTCGAAGATATCTCCTAAAAGTCCAAGGGGCTGCACAGTCGTTGCATCAGCGAAGGTGCGCATTTCTACTTTAAACAAATGTGATGGTTTATTGCCAATTTCAAGCCATTGAGCCAAAATGCACCAACCAAAACCAGCTGCATTCGTGCAATGCCCGCCTCTGTTTGTGTGATTATTTACAGGCTCCATTCAGCTGGATGGTCTACTTAATATATGTGGATGCAAATAGTATAGTACAAAGGCTTATCAAGCGAAGCAGGCAGCTCTGTGACTCAACGGAACGTCTCCTACTGTTTTGAACGTAATGTCTCATGAACACTAACAATGCACGGAACCACATTCTGATAAGATCTACGGCCTGATTAGATTAGGGGTGGTATGGTTTTACGTACCTTTCCTTGGGAGCTGCACCAGTGTGATACCATGTAGTTAACCTTCATCTGACGAAATGATAACGGCCACTACTGGACACGCGGCCCCTGCCCCCTTTGCCTACCAAAAGTAAGGGACAATCAGCGCTTGCATGTGTTTGGTAAGAAAATCTGTTCGAACGGAACTTCGCGAGATATTGCTACTGGCAATGACGTCCAAGGACAGCGTCAGGAGATAACCTCCGCTCGTGAAAAAAGCCCGGGAGCGGCGTCTCTTCCTGGCTCTGAAGTGACCAGCAAGGGAGGCTTAACACGCTCCCACCGGCTCCACACAG
Organism: Pollicipes pollicipes; assembly: GCF_011947565.3. Taxonomy (NCBI): domain Eukaryota; kingdom Metazoa; phylum Arthropoda; class Thecostraca; order Pollicipedomorpha; family Pollicipedidae; genus Pollicipes; species Pollicipes pollicipes. Next base: position 17,667,424 of record NW_023596136.1, on the reverse strand, counting down.
GATCTGATTGTGGCTTTTGTAACTTGAGCTAATCACCCGGTAAGCGCCTTAGCCAGCTGTACGCTGGCCTCAGAGCGTCCCTGGCCGGTATCAAAACTATTAATCCTCATTACCCATCTGCAAATCTGCCCTGAGTTTTGTGAATTCGCTCATGTAATCCTCCCACTCTTCGCTCGCTCGGCCGATCTCATCACACAGCAGGCCCCACTCCTCTCAGCGCGACAGAGGACGCGACTCGGCACCGCTCGCTGGCGCCTGTCCCTCCCTTCGAGCACACATTTCATGCATTCGAAAGCCACGGCCAGCTCCGGTTTCGGCGCGTGGGCCTGGGCGGTAGCTGGCGGCGCGGCGCCGAGTCAGCGGCGCGGCAGCGGTCGGCCGGCGATGGGCCGATTCCCGGGAGCCGGCGCCGCCGACCCGACTTTCGTCACGTGCCGGGCGCGCCGGCCGAGCGGACCCGCCAGCCGCCGGCCGCTGCACGTGAGTCGGGTGGTAATCGCCCATTCGCCCCGGTTGCGTGCTGCTTTCTCTGGTTCGTCTGCACTTGGCGCCGCTTCGGTCTCGGAATGCGACATCACGTGGAGCGCTCGATACGGGGACGTGGAATGCTCAGATGAAAATGGGCGAACGCTCGAAGCGGTCGAAGTGGTTGCCTTTAGCACGGCGTCGCGACTAAAGCACACTGGTCCGTTGAAGACGACGCAAACAGTTCCATATGCCTCTGCAAACATGTGTATGAATGGGACAGGAAACTCCCTCTTGAGACAGGGTAACTAAACACTGTAGTGGTCAGTTTTCTCTGCAAACTTTATTCAAAGGACCTCCGGGATGACTGACCAATAAGGTGACGAAGAAACTCTGAGCGTTTCTATATGCGGCTGTTCAACAGAGACCGAGTCAAGTTTCCTTTGAGGATTCCATGTATAGTACACACAGCGGAACGGGAAGGCCTTGGAAGTTGTCCGAATGATCAATACGAACCAACATGTTACGGGTTTTTACGGCCACTTTTCTCCATCCATAGATTCCACTTTAGAACCAAGACACGTTGGATATGGGGGCATCTGTCCCTTAAGTCTGTTTAATCTAACCCTTCACCGCAAGTATCCTCTACAGTTCCGTGAATCAATTGACAAGTGGCTTGAGCACCAAGAGATTTTGTTCTGCTTCATAAACGTGGCACCATCTTTCTTTTGCAACATCAATGAGCAAATGCTTAACCGACGCTGCCAAATCGTAGCGCACTTCGACCAGTGGCCTGTTAGATAGGGTGTTGGACTAGATACCAAATTTAGATAGGTTGTCTGACTAGATACCAAGTACGTGGCAGCTACCTACAGTGAGCGATACACGCATGCGTCAGCGAGGAGCGGACCACAAAGCAACTCCTTATATGACCCTATCTGAAGCACTAGAGAAGCTGTGAACGAACATGATTGGCTTCCATAAAGAAGATCAGCGTGGCGATCGCAGTGTCTGCCGGGCCGACCTAAAATAAACCTGTGGCCGGTTGCGCTGCTGTATCAAAAGGCATCACATTCCTTTCGTGGCTGAGAGGCGATTTCCAGATAAGTGGTGTCGACTCCAAGGCATGGCGATGTCCAGGACCTTGTCGCAGAGTTCTGTGAGCTGTTTAAACGTCTGAGACTGGTCCTGCTGAAACGAGCCTGCCTTCTCCTATGTCATAGCTGGTAGGTGACGAGACTTTCAGCAGCTTTTGAAGAGACCACCCCGCTGATTGAATTGGTTAGTTAAACATCAGGCACATGACAAATTAGAACATAGACGCAAATATGGAGAACGGAACAGTTCTAAAAACTCTAGTGCGACGTTTTAGCAATTAGAAACTAAGCTTAATTATCATTTTTAAACACATCATCACCACAAAGCCGAAGAAAAACCGTTGAAAAGTGACTCGCAGCACGATCAAATCTCAAGAAGAATGCACGAAAGAATGCGTGAACAAGAAATCCGATGCAAGGCCGTGTCGCGCAACTTTTTAAAATGACTAAATATCTAACAGACTGTGGCGTGTTGCATACCTCAACGCTGCAGATAGGCTCAGCTGAACTAAAACGACAGGTGAGATGTGACCTTTTTGAATTTCTAGAAAGCGACGTAAGGCAAGAAGAACAGCGCATGTGCGACCAGCCTGCACATCAGTTTCAACTTTCCAGACTGCCCGTCCGGTTCTTTACAGACGGCCCGATCCCTTCACACAGACACAGCCCGCTTCACAGGCGGCCGGCTCCTTTCTCCTCTCCACACATGACGCGAAGTAACAGTCAATGTCAGCTCGCTCCATTCACACACATACTTCTCCCACACTCCAATCTCTATACAGTGGACGAAACTGCTGAAGCTGAGCGTCGTGAGATTAAGCCGACCTGGCCGGACCTCGCTGCGGCATCGGGATGGTCACAGCTGGAACAGCCGACCTGGCCGGACCTCTGCGGCACTGGGACGGTCGCAGTCGGGGCAGCCGACCTGACCGGACCTCTGCGGCACTGGGACGGTCGCAGTCGGGGCAGCCGACCTGACCGGACCTCTGCGGCATCGGGACGGTCGCAGTCGGGGCTGCCGACCTGACCGGACCTCTGCGGCACTGGGACGGTCGCAGTCGGGGCTGCCGACCTGACCGGACCTCTGCGGCATCGGGACGGTCGCAGTCGGGGCAGCCGACCTGACCGGACCTCTGCGGCATCGGGACGGTCGCAGTCGGGGCAGCCGACCTGACCGGACCTCTGCGGCATCGGGACGGTCGCAGTCGGGGCAGCCGACCTGACCGGACCTCTGCGGCATCGGGACGGTCGCAGTCGGGGCAGCCGACCTGACCGGACCTCTGCGGCATCGGGACGGTCGCAGTCGGGGCAGCCGACCTGACCGGACCTCTGCGGCATCGGGACGGTCGCAGTCGGGGCAGCCGACCTGACCGGACCTCTGCGGCATCGGGACGGTCGCAGTCGGGGCTGCCGACCTGACCGGACCTCTGCGGCATCGGGACGGTCGCAGTCGGGGCAGCCGACCTGACCGGACCTCTGCGGCATGGGACGGTCGCAGTCGGGGCTGCCGACCTGACCGGACCTCTGCGGCATCGGGACGGTCGCAGTCGGGCTGCCGACCTGACCAGACCTCTGCGGCATCGGGACGGTCGCAGTCGGGGCTTGCCGACCTGACCGGACCTCTGCGGCATCGGACGGTCGCAGTCGGGGGCAGCCGACCTGACCGGACCTCTGCGGCATCGGGACGGTCGCAGTCGGGCAGCCGACCTGACCGGACCTCTGCGGCATCGGGAGGGACGGTCGCAGTCGGGGCTGCCGACCTGACCGGACCGCTGCGTCATCGGACGGTCGCAGTCGGGGGCAGCCGACCTGACCGGACCTCGCGGCACTGGGACGGTCGCAGTCGGGGCAAGCCGACCTGACCGGACCTCTGCGGCACTGGGACGGTCGCAGTCGGGGCAGCCGACCTGACCGGACCTCTGCGCATCGGGACGTCGCAGTCGGGGCAGCCGACCTGACCGGACCTCTGCGGCATCGGGACGGTCGCAGTCGGGGCAGCCGACCTGACCGGACCTCTGCGGCATCGGGACGGTCGCAGTCGGGGCTGCCGACCTGACCGGACCTCTGCGGCATCGGGACGGTCGCAGTCGGGGCTGCCGACCTGACCGGACCTCTGCGGCACTGGGACGGTCGCAGTCGGGGCTGCCGACCTGACCGGACCTCTGCGGCATCGGGACGGTCGCAGTCGGGGCAGCCGACCTGACCGGACCTCTGCGGCACTGGGACGGTCGCAGTCGGGGCAGCCGACCTGACCGGACCTCTGCGGCATCGGGACGGTCGCAGTCGGGGCAGCCGACCTGACCGGACCTCTGCGGCATCGGGACGGTCGCAGTCGGGGCAGCCGACCTGACCGGACCTCTGCGGCATCGGGACGGTCGCAGTCGGGGCAGCCGACCTGACCGGACCTCTGCGGCATCGGGACGGTCGCAGTCGGGGCTGCCGACCTGACCGGACCTCTGCGGCATCGGGACGGTCGCAGTCGGGGCAGCCGACCTGACCGGACCTCTGCGGCATCGGGACGGTCGCAGTCGGGGCAGCCGACCTGACCGGACCTCTGCGGCATCGGGACGGTCGCAGTCGGGGCTGCCGACCTGACCGGACCTCTGCGGCATCGGGACGGTCGCAGTCGGGGCTGCCGACCTGACCGGACCTCTGCGGCATCGGACGGTCGCAGTCGGGGCTGCCGACCTGACCGGACCTCTGCGGCATCGGGACGGTCGCAGTCGGGGCTGCCGACCTGACCGGACCTCTGCGGCATCGGGACGGTCGCAGTCGGGGCTGCCGACCTGACCGGACCTCTGCGGCATCGGGACGGTCGCAGTCGGGGCTGCCGACCTGACCGGACCTCTGCGGCATCGGGACGGTCGCAGTCGGGGCCCGACCTGACCGGACCTCTGCGGCATCGGGACGGTCGCAGTCGGGGCAGCCGACCTGACCGGACCTCTGCGGCATCGGGACGGTCGCAGTCGGGGCAGCCGACCTGACCGGACCCTGCGGCATCGGGACGGTCGCAGTCGGGGCTGCCGACCTGACCGGACCTCTGCGGCATCGGGGGACGGTCGCAGTCGGGGCAGCCGACATGGACCGGACCTCTGCGCATCGGGACGGTCGCAGTGGGGCAGTGCCCGAACCTGACCGGACCTCGCGGCATCGGGACGGTCGCCCCACTCGCCCGGGCAGCCGACTGACGGACATCTGCGGCATCGGACGGTCGCAGTAACATCGGGGCAGCCCGACCTGACCGACCTCTTGCGGCATCGGGGACGGTCGACGTCGGGCAGCCGACCTGACCGGACCTCGCGGCATCGGGGGAACGGTCGCGTGGGGCAGCCGACCTGACCGGACTCTGCGCACGGGACGGTCGCAGTCGGGGCTGCCGAGCCTGACCGGACCTCTTGCGGGCATCGGGACGGTCGCTCGCAGTCGGGGCAGCCGACCTGACCGGAACCTCTGCGGACATCGGACGGTCGACAGTCGGGGCTGCCGACCTGACCGGACCTCTGCGGCACTGGGACGGTCGCAGTCGGGGCTGCCGACCTGACCGGACCTCTGCGGCATCGGGACGGTCGCAGTCGGGGCTGCCGACCTGACCGGACCTCTGCGGCATCGGGACGGTCGCAGTCGGGGCTGCCGACCTGACCGGACCTCTGCGGCATCGGGACGGTCGCGGTAACGCCAAGGACACTGGAAATTTTTGACAGGCAATGCAATGTTTTACCATTGCACAAGATGCGGTGTACTCAGCACTCACCATTTAACACTCAACACTCATTGTTCAGCACTCAGATTTGTTTTGAACTGAACTAAGCATGCTACGCTGTTTGTCGCTACTTTTACAAGCCGTTACAGCTTTTTACGGATGGGGAGACAGGTTTGCTGTTATTTGTCAGGCAGATAACACCCCAGATGAACAAGCAAACTCCATGTGACAAATTGTTTTGACATGGCTCAACGTTGGTGTGTTTGTGAAGATAGGAAATGCCAGAGAAGTCAGAGAACACTTGTATTGGCAGAACTTATTACGATGATCAGCATTTTCTGGTCAATGGCATGTTCTTTCCACAGTTTTCCTGGTAACCCCACGTGCGCTTTACCTCATACCGATAACCGCATTTGTAATCCGTACCCTTTTTCTGTTCCGACTCGTTGTTTTTTGGCAGAGGCCACAGTGACAGAAGCCACAGTGTCCTTGGCATTACCGCAAGTCCTCCATACGACTTGCTTTGCAGATTAATGATGCTTGACACACAGCGGGGTGGGCCCTAATGCGCACATTGCCCGGGGCTGGTTGTTGCGCCGCGCCATATTAATCCCATCTTATGTCTCGGAAACCGTCGTCGCTGAGCCTGTCATGGCACAGTCAGGGATCTGAGAGATCGGCCGGTCCGAGCCCGTCATGGTGCGATAAAGGAGCTGAGCGATCGGTCGGTCCGAGCTCGTCATAGCACGGCCAGAAAGCTGAGAGATCGGTCGGTTCGAGCTCGTCATGACACGATCAGGGAGCTGAGAGATCGATCGGTCCGAGTAGCACGGTCAGGGGCAGAGAGATCGGTCAGTCCGAGTCCGTCATAGCACGGTCAGGGGGCAGAGAGATCGGTCAGTTCGAGCCCGTCATAGCACGGTCAGGGGGCAGAGAGATCGATCCGAGCCCGTCATAGCACGGTCAGGGGGCAGAGAGATCGACCAGAGCCCATCATAGCACGGTCAGGGGGCAGAGAGATCGGTCAGCCCGAGCCCGTCATGGTACGGTCAAGGGGCAGAGAGATCGATCAGAGCCCGTTATAGCACGGCCAGGGGGCAGATAGATCGACCAGAGCCCGTCATGGCACGGCCAGGGTGCAGAGAGATCGGTCAGTCCGAGCCCGTCATAGCACGGTCAGGGGCAGAGAGATCGGTCAGTCTGAGCCCGTCATGACACGGCTAGCAGGCTGAGAGATCGATCAGAGCCCGTTATGGCACAGCCAGGGGGCTGAGAGATCGGTCGGTCCGTGTTTTATCTTGTTTTCTTGGTGGTAGTGTGCTGAAATTGTGGACTGGCATACACAACAGTGGCCGCATAATCACGCCCGTAATAAGACACGCAACAAGCAGCCACGTCCTTACGAATGTCAAGTAAGTAGTGCTAATGTCGTAGAAAATTCAACGCAGCGAACGCTTTTTTAAAATATTAAAAATATATAAAGATCACTTGAGGAGTCGACGAACAGATTTCTCGCGGAATGGACGGGCTTTTGCCCTTTAATTCGTATTTGGGGAGGGTGGAATCGGAGGGATTTGAGTCAAATATTGAGTGGGTCGTGACAGCCATCTGGTAGATAGCGTAACGCCCCTCCGAGAAAACCCTTACTCCATGCAATCATTAGAAGTGGGTTCTTAGGCGCTGATCAGCTCCTGTGCCACCACCGGTGCTGAATGAGTGCGGCTGCTTCCCACCTCAGACTTAGCTGCACAAGCATTCAAGAGAAGGTGCACGCTATTGCGCAATGTCATTGTACACGCGGTCGACCGCTAGTTTCTACTACTTCAGCGAATGCATAGTTATCGAGACAGGCCAAGAAGTTTGTCACGTTGGTAGGCCAGTCTCATGAACAAGGTCTTCATTTGGGCATGTGGGCATGTGAACTGGGCTTTGTGGGTATGTGGGCCAGAGTTTTTGGAAACGAATTTATTGTCATGGTCTAAGCCAGCAAGCTCATGCAATAACCTTGAAAAGCCCACCAGACATTACGCTTCTAGGCTAAAACGTGACGACATCCAGATCATAGGCATATCTTTAATCATAAAAAGGGTGCAAGGCAAGGTATGATTGCTGTGCCTGCCATGTCATCTTTCTTTATTTTACATTGTGTGATTTCTTTGGAAAGGTTCTTTTTAAAGGAAACACGGCTGAGCATTGGTTGATATCCGTTGGGGCCGTGGCCAGCACTTCACACTCATGCGGGACGACAGTGAATTGAGCCTGGCCGTTTACGAGGCGCGCCGAAACTTAAAAGCATGCAATAACTGTCGTTACTGCCAGCAACATCACGTCATAGCGTGCATGTTCCAGCCCTTTTACGACCTCTAAATCACGTTCATTTCGTGCTAGCTTCCAACAATGTCTCGACTTCTTTCATAATGGATTTACAGCAGCCTCAAAAAATGTTTAGATAAGACCGCTGAATTAGGATTTGCAAGATCGTCCAAGATTAGTGTGGGCACGTGTGCTACGCATTCGCTGATAGGTATGAAAAAGTTACGTGGGCAGCATGACCCATGCGTTGAAAATAATCCGTCTTACCAAAACCGTACCACACACCAAATACTCATCCAATAATGCTGTTTCAGCAACTGTTTCTGCAAATATTTGTTTGTTTCAGCAATTGTTTGTGAAAATGTTCTTTTGTTTCAGCAATTATGCCGAATGTTTTGTTAATAGAAAATGTATTGCTGCCAACAATTTGCGAGATATAGAATGCCTAAAGCTGCAAAAATTATCTGAAATGATTGGTAACAAATGATAATTGTTGAAAAGCCATCTGAAATCATTTATCCTGGCCTAAGGCTTTGGGAGCTTTGCTCGACGTACTGCTGTAAAACAGCTTGTACATTGTCGTACTGTCGACAGCATACCCATTCCTCCGCATTGAAAGAGCTGACTTTGAGCTGACTATGCTTGGCTACAGCAAGTGCCGACCGCGCGTCTATGTTGGGAACGCGTACTATTGAAGAGGAAAAGAATGAGTTATAAAAGGCATAGCCAAACATTGACTCGTACGATTAACTGCAGCTTTCGCATTTGTTGTAACAGTCAAGGTTATGTTGGGTGATGTGGCTCTATTCTACTTCCTGGATGATGCCTCTAGAACCCCCATTAGACGCCGAATGGCTGAAGTAATCGGACGAGCTGTTGAGAAAAGTTTCGTGTTCAGTCATCAGGAATTCACAAACACTGTCACATCGTTAGCCAGCGTCTTAAGGGGTACGTAGGGTTTCAGAAGCTCCCTTCGCCCATAAGACTTCTCTTAATTAATTTTTAAACAGCCTTGAGCACATCGTTAGTTTAGCTACCTTCCGTTACATCATTTTTATTTATTTTTGCTCATTCAAGTCATGTCGTTAACGTTTAGCCCAAAAGTAAAAAAAGCGCTTTTCTTTTTTGTAAAACATTGCATCACAAGGGGATTTCTGGAATGTTTTTAAACAGTGTTACTTTGAAGTGCATCACTATTGCTCTTACTTTTTTGGAAGGTCAGCCGATTACAGGTCAAGTCAGCTTGAACTTTGACATTAAGTACGATATTTTTCATTTAGAAGGTGCTAAGATTTCAACCATAAGGGCACATGTCTTACAACTTTGAAAGGTACTTCTAAATCAGTGGTTTTTCATGACCTGTTATGAAAAATGATGAAAAACGACATTTACAGGCAGGAGGAAAATACACGAAATTATATAGCATTATGTTATGCGCATTGCTAAAAAATAGAAAGATAGGCCAACATAGATCACTGACATATGAAGACCTGCTTAGAGGACCAATGTAACCAACATATGTTGAAATAGCACCAAAACGTAAGAAAGTGAATGAAGACAACAAATTGTGATACAAGGATGACTTGGCTAGAATGCACTACCAGGGAATTTTCCATCGAAATTCGTTCCAGACCCAAACACTTTGGCTAAATCAGAAGCGCAGGCAGGAGAACAGGGGGCACGTGCCCTGCCCCCCCCCTTAGTTCCAAGGGGCTCTTCAGCGTTCTCGAGAGCTACGATAAGGGGCAGATTCGAAGGCCCGAAGGGCCCGAAAGACCGGCAGGAGGTCGTATTTGGAGGTCTTGACTCACAGGGCCGGGTGCTTTAAGGCCAGCCAGAGGGTCCTGCACGCTGACCATGGGCCCCTGAGTCGAGAAGGGCATAGATGGCGACCAGATACTATCAGTAACGCACAGACGGCTTCGTGGTGGCATAGACCTGACGGTTCATTTCCCAAGCGGATACAAAGCCGGAGACAGCAAATTACATTGGGCGGGGCCCTAGCGTCTATCAGGGCCCCTCAGCGCTGACCGAGAACCCTGTATTGGCAAAGGGCCCCAAGTCGGCCAGAGGCCGTGTTCGTGGAGGCCCGAAGAGCCTGGAAGGCCCACCTGGTCCATCGGGCCCGTCGTAGTCTTACTCAGGAGCCGGCTTACCTGGACGGGCCCTCAAATGACAGCCTTAGGACCCTCTGCGCCGATCGGGGACCCCTCAGTCGACCTATATGCCGGTCAGGCACCATCAGTACCGCACAGCTAGTTCGTGTCAGTATGGGCCTGACGGCCCACTTTCCAGTCAGCTACAAGGTCGGGTCAGCGTTTTACGCTGGCCATGGCCCCTGTATCTGTCAAGGTGTCAAAGCGCCTGACAGAGGGTTCTGCGTTCGCAAGGGCCCCCGAACCGACCAAAGGCAGTGGTCGGTGAGGCTCGAAGAGGGACACGGTGACACTACGGAACCGACAATGTAGGGTCCGGTTGGAAGACACAAAGGCCCTGGCTGTAGGTCGCATAAAGAATTGAGGCCCGTGGGGTTGTGACCTGAAATATCAATCATAGGTCCTCTTGCGCTGTTTCAGGACCCCCGAGACGATGTTGGTGTCTTAGACGGTCAGAGACCACGAACACCGAGCAGTTGGCTCCCTGTCCGTCTGAACCCTGGGGACCAATTTCTCAAGCAGGAGCAAAGCCAGGGGCCATGATCTGCATGGATCTAGGTCCCTGAAACAATGGTTAAGGCCCCTGTGTCGGTCCGGGACACACAGTGCCGTCCAGGGTGTCATTTGTTGGCTGGTGGCCCCAAGCTGGTCACGGGCTTTGTTTGAGGAGGTCCGAATGCCCCTCGGGATCAAAAATCAAGGGCTCGATGGGAAGGCTGAATGGCCTGAGGGGCTGTCCGTAAGTCATCTTAAGGATACCCTGCTACTCGTAAGGCCGTGACCACAAAAGGCCTTTCATTCAGAGGGTCTTTTGCATCGAATGGGGACTTCTGAGACAATGCAGGCCTCTGTGTCGGCCAGTTATCACCAACACCGAACAGTCGGCTTCGTGGCGGTCGGAGCTCAGGGAGCCCATTTCCAAGCAGGTACATGGCCGGGCGCGCGATTTATAGGAGTCGGAGCCCCTGCAAAATTGCGGAGCTCCTGTATCAGTCAGAGGCCCACATTGCCTGTGTCAACTTGAGTCTGTCAGGGAAATATTTGCTCAACAGGGACGAGGAC